>NC_080431.1:115656871-116353252 GCF_028018845.1 Melospiza georgiana
ATGCTGCATTAATTTGCTTAAGTAGTGTGTTAAATATGGTTTTAGGTTATAGCATAATGTTAAAATAGAAACTGTGATATGTAGGATACTTTTTTTTAAAGAAAGGACTCACAGCAGATAGCAGCCACAGGACACCTGCATCTTTCAGAGAAAGAGAATTTATTGCCCCATTATCAGGAGAAACAAACTTCTTCCTGCCTCACTCAGCTCTGAAGACACTGTCAGGATTCACAGGAAGAGACTGACACTGACCAGACAGAATCCTGTGTTTGAATGGAATTTATGCACCATGTATGAGGTGTATGAATATGCAACAGGCTGTTGTTTTAAGGGTTAATCCTCTGTTAATGTGTGTCCTTTTTTGGCCTTATTTTGCCCAGAAAGGGCTACCTGGACTGTCCATAACTCTTTGTTTTTATTGTCTCACATTGTCCTAATCCAAATTGTCCATAATTTTTATTACTCTAATTATATTGCTATTTTTATAACCATTTTATTACTATTAACCTTTTAAAATTTTAAAAACAAGTGATTGGCATTTTTCACAACAAGTAAACAGAGTTCTGAATATTTTTCTGAAGGGGCAAAAAGTAGGTCAGCGTTGTGATTTTCTACAGCAAAGGTGCTACAGGAACCCATTTGTGTCAATTTGTGGTGCAGAGGCTTTGTGCTGATGGGGCCATTACGCAGTGAATGACGTTGAAAATCCCAAATACCCAATAGTCCCAAACTGCAGCCATGGCAGCTGAGTGCCACCACAGCTCCCGCTTCTAATAAAGGCTGAACAGAGCATGTTTGATGTGAAAAACACCAACTGCTTGTTTTTAAAAGTTTAGTAGTAATAAAATGGTTATAAAAATAGTAATACAGTTAGAGTAATAATAATTTGGACAAATTGAATTAGGGCAATACGAGACAATAGCAACAAAGAGTTACAGACATCCAGGTACCTTTTCTGGGCAGCACGAGCCTGAAAAAGGACAAATGTTAACAGAGGATTAACCCTTAAAAGCAATAGCCTGTTGCATATTCATACATTTCATACGTGATGCATAAATTCCATTCAAACACAGGATTGTGTCTGGTCATCCTCAACTTCTTCCTCTGAATCCTGACAGCGCCTTTGAGGTGGGAAGAAGTTCCTTTCTTCTGATAATGGGGCAATAAATTCTTTTCAGGTGTCCTGTTGCTGCTATCTTACTGTGAGTCCTTTCTTTAAAGAAAGTATCCTACATAGCATAGTTTTATTTTAACAATTTTTATAACCTAAAACTATATTTAACACACTACTTAAGAGAATTAATACAGCATTACCTTCTAACACAACACATACAACATTCATCCCAATATTTGCAAAAAGCCAATCACAAAATACATGCATCTTTCACATTTGACATTGCAGATTGATTGCAATGGTGCTGCAGTGAGTGAAGATGTTCTGCTGGCTTTTAAAGCAATTGTCACTGAGGGAAAGGTCTGGGAAATCGTTCATTTTGGAGTAATCAGGAAAAGCTGTGTTTGGCTGTCAGGGAGAACTAACAGGGGAGAAAACTGGGACAGACAAGGAGCTCAGAGCAGGTGGGTGCCAGCAACAAAGAACAAACCTGGAGCCCTGTGAACATGGGATTTAACTGCAAACGCCTCCAAAAAAAGGTGGGTTTTTTAATGTACCACTTCCTTCAGGTGCCATTCCCAAATCACTCCAGGGCATGGATCCTGCTACAGTGTCACACAGCTCCTCTGGCAAAAATGAAAGATTTCAGACAAGGTGCTAAACTGAAGTGAAAAAGAATATGGGAACTGAAATCTTCCTCTGTTGAGAGCAGCTAGGTCACACACGGTGCTGCCTCAGGTCTCTGGGTGAGTTCTGGCTTTGCTAAAGAGTGAAAACTCAACCATGATGCCATTATACATCTTGGAGAACAGAAAATAAAACACAAGAACCAGGCCTGGCTCCCTGTGTTAAACCCAGGCAGAATGATGATCTCCAGACCCAGATCCAGTTTCCAAGGTTGCCCTCACTGCCAGACTGACCCCAAAAATGAAAATTCCCTACTCAGGGGTGATGGCTGCTAAACCTTCCTTGGGAAAAAAGTTCAGGTGAGAGTTTCAGAGGCTCTCAGGTGAGTTTTCCAAGCAGCTCCCTGCCAGAAACAGCAGCCCTCTATGACAGAAGTGTCCATTATTACTCTGCAGGCTTTTTCCCCTCATCTGAGCCTTCTTCTGAAGCATTTCAGAGCTGCCAGTGCTGGTGTATGAACATGAGCTGCCCAGCTCCCATCCATGGATGATCTCTGTCCCAGCACATTCACCTGGTACACAATGGGACTAAAAATGTGTCCTCAGCACTAGAAAAACACAGCCAGACACACAGACTTTGCTGTAAAATATTTGTGGTGCAGCACAGAATGCATTCAGGCTTCAGAAGCAGCTGGGTGTAAAAGAGGATGCTCCTTTTTTCCAGTGTTTGCCATCCTTGGGTGCTCCTTCCCCTGCCAGTGAATGGTGACATTTTCCCATTTTTCATTTCATAAAGCTTCCTTTCATAAAATTTCCATGTACCAGAGGTGGGCAGGGTAAGAAAACAAAGTGATTTCCTGCTGTTTCTATTCACCCAGCTGGGATAACTCCTTGTGCTTTGTGATCTCCTTTTGCACACCCAGAAATCCCCCTTGGAGAAGCCACCAGACAAAGAAAGGCCCTTGCAGGGTCCTTGTAGGGTCCTCCAACATGAGCTTCTGTCTCAGAGGATAACAGAAGGTTGTTTTGGTAAACAGCAATTTTGAGGGATTCAGCACTAGAACTCCACAATTGAAATGAGAATCTGAAGGTCTTGAATTGAAATATTTCACTGCAGCTGAGCCAAATATCTCAATTGCAGGAAGATGTTTCTGCAGTAGGTGTTACAGAAATTCTTGGAAATTCCCAGGGATCTGACTTGCTACCAGTGTGGACTGACACTCCAGTCTGGGGTGTTTTCAGAAGGCTTCATGAGAAGTACATTTGGTAAGTAAAACATGAGTAAGTAAAATCCAGCTCCTTCCTGCCACAAAATGAGATTTTCCCTGCTTCTTACCCTTTTTGAGACTTGGCAACATGCCCCATCCAAGGAATGCTGCACCAAGACACAGAATATGAGATTTACTTTCACTTTTGCTTCTTCTTTAAGTCCTTTGGGGTTACTGTGTGATTCTTACACAGGAGAAAGACAAAACAAGCACCTGCAAGACTCTTGATGAAGCCACAAAAATCTGCTTCATATCTGATTCTACAAATGCCATGGGGATAAGAAAAAAGGTCCTAGAAATAGAGGGAGCTTTATTCTGTCTGTCCAGCAGAGCAAAACAGGCAGTGGGACAAGAGAATGACTCTGCTAGAAAGATTTGGGGGAAACAGTGCAAACTCTGAGGGGTGTTTGAGCTGTCAGAAGCTGACAGTGGATTGGCTTCATGTCTTGATAATGTTTTCTGTCTGTGGAAGAGAGAGAATGGACTTTTTTCTCAGCCTTCCCATGTGTGTGCAGGCACAGGCTTGGACAGGAATGTCAGAAATCCAGAAAAGCCATCAGAGAGAGTTAATTTAACAGTGCAAAATAAAACTTACAGATCTTGAAAAAACCTACAAGGCATGTGATGGTGTTCACAGGGCTCTGAGGATGAGGGAAGAGACAAGGATCTGACTCCATGTTTCAGAAGGCTGATTTATTATTTTATTATATATATTACATTAAAACTATACTAAAATAATAGAAGAAAGGATTTCATCAGAAGGCTAGCTAAGAATAGAATAATAAGGAATGATAACAAAGGCTTGTGGCTCGGCTCGCTGTCTGAGCCAGTTGACTGTGATTGGCCATTAATTAGAAACATCCAACATGAGACCAATCACAGATGCACCTGTTGCATTCCACAGCAGCAGATAATCATTGTTTACATTTTGTTCCTGAGGCCTGTCAGCTTCTCAGGAGGAAAAATCCTAAGGAAAGGAATTTTCATAAAAGATATTTGCGACAAGGGCACAGAAAGAAAAAAACAAAAAAGGCACAGAACCAAATGAGGCTATGAAATTTAAAATGCACTAAACAACAGGAATGGATGCAATTAGTGTCAGATTCACTAATCCAGCCCTTGACAGCTTTCCTGCCCCTACATGAAGCTGGCAATCCCTTCCTGAAGGTGTCTCATGGGCAGATGTCAGTGCTGTGGCTGACAGCTCCTGCTCCCTGCTCACCTGGGCAGGTCCCTGCTCCCTGCCCTGCTCCATCTCTCACTCCATCCTCCTCCTTGGCTTCCCATGCCCTCCAGCCTGCATTCCAAAGCAGGGTTTCAATGGGGAGCTGTCATAAAATAAAGTTTCCTTTGGTTTCAAACACTCTTTATTTTATGCATCCATTTGGAGAGCACAGTGGGTGGGAATTGCATGTGAGGTATATTAATTTTTGCAGTGCTGCTAATGAGAAGTTTATGGTTGGGTTGTTTAATAGCGTTAAGTGCCATATGAAAAGTATTACTGTTATTACTTTAAGCCACTGCTTAAAGTAATTTATGTTGCCACTCAGGCTATGAAGGGCTTCTGTTCCTCTTCTTCCCTTCCTGATCTGGGGACAAAAATTGGCACTGGGAGGCATCAAATTTTTTGGAACATAATTCCTTCAATTTAGTGTTATTTCCAGGGCTATAAAACATAAAATAAAGTATGATCTCTGACATCATGAGAAAACTGTGTTGAAAATGTAATCCTATTGCTTCCTTAGGGCAATCCATGCTTTAAGCATCACTTCATGTTATTTTTGAGTGAGTACTTGTAAAAGTTAGGGCAGTTTTCTTTGAGCTGTGGTGAGCAAGGCAGGGAATTTGGCTGCTGGGGTGGTCTGGATGGGTGGCACAAAGACAGTGATGTTGTCTAGGCTTGGTCTCAAATCCAGCACACAAACACCACGAAACAGCCTTAAAAATGCATGGAAACCAGCCAGGCAAAGTGAGAATTTGGCAACAACCCTGAACCCTCCCCCTGGCACTGGCATTGCCCTACAGGGTCAGGATTTCTGCCCAAGGGTTCCCTGACAGTGCAGCAGAAATAGTAATGTCACTTCTTGGCCAATGTCACTTCATGGCCAGTGTCAATTCATGGCCAATGTCCCTTCATGGCCAATGTCACTTCTTGGCCAATGTCAATTCATGGCCAATGTCCCTTCATGGCCAATGTCTCTTCATGGCCAATGTCACTTCATGGCCAGTGTCACTTCTTGGCCAATGTCCCTTCATGGCCAATGTCTCTTCATGGCCAATGTCAATTCATGGCCAATGTCCCTTCATGGCCAATGTCACTTCTTGGCCAATGTCAATTCATGGCCAATGTCCCTTCATGGCCAATGTCCCTTCATGGCCAATGTCACTTCATGGCCAATGTCCCTTCATGGCCAATGTCAATTCATGGCCAATGTCACTTCTTGGCCAATGTCACTTCATGGCCAATGTCAATTCATGGCCAATGTCACTTCTTGGCCAATGTCACTTCATGGCCAATGTCAATTCATGGCCAATGTGGATCTTCAGGAAAAACACAAGAAATGCAAATACTGCCTTTCTAAACCTGCTGAAGACTTTCCTGGAGCCAGAAATGCCCTGAGGGCTGCAGAACATCCCACAGGTGCTGTGGCAGGATGAGGGAGAGCAGTGTTTGCTAAAATGGGAACTGGACAGGTAGGACAGGAAGGATAAAGCAGAGTTTTTGTTCATCTGGGAAGAAGGGAGGGAGAAACCCACCCATTCCAGAGTGCCAAGCAGAAGGCAAACAGGGAATGATCCTTTCCTGCTTCTTGCAATGAAGCAGCACAGGGAACATCTGTGGCAGCAAGGGCAAGATGAACAGATAAATCTGTGGAAGAAAAATTCATCAGAATTGGATGAAAATACAAAGGTAATTAATAATCCACTGGTTCAGGAAGTCCTTCAGTTGTGCAGGGTTTCTCAGAGAAGCACCCCCTAATTTGGGGGTGTCAAAAGCCTTGTTTGGTTTGGAAGGGACCTTAAATATAATCTACTTCTGACCCCCAGTGTGACTTCATGGATTTTTACTGGATATTTCTGTAACCCACCTGTATTGGGGGTTACCTGAAACCACCACAACTGGAAACAGGAATTCCATGTCTGTTTAGTGGATATTTCTGTAACTCACCTGTATTGGGGATTACTGGATATTTCTGTAACCCACCTGTATTGGGGGTTACCTGAAACCACCACAATGGAACCAGGAATTCCATGTCCCTGCTGGCTGCCAGGACCAAGGAGCAGGCAGTGGAAATGTACCACTACCAACACATCTTCCCTCAGAGTGAGAACAGGAACAAAGGCATCTGTCTGAAAATAATAACACTTTATTTGATTTTTTTCTCTGTGTGTGTGTGTGTGTTACATTATCATAAATGTTCTCTAGTCTCAGAAAACAAAGCCCTAAGTCTGGAAAATAATGCACATACAAATCTCTTCTTACAGGTATTAAGTATACAGAAATATACAAAGATTTCTCTATTACTGTAATATATCATCAGAATGCCCCACATCCCACATTTTTACTCAGGTCCACTGTACCAGGAAGCATAAACTACAAAGGTAACAAGCAACCTGAAAAAGACATGGTTTGTATAATATAATTACAATATCTGTATATATATATCTACAACAGTGCAAATATATCACAGCGTGCAGGCAGCAATAGTCTCTAGAGAAGCAGAATAAAATTGATTCATAGTAATGCAAATGCATTACAGAAACAAGAGACAACAATGACATATTAGATATTCAGAATATGCACACTTTAGCACGCTGATTTTAAAATCATACCTTGCATTGACTCTTGCTTTGAAAAACAAAAGAACCAAATGTTAAATAATTCAGTAACAGGTTCAAGGGCAGGATCTCACAATAAGGTCAGCTGACTCAGAAAAGGTATTTGATAAATCTTCACTGACACAGGTGAAGGCTTGGCCCCACTGCAGGACTTGTTATCTTCTTCTTTTAAGTTTATCAGTGTAATTGTCTCAAATTTAATTTTCTTTTGCCATAATTTAGGAGAATTTTTTCCATGTTTAAAAAAAAAAAACTGTTCAACAACTAATTCACATTTGGAAAGTTGGTATAATTATCGCTGAGGCCAGGAAAGTTTGTTTCTGGAAGTAACAGGAGTTTGCATAATGATTACCTTAAATGGGCCACTAAAATATGCTACAACAGGGTCAAAAAAGAGACATCACAGATGCCACTGAAGTATAAAACCCCATCAACCTTTAAAAGCAGAAGCCTCCATGTTGCCTTGCAATCTGCTGAAAAAGACATTTTTTAATTTTTTTGAGTGAAGCACACACAGAGATCCAGCACGTTGGGGTAGCTCAAGGATGCTTCAAAATCCTCCACCTTTACCCACCCTGTGCTCTCCCCAAGCAGCTCATTCTCACACCCCACTGGACAGCAGCCATGAACAGCCAGAAAAAAGGGACAAAAGCCATTGATGGGAATGGGCTGAGCTGCATGGGAGCCCCCAGGGGGAAAAAAAAAAACAAAAGAAAAAGAACCAGGAAAAACTGGATGTGTCCTGAAGGCACAGCCAGTGCAGAGAATGCAGGCTGAGCCACGGCCACGTTTTGTGCCACAGGAGACACATCCTGGCTGGTCTAAATCTCTTAAAGAAAGAGATTCTACAGCTGACAACTGCATAAAATTATCATTCTTAGTAAGATTTCAAAATAACAAAAAGACTGCAGCTAAATTTTGTGCTCTACAGTACAATTACTCCTTCAGAAACTCTAGGTGAAATACGTACAGACACAGAAATAAAGCATTAAACAGAATTAAAATGAAACTTGCCATGTTTGCAGGCTCAAAACTGAAACTTTTAGACATGTGATATGAAGAGTGCTATGTGGGCTGACAGAAATCACTCAGTGGGATCCCCCACACCAACCCCTCTGTGGGTTATGGGAACAGGAATTTGGGAGGAGGGCAGCAGGAGTCGATCCCTGGAAATGCCACTGCCCCTATTCCCAAATGGCAGAGCTCCTGACGGGCTCCAGAGGCACTCAGCACTCTCTGAATGCACTCCCCAGAGCTGTGTGGCACTGCAGTGACCAGCCTGCCACAAGCTGTCACACAGGACATGACACAGGTGTCATTTTCTGCCTGCTTCAAGCTCCCAACAGCTTCTCACATGATCATGCATTATAAATGGATGTGCACACAGAAATTCCTGAGCAGCTGCACCCCGTGGGGCTGTTCTGGTAGGAAATAAAGGAAATCCAAGGAAGGATGGAGACTCTCCTTAGTGCTGTATTCACAGAAATATTTTTTACTGTCTTTTGCAGCAGTAGCCAGATTAAGTTCTAGTTGGGCTTGGGCCCTTCTAATTTCTCCTTGAATAACCTCACAGTGTCCCTGTAGCCCTGCTGGGCTGCCTGCCCTTTCTTCCAAAGGTCACACACCCTGTTTTGTTCCCTGAGCTCCAGCCAAAGCTCCATGCTCAGCCAGGCCAGGCCTTCTGCCCCTCTGGATGTCCTTTAGCACATGGGCATGGATGGCCTGCTCCTGCTGTGCCTTTAGGATTCCTCCTTAAGAATCTCTGTGTCTGCCTGGACCTCTCAGCCCTTCAGGGCTGCCTCCCAAGGGGCTCTGCCAGCCCAGCTCTCAAGCACAGTCTGCCCTGCAAAGTTCTGCTGCCACCCCTCCATCTCCCCAGGAACCAGAACCTCTCACCTAAAAGCCTCTCCCTAAGAACCAGAACCTCTCACCTAAAAACCTCTCCCCAAGAACCAGAACCTCTCACCTCAAAACCTCTCCCCAAGAACCAAAACCTCTCACTTCATGTTCACTGTGCCCAAAAGCACCTCCAACAACCCACCAGCCCTTCTCTGCTCACCCACAGGGCCAGAGGGGCATCACCAGGGCCTGGTTCCCTCATCAGGGTGAGGAATTACCTCCCACACAACCCAGGAACCTCCTGGATTTTTTTCCTCTCTGCTGTGCTGTGTTTCCAGCAGACATTTGGCAAGTTAAAGTCTCCCACAGGAAAAGGGGCATTGATCAAAAGACTTCTCATGGAACATTTCATCTACCTCTCCATCCTGGCTGGGTGGTCTGTATAACAGATTCCCACCAGGATATCAGCTTTGCTGGCCTTCCCCAATTCTCAGAACCCCAAAATCCAGCCAGCACTGTGTAAATAGGTCACCTCTGTGAGGATCACTGGGGTGGCACAGGTCAGGATGTACCACACTTCCTGACAGAAACAAGTGATTAATAAAACATTCCTTCCTGCTGAGAACACAGAGTTTGCCACAGAAGTGTGGACAGAACTGCCAATCACCTGAGACATCCAGTTCTTGGACTCAGGTTCATTATCTCCCACTTACATAACCAGCTCTCCCTGGTACATGTGCACATATTCCCCTCTTTTAATTAAAATAGGTACTTTGTGCTCCAAATTCTGAGAGCTGAAGGATTTCAGCACCAGTGTCCTTCCACTCCCTTTGACCAGATAAAGTTTGGCATTTTCTACATCCAGTTCTTTCAGGATGGCCTCTGATTTTGATCTGCAACAATGGAACCTTCTCGATTTTTAAGAGTAGGATCTGCTTTCCAAATCTTTTATTTAATTGTAAATAATAATGCCTCAAGTTATTTTTAACAGCCTTCAGGGTTTTTCAGATCATATGCAAGTTTCCACGAAGAAAAACAAAAAAAGAAGTGTGAAGGACCTAGAGGCTTAACTAATGCACACAGTAAGCAAAGCAACATCTCAAAACAAGTTAAAATAGAGTAAGGAGGCCAACAGGACATTAAAGTCTTCCTGCAATCCCAACAAAAATCATACATTCAGTTTCCAAGTGAAACCTTTAGCCTCTTATACAATCTTTAGCCAGGCTGTGGCTGGTTCAAATGGTAATAGTGGCATTGATTTCAGAGAGTTTATGGCTCTTTATATATGGCTATAAAACTGAAGGTTTGAAAAATTGAGCATTTGAAGCCTTCAGAATCTTGCTGGCCTTGTTATTCTTCCAAGTGAAGCCTCCAGAGCTTCCCTAAGTGCTGCTAACAACAAGAGCACCTGCTCAGCCCATTAACCTGGGGGTGTGTTTTGTACCAGCCTGTTAGAATTTATCTCCAAACAAAGAGAAAAAAAGCCAACCTGAGACTACATTAAAAATCTCTGCAGTAGATGAAGACATAATTGGGATGGATTTTAAATGCTTCTGTCCCAAAGCAGTGATAAAAGAGAGATCATCAGTTAATTTGTGAGTGAGGGAGAGAAAAAATTATCTCATCTATGTGTATCACTGAGTCTCCAGAGAATTACTTCTTTACTGGGATACTACAGCCTGAAAGCATTTCTAAGAATAGTAACTTCCATCTAAATGCTGCCAGCTGAAGGCTGGAAAAAGCATATCTAACAATAAAAGGAGCGACAAAAATATTCCCAGAGCAGGAATTTTCTCAGGAACACCCGTGGAGGACCAGATTTTTGGCTGCCGTAACACAACACAAATTTATAGTACAGGAGGACATGCTGGAGGCTAAAAACATAAAATGAGACAGTCTGAAACCAGAGGAACAGGCACAGACAACAAGACAGCATCCAAGGAATTCATACAGCTAAAACTGGTCTAGATGGGAGAGAGCAGCATCCTGCAAGATGTCAGTGTGGGAATGGAGCAAAGTCACCTCATCTGGAGCACTGCAGGGATTGTCAGGGTGTATTTGGTAAATGGAGCTGGTAAACACAAAAAACATCAACCCTGAAGGTGCTCAGTGCCAGGGATGTCACACTCTTCGACCTCAGCTTGGAGCACAAGTCTGTAAGCCAAGAGGAATTTGGCAAATGTCTTTGTCTGCTTGCAAAAAGTGTTTGAACTGCCTGTCACAGTCACAAATATGCTGAGAGTCTTGAAATAACCAAGGCACGTTGTGCTAAAGGGATTTCAGCCTGTGCCTTGTTTAAAAACTGCTCACAGCTATGAGTATTATTTGGAATAGCTCAAATTCTTTATTTCTCAAATCTGACAGCCATATAGGCTTGTACCTGCTCGTGATTATGTCTGGAAAAGCTGCAGAGCTGTACAAAAGCTTTTAGAGAAAGAACAGCAAAAAAAATTATGCAAAGAGGCCCAAATTATACAAGGAATTTGGGTTTTTTTTTTCAACAGTAAAGATTGATTTTGCTTTCACAGGAAAACCTTATTTTCAGGGAAATTTCAGCCAGCCTTCCTAAAAACATGGGACTTGATTTAAAGCCTTCCAGACCCCAGGCTTGGTTCAGATGTCCTGAGTTTAACAGATACATGCAGTCTGTGTCTGTATTGGTAAATCAAACAGAGCCTGGACATGGGCCAGGAAAACTGGGAAACAATTTTCTTCCCTGCTAAATGGGAAAGCTGCAGCCCAGCAGAGCCAGAGCTTTTGCAGACAGTGTTTGGGCTGTGTAAAAGTCAGTGCAGGGCCCATTCCTGTTAACCCCAGCTGTTTGAGGACTAACAGAGCTGGGCCTGGCACTATTTATTTCATGAGGATAGACACAGCCACAGAGTCTTGGAAAAGTTTGTGGATTTTTGAATGCTGGGGGCCAGAAGATGCACCAGGACCCTCTTATCTACCCTGCTGCCATGAGCTCCTCAAGGCTTTGCTGACACTGAGCTGCCTCCAGCCTGCAAGAGTTCAGCATCCTGATGGGAATAATGCATTTACAGAGCATTCAGGCCTCACTCAGGGGTCTGGGACACCCAGATAAATTCACAGTTCTGGCAGAAAGCTCTGCAATTTGCACAAAAGCTCACCAAAGTGTCCAACATGAGCACCGTGGGTTCATTTTAGGCTGAAAATCCAAACCCATGAAAACTCACATCAGCTTGGAACCAGAATTGCCCCTGCCAAATTCACAGAGGTGAGATACCCAAAATAACATTTTCTTTGGTGTTCAGAGCAATTGATTCTCATGCTGTGCATGGAGACTTAGGGATGAGGACAGAACTGCCTGGCACAATGAGAGCTGCAGCGTTTCAGGGTCATTTGTGTGTTTTTGGGAGGGTCCCACACAGAGGGTGTTGCAGATGCAATGAACACCTCTGGATGAAGCAGCCACAGGTGTTTTAACACAGCAGCCTATTTATTTCACTAGGATAGACACAGCCACGGAGTCTTGGAAAAGTTTGTGGATTTTGGACTGCTGGGAGCCAGAAGATGCACCAGGTCCCTCTTATCTACCCTGCTGCCATGAGCTCCTCAAGGGTTGGCTGACATTGGGCTGCCTCCAACCTGCAAGAGTTCAGCATCCTGATGGGAATAATGCATTTACAGAGCATTCAGGCCTCTGGGACACCCAGGTAAATTCACAGTTGTGGCAGAAAGCCCTGCTATTTGCACAAAAGCTCACCAAGGTGTCCGGCATGAGGATGGTGGATTCATTTTGATGGAAAAAATGAAACCCAAAAAAAATCAAACTCATGAAAATTCACATCAGCTTGGAACCAGAATTGCCCCTGCCAAATTCACAGAGGTGAGATACCCAAAATAACATTTTCATTGGTGTTCAGAGCAATTGATTCTCATGCTGTGCCTGGAGACCTAGGGATGAGGACAAAACTGCCTGGCACAATGAGAGCTGCAGCGTTTCAGGGTCATCTGTGTGTTTTTGGGAGGGTCCCACACAGAGGGTGTTGCAGATGCAATGAACAACTCTGGATGAGCCAGCCACAGGTGTTTCAACACAGCAGCCCAAGCTTTGATCTGTGGACAGCTCTTGCACTCCTTTAACAATCACTTTAGGGACAGATCCTGCTTGCACAATTTCATTAAAAATAAGCCTTGGAGTGCTTTGATTTTTTTTTTCAGTGGCAGGAGGTAGATCAAACAGATAATGAACAGAGCTAGTATCCCAAAATATCACAAATACTAAGGATTTAAAGACACTGCAAAAGAATATTTTTTTCAACCATTCAGTGGCAGCTTGACCATGTCTAACTGCATGTGCTATCCAGTGCTGCTTCCAATTGGGACCACAGGTTAATGCAGATTCAGAATCTGCCTTTTCTTCCTATCATTACAGTTTTCAGATATGAGACCAGCTCGACAAGTAAAGCACCAGAATTCTAAATTCAGACAGAAACAAAAATAATTACTTGAATCGCTTTAGGTTTCTTTTTAAAAAAGTATCCATATTAAAAAGATATCTTTACCTTATTAATACATTTACAGACTTTTAGCTAGAAGGGGGTAATTCTGTGGAAAAGAATTGCAAAATAATACATAGAAAACTGCAAAGATGAAATTTAAAAAGATGAGATAATCTTATTTTCTTTGCATTTCTCATTTTGCATCTCACTACCTTGTCAACTAGAGATGACATGACACTATTCTGGCCACCAGGATCCTGGAGACCTTATCCCAAAATTGGTTTTCATAAGGAAAGCTCCTGCAGCCAGGTTTCTTGTGACAGTTACACTGCCTCTGCATTGATATCCTGTGGTGTAAAATTCCCTTCTATAGTTCTTCTTCCTAGTTAAAGCTAGAAAGTGTAATGAAAACATGACCCAACCCAACTGGACTGATTGGCTTAACACTGGATGTCCACTATCCCATTGTGGCTCTCCGTGGGCTCGGTCAGGACAGCATCTGGCTGTCCCCAGCCTGGGGACCAGCCTGACACAGTGAGACAATGTCAAGTGCCCTCTATTTGATGTCTAAAGTTCTCCTACTGCCTCGGTTCAGCTGCTCCTCCTTTACCTCTCCGCTCGGATTTTGTATCTGAGCACAAAATAGGCAATCAGGCGCAGGGAGAAGAAGAAAATCCCAAGAACGATGAAGTCCAGGTAAAGTTTGGCATTTTCTACGTCCAGTTCTTTCAGGATGGCCTCTGATTTTTGGAAGTGGCAGGTGTCATCTTTGTCACAGTGCAGATCTTCTCGGTCCAGTCCGTAGATGGAGAGGATGACGCCTTCGAACCCGTATCTGGAGGGAGGAAGGAGGGATTACAAGGAAAATCCTGGTGATCTGGTGGGAAGTGCAACAGAACCCCTGTGGGAGCTCAGCTGAAACGCTGAGGGGGTCAATATTGCTCTGACACATCTGTCTTGGGGCAAGTTCTATCCCTGCTGCAATCGGGCACATCACGTGTCACGGGCATCTTATGTAAGAGGGAGCAAGGGCAGGAGCTTTGCCTTTAATGCTTCCAGTTGGTGCACAGGGCAATTTCTCCAAAAGAAAAATGTTAATTCAGAAAGCAGCACTATTTCAGCTCATATTCAGAAATTCCCCATTTAAAATTGACATCATTATTTTACTTTTTTTTTTTTTTTAATAAGCCACAGGGATACAATTGTGGCTTGAAGTCAGAAAAATGTTAAAACCAGCATCAGTCTAGAATGTCCCGTCTCCTTCCCTCTGTACATTTACAGTTTCACTGATAATGTTCCAAATATTTGCTTTTGCAAGGAGATAAACCATCATGGATCGAATGCTAGTGCACAGAGCAATTTCCCCAAAAGAAAAATGTTAAATCAGAAAGTAGCATATTTTCAGCTCATATTCAGAAATTCTCCATTTAAAAGTGACATCATTATTTTTTTTTTAATTTTTTAACAAGCAACAAGGATACAATTATGGCTTGAAGTTAGAAAAATCTAAAAACCAGCATCAGTCTAGAATGTCCCTTCTCCTTCCCTCTGTACATTTACAGTTTCACTGGTAATGTTCCATGTACTTGCTTTTGCAAGGAGATAAATCATCATAGTTCTGATATTAGTGCACAGAGCAATTTCTCCAAAAGAAAAATGTTAATTCAGAAAGCAGCAGCATAATTTCAGCTCATATTCAGAAATTCCTCATTTAAAATTGCCATCATTATTATAATTATTTTACCTTTTTTTTATAAGCCACAGGGATACAATTATGACTTGAAGTCAGAAAAATCTAAAAACCAGCATCAGTCTAGAATGTCCCTTCTCCTTCCCTCTGTACATTTACAGTTTCACTGGTAATGTTCCATGTATTTGCTTTTGCAAGGACATAAAGCATCTCATGTTAGTGCACAGAGCAATTTCTCCAAAAGAAAAATGTTAAATCAGAAAGCAGCATAATTTCAGCTCATGTTCAGAAATTCCTCATTTAAAATTGACATAATTATTTTGCCTTTTTTTTTAAATAAACTAGAGGGATAAAATTATGGCTTGAAGTCAGAAAAATGTTAAAACCAGCATTAATCTAGAATGTCCCTTCTCCTTCCCTCAGCACATTTACAGTTTCACTGATAATGTTCCCAGTATTTGCTTTTGCAAGGAGATAAACCATCATGGATCTCATGCCTATGAAAGCTCCCTCTTTGTGGCTTCAGGAGACCCCACACGAGCCAGGCAATGATTTATGGCCTCACCTTGAATTCTAAGTATTAATTCAGGGGGTGCAGTCTCATTATCTTTGATAGCAATCTGTGTAAGACCTCACTTGGCAACAAAGAGGATTTTTTTTGCCTGGGATTTCTCAGTGCAGGGTGGGGAAATGGGGAATGGGAAAATTCCCCTCTCCTAATTTCAGCTAAAACCATTTCAGTCTCTAGTCTAAACTGTCCCTCCAGAGGCTTCCTGGTGGGAATTGCCCCATCCTAAGACAGCTGAGTCAGACACAGGCACAGGCACTATAAGGTGCCTATGGATCCTAAAGCAGCAGTTTAAATTAGAGGTGACACAAATCCTGTGCCTCTTGTGCCAGTGCTACTGCAAAACTTACAGCCAGGCCTTTATCCAACAAACCTATCTGGGATACATCACTGAATTCTACATTTTCTTCCAAAATGAGGTGCTGGCATCAATTTCTCAGTTGGTGATGCCCCCATTATTTCATATATCCACTACTGCAAAATCCAGGAAGATTTCCATGCTGTGCAATCCCACTGAATTCAAAGGGACTGACACGGAATTGTGGCCAGAAAACCTGTTCCTATTTATTTCACAACATCCACAACTTAAAATTCAGAGAGAGAATGTGGTTTACATCACATGTATGAGTGTGTTTATACTCTAAGAGAACATGCTGTGAACAGTCCCTCTGGCACCCAAAATAACCAAGCAAGCAAGCCAAGGCAAACAAGCAGCATGTCCAGATGGGAGGGTGAAGGGCTCCCCAGCAGTACCTGACATAGGAAATGTAGGACATCCACTGGAGGTATGTTGGGATGGTGTCAAAGCTGACAAAAAACCCAGAGAACAGCAGGACTGGGATGGCAGTAACTGGGCCCACAAAGGTTGCCACCTGTGCAGAGAAGGAACAGAGTGTCTCTTGTCAGAAAAACAGAGAAAAAGTAAAAATTAACTTCCTCTTCTATGACTCCTAGGAATAATTCTACTGCCCCAAATTATCACTAGAAAATTGATTTTTTTTTTTTCTTGTGAGGGGAAGAGCAGCAGCACAGGGCTCATGCAGTAAGGCTATGCTGGTCTCCTCAGGGTACCAAAGAGAGGGAATCAAGTGTTCTACTGCTGAAAGCTTGACAGCATCGATGCATATTGAGGTCAGAATCATCTGTGGAATGGTCACCTCAGCACATCTCCTGCCAGGAGTTACATGGCCAGCTTCCAGCCATGCCAACAGCTGACACTCTCCCTTCCTTTGCAGAAATTTGAGTTATGAGCAGCCTTTTCCTACCTTTCCTTCAACAGCTTTTCTGGATGTGTATGGAAGAACCTTCTCCTGAGCTACCGTGGAAAGTTTCCAGCTGGTGGGGATTGAGAAACACATCAGTCCTGCAGTTCCCAGGACCTGCCCAGTCTGGGGTGGACAGCAAGTGAGAACCCACCCCAGCAGGGGCAGGCACAGTCCCTTCAGGTGGGGCAGGACCTTCAGAGCCTCCCATCCAGGGCAGGTCTGTGCTCTGGGGTGAGGGGGGAGCAGCAAGAGCTCTGCTACAGCAAGGAACTTTCTGCCTGTCACCTCTCAACAAACATCCTGGGGACACAGCAGTGGGACAGGGAGCAGAGTTAGGGCACAGCAGAGCTCCTGTGAGACCACAAAACACCATCGGAACTGTTTTAAGTTGTAAAATGTAACTGGGGGTGTGCATTCAATCACCATCTGTCAGAGCTGGGGCAGTTCTCTGCTGTTCTTGGGGCAGTTTTTCCTTTCTCTCTCCCACAGCCAACCCTCCCTCCAGGAGATCTCTGCTGTCCATGGCCACTGAGTGTCCCTGCAGGGCTGAGCCAATCCCAGCATCCCATGGGGAGATGCTCCGCCCAGGGGAGGAGCCAAGCATTCCTGCCTGGATCCAATCTGAGCCTGGCACAGCACAGCAGCCTTTGCCCCCTGCACTGCCAGAGGAGCAGCTTTCTGCTGCCCTGCATGGCCAGAGGGAGCCCAGGCCCATCTGCAGCAGCCCTGGAGCTGCAGAGGAAAACTCCCCCCTTGTGCAGGATCCCTGCTGCAGCAGAGCCACAGCTGGCACTGCAGGAGGGCTGAGCCCCCCTGGGATGGGGCTGGGACACCGCCCTGACACACAGGGGACAGGGACTGTTCTCACTCTGGGAGTGGGGATTTTTTTTTGTTATTTGTACTATTGCATTTGTATTTTTAATTTTTCTATTAAAGAACTGTTATTCATATTCCCATATCTTTGCCTGAGAGCCTCTTAATTTCAAAATTATAATAATAATTCAGAGGGAGCGGGTTTACATTCTCCATTTCAAGGGAGGCAGGAAGGCTGCAGCCACCATGGAATGGGATTGCTGCCACCACCCTGACCCACAGGCTCTCAGGGCCTGTTCTGACTCTGTCAGTGTTTTGGGGTTTTTTTTCTGTTTTGGTTTTTGTTGTTGTTGTTGTTGTTTTGGTTTTGTATTATTGCATTTGTATTTTTATTTTTTCCCTAATAAAGAACTGTTATTCCTTCCCCCACATCTTTGCCTGAGAGCCCCTTAATTTCAAAATTATAATAATAATTAGGAGGAGGGGGTTTACATTCTCCATTTCAAGGGAGGCGGGAGAGCTTCAGCCACCATTGAATGGCACTGCTGCCACCATCCTGACCCACAGGCTGTCAGGTCCTGTTCTGACTCTGTCAGTGGTTTGTCTTGGTTTTTTGCTTTGTTTTGGGGTTTTTTTTTTGTTGTTTGTTTGTATTACTGCATTTGTATGTATATTTTCTTCCCTAATGAAGAACTGTCATTCGTATTCCCATATCTTTGCCCAAGAACCCCTTAATATCAAAATCATAATAATTAGGAGGGAGGGGCTTTATATTCTCCATTTCAAGGGAGGCAGGAGGGCTGAGCCACCATGGAATGGGATTGCTGTCACCACCCTGACCCACAGGCTGTCAGGGCCTATCCTGACTCTGTAAGAGGTTTTTTTTTTTGTTTCTGCTATTGCATTTGTATTTTTATTTTTTCCCTAATAAAGAACCACCACCCTTCTCCAGGATCCCTCCTCCACCAGAACCACAGCTGGCACTGCAGGAGGGCTGCAGCCACCATATCTTTGCCCGAGAGCCCCTTAATTTCAAAATTATAATAAATCATAGGGATGAGGTTTACATTCTCCATTTCAAGAGAAGCTCCTGCCTTCCTCAGCAGACACCTGCCTTTCCAAACGAGGACAAGTACCTGCAGGGACGTGGAGGCTGCCCCTATGAGCAGGCCCAGGGACTGAGCCACCAGGGACGTCATGGTGCCCAGGGCGGCGAAGAGCACGAAGCGCAGCGCGTCCGAGGGCTGGGAGGTCATCCAGTACACGATGCTGCAGTAGGCCACGGGGAACATGATCTGCAAGGACAGGCACTGGCAGTGAGCCCCTGGCAGCCAGGCACTCACTGACACCCTGAGTGACACAGAAACGTGGCGGGTGTCACAGACACATTTCATGAAAAATCCTTTCTTTGGGTTTTTTCTCCTGAGAAGCTGGGAGGCCTCGGGAACAAAATGTAAACAATGATTATCTGCTGCTGTGGAATGCAACAGGTGCATCTGGGATTGGCCCATGTGGTCGTTTCTAATTAATGGCCAATCACAGTGACCTGGCTCGGCTCTCTGTCCAAGACACAAACCTTTGTTATCATTCTTTCCTATTCTATTCTTAGCTAGCCTTCTGATGAAGTCCTTTATTCTATTCTTTTAGTATAGTTTTAATGTAATGTATATCATAAAATAATAAATCAGTCTTCTGAAACATGGAGTCAGGTCCTTGTCTCTTCCCTCATCCTCAGACTCCTATGAACACAGTCACAGGGGGGTTCCCATTAATCCACAGCTCTCAGCCTTTCCATGACATGACAGGTGGAGGATACCTGTCTTTCTGCTTGGGCATTTAAAAAAGGATTCCACTCCCAACCCTTCACCCTCCTATGTCTCAGACATAGTTTATGAAAAATCCTTTTGCTAGGATTTTTTCTCCTGAGAAGCCTCAGAGGAAAAGACAAACATTGATTATCTGCTGCTGTGGAATGCAACAGGTGCATCTGTGATTGGTCTCATGTGGTTGTTTCTAATTAATGGCCAACCACAGTCCAGCTGTCTCGGACTCTCTGGTCAGTCACAAGATTTTATTAACATTCCATTCTTTTCTATTCCTTTCTAGCCTTCTGATGAAATCCTTTCTTCTATTCTTTTAGTATAGTTTTAATATATCATTTTCTTTTAATATAATATATATCATAAAATAATAAATCAGCCTTCTGAAACATGGAGTCAAGATTCTCATCTCTTCCCTTGTCCTGAGTCCCCACCAAACTGCCTGGAATGAGGCTTGGAGTGACTCAGGGCTGCCCCCATCACTGTGCACAGCTCCTGAAAGGTGCCTGTGCCCACCTGGGGCTGGGCTCTGTCTGCAGCAGCACTGACACACCCAGAGCACACAGCCTCGAGCTGCACCAAGGGAAACACAGGGTGGAGAGCAGGGAAAAGGTTTTTATGGAAAGGGTGAGAAAGTTCTGGAATGGCTGCCCGGGGAGGTGGTGCAGTCCCCATGCCTGGGTGTGTTTAACAAAGCCTGGATGTGGCACTGGGGGCCAGGGTTCAGTTGAGGGGCTGGGGCTGAGCTGGACTCGATGGTCTTGAAGGTCTCTTCCAACACAGGGATTCTGGGAATTCATTCTGTGAATTCTGATTCACCCCTGAATCTTCAGCATACACATCTGGACATTTTCCCCACTATTCCAATGGATAAAATACCAGTACTAATCTTCCTGGCAAGAGGGTTTGTCGTTCATGAACTGAAATTATTTCTGTTTTATTGAAGAGTAAAGCATGTACCTGGAAAGGAACATCAGCCATGGTCTTGGCCAGGTAATAGGCTTTCAGGCTGTACCAGTAGTTCAGATGCTCTCTGAGAAATACTCCCATCTCAAGGGGAACTGCAGAGAACACAGATTATTCTGTCAGATTGGCAGGGTGCAATGCTGCTTCACATAAAAACAACACGAATGTTGTTGTTAAACACATAAAAACAAGATTTTTGTTTTACCCTAATAAAGAACTGTTATTCCTACTGCCATATCTTTGCCCAAGAGCCTCTTAATTTCAAAATTACAATAATAATTCAGAGTGATAATCTAATCCTGCACTGCTGCAGTCCCAGGGTGGGACTGGAACTCCCAGGTTTGACAGAGCAGCAAAAGTTCCAGTGATTTGTAATGAGATATAAAAGGCCAGCCCCTAGAGCTGCTCACTGTTGAGACTATGGACCAGTCTACTCAGGTGATCTGAACCTCCTTTAAAGAGGATTTTTCAATTTAAAGTGGTGTCAAAACTTAAAGAACTTGGTTATTCTTTGTGGTCCAACAGGGAATCCAAACTAACAGCACTCCCAGAGCAGGTGTGAAGCAGTCCATTCTGCAGGAGTTTGCTTCTGACACCACATGAATGAGCTGATTTTATGCAGGAATCATAACCTGGAAGCCCCAGAGAAATTACTGCATCCTCCCTAAGTCCAACCACGAGCTCAGGGTATGGCTGAGCTGCACTGGGATAAGGAGAAATTCCAATCCAGGACTGTGACACTGAACTGTCTGTGCTGGAAAACACTGGGAAAACTGGGCAGGGAGCAGTGCCACTGGCCAAGCCTCCTCCTGCTTGCACAGTGGTGCTTCTGTGGGCATAAAATTTATCCCCCCACCTGTTTTAGAGGCAGAATCCCAAGTCAAATGCTGTCTTACACCACCCCAGACACATTCCAGCAGTCGCAGACGTCTTTTCATGAAAAATCCTTTCCTTAGGATTTTTCCTCCTGAGAAGCTGAAAGGCCTCAGGGACAAAATGTAAACAATGATTATCTGCTGCTGTGGAATGCAACAGGTGCATCTGTGATTGGTCTCATGTTGGATGTTTGTAATTAATGGCCAATCACAGTCAGCTGGCTCGGACTCTGTCCGAGACACAAACCTTTGTTATCATTCTTTCCTTGCTATTCTTAGCTAGCCTTCTGATGAAAACTTTCCTTATATTTTTTTAGTATAGTTTTAACGTAATATATATAATAAAATAGTAAATCAGCCTTCTGAAATGTGGAGTCAGATCCTCATCTCTTCCTTCAACATAAGACCCCTGTGAACACGGTCACATCCAGCACCCCCTCCCTGTGCTGTGACACAGCACCAGCACTCACAGGTGAGGACAGTGGGCATGAGAGCAGCAAACATGAGGAACAGCATGGAGAAAAAGAGGAACCCCGAGTTGCTGAGGACTTTCTTGGCCTCATTGCCAATGCCCAAGTAGAGCAATCCGATGAGCAGCCCAATGCCAATGTGCGAGGTGATCCTCAGGTGTGTCAGGACCTGTGGTAAGCAAAGAGTGGCATTAATCAGGGAGCCTGGGCCCAGAAACAGTGACAGTGGGGCTGAAACTGGATAGATTGCAGGAAAGGAGCACTTAGGTCCAGAAAATCTTCTATAGAAACCATTGCATGGCTTGGATTGGAATGTCACAGACACATTTTCTGAAAAATCCTTTCCTTAGGATTTTTCCTCCTGAGAAGCTGAGAAGCCTCAGGAACAAAATGTAAACATTGATTATCTGCTGCTGTGGAATGCAACAGGTGCATCTGGGATTGGTCTCATGTGGTTGTTTCTAATTAATGGCCAATCACAGCCCAGCTGGCTCAGACTCTGTCTGAGACACAAGTTTTGTTATCATTCCTTCTTTTTCTATTCTTAGCTAGCTGATGAAATCTTTTCTTCTATTCTTTTAGTATAGTTTTAATATAATATATATCATAAAATAATAAATCAGCCTTCTGAAACATGGAGTCAACATTCTCTTCTCTTGCCTCTTCCTCAGACCCCTGTGAACACGGTCACATTGGAAGGTTAAAGATCACCAAGTTCAATGCCCTGCCATGAGAAATGTTCATTTCCTATTGGGTGACAGAAATTTTGAGCTTCCCACAAGAATTTCTTCCAGGTAATACAGGCAGGAACTGCAAATGCTGCAAGCTGAAATCTCCCTGTCTGACAATATCATGGAGCCACTGGCTCCTATTCACCAGGGGAAAGAGACTTTCTGACTAAAAGATAAATTTCCCCAGAGCAGAGGAGAAGCAGAAAAGGCATTTCAGGCTTGTGTAGACCCAAGTAACTTCATCAGGAATAAATTAGCTTTCTGTGCCTTCTCTGCAACACAGAATTCCCACAAGAGGCTTGGAAGAACAAAAGAAATAATAACATTGGGAACAACTGCAAGCCTTTAGAGTCGAGTAGGAAAAAAATATATTAAAAACAACATTGTCCTTCAATCTGTGCATCAGCAAATCAGTTACAGTTTCTCCTGATTTTAATTCATTAACTTAATTAATCCTTGTTGACAAATGTGCTTATAAAAAACAAGAAGGGAGAACAAGTTGTAGCAAAGTAAATTTTTTATCTACTGATTTTCTGTCTCCAAAAATGAAGATTTTAGGTGGTAACATTACAGCACACTGAAGTTATTATCTCTGCCATCCTGAATTTTCTGGAAAACCTAATTTTGTGACACAGCACTACAACTTCCCACTCACTTTTCAGTAGGATTAATAACTGTATAAGAGACCTGCCAGCACAGAGGGGATTTCAACTTTGGGTTTTTAGGCCAGGTGCTTCTGTGCAGAAAGCTGTCATTGACAATGAAGATGGCAGAATTAACAGCAAGGCTGAGAGATCAGCCTCTTCCCTTTGGAATTCTGTGATAATTCATGGCTGGGCTGCTGGACAGGACCTTTGAGGAGCCTCACACCCAGCTGGACAGACCTTTAGGGCCACAAAAGTTATTATAACTCATTCTTACCGAGTCCCTCATGATGGTGAGGAAAGTCCTTTTGAAGAGGATGCAGAACTGGGTGAGGCAGCTGGCAGAGAAGCTGTGGCAGCCTTCCGTGGAGGAGGAGTCCTGCAGGAACACGGACAGAACAAACCCCTTGCTCTGCAGCCCTGCTGCTCAATCGCAAGAGCCCGCTCACGTCAGCTGAGTGCGCCCAGAGCCCCCCTCCACCCAGGGAGGGTTTAAATGGGCTAAACCACGACGCTCCCCCTGCAGAGCCCACAAATACCTCCTCAGAGGGCCGGTGCCACAGGAAGGGGTTCAGCTCGTGCTCCCCAGGCACGTCTCTCTTGTAGTCGGAGTCACAAATCCTCTCCCTGACCGCCCTGACCAGGCGGCTGCTCTGGTCCCCGTACTCGCCCGAGGCCACCTCCATCACTGAAACACACAACCCGGAGTCACTGCCCTGCTGGCACAGACATCTTCTCACGAAAAACCCTTTCTTTGGGGTTTTTTCCTCCTGAGAAGCTGTGAGGCCTCAGGAACAAAATGTAAACAATGATTATCTGCTGCTGTGGAATGCAACAGGTTCATCTGTGATTGGCCCATGTTGGTTGTTTCTAATTAATGGCCAATCACAGTCAGCTGGCTCGGACTCTCTGTCCAAGCCACAAACCTTTGTTATCATTCTTTCCTTTCTATTCTTAGCTGGCCTTCTGTTGAGAACCTTTTCTTCTATTCTTTTAGTATAGTTTTAACGTAATATACATCATAAAATAATAAATCAGCCTTCTGAAACATGGAGTCAGATCCTCATCTCTTCCCTCATCCTGGGACCCCTGTGAACACCGTCACACTTTGCAAAGGTTGAAATTTCTGCTTTGCAAAGGTTGAAATTACTGCTGACCACGTACAAGCCTTGTTGTTAAATCCCCAATGCACTACCAAAACCAGATTTTAAATTTTTATTTTTTTTTTAATTTTTAATTTTTTTTAATTTTTTTTTTTTTTTTTAGTACAGGCTTTAAAACGCCATGTGCAAATTCATATCCATACACAAACATTTAAATTTTAAAAAATTTAATTTATCTTTCCATAAATCTTCAGAGAAATCTCCTCATCCTGGAAGTTAAATGAAGTTCAGAGGAAACACAGTGAATACAGAAAATAGACAAAGTCTATTTTTGTGTCACTTTCCTTTTTTTTTTTTAATTAAGAACCACACTGAAAAAACTCTCAATGCTCTAAGCTGTACTACTGGCCAAGATAAAAAGAAAACAAGCAGAATACTGAAGCCACTTCAAAAAGTTACTATTAGTTACTATGAAACACTAAAGAATACACTTTATCTTTCATTTCCTGAACCTGGACTTCTAACAGAGAGAAATATGCGCTAAATTGTACCACTAGGTGGCATTCAAATTACTTTGGGAAAAAAAAAATCTGATTACTTTTGTTTTGGTGCATATATGGACAAAGCACGTAAGAGTACATGCACAGAAGTATAAATCACACCATGGTTCCCTTTGCCCTGAAGGTGATAAAAATATAAAATCATAAACTACAAAATAAATGAAATAAACCATTCAAGCGGTCCTTACCAAAATCTGCTGGGTTGTGGTAGGTTGGACAATTCAGCCCCAAATCTCTCAAGTAAGGGACAAGGTTTGTTACCTTCCCACGGTAAATGCACTGACCTTGACTTAGAACATAGAGCTGGAAAACAAGAAGAAAAGCAGAAAAAAAAAGAAAAAAAGTAATAAGAAAAAATGTGAAGTTGTCTCAACCAAGAATAACCAAGTTCTTTAAGTTTTGACACTACTTTTAATTGAAAAATCCTTTTTAAAAAGGTTCAGATCATCTGAGTAGACTGGTCCATAGTCTCAACAGTGAAAAGAAAAAAGAAGAAAAAGAAAATAGAAGAAAAAGAAACAAGAAAAAATGTGAAATAGCATCAAAATATTTGAACCTGTTGCCTGATAACATCTCCTTGTCCCTGTGGGAAGAACAGCCTGGGGAGATCTGTCACCACTCGAAATTAACTTTGCATGGAATCACAACTAATGGAAAATTCAATGCCTGGAGCTGGAATTCTGCACACACTGCCTGCAGGACTTCAAACACATTAACACAGAAACACACTCATTGCAGCCCTTGGCACATGCTGAAAATAGGCAAGGAGCTGGAGAGCCAAGCCATCTAATTTCCACACATTGTGGATATTTTGGGCAGGGATGGAAGGAGAGCTGGGCAGAACAGCAAACAGCTCCATCACTCTCACTTTTAGCCACGATTTGGACTTTAAATAAACCTCCCTGCCAGACTGGCAATCTGCAAGAGTTTGTTCACCTGTGGTGGTGGAGGTTTTCTCTCAGCTCTCACAGCACTAATCTAAATCCTCTGACAAGACTAAAATACATTTTTTATATCTAATCCAAACACACATGGTCCGCATGCCATTGTTGGCTTGGAGAGAAGTTCTCCAACTGACTTAATTTCAATTAATTTTCAATACTAAATCCAGTTGTTATTATTATTATTTCATGTGAATTAACTCCTCAATGCACACCTGTGTATCTAGGATACACAGATCTATTGCAGACATTGACACTGCAGCTCTCCTGCTTTTATATTGCTCTAATTTTCTTCAGTGCAAGGAGCAGCGCTGGGTGAAGGCATCACAATCACCAATAATCGTGATTTCACAAACCTAACAGCAAGATTCAAACATTCCACATAAATAAAGGAAACAGGCAGAGAAGAAGGAAAAAACATAATAAAGAAGTATATTTTGTTGTTATTTATTTTATTTCTTTATATGATTTGAAGCCATCACTCAGAATTATTCATGTTTTTGATTAAAGAGGTGATTATGCCTTTTGATTATTTTTTTTTTTTTGAGGGGTTTTGATGGTTTTTTGATTAAAAGGTGGTCATGCCTTGAAAGCATAAGCACCCCGAACTACAGATGAAGAGAAAATTTGAGAGCAATACCTGGTCAAAGAGCTCAAACAGCTTTGCACTGGGCTGGTGAATCGTGCAGATGATGGATCTGCCACCCTGGGCCAAAGCCTTCATCAGAGAGACCACCTGAAAACATGATGCACTGTCCAAGCCACTGGGAAAAATAAAACCAAACAAGTTTGTTATCCACAGGCACCACTCAAAACCAGCACATACATGGTATCCCTTTATTATCCTTTCACACATTTTCTCTGTATCAGTTTCGTTTTATCATATGCCAACCTTATGCTTGTACTTCTCCATCAGGCTTTTAATTAAGTTGCAAGCATGCCTGAGAATGAAAAAGAGTATTCTCAAAGTGCCTTAAGGGACTTCTGCATTTTAGGGCTGCAGATTTAAATGCTCCCAGCTTTAATGAACAGATACATATTCATAGCTTTGCCAGCCTCCTCCCAGGCTGATCACATTCATTACCAAAAGTCACATTTTAAAACGTTTACATTCAAGCAGTCTTTGCTGGAAAAATAAAATCCATGCCACAATATTTTCCTCTCTCTCTTTTCCTTCCATTCCTTCCAGTTTGTGAATGCTTTTACTTACAGCCCTACAATCCAGCAGTTTGTATCTGCTTTAAATATTATTTAGAGCCCCACAGTCCAGCAGTTTGTGTCTGCTTTAAATGTTACTTACAGCCCCACAGCCCAGCAGTGACCCAGGGGCACCAAGAACCCAAATCAAATTATTTCTTGGCCTAATTCAGTGCTTGCAGACAACACAAAACGAGCTTTTTCCAAGGACTCAGAGGGGAATAGCTTTTCTGTAGCTCTGTTCTATTACCAAAACCATCTTTGCCTGTGTTTGATTTTTGGCCTTGCAGTACCTGGTGGGTTCATCAAAGAACATGACAGGGGGGTTGTTCACCAGCTCCAGAGCAATGGCCAGGCGTTTCCTCTGGCCCCCAGAGAGGCTCCCAGTCCTCGTGTTGGCACAGGTCAGCAAACCAAGGGCTGTCAGGATTTCCTTCACCTGGAGGGAGCAGAACATTCCAGGCTGTTGGAACATGGAAAACCTCCAGCCCCTTCGCTGATTTTCATGTTGGCTGCAGACCAGCTCACAACTTTGTTTCACCACCCACATAAAGCCTTTTTCCATTTAATGCCACAGACATCTTTTCATGGAAAATCCTTTCCTTAGGATTTCTCCTCCTGAGAAGCTGGGAGGCCTCAGGAACAAAATGTAAACAATGATTATCTGCTGCTGTGGAATGCAACAGGTACATCTGGGATTGGCCCATATTAGATATTTCTAATTAATGGCCAATCACAGCCCAGCTGGCTCAGACAGCATGCTGAGCCACAAACCTTTGTTATCATTCCTTCCTATTCTATTCTTAGCTAGCCTTCTGATGAAACCTTTTCTCCTATTCTTTTAGTATAGTTTTAATGTAATATATATCATAAAATAATAAATCAAGCCTTCTGAAACATGGAGTCAGATCCTCATCTCTTCCCTCATCCAAGAACCCCTATGAACACTGTCACAATCTAATGTATTTATTAGTCATTTATTAGACTCAGTGTTAACAGGGCTTTTTTTTCTGCCATTTACTGTTTTAACCCAAATTCTGCTTGCTTGTCCTGCATGACCTCACTCAGTGAGGAGGTGAAAAAGGAAATGAGCTCTTCTGTAGCTGTGTATTTATGGGTATGGGACTGACATCAAAAGAGCTCTGCAGCATGTGAGGGGTTCTTACACGGTGAAACCAAGAAGATTCTTTCAGTAGAGCTCTGGGGCTGTCTCTGCAAGGGATCTATAACAAAACCCAGTGGTTTCTGTGGAGCAGTGACCTGCTTTATCTCATCTCCTCTCCACAGTCTCCTACTTCAAGTGCAGCCATTGATTTCAGGTGTTTTCATTCCACTCAGGGTCAATGCAGTTGTCACAGGGACTCTCAGATGTTTGGGATTCCCTCAAGGCACAGCCTCAGGAAGGGCACAGCTTGTCCTAGGGCTTTTGGAGCAAAAGGAGAACAATCCCAGGCTCTAGCATTTGTTTCAGTGACTGTAGATCTGGGCTGGTATTCCTATATAAGGGAAATGGCTCTTTGGCTTCAATAAAAGCATGGACACAAAAATGAGAGAATTCATGAGCTACATTGCTCATTCAATTAACAAACTCCAACACTTCAGAGGCAGAAAGCAGCCCAGACATTTAATACTTCACTGAAGTTTAGGAAACAGAGCCCACCATTTGTCAAAGCATCAAATGCTTGGATGGAGAGAGTTTTCCAGACAGAATGCCTGACCTGGTGAAAATTGGTGGCACCAACCAGGGCCTGACTCTTTGCTTGTCCTGATTTTGATTTCCAGGAGTTCTCTCTCCCAGAAACGGGGAATAAAAAATTAACAAAACCCACTAAGCCTTGTTTCTCAAAAGAAGAAGCCCAACTACCTCATTCCCTTTATTTCTGGGAAGGGTAAACAGGACTCAGGCAGCACAAGCAAGGACAGCTAGAAACACAAACTGTGGTTCACCTGAGGATTTTCATTGTATCTGCTTTAATCAGAGTCTGCAATCCTGCTAGCACAAGTGTATAAATTCATAACATTTTTCTGTGATAAACATTTACACTCCAATTTACCACAACAAAATGAATTATCTTCTGCACAGGCCAGTAACATGAACTAGAAAATTCTTCTAACATGTGTTGAATAAACACAGCACAGATTTTAACTCAAAGAGCTGCTTGTAATTACAGTGACAGTGTGAACAAGTGAATTAACTTGCTTGGCCTAACTTCACTAAAGTGTAAATGAACTAAAGCTTCCAAAGCACAATTAAGTTAACAGCTGTTTCTATATAAATTTATTTTCCAATAAGAAAACAACCTGTGTTTGTTTTCTTCACAACAAGTTGATTCCTGCAAGTTTCCCTTTCTGATTTTTCAAGGGTTCTTTTGAGTCTGAAGAAATGCCCAATTGCTCCAATTAGGAAATAAACACAGAGAAAGGACAGTCACAAAAGCAGCCGATCTACCTAGGGAAGTGCCATAGTTTTCATATTTCAGGAAAAGTTCTGTTTTTCCCCGTGGATTAGAGGGGCAGAGTCCCTAGTGCAGGTCCAGCTGGGTGATTTTTCTCACCCCACATGAGATGCACACTGGAGAACCCAAGGTGCATTAACAGGAATCCTGCAGAACCTGGGGATTTGTTCCAGTAAACCTTTCACAATTTTCCAGTCTTGTGCTGAAAGCAGATTTCATGGAGACTGCATCAAACATTCCCTCCTAATGCACATGTCAGCCTAGAGAATATGAATTATTCTGTCACTCCAAGTCCAGTGCAGTTCAGTGTTAGATTAAAAATGTCTGCTTCACAGAGCTCACTTCTTGGCATCCCCAAATTCCAGTTTGATGGGCACTGTACATACCATTTCTCTCCTCCCTTCATCTTTCTCTTGAAGTTTCAGATGAGCAGATACCTGGAATGCAAAACAATGGAATTTGATTTTTGAGCTGGTCTGAAGCACAGCCACCACTCAGAGGAGATGTCTCAGGCCCAGCACTCCAAGGTACCACTTAAACAACTCCTTTCAACCCAGTCAGAAAATCTGAACTGGAACTACAATGTTCCAGTCACAAGCATCACATTTTTCTGTGCAGTAAATAACTGAGTTTAATTTGACTTAGGCAAAGCACCCAACAGAAAATGTATTAGAAAAAATACCATCCACCACCCATTCTGCAACTCAAAGAGCTTTACAGGAAGATGGGAAAGTGACATGTTTTGCACACCCAAAAACTTCCCAGATAATCCCAGAAACAGAGTTTATTTGTGCTTCATTCTCACTGTAAGGATAACTGAACTCTGCCATTCTCCAGCATGCAAACAAGTGAGCAGAGAAATAAATAATCTTGTGAAAGATGTCATCTGCTGTCCTGAAAGGCAGCTCCACAAAACAACATGATTAACCTTTATTAAAAGCAATTAAACTGTTAGGTAATTATTTTTTGTCAGAGCCTTGATTGATTAATTTTAGACAGCATCTATAATCTGGGCCAAATTCTGCAAAAGTGGTCCCGTCGGATTCTGATGACAACACTCAAGTAAACAAAAGAGACAAAAAACTTCTCCACAGAAAAGAGCCTTTGCAGAAAATCAGACACATAAAACCTGGAGTGATTTCTTCTGGCCTTAAAATTTGTGAATTGAGCTGGCACAGTGTGAGCAACCTGAGCCTTGTTTTGATAACAATTTCTGAGAAAAACTGGCTCATTTCTCAAGCTGAGCTACAGACACTTCCACACTAACTGGTCAAGCTGGCAATTCATAAACTTGCTGATGTGATGCAAAACAATGAGAAGAATTAACATTGCCTGTGCATCTTGGACTTACTCTGTTTCTGTTTTTGCCCCATGAAGAAATGAAAGAGATTTTATAAAATGAAAGAGATTTTATAAAATGTGTTAATTTTTAAAAAAGGCACAAAAGAGTAGAAATGGCAGAGAGATCACACTGAAGTGTAAATACCAATTTTCAGTCAGAACATGAAAGATGGGGAGAAAGAGAGAGAGAGATGAGGTTACTCATCCACCACCCAAGCAAACAGATGGTCTCTACTGTCACAGACATCTTTTATGAAAAATCCTTTCTTTGGGATTTTTCCTCCTGAGAAGCTGACAGACCTCAGGAACAAAATGTAAACAATGATTATCTGCTGCTGTGGAATGCAACAGGTGCATCTGGGATTGGCTCATGTGGTTGTTTCTAATCAATGGCCAATCACAGTGATCTGGCCAGGACAGAGAGCCCGAGCCACAAAGCTTTGTTATCATTCTTTCTTTTTCTATTCTTAGCTAGCCTTCTGATGAAACCTTTTCTTCTATTCTTTTAGTATAGTTTTAATGTAATATATATCATAAAATAATAAATCAGCCTTCTGAAACATGGAGTCAGATCCTCATCTCTTCCCTCATCCTAACACCCCTGTGAACACCATCACACCCTACAAAGGCTCATTTGTGAAGAATGTCAGGTTCCATTCTCTAGATCTAAGGGGCAGACACTTAGATCTCCTTCCAAATCACAATGCTGGGCACAAACTGGAAATTATAGAAGGATGAGCCTGAAATGGAATTGAAGGCATCACCAAATTCCAAGAACTCTCACTGAGCGGGGCCGGACAGGGATAACATCATGTGGCACTGCCAGGGGCAGGACCAAGGGCACAACACAAACCATTCTCCATTTCCCCCAGCTCAGATAAACGAGAGCAAGGAGCAAAGCTCACCATCATGGCCTCCTGGACAGTGAGGTGAGGAAGGAGCATGTCATCCTGCATGATGTAGCAGGAGACCTTGCGGAAGGAGCGCAGGTCGCGCGGCTGCCCGTTGATGAGGATTTCTCCTTTCATCCCCGTCTCTCTGAAACCAAACAACAACAGCCAGAGGTGAACCTCACCATCACTTGTGCTGCCAAATGGCTGAGCACCTGCAAGTCTTAGGTAGTTGTTGCCTCTGTGAAATAAATTTGGTAGACTGGATAGAAATTAAATTATTTCCTAATTATGCTTTCTTTCATATAAATCTTCATGCCACAATGCTGAAAATTTTACTTAAAATGTATGCTGTCATATATAAACCTGAAGAAATATCAAGAAATTAAATGTAGGGGTTTTTATAGGTTTCTTTTCCCTGTTCCTTATGCCCCAAATGACAAGACAGAGACACCTTGTATGGCCATATGTCACAGACATCTTTTTATGAAAATCCTTTCCTTAGGATTTTTCCCTCCTGAGAGGCTGAGAGGCCTCAGGGACAAAATGTAAATAATGATTATTTGCTGCTGTAGAATGCATCAGGTGGATTTTTGATTGGCCCATCTTGGATGTTTTTAATTAATGGCCAATCACAGCCCAGCTGGCTCGGCTCTCTGTCTGAGACACAAACATTTGTTATTCATTCCTTTTTATTCTATTCTTAGCTAGCCTTTTGAGAATCTTTTCTTCTATTCTTTTAGTATAGTTTTAATGGAATATATATCATAAGGTAATAAATCAGCCTTCTGAAACATGGATTTAAATCCTCATCTCTTCCCTCATCCGAAGACCCCTGTGAACACGGTCACAGCCATACAAGACAGGATTTAAAAAATGAAACACAGTCACTGCATTTTGGGGAAGAAGGCATCAACATTATGGAGTGATGACTAAAAAGAGTAGATTTTTCAAGTGTTTATGTGATTTTAAAAAACATCACAAACATAAGACACTGAGTCAGATTTGTTACACTGCCAAAAAAGGAGGTTTTCTTTATATGTGTGTTTTTTGGATTTTAAATTGCTTTTTATTTTTGGATCAGACCTGTTGAGAGATAAATCCCCAGTGACCAAAACAGGACACAGAGGAAAAAAGATAAGCAAAAAGAATCTAATTGAAAATCTTTGAAGTGCCTGTTTCTGACAAACTGTAAGCCAAAATTTCTTCTCCTGTTGTCTCCGAGGAGCCCTCAGGCTCAGTGATTTTATCTTAACTTGGGATTTTCATTGGTACTGACCTGTATCCTGCCAGAATATTCATCAGTGTTGACTTCCCAGCTCCTGAAGGTCCCATAATTGCAACGAGTTCTCCACTGCTGAACTTCCCTGAAATTCCTTTCAAAAGGGTCTTATAACCTGGAAGGAGAAAGAAAAGTTCACTGAACCCTCAATCACATCTGGGGAGCAATGAAAGTTCATTTCCACTGGATATTGATGACAAGCAGGCATTAACAGCCACCTCCTGAGAGGCTGATGCCAACGTCAGCACGCTGCAATATCAAAATAACTATCAAAATAAATAACTATAAAAATTAACTATCAAAATAAGTATCATAAATGACTATCAAAAGCCTAATTGTGAGCAGGAGCAGCAGTTCCTGCCATGACACAAATGGGGTTACAGGGTCTCACACACTTGCCTCACTGCAGGACGGTTTTTAAACAGGGCTATGAAGCCTTGCTGCCATTCTCCAAGTGGCAGCTATACAAAATAGTAAAATGCTGTAATGCTATAAGCACTCTGAGGCCTCCCAGAGTATTTTAGCAGGATGTTGTTAAAATATTCAACACTCCAAATTAACAGTCTTGGAGCAGGCTGCCCTCCAATCACTGCAGTTTCAGTGCCAAAATTCTGCCCTCTCACCAAAACAGCAACTTCTTAGAGAGAGCAACGGCTGAGATCTCAAAGGCCTTTTTCCATATAAGAAATGGAAAAAATGTCCTGTACGACAAGAAACTCAGCCAAAGGAGATACACAAACATCTTCGTTCTCTTGCCACGAGAACTCTCTTACCAGAGGAACTCAAAAGGCTTTTCTAGACAGGGAGACTGACCACAGGAACTGTAAAAACAATTTCTAGGGAAAATTTAGAGTGAAGAACATGCAGGGTGTTTTTCTCATTTAGATTAATCCATTCCAAAACTTCATGCCACCATAATTACATCCTCAGGCAAGGATGTTCTGGAGACAACACCACCTTCTTCAAGCATTTCAACTTATTTCTGATTTAATTATCTTTGCCAGTAAACCTTTATTAAAAACCTTAACTCTATGTTATTCTAAGTGTAAGCAAACTGCTCCAAGGAGAATTCTAGATTTGGACCAATTGCATCCACCTTGCCCTTCAGGATTTCCATGTAAAGGCATAAAAGCTGTGTAAGGAAGATGGGGAGAGCCCTGACCAGCATTTAAAATTTTCAGGATCTCTTTCCCTTTTGTCTTTTTTTTTTTCTTTGCTTGCTTACTTTATTTTAATTACCAGTGCTTCTAGCTAAAGCTTCTAATAATAAAAAAATGCTAAGTAAGGTGTCAAAAGCCAATCTCACATGTTGGCAATGTTTATGCGGTTCAATGAAAACTAAAACAGAAGGGTGGAAAATCCATTTAAATGCAGAGTCAGGGTTTGGCAATCCATTTTGCCACCCTGGTGGATATGCAGGCAGGATGTAAATTCCTCATGTAAACTATCCCAGGGCTCTCATGATCAGCACAGGCTGCAGCTGGAACATGGAAATGCTGAAAAAAACCCAAATTGTCTGCAAGCTCCTAGAAAAAAGAATTGTGGGTTATCTTCTGATTTCTCCTACTTCCTAACTTCATTATTTGTTTTCATCTCCACTTATTCTCTTTAAATTTCCTCCTTGTCACCATTCTCTATTCACACTCCTCCTGTGCCACAATAGAGCAAATTTTGCACCAAAACCATTGTCATGCTGCTGTGGGTTCTCCCAGATCCTCTTCCCCAGCACACCCAGCCCAGGGGCAATTCAATAGCCACAAAACCTCTCTAGAAATATCTGATCCTACAATTTTCATGGCAGATGTCCTAGAAAATGTAACTGTCCAAATGGACCAAAAAAACCATTTTCTTGAGTGCCTCATGTTTGGGTTTTTTTTGGGTTTTTTTTTTTTTTTTACCAGGCCAGTAATTTTTCTCTATAAATCTTGCCCTGGACCTAGAGGAAACAACTTGTTTGGAAGGCAGCAGGGTCACAGGTACAGAAATAGCAGAGTACCCACAGAGCCTGTTCATGGCACCAGTCCTGAAAAGGAAAGCAAGGACAATCTATCAAAAGGAGCAGCAGCTCTGAGGAGAGAAATCCATGGCACCCCACAAGGTCAGGCAGCTTGTCCTTCACACCAAGGTCTCCAAGCACAGCAGCATCTGAAGGCAAAGGGCAGGAACAATCAGGCCTTTCAGGCACGGCAATGTTTAATAAACTGGAAATGCAGGAACAAAGCCCTTCATTCTCCCTCTTCAGTGTAATGAGAGCCTGCTCCCTCCCAACCCTGTTAAACCTGTAAGAGACTTAAATATCAGAATGTGCCACCAATTATTTGCATTGTGCACCAGGCAGTAAATATTGCACAAACTCGTGAGGGAGGATAAAAAGTGTGTACTGCCATCAACGAGGGGCATGCAAGCTAAAATACAGGCTCAGCAGCTGCAAACATGTGGAAACATAGATATCACTGCCTAAAACTGAAACCTTTCCTCTCCCTATGTAGGGCTGTGAGATTTAACATTACACTCATTAAAGTCACTTTTCCAGAGTTTCACAAGTGATGATTGGTTTTATCTTTAACTGCAGTATCTTCCCCCTCATGACCTTCACGTGTTCCTGCCCCTCTGATAGAGGTTTCCATTTTAAGTATCCTGCACACGATGTTAAATCAGAGCAGGGCTCATCACAGAGACACAGAATCAGCCTGGAAAAGACCTCCAAGATCATCAAGTCCAAGCTTTGGCTGAGCATCGCCCTGTCAACCAGCACAGAGCACTGAGAGACACATCCAGTCATTCCTTGGACACCTCCAGCCCCTTCCTACGCCTGGCCACCCTTTCCATGGAGAAATCCTTCCTGAAATTCTCAGCAAGTCATTTGCAATACAGTAGAGAAATATGCTTCAAGAAGAAATAAAAGAAAAGCCCCAGAACTATGAATATTAGATTAGGATCCCAATCACTGGCATTTTAAGTTGCTACCGACCCAAACTCGTCTCCTCCTTTGGCTAGAAGTGCATAACAAGCTCTTTCCATTACAAAGGTTAATTTAGCAAACCCACAAAAAAAGGTTTGACACTGTGGCAGCAGTGTGGTGCCCCAGTATAATCCTTTATGAGGAATTAAAGTCCCCTGAGCAACCACAGTCTCCCCTTTCAGAATATTGAGGCTAATCTTCAGCGGAATCAGTTGACCTAAAACTTCTATACGGGGCCACATGTGCTTCACGAGAAACAGATTATGCATTTGGAGGGGATTGTGTTCTCACTGTGAGGGCCTGTTCCACATCCACCTGCCACACATCAGGGAGTTCTCACTGCCTTCAACCCCAGCAGCCCTGCCACCCTGTTCTTCTAAAGCTCTTCCAAGCCTTCTGATGTTTACATTTTTGTAATGGAGTTTCTCACGCGCTTTTCATGTAAATAATGATTGTTCTGCATTCCTTTCTGGAGGAGGAGGGAATTGATGGTCAAACTGTTGGTTTGACCAGTGTTTTTCACACTCCCTTTGGACTCAACTTACACCAAGAGCAAGCGTACAATTGTGACTTTCTCCTTTTTCACTTCTCCTAAAATTGTTTCAATTTCCAATGGAAATCAGCCTGGATCTTTCTGTTTTCCTATGTCCCCTCCTGAAGTTTCTGTGACACAACCTCACAGCCTTCTAGTGACGTTTACAGGATGATTACCAATATATATTTTAAAATATATATTTAGGGGCTGATACATGTGGGAATTTTAACATCATTTTTCAAGAACTACTTAAAATACGGATTTGACATTAACGCGCCATCACGAACCAGAACAACCCCTCAGCAAATTTCTCAGCCCAACCCCCTAAAAATAGACCAGAGCAGAAACAAATCAAAACTGAAACAGAAAATTCTAGCGACACAAAAATTTTTGGTCTTCATTTCCTCAAGTTACATTCTGGAGCTCAAATGCTTCTCCAGAGGAGCAAAATTTGTTTTGTTCTCCCATGTCAGGATTTCCCATGAACTCAAATGTGAGGTGTGACCGTGTTCACACGGGTCCAAGGATGAGGGAAGAAACAAGGATCTGACTCCATGTTTCAGAAGGCTGATTTTTTATTTTATGATATATATTACATTAAAGCTATACTAAAAGAATAGAAGAAAGGATTTCATCAGAAGGTTAGCTAAGAATAGAAGAAGAAAGAGTGATAACAAACATTTGTGGCTCAGACTCTCTGTCCGAGCCAGCTGACTGTGATTGGCCATTAATTAGAAGCAACCTCATGAGACCAATCACAGATGCACCTGTTGCATTCCACAGCAGCAGATAATCAATGTTTACATTTTGTTCCTGACCCCTCTCAGCTTCTCAGGAGGAAAAATCCCAAGGAAAGGATTTTTCATGAAAGATGTCTGCGACAGTGAGGCACAGTGATATTTGAGCAGGCTCACAGCTGAACCTCCTGCCTGGCCTGAGCAGATCTCCCTTCCAGAGATGGGATTCCCTCCCTGCCTGGCAGCAGCACAGACCCCTAGAAACCCCTTTTTTCAATGAATGCACAGCGGTGACCTCCTGTCTCTGATGAAGACACTAAGGGAGCTCTCCTTGCTCAAGTCAACCAAATTTTTTTACTATTGGAATCAGCAAAGGGAGAAACATGTTGATGGTTTTATCTGCTTCCTCATGGATTTTACAGAGATTTATGGGGAGATCTGGTTTTCTGATTAATCATAATTTCTGTGCCATTCCCACAGAAATTATGATTAATCTGGAAAGAAGCAAACCATCCCCTCCTCATCCTCAGGGCAGGAATAATGCTTCAGGATGTGTCTGAGTCAGCAGCAATTAAAACACAACCAAAACCCACTCCTACCTCACAGTGAATTTCCTCAGGTAAACACCACCTCTGGGTTTTTTGACTGAAATGCTTCATTCATTTGCATTTCATTGTCAGTAATCGTCGTTTGTCACTCAGGGAAATGCCACACAGACTCGTGGAAGTTTCTAGGTGCTCTAACCTATTTCTGCCTCCATCTGTGGGCACCCAGACCCCGTCTCAGGTCCCAGGTGAGCACAGCAGGCTTTCCCTGCCTGCTGCAATTAGAGCAGGATTTGCCCTTCCCAATGTATTTGAACTGATTCTCTTTCATCACAAGCTCTTCTGGGGGCAGGAAATCACTGCTGAAATCCTGGAACTGCTCAAAGGTTCCTCAGAGCATTGACTGAAGTAAAAGGGAACAGGGAAAATTCAACTCAAGCAGCGCCAGTTTGGCAAAGCCACAAACAACTGGAAACTGAGCCACAAAGGAATCAGCATTTGGCACTTAAAAATCAAAACCAGAGACATCATAACCTGCTCTTTCTGCGCTCCCCTGCCAGGCAGAAATGAAGCATTCCTTTATTAAAAATGAAATAATTGCGCAAGGACTATATTTCTACATCTTTTTGTGGTGTATTTTTTGGATAGGATGCATTCCTGCTGAGAAATAACCAGCTGGAAATACAGAAGACAGCGCTGGCAACTACTGTATTACTTACCTGCCTTCCTTTAATGCTTTCAACAAGAAACTGCTTTTTAAACAGCAGTTTAAATTTCAATCCACGAATTTGTTCTCTTACTGTACTATCAGCCAAATTGTTTCTTAAATCATGACAAGAAACCACAGCGATTTCTTGGCATTGTATATTGACCCATTAAAGAATCCCCATTGTATTTTTCTATTCTAAAGCTTGTCAGCTCAGCCCTCACCTCCTCCTACATCAATTAAAAAATCCCCAAATTTATGTAGAAGTCCAGGGAATTCTCCAGCACTAAACTGAAATAAGGGGACGTGGAGCCAAGCTGTCACATCTTTCCCCTTGAGGCAGGGGCAAGGAATCCTCCCATTAAGGAAAAACACTCCTGGAAAATTCAGTTTTCTGCGGTCCATGAGATCCACCAGAGTCCCACCTCGATGCCAAAGGCCTTTCCCTGGACTATGAATTGGACTGGAACTGCACAAGGAAGGGAAAAGCAGGATAACTTGGTGCCATGTCACACTGAAGGTGGAGTTAGCGATTTATGGCTGAGAAAAGGACCTTGCAGAAGTCCACCCAAACTCTGGAAACATCCTCAGGTGATCTGGAACTTCATTTGCAGATTCTTCAGATTCCTATCACAAACCTGAACAGCTGGGAAATACTGGCAGACACTCAATGGAGGAGCACAATATGAGAAATGCACACAGAGGTAACAGCTCAAGGCCAGATTTGCATTTGGAGGTGTAATGAAACATTAGTCAGGAGACATTTTTCCTTATCATTTTTACATCATCCTTTTCCAGGTGTGAACATGCCAGAAAGAAATTCCCTTGCCTGTTCCTTCCTCATCTCTTATTCACTTTCTTCATCTCAGCCCTTTCCTCACTCCTGAGAAGCCACCCTCAGAAAACATCTTTGTGTTTACTACAAGGGACCACTCCAATCTGCTTCATCCAGTGATTTTCCACCTAAACCAACATTAGATCAAAGGCAGGGTGTTTCCCTAAGCTGCAATATATTTACCATATATTTCTAATTCTGTTTTAACCCAGCCAGGGCACTCTGTTCCCCACCCACTGCTTGAGTACAGAGCACTTTCCTCTTCCTGCTATCAACAGGGTTTGTAGATGCTTCAGTTTGTAAATTCTCACTTGAAAGGGATTATCTGTATCAGTTGATGATTATTTAAATAATTTGGATTTCAAAAACCCTCTTGATGTGGATTATTTAAATGGAGGTTCCTTTCCCAAGCTCCACACTGCATTCAAACAAGCTTAAGTTAAAGTGAATTACAGGTACAGATACTTGGGAAGAAAAAAGCATCTTTTAATTCCCAGAAAATCTAGGCGACAGAAACAGCTTTCCTGACAAACAGAGTGAAAAAAATATATTGCTTTAATAACAGGCACCTTCCTAATTTTATACTGGTTTGAACTGCACCTCTACAAAGCCTGGAGGGGCAAACTCACACTAGAGATAATAAACATGTTTGAGCCTACAAAATAAAACCCATCTGTGAACTCATATGTCACTGGTTCATAATTTCTGCCATCCAAAAGTGAGCAAACCTTTTCCACTAATCATCTTCTCACTCTAAAACTTTAGCATCAACACATGCACACATTTCTGCTCTGTTCACACAGTCTCTCAGGGACACTGAACAATAGGATTCTCCATTGTCTAAGCCCTGAGCCCTGCTTTAGGACAATTAAGGGAATTTGCAATTGTAATGTGTTCTTGTACCTTGCCTCAGAGAAACGACCTTCGTTATGTAAATGTCTATAAAACAGCAACCAGCAGCACCAAAACATCAGGACAGAAAGGGCAGAGAAGCCAAGGGGGTGCTCGAAGTAACCAGATCCAGTTCCAGCTCAGAAATGAGGAATCCATTCCTCCCAACCTAGACGAATAAGTCTTCCAAGCTTCAAAAAAAGAAAAGAAATCCCCCTGTGGGCAGCAAAGCTCTTTCTTTGTAGTGGACTAAACTGCATTTCTTAATATAGCCCACAGCCAGGCCTTGTCAAGCATATTGCTCTTGATCCCCAGCCGATTTCCCACTTAGTGGTCATGAGGTGGATTAGTCCTAACCCAGCTGCAGGGCTTAGCCCCTGCTCACAGCAAGGCTGGGGTGCTCAATCTGCCTAATTTGACACATCAAAATGTTCGATGCTGACCCCAAATTCATTTCTAGGGCCCATAAATTATCAGTGGGTAGGAACCAGCACAGCAAACTGGTGATTAATTCAATTTATTTTGCATTCCTGCTCTGGGAAAGGATAAATAACCCTGTGGAAATGCCTCTGTCTTCACTACAGTGGGAGTTTAAGACAATTAGCTTAGGTGAGCCTCTTGATGCTGTGAGAAATCCCATCTACTGCCAAGAAAATGATGGCTGACTTTAGCACCTTTTTCGTGGGTTGAAATGCCAGTTTGATTGTGGTCCCTCATTTGCTTGCACCATCACAGGGATCGCACACTCCCAATCTTCAGGCTGGATTGGAGCTCCACACCTTCAGATTCTCATCAAGAAGAGCAGCCTGGCCATGCTCAGGATGCACAAAGGTATCAGATGTTATTTTCACTCTGATAACTGGGGACAATTCACACATTTTTTTCTTCAAGTTATCCCCTGGTTCCAGCACACAGCCCTGTGCTGGCATCACTGGGTTTAAACTTCACCTCAGAGCCTGAAAAACCCAAACGGGCTTTGGAAAATGCTAATCAAAAGCTAAATATTTAAGGACAAACTTAAAAGTTTTTGAGTTTGGTTTGTGTGAATGCCTAACGTTAGACACCACTTCCTCTGTGCTGAACAGTAACTTCCTTCTGTGGCAAGTCAGGAAAACACACAATAAATTGGAGCCTAAAAAGTGATTGTGAGCCCCCAAGCCAAGATTTATGAAACACAATGTGACCGTGTTCACAGGGGTCTGAGGATGAGAGAAGGGATGAGGATCTGAGTCCATGTTTCAGAAGGCTGATTTTTTATTTTATTATATATATTATATTAACACTATACTGAAAGAATAGAAGAAAAGGTTTCATCAGAAGACTAGCTAAGCTAAGAATAGAAAGAGAAAGAATGATAACAAAGGTTCGTGGCTCGGGCTCTGTGTCCTGGCCACCTGACTGTGATTGGCCATTAATTAGAAACAACCACATCAGACCAATCTCAGATGCACCTGTTGCATTCCACAGCAGCAGATAATCATTGCTTACATTTTGTTCCTGAGGCCTCCCAGCTTCTCAGGAGGAAAAAATCCTAAGGAAAGGATTTTCCATAAAAGATGTCTGTGACAACAAAATCTCCAGTAACTGCAGGTCACGTTGTATAATAGCAGAGAATGATGAGAAGGCCAATCAGGCAAGAAACCAAGTTCCAGCAGAGGGAGAATCTTAAACCAAGCTGTAGATTATAAAGAATCTGCAAAGTCCTTCAATTTCATTGTTCTCTCAGATCCATGGACTAGATATTAAACTTATGCAAGACACTGGATGTGACAGTTCACATTGTGCAGTCAAACAAAAAACGTCCTGACTCAGTAAAGATTCCACTCCTTTGAAACCCTGAAATAGGAGTTATGAGCACCATGCTCCTTCTCTGCTATCCTGGCTGCTCATCATTTTATTTTAGTATCTGAATGCTGCTCTTCCTCAGGATAACTCATTAGTTACGACACTCTGTTGGGCTTGCAAGCTCCCTAATTTTGAGTTTGAAGGTTTAATAGACTACACAACTTATCTGGAGAGCCCACACCTCCAAGGGACAAAAAACAGAGGTGGATACAGAATTCTGGTTTTCTTGACAAATGTTCCAGCAACAGAAGAGAGGAAAGTGTCATCAATATTGTGGCAAACCTCCTTGCCCCTTGCTACTACTGCTTACACCTCCCCACTGTGCTGGGAGATGGATGGGTTTGTGCCAAACTCCTTTAATTCCATGGCTTTTATGGTTATCACCAGAGCAGAAACATCTAGGCAACCTATGTTTCTTTGAATTCACCTTTTTTGCCTCTTTTTTATTTGATTCTGCAGCCTTCTAGTGAGGTTTACAGAATAATTACCATTACATGTGAGTCCAGGTGTCTTATTCTTATTCTTATTCTTATTCTTATTCTTATTCTTATTCTTATTCTTATTCTTATTCTTATTCTTATTCTTATTCTTATTCTTCTCGTTCTCATTCTTATTCTTACTCTCATTCTTTTATTCTTACTCATATACTGCTATTATTGTTATTATTGCTACTATTGTAAGTATTTTTATTATCACCATGCTACATCCATGCTAAGATTCAGTTCTTGGGATTATTCTTATTCTTATTCTTATTCTTATTCTTATTCTTATTCTTATTCTTATTCTTATTCTTATTCTTATTCTCCTTCTCATTCTTATTCTCGTTCTCATTCTTACTCTCATTCTTACTCTCATTCTTTTATTCTTATTCATATACTGCTATTATTTTTATTATTGCTATTATTGTTATTATTTTTATTATTACCATGCTACATCCACGTTGAGATTCAGTTCCTGGGTTTTTTTCCTGTGGAATGTTTCTGCCTGACAGAGTTAAAGCTGCTCCTCTTCCCTGCACAGGCACATGGAGCCCATATGCCTGCAGCCAGGGATAGAGAATGACAATTAAATAGGTCAATGAACGAGAGTAACCCTCCAACATGAATGCAAATAAATCTCTACTTGCAGCAGGACCTGATGGCTCCAGAAGCAGTTATTTACATGTTGAAGCATTTTGGAGATCTGGGGCATGGCTTGTACTTTGCCTGGACAGAAAATAGCTACCCTAATTTATCTTCAACCCTTAGGAAATATGAAAGGAGGGAAAAAAAAAAAGTATGAATGACGCAGAGCTTCATCTTTCCTCTGAATCTGTAGAATTGTCTTTTCCAAGCAATACCCACAGCCTAATCTTTGTCTGATAATTGCTTTTTGCTGCCTTTTTTTTTTTGTTTTGTTTAATTGCCTTTGTTTCTATTACTTGAGCACACAGGAAAGGTCTTTCCTGACAAAAGCAAAGCCAAGCCAGTTAGAAATGAAAGGCTGACACATTCCCTGGGATGACAAACTGGAGTCACGAGCCTGATGCACCGTGAGATGAAAGCTGTTTGTGTGTGACAATCAGGCAGAAAGCAATTTCTCATAATTGCAGCACCTTCATACATCAAGGTACAAACAGTGTTATTCACAGGCTCACAAACAAATAAAACCAGAATCCTTCACAGCAGCCCCTTCTTTTTAGGAGGAAGAAGGAGGGAAGGGGAAGAAGCAAAAGTAAAACTTTGGCTCTTTCCTCCTGTCCAACTCTGTAAGGGTTAAAGGTTAACCCTTACCCTTAAAATCTTACTGCCCTGAAGAGACAAACTCAGTTTTGGACCACTATTTCAGCTGCTTACTATTCAGCAGGGGCAAAATTGAGTCAATTTTTGAAACCTTGGGGTTTCATATCAAGGTAAATAAATGGCATTTTTCCTGTCTACATTTTCTTGCCAGCTCATTAGTACAGCCCAAACTTCATTACTGATCATTCAACCCACTGTGGTTAGTGTTTTAGTGTTTTGACAAAATTCTCTGCTATTATAACATCTTAAATACCAATATATAGGCACTAAAATTTAAGGATTAAGTTCAAAGGCTAAAAAATTGAGAAAAATAAACAGATGCACAAAATACAGAAAACCCAAAGTAGCAAGGTATGGACACTAAAACACTATGGATGACTCATTCAGGGATAGATAGCCCCTGCATGAAATCATACTTCACTTTTAATAAAACCTCCAGGGCTTTCTAGGGTTACAGCAGAAGCAGCTGAAGGTATTCAGCATCTCTTTCCTCCTCACTCAGCCTCATGGCAATATCTGGTCCAAAGAGTTTGGTGCACAAGGGAAAGCCTTTTGTGATCTGCATCACACACTCTAGGCCAAACTGGAAGGTGATGAGATGCCTCCTGTAAACTACAGAGGGGAAAAAAAAAAAAAAAAACAAAAACAAAAAACATTTTCTCAGACTATTAGAAACAGAGTTTTGTCTAAAACATACATCTGCCATGGTTCGCACACTCACAAGACAATGCTTTGTCCACAACCTTCAGACATGAGGACAGTCATTTCTTGGATTTTGAAAAATGTTTTCAACCCTAGTCACTGCAATTTAAAAGCTGCCAGAGAGTCTGATATCAAGAAAAAAATCACAGATCATTAGTCAGCCTTGGAAACTCAAAATGTGACATCTGACTCCAAGCAAATTCCATTTTTTCACATCATTCTAGCTCAGCTGCACTAGTGATGACAGGAACCTTCTCTGAATTACAGGTGATCTGAGCCTCTGAACACCCCCTGCACATCCCTGCCCTGCCTCTGCCACCCCCCCAAACCAATTCTGCAAACTGCAAACTGCAAATGCACTTCCATCCCCTCACATTCCCACTGCTCCTGCCCCATCCTCTCCCACAAGAAGGTGAGGAGCACTCAGAGCCAGCAGGACCCTCTGAAACAGATCCAGGGCAAACATCAGAGCTGGTTTAAAAAGTAAATTTTAAGCTCATGCACCGAGTTTTTAACCCTACTGTGAAAAATGTGTGTTTTATGACTGGCTTTTTGCAAATATTCAAATGAATATTATATGTGTTGTGTTAGAAAGTTATGCTGTATTAATTTTCTTAAGTAGTGTGTTAAATATAGTCTTAGGTTATAACATAATGTTAAAATAGAAACTATGCTATGTAGGATACTTTTTTTATAAAGAAAGGACTCGCACTGAGACAGCAGCCACAGAACACCCAAATCTTTCAGAGAAAGAGAATTTATTGCTTCATTATCAGGAGAAACGAAATTCTTCAGGACTCGCTCAGCCCTGAAGACACCGTCAGGATTCAGAGGAAGAGACTGACACTGACCAGACAGAATCCTGTGTTTGAATGGAATTTATGCACCATGTATGAGGTGTATGAATATGCAACAGGCTATTGTTTTTAAGGGTTAATCCTCTGTTAATGGGCATCCATTTTTGGGCTTATTTTGCCTAGAAAGAGGTACCCAGACTCTTTGTTTTTTATTGTCTCATATCGTCCTAAATCCTAACTGTCCAAATTATTATTACTCTAATTATATTACTACTTTTATAACCATTTTATTACTATAAACCTTTTAAAAATTTTAAAACCAAGTGATTGGCGTTTTTCACACGCCCAGGAGCAGAGACATGGACAGGAGCTCCTGAAGGGCCTCGAAGCCTGGAAAATCTCTGTCAGAGGGAGCAGGAGCCGTGTTTGGGAGAGCAGCCCCAATGGCAGCAGGACATCCCTGCTCCCTGCCATGGGGACAGCTGCAGCACCTGGCCTGGGAGGCTGTAATTCCAGAAATACACCCAGGGCTTCTCAGCACTTCTCCTCCAAACACTCCAGACTTTGATGAGACAAAACCACAGGGTAATTTATTTCATTTTCACACTAATCTCGTAAAAGACACAACCTATGGTGCTGAATATAAAAACAAAGGAAAACCTGAAGTGTGTGCAGAAATTAACCTGGATTAGGTCCACTTCTCACATTTTGCTTAGAACAACTGTGGTTTTACCTCCCTCTTCTAGAATATTTACACTAATGAATTCACCCAAATTAAAATACTTTTTGCTGTCAAAAAAAAACCCAAACAAAAAACCACATATAATATATACTATATACTATATACTATATACTATATACTATATACTATATACTATATACTATATTATATATTATATATTATATATTATATATATACACATATAATAACCTTTAAACACCTCAGAATTAGTTATCATCTTCTGTAGCATGTCACACCTGAATAAGTTACAAACAAAAGCCACTGCACGGGGCATTGCTGGTTCTGGAGTGGAAATTAGTAGAATGAGCACCTTTCAGCACTCTCATTTCTGCTTTTTTTCTGCATTTGGAGAAGTTGGCAGCCTCACAGGGACATACATCCATTGCACTACCATAAACTCCTGAATTTCCATCTGTTTTTAAAAGCTCCAGCTGACCTACACTTTATGTTATGGATTAGTTGGAGCTTATAGAGTAGCACAAGCAAAGCAGGAGTCTTGCTGCTAACCACATATTACAAGCAATTAAATCTTTCATCAATAATATGTCCCATGGAAAAATCAAGAGTTTTCAAGAGAAAAACTCTACACACACAAAACAGAAAAAAAAATATATATGCACTTTAATTGGAGTATGAATACCATCCATTTGATTAATTTTGATTTCACGGACTAAAAAAAAATCAAATGTACACATTAAAATTATTTGAGGTTTAAAAAAAAAAGGATGAACTTTGATTCACATTTTCAGGAGTGTCCTGGTTTGATGAGGAAGTGAGTTCATACACTAAAGTGAGTCCATACACTAAAGTGAGTCCATACTAGTCCATATAAAATAAGGCATCAGAGTCATTCATCATTTTGGGAATCATGTATTTTTGGAATTATCTACAGAATTATTACTGAAGCAAGGTGGGAAGCAGCAACTCATCACAAAAGCATGACTTCCCCACAGGTTTTCCACCTTATTCTGAGGCAGAGAGAAAACTCAACTCTGAGTTTTGGAGGTGGATTTTTTTTTTTTTTGCTCAGTTGTGTTCTTGGCATATTATTGCATATATATCTTGGCATATTATTCTTGGCATTTGGTTATGTTCTTGACCAGCAAGAAGTCACTCCAGAGGCCAATGGAACTCACTGAGGTGAGGAAGATCCAAGCCCAAGTCCTTGAGCTGGATCAAGAACCACAGCTTGGGTCTCACAGAGTTTCAAGTGCCCTGGTCGCCACTCAGCTGGGCTTTCCCTCTTCCTAACTACAAAAATCCTCCACCTAACAAATCTCCTGCATGAAAATGTAGCCAGAGGAAATTCAGCGAACAAACAACAAGTTTCTACTCTGCTGCACTGCCATTTCCCAACAAAGAGAGGATATTGAGAATTTCCAGAGGGATTTTCATTACAGGCTCATCAGGAGGCCCTCTGTGTTAACAGTCTTTTTCCCTTGTATTTTTTACTCTGCACTGGTTCATTTCCCAGTAACAACTGTAACTTCTTTTGACATTTTCTGTCCTTCTTTACAATTAGGTTATTCAGCTCTTCAGTGAAGAGGCAAAGGGTAAGCTATGGGCTGATTTAAGCTGGCTGACTCAACTGGTCTAATTAGACAGGAGAAATTTGGTAGTAAAAGCAGCTGCTTCCTCCACAAACTGGAAGTCCATCAAAAGAAATGAGCTGTTTTAATGGCCTGAAGACTCATGTGTATCATTAGTAAGAGAGACACACTTTAAAAGTGCTGGTCTTCTCAAACCCTTCTAATTAGATGTCTCTGTAAACCATATTCCAGTGCACATCTTCTCTCCCAAAGTCAAGACAACATGTTTCCATTTCTTCCTGACCACCAACTAAACTGACAAGGACATTTCAGAAAAGTGTTTGGACACATTACCAGAAAATTCAACTTGTCACTTGAGGTTCCTTTATTCCCTTATTATAACTTTGTATGTATATACTTTACTCCTGTAAGTTATCATTGCTACCTTAACACATCAGTACACACAGGAAATAAAGAGGAGATAAAGATTCCAGGGTGTTTACACAGTTTTCCCCACAAATACTGTCATTTTAAATGAAATAACAAAGACACACAGCCAGAAGAACATCCATGTCACCTCAAAACATGCTTTGATCCTAAAAATCACAGGCACTCTCCTCACTCAGCCCCTGCCAAACACCACAACACCACTAAAATCAATACAGTGGCACAGAGCTGTGCTGGCTCAGGAGCTGCCACAGGCTCAGGGATCAAAAGCAGGGACTCATGACAGCCTGGAGAAAAGGCAATATTGCACCACTCAAAAGAGTGGAAGATGGAAACCCTCCGTGTAGTAACACTGATCTATCAGGAACTCAGAATATCAATTTGGGGATTATTTTAACCAGCTGCAAAGAACTTTGATGTAAACATTAAAAGTGAGCTGTTCTGCTGGGTTTGGCTGGGACAGAGTGAATTTCCTGCAGAAATTCAGCCCCCAAGGAGCAGAATTGGTCACAGACTGAGTTTTGGCTGTTGCTGGCACGGCTTGCACCATCTCAAGGCTTTCTTTTCTTAGAGTGGCCTGGGGTGTGCCAGAAGCTGGGAGGGGACACGGGCAGCTTGGCTTCACTCATTAAACCGCCCTGATCTTCATCTTCATCATTTCCAGCTTTTGCTCTCCCCTGTTCTGGGGGCATGGAGGGGCTGAGAGGATGCTGAGCCACAGGCCAGGGCCACCCCTCCACAGCAATTTCCCCTAGGGAATGTGGAGGTTCACTTGTCTGGCACCTTTGGGATGAAGTTCATCGTACCTCACAATCTGCTGACCATCAATGAAATGTTTTGCCAATAAAAGGAGCCCAGGTTGCTATATAATCTGTCCATGTGCTCTTACACAGCAGGAACCTGCATGGATGCAAAGGAGTGGCACCTCTGCTGTGAGGAAAGATCTGGAGAACTGGGCTGATTCAGCCTGGAAAAGAGAAGCTTTGGCTAATTGTGGCCTTCCAGTGCCTGAAGGGAGCCAACAAGAAAGATGGAGAAGGTATCTTTAAAAGGGATGGAGTGACAGGACAAGGGGGAAATTGGCTTCAAATTAAAATAGAGTAGATGGAGATTAGATATTAGAAAGAAATTCTCAATGTGAGGGTGGGCAGGCCCTGGCAAAGGGTGCCCAGAGCAGCTGTGGCTGTCCCTGGATCCCTGGAATATCCAAAGCCAGGTAAGACACTGGGGCTTGGAGCAGCCTGAGGCAGTGGAAGGTGTCCCTGCCATGGCAGGGGATTGGAACAAGATGATTTCTCATCTCCCTTCCAACCCAAACCATTCTGTGATTCCAGGAATGTGTTCTCTGTTTCTCACTACTGTGAGACACCCGAGGAAAAATTTGCTCTACTGCCTATAGATACAACAGCTCATGCAATCCATGTTTTTTTAAAATACCTCAAAAATAAAAAATTATTTTACCTTAAAATAATTTCAAATCTCATTGTCACATGAATTATACACCATGGTAAAGCAACTGTGGTCTGCCAGGCCACAGACAATTCTCAGGGCAGCATGTTCAGTGCCATATGGGCAATGCAAAAGTTCAGGGTTTTGAAGGAATTTTTTCCTAAGTGCATGTGACAGAACAAAGCGCAGCAATAACAGCTGTAGCCTGCGTGCAAATGGAAAAATAAGCACCTCTAATATTGTTGGTTTTCATTTCAGTGCTGGCTAAATGCTTTTGATCATTGTGGGCAGGTGATGAATGCACCACCTGTGTCTTTTTTTGTCCCTGTGCCAACAGGTGAGATTACCTTATCCTGACAGGGCCTGCAGCAATCTGGCTAATGGCACGAGTACAGAGCATTGCTCTGTCACCAGATCACAACATTTGCAAAATATTGCCATGTTTTTAAATCCCTGTGTGTATGTGTTAAAACTGAGTCACTGCTCCACTTCCAGTGAAGACCTGAGTGGAACCCAACTCTCTGCTTTTAAACTCTGCTATAAAACATGCTGTCCCCAACAGATGAGCTTCTGCCTCTGTACTTGTGATATCTGCAACAGTTCCTGTGCATTTACAGCTGGTATTAATGCTAGCACAGCAGCCCCCACATGCCCTGGTCCCACATTCTTAGTCTACTAACATCAAATATTAAGCTCAAGATCTTGGAGCAGCGACAGGATCTTCCCTACTCAATTCCTGTCTGTCTCCCACACCCTCCATTTATTTGTTGATGATAAATTGTCCTTATACAGCTGAAGGGTTTGCTGCAGTTCCCACAGCACTGCCCTTCAGTCCCTCATATGCCACCATGATATTTTCTGAAAAATCCCCTTTGACCAGGATTTCCTCCTGGGAAGCTAAGCAGCCTCAGAAAGGAATGAAAACAATAATTATCTGATTGCTGCTTTGGAGTGTGGCTTGGACATTGTTTACCAACAGGTGAATGTTTGATTGGTTTCATGTGAATTGTTTTTAATTAATGACCAATCACCTCCAGCTGTGTTGGACTCTGAGGAGTCAGTCATGGGTTTTTATTATTCATTCTTGTAAAACCTTCTGTCTGTGTCCTTTCTCTTTCTTTAGTATAGTTTTAGTATAGCAATATAATATAATATATTGCTATATATATAATATAATATAATATAATATAATATAATATAATATAATATAATATAATATAATATAATATAATATAATATAATATAATATAATATAATATAATATAATATATATGGTTTATATGATATTATATGATATTATATTATAATATATAATATAATATAAAAATATATAATATAATAATATATCAGCCTTCTGAGAACATGGAGTCAGATTCTCAGCTCTCACCTCATCCTGGGCACCTCACAAACACCACACTCATATGTCAGTAAGGCAAAGGTTACAGAGAGTGGTTTATTCTAAACAGAATAAAAATTAAAATTTGGTTTTGCCCACAAAAATCCCATCGCTTGTTATGTTAAAATAATGCTTGGGGAAACTGCACAAGGCATGCTCTGGTGGAGGGGTGTTTGCTGAACTTAAACCAGAAAGTACCTTCAGAACTGATGCAGAAGCAAGGTCAGAGAACAGGGCATGAGTCCCAAAGTAAATAAACCCCAAAAACGTGCCCTGGTCTGGTGGAAACAGCATGGATGGCTCCAAACCAGACCCTGTCCCCATGAATTCCAGCAGGGCTGTTCTGTTTCTGTCCCAGCAGAGCAGGGCCAGCAGAGGCTGGGGTCACCCTGGACATCACCCCGGATGGTGCAGAAGTGTCTGCAGGCAATGCACATGAGGAGAACATGCAACTGCCTTTGGGGAGGTTCACAGCTGTCACTTTTTCCATCTTGCAGAGCTGCAAAGAAAATGGTGTAGGAGGATGGCTCAGGATTGCTCTTCTCAAAGGCTCCCTCTTGAAATGGGTGCCTACGCTCTAATACTGACTAAGCTGCTGGGCTTTGCTCCTGATCTCATTAGATAATGATACTGCAATACAAAAGGAGAGGTTAATCTTGACTACATCCCCAATCTCCTTTCCTTGTGTACAGCTGTAAACACCCTGGGAGCATTTGGAGCCACCTCTGTGGGTTTAGGGTCAGCACTTGCACAAAATGGGTGGGGGAGCTGGAGCAGGGACAGGTGGGACCAAATTATGAATGGGCAACTCACACCAACCCAGGGTGTGGGAGAGCCAGTGTGGCCAGCAAAAATGCCTTTACAGCTCTTGTCATCCCCATCCCACCCTGCTCACCCTGATCATCCCCATCCCACCCTGCTCACCTTTGTCATCCCCATCCCACTCTGCTCACCCTGATCATCCCCATCCCACTCTGCTCATCCTGGGTATCCCGTATCCCCATCCCACCCTGCTCACCCTGGCCATCCCCATCCCACTCTGCTCACCATTGTCATCCCCATCCCACCCTGCTCACCCTGGTCATCCCCATCTCACCCTGCTCACCCTGATCATCCCCATCCCACCCTGCTCACCCTTGTCATCCCCATCCCACCCTGCTCACCCTTGTCATCCCCATCCCACCCTGCTCACCCTGATCATCCCCATCCCACCCTGCTCACCCTGGTCATCCCCATCCCACCCTGCTCACCCTTGTCATCCCCATCCCACCCTGCTCACCCTTGTCATCCCCATCCCACTCTGGTCACCCTGACCATCCCCATCCCACCCTGCTCACCCTGGTCATCCCCATCCCACCCTGCTCACCCTGATCATCCCCATCCCACCCTGCTCACCCTTGTCATCCCCATCCCACCCTTCTCACCCTGGTCATCCCCATCCCACCCTGCTCACCCTGACCATCCCCATCCCACCCTGCTCACCCTGATCATCCCCATCCCACCCTGCTCACCCTGGTCATCCCCATCCCACCCTGCTCACCCTTGTCATCCCCATCCCACCCTGCTCACTCTGGTCATCCCCATCCCACCCTGCTCACCCTGGTCATCCCCATCCCACCCTGCTCACTCTGGTCATCCCCATCCCACTCTGCTCATCCTGGGTATCCCGTATCCCCATCCCACCCTGCTCACCCTGGCCATCCCCATCCCACTCTGCTCACCATAGTCATCCCCATCCCACCCTGCTCACCCTGATCATCCCCATCCCACTCTGCTCACCATAGTCATCCCCATCCCACCCTGCTCACTCTGGTCATCCCCATCCCACTCTGGTCACTCTGGTCACCCCCATCCCACTCTGCTCACCCTTGTCATCCTCATCCCACTCTGGTCACCCTTGTCATCCCCATCCCACCCTGCTCACCCTGGCCATCCCCATCCCACTCTGCTCACCATAGTCATCCCCATCCCACCCTGCTCACTCTGGTCATCCCCATCCCACCCTGCTCACTCTGGTCATCCCCATCCCACTCTGGTCACTCTGGTCACCCCCATCCCACCCTGCTCACCCTTGTCATCCTCATCCCACTCTGGTCACCCTTGTCACCCCCATCCCACCCTGCTCACTCTGGTCATCCCCATTCCACCCTGCTCACCCTTGTCATCCCCATCCCACCCTTCTCACCCTGATCATCCCCATCCCACTCTGCTCTCTCTGGTCACCCCCATCCCACTCTCCTCACCCTTGTCACCCCTATCCCACTCTGGTCATCCCCATCCCACCCTGCTCACCCTTGTCATCCCCATCCCACCCTGCTCACTCTGGTCATCCCCATCCCACCCTGCTCACCCTTGCCATCATCCCTATCCCACCCTGCTCACCCTGGTCATCCCCATCCCACCCTGCTCTCTCTGGTCATCCCCATCCCACTCTCCTCACCCTTGTCACCCCTATCCCACTCTGGTCATCCCTATCCCACCCTGCTCACCCTTGCCATCATCCCCATCCCACTCTGCTCAGTGCAGGGATGAAATGACCACAGAGCACTCTGCTCACAGCTCTGGGATGTGCCAGGGGAACACAGTGGATCCTCCCCAGGCTGACCACAACCAGACAATTCCCTCCCCAGCCCATTTCTCACACCAGAGGTGCTCAGGGAAGGCAGAAGCAGCCACAGGGGAATGTGGACACCCAGCATGTGCACAGAGCTCTTCCTGGCAAGATCCTACAGCTTCCGGCTGTGCATCTGCAGTGCTGTTATTGGCCCTCCTGGTGCAGTTAAGGAATGTTTCTAGTCCCCAGAAAAACCAGCCAGAAGAACATCTCCACCATTTCCCCGTTCTCTGCACCACTCTCTTGGTGGCTTTTGCAAATCAAAACACATTATTCCACTTAAAACCTCACTATTTTCCTTCTGAAATCCAAGATACACAACTCCCCCCAGTTTTCACCAGCAAACCACTGTTGAGACAAACAGACGTAGCAGCCATTTATCTGGCACATAAACATCCTCTCCTTTACACCCAGCAGGAAGGCAAGCTCCAGAGATGCTCAGCTAATGAGGAAATTCAGACAATGATGTTGTTTGCAGCTATAAGGAGGCAAAATAACCCAGACAGGTCTGAATTGGACCCACCACTGCTACACATGAGAGCTCCAACCAATTCCTACAACTCCTAAAGGAAGCAAGAACGAAGCACCAACAATCTGATTACCAGGGAAATGACTGGGAGCAGAAAATTACTCAACTTATGTAATGTAATAAGTCTCCTATTGAAAAGCATCTGCAAAATGCTGCCATTTCTTCATGCCATTCCTTTCACCACTCAGATAAAACAGCTTCCATTTTACATTCATTTTTCCTGCTATTTTAGCCTGTTATGCTGTTAATCCAGTAGCAACAGACCTGAACCACTTCTAAGCAACTGCTACTCTCTTGCTTTTCATTAAAAAAAAAAAAAGAAAAAAATCAGGTTGCTGCTGCTTTTCCATAATTACATCATCTTGTCACTACAAAGGAGGAGGAGGAATATACACCTTGATTAAAATGTTATCTTCAAAGTGTTTGTTGCAGTGATGTGCAGCCAGTTTTAGTATATAAATATACCTGAGTGTATGTGCATACATATATTTAAATATGAGAACAGAAAACCTATAAATATCTATATATAACCTATATATATACAGATATATCTATATATAGATAAATATAGATATAGATTTCTATATCTAGATATAGATATATAGATATATAGATATATATGTGGCCTGTGTATATATACATTCACTCATATTTACAGGTATCTATATAGGTATATTAAATGTACATATATTGAACATATTTATATCTAGAAAGACAATGCACACACAATATCTTTGTGATACATTACTTTTAGTGTTCTGATGCTTTCAGACACATCTATATGGGATGGTTTCTACTGACACATTCTACCACTATATAAATATGCCCTGAATGTTGGTGACATTCAACACAGACATTTAAAATTAATTTCATTGGCTTCTGTAATCTTTAGAATGTAGTTTTAGCAGTGAAACATACAAATAAGTGAAAAAGTTCCTTCTGGGTATTAGCCCATACCCTTCCCTTATCAAACTTTATTAATTTCTGTTAATTTGGTCCAAAATGTTCTACCATAAGACAACAGCCCTGGCAGAATGCTGATACCTGTTCCTTGGCTAAACTCTGCCCAATGTGTCATTGCAGTGATTCTAACATTCCATTGGGCCTGTACTTTTAGAGCAGCGCAGTTTGAGCACCCAAGAAGAATTGTAGGTTGGCTTTGAAGTTATTTTTATTTACTGTAAAACGTGTGCCACCCTTTGTCCCAATTCACTTTGCTGCAGGAGCTTATTTTTACTGCCTGTCAATAAGAATCAAAAGATGAGTGCTGAAATGTCACAGCCATGCCCTATATGGGAAGGCCTGTTTTATTTTTATTTGTTTGGTCGATTTTATAATGCAAAAAGGATGCATGGGATTCAGGAGACCGATGCCCGTATTTCTGCTAGGAGACTAAAGAGTAAATCTGTTAAGTATTACCATGTATATTCAGAAATTTCATCTTTTTTTGGTGTTCCCAGATGTCAAACTACTGCACAAGGCACAATCATCCTCCATGGACACCAAGTCTGACAGTGACCCCGGGGCTCACTGGTGAATACTTCAGGTTATGCATTTCTCCTTCAGGTTATACATTTCTCCTTCAGGTTATGAATTTCTCCTTCAGGTAATGAATTTCTCCTTCAGTTTTAATGCATTTCTCCTTCAGGTTATGCATTTTTCCTTCAGGTTACGAATTTCTCCTTCAGGTTATGAATTTCTCCTTCAGGTTTAATGCATTTCTCCTTCAGGTTTAATGCATTTCTCCTTCAGGTTATTAATTTCTCCTTCAGGTTATGCATTTCTCCTTCAGGTTTAATGCATTTCTCCTTCAGGTAATGAATTTTTCCTTCAGGTTATGCATTTCTCCTTCAGGTTTACATCATCATTCTCCCAGGCAAGAAATCAAGTATCAAATCCTCCTTCAGGGCTGTCTGTCAGGCTCCTCTGAGTGTTTGTGATAGAGCAGCTCACACATATTGTCATAACTCAGCCTGTAAGACAGCCGGAGCTGATTTATTATAATCACAAGTGCAGCAGCTCCATCTCCCATTTGCAATCACTGACAACTTTCCTGAAACTGGTTAAAATGTGCCCAATGTGAGTTCCACTTCAGTGATGATTTACACCACAGGGAAACTTTCCATGGGCTCAAGCAAACAACTGACCAGCCATATTATTTATTTTTAAATTCTAAGCTTAGAAAAATCAAATCAGCCAAGAAGGTCTAACAATGGTCTTTGCTCAGTTATGTGATAAGAGGCAGAGTGGGCACAGAGAGTGAGCTGAGGCTCAGAGGACTCAACCCACTAAATTGGGCACTCTGAAGATGCTAAAATGGAAAGGACAGGGCTGCTGTTCCTGGAGGAAATCCCACCAAGATGTGTCCCCAAAGAAATTGTGGAATGCTGAACTTTACCATGGCATGCAGGGGGAACAGGAGTTTGGGGTGGTGTAGAACCAGCCATGGGGTGGCCATGGCAATTACAGAGGGACAAACATCCATCACAGCACACTCAGGGGACCTGCCAAAGGCAGGGAAAGGCATGGATCACAGGCTGAGGAGGAACAGGCCTGAGAAAGCAGGTGGAAATGGGGATTAAAGGGGCCAGAGGCATGTCAGGAGGCAGCTACCCCGGTCTGGCAGAGCTCCTCATCCCTGCAGCCCCAGCCCAGCCTCCTCATCCCTCCTGCCCAACACTGCTCCCAGATTTCTCTGCGGGAATGTGTCACCACATTTCTCTCCACAGAGAAAAGCAAGGCACAATTCTTCCCAAGAACATTTCTGGGATTCACATTCTCTGAACCTCAGAGAAAGGAAAAACAATTCTTATCTCATTTACTGCTCCTGTGTTGTTCACAAGTGGAATGCATCATGGAAGACTGTTTACCTGAAGGGAACTGATAATTGGATTCTGGTGTGTTTTGATTCACTGACCAATTGAATCCAGGTGTGTGTGGGGCTGACAGTCACGAGATTCTGTGCAGTTGAGTGCTTGGCAGATTCAGTTTAGATGTAATGTAATGTAGTGTAATATCATATAGAATAATATAGTATAATAAAGTAATTAATTAGCCTTCTGATATGATGGAGTTCTCCTCATCATTCCTCCTCTTCATCAGGGGCATAAATCTCTGTGATAGGAATGCCTTCACCTCTGTGAGCTCATGAGCAGGAGACACTACCATGGACCCAGTGGTCAGCAGCAGAAATTTTTCCACATCTGTTGCTGGAGCAAGAGGTTGAAAATCTGAGGGGTTACTGGAGATCCAGGTGCCAACAACTGAAGGAGACCAAAGTCTGAGGGACTGATGGGATGGACAGCATGTCCAAAACCCACTGGTGGAGAGATCTTGTGTGTTTGTGTGTGCAAGCACAGCCAGCCAGAGAGGAGGGATGCCAGGGAGGCCCTGGGGCTGCTCAGCTTTGCCCAGGTGTGATCTGTGTTTAGGAGATCTCTGTCCTCCTGCTGCTCCATCCAGCTGCATGGATGCACTGCCTCACCACCAGCTGCACTTGCAATTCCAGAACCAAGGCTGCCACACTCCAGGGCAGGAGGAATCCCCTCATTCAAAGTCCCACCAGCTCCAGCTGCTCCTAACAGTTTAATTTTTATTACATTCTAATTACTGTCATTATCATTGGACACTCCTTGAGAAGAACTCAGCAGTTCTGGTTACAAGACAGACTGACCCAACTCACTGTCCAAAAACTCTCCCATCATTCATCTTTCTATTTATCTACTGTCAATTTGTTCCTCTGGGGAAAATTCTTCTTCAAAAAATTCTGCAAGACTCAGGGTCACAATTGAAACCCATGGGAGTAACTTTTCACTGCCAGAGTAACTTTTCACTGCCAGCTGTGCACAGATGTGCCCCCCCTGCCCTGTCCTTGCCTTTCTGGCTCACATTTCTCTGGTGGCAGCATCAGAGCTTCACCTCTGCAGGTGGAGAAGGAGATGGAACTCCATCTCAGACAGGCTTCAGCTTTATGAGCCTCAAACAGCATTTTAGACATCAGCCCTTGATATTCATATGCAATAAGCTGGCTGCAGTTTGTGGCTTTTTGACCCAGAAAAAGAAAATGCTCTTCCTCTAATAGCAAATATTTAGCTCCAATCCCCTTTCCTTTAATTGGGTGCTCATTTACCCATTCCAGCCCTGCCATGCTGGTGTTATTAGAGCGCTTAATTTTCAAAGCACTTGAGGTAATAACTGCATCATGACTAAAACAAAATTATACTGGCCAGGCTTTGCTGGTGCAGCCCCATCCACTTGACTGCTTCAAAAGCACAAAACAGATGCAACAGGGCAGAATTTAGCTCCATTGCTTAACAAGAGTATTAAAAGCTTCAGTTTGTGGTGGTTTGTTTCCTTTAAATTTCATATTAACCAGGTGCATGGCTACATTTGAAGCTTCTTTCTTCTGTCTTCTGTTTAATGTAGGCACAAAAGCCTACCCTCTAAAGCTCAGCAGGAGACAGAGCACAGGTCCATTCTCATTTACCCAGGAACCTGACCACTGCATATTCAATCTTCTTCTCTCTTTTGTAGCAGATGCTCTGCAACTATAAACAACATTTGTCATTACTCTAAACATGTGAGGCCGAAAGAAATATGATTCTTACACAAAAGATGCAGGCCGTACATACTAGATGAGAGGCAGATGGTAAATTAGCTTGTAAAGCCAAGGTCTCTGCCATTTATTTTTATTTGGAACAGATACATAACCAAAAAAAAAAACCTGAACAAACAAGCAGTTATCTCTACGGCTATTATGTAATTCCATGTAGCTCTGCCTGGTAAGAATCTGGATGGATTTATCCCTGTACCTCCTGAAGAAAATTAAGTCTGCAGAGTGCATCTGTTCCCCCCACAAATCAGCAGAGCCCAAATGAGCTGTGAATGGGAACAGAAGCCCAGCAGTGACAGGAAGGGGCAGGGAGGGCCTGCAGGGTGACTCCAGCCACATTGCAGCACACACCTCCACCACACATTTCCATTTCCCAGACAGAACTTTGTCTGTCTTTGCCCTGTCCTCCTTCCAGAGACAATCACACAGCACTGGTCCTGCTGTATTTTATGCCAGCCCTCACATTCAGATCAAATATTCCCTCTGAAATCTTCTTTCCTAGGCGACAAAGCGTCCACAGGCCAAATGAAACTCAAACATCTGCACCAAAGCACAGAATTCACAAGGGAGCTGCTTTCAAAATAATCATCAATGGGATATTTCAGCAGGCCTCCTTGCAGTTACTTTAGGAAGTTACTGAGCTTCAGAGTTACTGAAAACAACCAGAACTGTTTGGGCTCCTCTGTCTGTGCTGTTATCCTTCTCCATCACACCTGGGGTGAACAACTTAAAGAATTGGTTGAAAAGGGCAGTAATTCTGCCATACATGGTGTACTATGTATTCCTCTGGTAAAGCTGGTGAAAAAGTGAGTGCCTTTGGACAATTTGGGGACCCTCAGTTTTTCCATTTCCTAATAGACTTTGATATCAAGAAGAAGATGTCTGTTAAAGATTGTTCATAGACTTTGATATCAAGAAGAAGTCTGTTTAAGCTTGGTCCTGGGCTTGATAAGGAACACTCTGCCAGTCCTAAAGTTCTGAATGTAAACTACTTCTAAATTTTCCACATGGTCAGTAAGAGCTTGTGGGTTTGTTGTCCTTCTGTACCAGTGGTGCTAACCAAAAATTGCTGGGTTCAAAGCTGGCACAGTGGGCAGGCAATCTGAACCACCAACACCTCAGCCTCTTGCTGTCCCAAGGGTTTTGATAAGAGATAAAAGGCCTTGTGCAGAAGTTTCTGATACAAGATTTGGCAATATTCATTGCATGTGAGTTCCTTTAGAAGGAGAAAAAAAGCGGCATTTTGTCATCTGACATGGATGACACGTTTCAACAAGGTATTTTATCAAAGCTCTTAAATAAATGAATCCCACAAGAAGGTAGGTGGCCAGTTCTCTCAGATGCCTACACTGACCCAAACTCCCAATTTATTTTTGACAAAAACTCAGCCTTATGTAAGATACATGTCCTTCTGCACCTCTCCAGATGCAAGTCACAGAGGCTCTGGGGTTAAAGCATCACTGGCTGATTTAGCTTTTGCCTCAAGGACTTTCATTTTGAGAATGAACACCCACCTTTCAGTTTGCAATGCTTTAATTACAAATCCAAATCAGTTCATTCCCACGTGCCAATCATGTAAATTTTGCTGGGGATCTCCTTGCATGTTGTTTCTTGTCTTGACTTGTTATTTTAATAATAACACCAAGCACTGTTTTCTAATGGAAGACAAAGTTATGCCTCCAAAGCTCAAAGGGTGCAGATGTGAATTATGAAGCAGCTGAGTTGAGTGAGGGCCTGCCACATTCTGAGCGTCATGTTCTGACTGTCTCCACAGTTTACCTACAAGAAAAATGCTACAGAGAAGTGTGAGAGGAAAATAATAATAATTTCTCAGAGGATACAGAGCTGAACTCTGAGATATTAAATCCCCATAGAACAAAAATCTGCCCTAAAGAGCTGGTAAGCTCAGACCCCAAGAACTTCCAGAGGCACTTTCCAAAATGGCATGAAAGAAAGTGCACAACAAAAAATGAACTTTAACAGCATTTTTACTCAAGTTAGCTTCTGCTTTTGTCTGCTCTTGTGATTTCTCTTTCCTTTCAGTGAGGTTGTGGAAAACCCTGATGAACCATGTGATGTCTGAGGTTTCCAATTGCAAAATGCCTCTTGCTTGATCTTTCCTCAGCCTTCAGATGGATCTGCAGACTACAGAAACCAAAGTCTGCTTTGAAATGTGACAAAAGTACACCCAGATGCTGCTGCCTGTCATCTGTACCTCCCCAACACCTCGAGCAGGGCATGGCCACCTATGGGCAGAGGAGAAATCATTTCATCAAACCCCACTCAGCATACAGCAAGCTGTACTGAAGGGTGTCAGGGTGAGCTACAGCCAGCCCCCAACATTTTTTGTGAGAGATGGAAACAGCACAGACCAGAGCTCAGACTCCCAACAGCTCACTGTGACCACTTCCTGGCACAGGAATTCCAGAATTATTTAATTGGCAACTCTCTAAAACCCCCTTCCTCAGCCACAAGGTTTCACAGCAGCAGTTAATAAAGTTTATTGTATCAAAACATTAGCTAGAATAAAAAATAGTGAGGTCATTGTGATGTTTAGGTTTAACAAACAATACAGCAAAGAGAATGAAGATGTTCTGCTTTAAGGCTCAGTGACCAAAAAGCCCTGAGTCAAACTCAAGGCACGTTTCTATAAAAGCTCTAGGTCAAAAAAACCTCCAAACAAACAAAAAAAACCTCAAACCCCAACAAAAACAAACCCACAAAAACAATGGATTCTGCTGGAAGGAAAACAAGTAATGCTGAAGTAAGGGCACACTCAGCTGGGAAACAGCAGAAGGCTCAGGCAAAGGGGCTGACCAAGATTTGTTCCCAATAACCTCTATTTTACAGAACACATGCAAGAGGACACTGGGAAGAGTTATTTATCACTTAATAAAACACTGTGAACTACTCCAGTAACAGCAACTACTCAATGTATTTTTACCATCTTGACACAGCTTAAGTGTTAAAAGAAAAACTACACAGATTTTATCAAGGTTAAAACATGTGCTTAGAAACCCTCTGCTAAAAATCATGCCTCATTTTAATTAATTTTGCCAACACTTCAAGCCACTGAAAAGGAATCTACACAACATTTGCCTGAAAACAGCCTTTTACCAGTATTGCAGTTGGTTTCAGCTGGCCTAACTTGTTTATTCTTCCTAACATATGGATCTTAATTTGCATAAGAGATGAAAACAACTGTCAGACAAAAAAATGGTGGAGAACAATACAATCCATCTGGCAGAGAGAGGAGAGGAGGAAAAGAAGGAAAAAAAGAAGGAGAGGAAATTTCAAGGAGAGGAAGGAAGGAAGGAAGGAAGGAAGGAAGGAAGGAAGGAAGGAAGGAAGGAAGGAAGGAAGGAAGGAAGGAAGGAAGGAAGGAAGGAAGGAAGGAAGGAAGGAAGGAAGGAAGGAAGGAAGGAAGGAAGGAAGGAAGGAAGGAAGGAAGGAAGGAAGGAAGGAAGGAAGGAAGGAAGGAAGGAAGGAAGGAAGGAAGGAAGGAAGGAAGGAAAAGAGGGAGAGAAAGAAAGGGAGAAAGAGAGGAAGGGAGGAAGGAAGAAAGAAGGAAAGAGGGAAAGAGAGAGAAAGGGAGGAAGAGAGGAGGAAAGAAAGAAAGAGAGAGAGAAAGAAAGAGGAAAAAATGAAAAGAAAGGGAGAAAGAAGGAAAAAAGAAGGAAGGAAACAGAGAAAGGGTGAGACAAAGGGAGGAGGAAAGAGAGAGAGGAGAGAGAGAGAGAAAGAGAGAGAGAGAAAGAAAGAGAGAAAGAGAGAGAGAAAGAGAGAAAGAGAGAAAGAGAGAAAGAGAGAGAGAGAAAGAGAGAAAGAGAGAAAGAGAGAAAGAGAGAAAGAGAGAAAGAGAGAAAGAGAGAAAGAGAGAAAGAGAGAAAGAGAGAAAGAGAGAAAGAGAGAAAGAAAGAAAGAAAGAAAGAAAGAAAGAAAGAAAGAAAGAAAGAAAGAAAGAAAGAAAGAAAGAAAGAAAGGGAGGAAGGAAGGAGGAAAGAAAGGAAAAGAAAGGGAGAAGGAGAAAGAAAGAGAAAAAAAGAAAAGAAAGAAAAAAAGAAAGAAAGGAAAACAAAGACAGAAAAAAAGAAAAAAAAAAAAGAAAGGGGAAAAAAGAAAGAAAAAAAAAAGAAAGAAAAAACAAAGAAAGAAAAAAAAGAAAAATCTCTGTCGGAAAGTGGGTTTTTGCTCGCTCCCGTTCTGCATCTCTCCCTCCCTCCCTGCTTTCCCATCTTAGCAACAGCGGCAGCGCCCGGGTTACTGCAGTGCATTGCCCGGCAGTAACCGCGCCGGCCGGGCGGGCATGCGGCACCTCCGGCACCGCACCTGCCCCAGCCCCAGCCCCAGCCCCAGCCGGGCCGGGCCCGCTCCCAGCACGGATTAGCGCTTCATCCCGGCCAAATCCCCCCTGCCGCCCCCCGCCTCCCCTGCCTTCCCTTTGGGCAGCTCCGGAGGGCATGGGAGAGCGGGGTGGGGGATGTTTGCAGTGAAGTCATACAGAGGATGCTGCGAAAAAATTAAATAAATAAAGCGGACGGCTAAATGAAAATAAAGGGGTCTGTCCGAGCGTGTGTTGCAGAGCTAATTCCTAAGACAGCACCGAAGCAAATCGGCAAAGCCCAGGCTGTTTAAATCTCCGCTGATGGTTTGACAGCGGTGAAGTTTCCATCTTATGCAGAGAGCGGCATTAGCATCACACGCGGCGCTGGGATCGCGCTGTTCCGATGACACTATCTCGGGCTGTGACGGCCACTCCTGGCCTTCCATGAATAGCAAACACCTGCCCAGGGCTCCGTGTTCCCCCCCGGACACCTCGGAGTCATCCGAGTGCTCCATTCCCCTCCTGCCGCCCAAAGCTGCGCAACAACAACCCGGACAGCAAAGACAGCACCAGCACCGCTCCGCTTTGCTTGCACGGGGTTGGAACCATCAGAACAAACCCAAAATAACAAGAAATGGGGCGTTTTGTGCCGAGCATGGATTTCTGCAGTGAAAATCCCCGGTTTGCACGGTGCCCGGCCGGAGGCCGCTCCCTCCGAGGTTATCCAGACCAAATCCCCGAGCAGAGCTCGAACGCAGCGCAAGTGACTCATTACAGCCCTAAAAATAACAACGGAGAAATTTCCAACTAAAACGTTGCCTAATTAACCATGAATACTGAGAAGTGTGAGAGGGGAGGGAGGGATAAAAAAAAAAGAAAAAAAAAAAAAAAAAACCCTGAGCTGTTGTGGTGTTTTGCAAGCAAATTTATTACTATTTTCTTGCTGGATGCACTCAATTATATAGGCAGGATATTTCCATCTCCATCCTATATTATAGCAAACCCATCTAGAAAAAATAGAACAAATGTCCTTTCATGGCTATATAGAAAGTATGTATCTTTTCCAAGTAAAGCTGAATGACTTTGACCCAGACAGAAAGCTCCAAAGTACTTTTCATGCCCCCTTTGTATATAGGGGGCTATACATAATTCATCCCCAAACCACAATTCAGATTATTTCATGGTGCTTTTAACAAAAATGACAGAAACCCGAGGCACTGACTTTTCCACCAAATCCTCTTGCAAGCAGTTTTCAGGAGTCCTAGTATGAAAACCTACATGTCTGTAATTTTTCTGTGAACTGGTAAAACCAATTTCTGTGTTCCTATTTGTATTTCAAAGTGCAGTTCAGATATACAGCTCAGAAACCAGGACTCACTTCCATCTCTTTCTCAGCCCTTAGATAAATGGCTTTGTGACAAGACAGTGAAACTTTGGCCATGTTTTGTTCCAAAGCTCTGCAGATCTCGCTTTTCGCATTTAAGGATCCACACTGGATCTAACACAGGGCTCTTTCTTTTCCCCTCCAAGCCAGCTGGGTCCCTCATCCTAAAAGAAAGGAGAAGTATCCTGACTAAGCAGCCCTATTATTTCTACCAAATGTGCTGAAGTTCCCTTTTTGCCAGTCCATCCTAACCTCATAGCAGTTCCTCCAGGAGCCCTGGGGCTTTCTGAAATCATGAACCTCACTGACCCACAGGAAACCCCAGGACGTGCTTGAACGTAGCCTGGATTTAAAGGCTGAGACATATTTTCAGTTCTGGAAGATCCTTAACCTCGCAAGTCACTCAAAAATCCCTTTCCTTCAAACCTGAAGGAATATTGTTTCTACCTGTTGACCAATTCCCTGAAAGTTTTATGGGGAAAATGCCAAAGTCAGCTGAGACCTTCTGAAACTTTTACCTCTTTAACCTCTCCCAAATTCCCATGTTGGCAACAGCTCCTGCTGAATGGAATGGGTCAGATGGAGCAGCTTTGATCAAGGACTGACCTGCCATATTCCTTCCCTGTTAATCCCACTGACCTCAGGGGAAATTACAGCAGGAATTAACCAGCTCCAGAGTCACACCAATCTCTGCCATGAGTCTGATAAAACCTCAGAAGAACAGCAGCATTTATCATATAAACCTCGGAATCAAAATGCCCCTCCCTATATTTAAGGAGAAAATGATATTTAATAGTTTAATTAAGCAGTTTAAGGCTGAGACAAAAATAAATGAAAAATTCCAATTTGAAGTCTACCATGGCTTCTTTAGCTTCTTTGTTGTTGACAAGCAATGCAAATTCACCTTTCTTTGGGCTTTTAATGAAAAGTAAAAGACATGACATACCATGAGTTGCATTGTCTGAACAATCAAGCTAAGCACAGAACACAATGGCAGCACTGCTAATTATTCCTCCTTCTGCTCATTTAGAGCCTAACCTTAACATTACTTTGCAATGCCATTTTTACTGAAGGGAATTGCTCTTCAGCTGAATTCCTGTCCAACATGCTGGCACAAATTGTCTTTGCAAAGAAACAGCACTTCTGCCTTTGTGATCCAACACTCTTGAAAGGTTTTAACTAATTCATTACAGTCATAGAGAATGATGTAGAAATAGTAGATTTTCTTTTTCAAGCTCCATTTAAGAATAGAAACACCATCAATTAAAAGACGTTTTTGAAACAGCATTCCTTATCTCTTCTTACCACAACCAGCACCCAAGAACAATGTGAACTGAGAGGCATCTCCTTCTTTTTTTTTTTTTTTTTTCCCCAGCATGTTTTCTGCTACTCTTCTCATAAAAAGTGAATTCAAATATTTCACATTACAGCAATGAGAGAGACATCTAGCACAGGGAATCCACAAGGAATGCTGAACTGCAGCAACCACCAGTGTTTGGAGGCACAATGCAGTGCCCAAGAGAAGGGCAATAAAGTCCCAGTTTCCCAGTGGAACAGGAACCAGTCCAAGGTATTCAGAATAGTTTCATATGTAATCCACCAGGTTTGAACAGATATATCCCAAATTACACACAAAAAATCTTCTACTTGCAGAACCACTACAACAATTCAGAGTATCTGAAGTGTTTGGTTCCTACCTTCACTGGGGACTATTTGGGCAATTTGGTTTTCTATTTCTCTAATGGAAAATCTTTTCTCTTAAAACCAATATATTGAGCCAGTCCCTGGAGGAGGGAACGTGGCTGGGAGGAAAGTTTGGTTCTAGAAGGTTTCTATAACCTCACCAGCAACTCACTGAAACATTGAAGGAAGAGACCTTTGGAGGTCACCTGGCCCAGATTTCTGTCTAAGCAAGACAACTTCCACATTTTCAGCAGCTGGGTGTTTTGCCAGGACATTGTTTTGTTCAAGCCAAGTCACCCAGGCATGTCAGAAAATCTGAACAGGGGTTTTTGGGTATAGAATCCCTCAATCAATCCTGGCCAGTGAGAAAGAGATTCAGTTAGGAATCCCAAGCTTTTAAATCTTAAATGAGACATTTTGGCAGGGCTCCATTTCTTGGAGGACAAAAAAACCTTCAGTGTTTTGTGTTCATTCTGATAAGATAAAGAATAATTTTGAATGTACCAAAGCTGCTGCCAAACCAAGCTGTTCTCCTATGGACAATGTGGCTCCACGCAATTTTAGAAAGTAATTAAAAGAGGGCCAGTGGGTCTACACACAGTTTTGATGTTGAAAAACCCATTAAAGCATGAAATCTGCAGATCTTTCAACAAATGAATAATTGTATGCACAGCCTGTCCGCATACAGTAGCACTTTCGTGGCAACAGCTCCAGAGCTTTTCATTCCACACATTTTTAGACTATTGAAGCCTTGGTGTTGTGATAATGATACAATTCACAGACAGCAGCCAAGAACTTGGTGAAACAATTTCGAGTGGGACCTTTAAGGCAGTGGATTTGTAGTTTCAGGGCCAGTGCAGGTACCAAGCATGGCTCAGGTGAGGGCTGCACTGGCAGGGCCTTATCTCTAAAAAGAACTGAAGCACACAACCATGCCAATTTACATTGCTGGGAGAGAGTTCCTCAAGGAAGGGCAATTATGGCATTTAGTACACAAAATTCTCCTGGAGATTTCAATAGTTTTCTCTTGGGCATACTTCTTTTTGCTGGCAGGAATTTACTGCATGACCTAGTTTTCCTTTCAGAGAGGAGCAGCCACACACACAAAAAAAAACCCCAAAAACCTAAAAACTCTCTAGGAAACACATGGTTACACAAAGCCAGTGAAGGCATGAAAGGAATTGATGCCCAAGCAGAGGAGAAAGAACAGAATCACCTTTCAGAACTGGAATCAACCAAGAACCTATAGAGAAGAGAGCTGAATAATCTCTTCTTACTCCAAACTTCTCTTCTTTGAGAAGTGCCCAATATTTATAATTTTGGAGTGAACTCTTGCAGTGTGTATCAGCAAAGGAGAACCCAAAGAGCATCCTGGTCCCTGACTGAACCTCAGGATTCAGTCCCAATGTTTTCATCACAGAAATTATAAGCTTTGAGAGACCCATCTAAGCTGTAGAGAAACCTAGAGCTCACAGCATTTCTTTCCAAACACAGCCTTTAAGGAAAACAGTTTTTATCCTGGTGCCTAAAGCCTTCTGAAATTCTGAGATACCCACTGTTCTGAAAGAGTACTGAAAAAAACAACCATCTCACAAAGCAGCCAATTGCAGGAGTAAAATAACAAAGCCTCCTCACTTCCCCCACCCCCATTTTAAACTCCTGCGTGCTCTACCCACCCTCAACAATAAATTGTAGACAAGGCAGGATCACAGGACAGATATTTGGCAGCACAGCAACACTATATTTACTTCAGATCCTCAAGAACTGGGAGGCAGAAATGAGCAGTTGTATGAACTGTGGATGGAACCTTGTTTTCCTCACCTTTCTTTCTCCACCACGGCCCTTCCTGGATGGAGTAGGACAGTTCTTTGAACTCAATGTTCACAGCAGGCCTGCGGGGCAGGTAGGAGAACCTGTGAGCTTCTGTCAGAGCATTGTCCACTTTTTTCAAGTGTCCATTGATGAGGTGGATGTCCTGGGTGTCGGTGCCGTTGGAGACCACCTCGTCCACAGAAACACACACACACTTGGGCTCGGCCATGGTGCAACCAGAGCTGCTGCCACCCTGCAGGGAAATGGAGAAAGTTCACAGACTTTTGTTTGGGAACGCGTTTCAAAACCTTCTGCGCCAGAATTGTTCTTTAAATAGCACAAAAATCCAGCTGTACTGCGCTGAAAGGTGAAAGAGGAGTAAAATAAATCAAGCTTTTGGTTGGTTCTTTTGCCTGAGCCTTGACAGAAGAGGTAAAAGAGCTCTTGCAGCACATACAGTTCCTTTAGCACTAGTTTTTCTTTCAGATCTTGCACCAGATTAATACATTTATAAGTTCTGTCCCCATTGTATTTGGTTTCTCATGCACTCAAGGAATTTGGTTCTAGTTACTCTGATTCCAGGGCTTGGGACAGAGCTGAAGGGGGAAGGGAGCTGGCTGAACAATTATTTGTGCAGACATTTCAAAAGACAGCCACTCAAAATACCTAACAGCTCTTGCTCCTCTAGATCAGCCTATGCTTCTGTCAAGGTGAAATTATATTTCTGAGAATTTTCAAATGTACTATTTCATGCTTTATTTTCTCCTGCACTGCTAGTTCTGGAGACTTTGCAACCTGGGCTGACAGTACAAGGTTTTTCTGGAGGTCTTTTAGGAAAGCACAATGCTTTGTACCCAAAATCCTTGAGTGCTTTCCATGCTTGATAGTGATAACTAATGGAAATCTTATCAGCTACATGAGCACACAAACCCTGCTCCAGTTCTTGCACCACTGACACTGTAAGGTCAATGTCCTGCGCTCACAGCCATCCCTCTTGCTACACTTTGCCTATCACAGCACTCTGTGCAATTCCATTTGGCATTTTTTGGACTAAACCTCCTTCCCCTCCCCTCCTGGCCATGACAATGGCCTTCCACCCATCTTTCTCCTTTTTTTTTTTATTATGCACACAAAATTTGGATTTTTTTTAACTCCTTTTACCACCACAGGTGCCTTGCACCAATATGAGCAGGATGTGTGTAAGCTCAAGAGAAAAGCAGTCATAAATTTTCTACAGCTAAAGAGAATTTTGAACAGTTCTGTTTAAAGGCTGTTCACTGTCATCTGTTGTTTGGCGGATGTCACAAGCAGAGCCAAACATCTGCACAGTTGCCTATTAGGAAATTTAGTATTTTTGATGCAGATTTGTATTGGAAAGGACTCCTGTAGATGGCTGATGTGCCAGGCCTTCCATGCTGACACATAATACAAAGTCATCCCCTGGAAAGCAGATGTGCTGCACTACTTTTCAATGCATGAACACAGAGCTGCAGATCTTGCCACTGTTTCCCTCTATTTGTCCAATTCAGCTAAGAAGGGACACTGCCTCCTCTTGCCTGTGCCACTTCCATTTCCCTCTCATGGTTCCTGGTATTCCCATCTTTGCTGTAACAGCAGCCCAGCTCAGATCAGTCACTTGTCATGAATGCTGACAAAAACATTTAAAAACCTCCAGTCCTACATAATCACTGATGGAAAAAAGGTATTTCTGCTTAACCACTCCATAGCTGGCATCTTCACATTCTTCACACACAAGCCCCAAGTTCTGGATGAAAATAATCAGCTCTGCTTACCACATTTTCTCAAGAAAGAGATTTTAATCACGCTCTCACCTTACTTAGAGGTCAGGTATCCACTAACACTTACTGTCAAATTCTTAAATAGTTCACTGCCATGGTATGTAATTTGAACATAACAAGAGTAATGTGAAACATCTTAGAGCTCAACAATCAAAGCTGGGGAACTTCCCTAGAAACTAAGAGAAGGCGAGTTAACAATGTTCTTCCCTGAATGTTTTCAAGGCTCACTCTGGCACTCATAACCTCTTTTGTTCTGAGGAACCACTGGGCACTTTCACACAATCAGAGGGAGTATCCAAAAGTGAACTCCGAATGAGCAGGTCACCTTGATTATCTAGGTGACAGTCAGAGCTTCGCCAGTTTAGATCGATTCCAAAAGAAACATCCTTTGGACAAGCCTTGCCTCTGACTATTGAATCACCCAAGAGTATGAAGCCAAAGATTTTTGTTACTGGGACATTAAACAATTTCAGTCACTGTGTGGACCGAGCTGCCTGTTCACACACCTTCCCCCTCCAGGGACCACTCGCTATGGGAGAGGATCCCCCGAGCAACCGGGATGATCCAAACGCCTCCTGATACAGAGATCGCTTGGAAAAAAATGGGCAATCCCGTGGCTACGACAGGCACAGACTTACCCAGGGCACAGACACACCTGAGCCCCCTCTGCACGCCCCAACACCTGCAGCACCCACTCCTCGGCGCTGCCACCCGCAGCGATGCCCCAGCCCCGCATCCCGAGCCCTGCGCTCGCAGCCCCGGCGGCTCCGCAGCACCGCGCTCACCTCTCCGCGGCTTTGGGGCACTTTGGGCTATTTCCCATGGAGTTTGGTGCAGCCGCTGAGGAGCCGGGCCGCTCCCGGAGCCCGGCCGGTGGCAGGGGCAGGACGGTCCGGCGGGCTGTGCCCGCTCCGTCCCCCGCCGGCCCCGGGTGTTATGCAAAGGTTACGGTCCCTCCGCAAATCCGCCGGGAAGCCGGCGGGGCGCAGCGGCGCAGCGAGCATGCTCGGCGATAATCCCCCCGCCTTAGCTACAGACTGAGGTAACCAGCGGTCAAGTCCCGCCGTGCGCCGCCAGCCGCTCGCACACTCGCATCCTTCACCCCGCATCCTTCACCCCGCATCCTGCATCCCGCATCCTTCATCCCGCATCCTTCACCCCGCATCCTTCACCCCGCATCCTGCATCCCGCATCCTTCACCCCGCATCCTTCACCCCGCATCCTTCACCCCGCATCCCTCACCCCCTATCCTGCACCCTACATACTTCATCCCGCATCCTTCATCCCGCATCCTTCACCCCGCATCCTTCACCCCGCATCCTTCACCCCGCATTCTTCACCCCGCATCCTTCATCCCGCATCCTTCATCCCGCATCCCTCACCCCCTATCCTGCACCCCATATACTTCATCCCGCATCCTTCATCCCGCATCCCTCATCCCACATCCCTCACCCTGCGCATCCTTCACCCCGCATCCCTCACCCTGCGCATCCCTCAGCACTCATCCTGCATCCCACAACCCCGGGCGCACCCTCCGACCCTGCTTTTCCCTCGGGAGCTCCCCGCCGAGCCCCGGCTCCATCTCCGTCCCCCAGCCCCGCACCTCGCCCCCCGGCCGGCGCTGGCAGAGGGAAGGCAGGGCTCGCCTTACCAAAGCGCTGCCCAGGGAGAAAGCCGCCATCAGACATGCCATGTGCGCCGCTGCCCGCCCGGCTGCCGGCGCGGGAGCCTCCAGTGCCGCCTCTCCGCCCCGACTGGCTGCGGGAGGCGGGCGGGCCGCTGTGGAGCCGGGGCCGCCCCCGGCCCGGCCCGCCCCCAGCCGGGATGGGGGAGCGGAGGGATCGGGGCGCCCCTCGGGGCGCCGGGGAAGGTGGGCAGCGTGTCCCCAAGCCGCTGGAGCCGTGGCTGTCGCTCTGCCCAAACGCGCGGCAGGTGCTTGTCCCGAGGAATGGGGCACCGAAGGTCGCTCGCTGGGATAGAATGAGGAGGGCAGCCAGAATTGTCCCCACGCTCCAGGCACGGACAGCTTCCCAAAGAGCTCCCGGGGGCTTTCCCTGAGGAAACGGGAAGTAGAAGCACCATCCAATATCGCCTTGTGCATCCCATCTTCATAAGGACGAGGCAGTTCTGGCCCTGGGACTCCCACCCACTGATTTGTGAGCCATTATAGTTCAGGAATGGAGAGGAAGGGAAGTTGTCACTAAGTTACATTCTCCATTCATTTACTCCTCACACCAAAGACCTGCATTTCAGCGAGGTCACACAATCACTAAATCACAGAATGGTCAGGCTGGAAGAGACCACAGTGGGTCACCAGGTCCAACCCCCCTGCTCCAGCAGGATCCCACAGCACACAGCACAGGATTGTGTGCAGATGGTTCTGGAATATCTCCAGTGAAGGACACTCCACACCCTCTCTAGACAATCTGCCCAGGGCTCAGTCACTGCTGATGAAAGTTCTTCCTCATGTTCAGGTGGAGCTTCCTGGGCATCAGTTCTGCCCATTCCTCTTGTCCCACAGCTGGGCACCACGGGGCAGAGCCTGGCCCATCCTCTGTCACCTCCCTTTGGACACTGAGGTCCTGCGCAGGAAGGACAGTGAGTGGTGTCCGCATGGCACTGGGGCTGTGCTGGCTCTGCTGGCTTGGATCTGGATCCATGACTAGGCCAGGGGTTGTGACCATGCTCACAGGGGTCCTGGGATAAGGGAAGAGACATAGATCTGACTCCATGTTTCAGAAGGCTTGATTTATTATTTTATTACATATATTACATTAAAACTATACTAAAAGAATAGAAGAAAAGGTTTCATCAGAAGGCTAAGTAAAAATAGAAAGGAAAGAATGATAACAAAGCTTCTGTCTCGGACAGAGAGTCTGAGCCAGCTGACTGTGACTGGCCATTAATTAGAAACAATCACATGAGACCAATCACAGATGCATTCCACAGCAGCAGATAATCATTGTTTACATTTTGTTCCTGAGGCCTCCCAGCTTCTCAGGAGGAGAAATCCTAAGGAAAGGATTTTTCATGAAAAGATGTCTGTGACAGCGGGCGGATTCATCGGCTCTGCCACCTGGGGACAAAAAGCTCTGCCCCAAGAAGCCAGATGCTGAAAAACCCACCAGCCATCTGAGTGTTCCCATTTCTGCTGGGATTGTTTTGGGTGTGTGCTGGGGCTCCCTCTCAATTCCCCTGGAAGCAGCAGAAAGTGGGGATAAAATACAGCAGCTGTCAGAGAAGCGATTTCAGAGCAACCACCAAACATGACATACAGGAGTCCATAATCTGAGAGGAATTTTCTAATCGGGGAGCTTCCCAGAGTGGCTGGAACTCGTGTAGCATTGTACAGACACGGGATAAGCCTCACAAAGCCCTGGGAGGCAGGTAAGTATTTTATTCCTGTGCTTACCACAGGCAGCAGGGCGCTGCAGGGAGGGAGCTGCTGCCCAGAACATCTGTGCCAGGCCAGATGTGGTCCCTGCCCTGCAGTGTCCTCCCTCCTGACAGTGCCTGCGAGGTGGATGCACACAAAAGTGCTTCAGCACAGGGCTGGCTTCTGTCAAATGTCTCCCTGAGGCTTTCCCAGCCCTCAGCTGTTCCTGGCTCAAGGATTTCCTGATGTGATTGTCTCTCCAGAATGGGCTTATAAACCTCAGTGGGAATCTCTTCCACGAGGGAAGACTCCCCCTTGGAAACATGCAAAATTCACCATCCACTCAAGCCTTGGCAAGGAATAGTGAGGAGACTCTGATTTCAGCCTTGGATTCTGCCCTTTGGTGTTGCAGAAAGTTATTTACTTATAACTCATTTACTGGGGAAGAAAAATCTACCTGCTGTGGAATATCACTCCAACATGGATGGACCCATCCAGAAGTCCTCACTGAAGGCTTAAACTGTGCTTGAGTAGACATTTTAAATACAATAATCACCAAATATTAGGAATAAAGAGAATTTATGATGCATTCTTCCAGTGAGGATCCCAGGGTTTTAGTTAACTTGATTTGGAGCACATGTTTGTAGCACCTACAATTTATTCAAGCTTATCTCTTGTATTTTCCCTTAGAACATTGCAAAAGCTGCATTATCTCCATACAGGAGCTGAAAAGGGCTATGGAATACTGATGCGTGTGTTTAAGGCATTTACAGGGTAAAAAAAAATACTTAAAGATATCATTATTTTAACTTTTGAGGTGGAACTAGAGACAGAGGAAGCCATACCCTGATCCTAGTGAATATGTGATGCAGATGTTTGCTATCCTGTTTAATTCCTAAAGCCTGAGAGAGAAGCAAGGAAAGCAGCATAAAAGCTGTAGCAGAACTGATATGTCCAGTCCTGAAATGTGCTGCACAAACCAAGTTTCAGCTCTGCCCATGAGAATTTTGTGGCACCAACGTGCTGCCTTCCACCAGAGTTTTTCCTGGGCAAGTGTAAATGACCAGATCCCTCAGATTTATTTTTATCATGGTGGCTGCAGTATCAGTATCTACGGGGGTTTCTTATAAAACACTGAGACATAAAACAGGTTTATCAGAAACCAAGTTCTATTTGGTATTTTGGTATCTATTTTGATACCACACAGGGAAAAAAAAATCATTACATAAGATGAAGCATGCTAAAAATAGCAATCTCCTGCATTCCTACATTCCCTCATTAACTCTTCCATTAACTTTACAGGTGATCCCCTGCTCCCTGCAGACAAAAAATATCAAGAATACAACTCTGTGTAAAGGGAAAAAAAGGCAGTGAAAAAAAAATGTAGAGATTTAAAACTGTGTTAAAAAAAATGCAAATTGACAAGGTGGTTTGGATGGCTTATGGAGTATGTTTGCTGTCTTCTGATGCCCTGTGACCTTTATTTCTGCAGATTTATTTATCATCTGGAAAAATAAAATTGGGGGGGGGGGTGAATCACCAGCAAAAAGTCTTGTGGCTCTTGTCAATTCTTATTCTAGGGAAATAAAAGTGGAAAGAAGACAGGCTTGAAGAGGAGTAAGATGAGGTTAAGGAAAAGTTGTTTGTAAGCCCCTGAATTTGTGTCATGGGACAGGTGTGAGTGTACAGTGGAGAATAAGAGAGAAGAGGAAAGGAAATTTCAAAGGAAGGGAAGGGAAGGGAAGGGAAGGGAAGGGAAGGGAAGGGAAGGGAAGGGAAGGGAAGGGAAGGGAAGGGAAGGGAAGGGAAGGGAAGGGAAGGGAAGGGAAGGGAAGGGAAGGGAAGGGAAGGGAAGGGAAGGGAAGGGAAGGGAAGGGAAGGGAAGGGAAGGGAAGGGAAGGGTGTAAGAAGTAAGTAGGTGATTGATTGTAAGAAAGAGAAGAATGGATTGAAGGAAAAGGGAGACTTTGTCTCCCCTGGAGTTAGTTTGGAAGTGCCCGTCCTCTGCAGGAGCCGCCTGAATGTGTTTGTGTGTTGAGCTCCCGCTTGGGCAGAGCACCCTGATCCTTTGCAGTGTTGCGTTGCTGAGATCGGCAGTAGACACTCCACAGCTAAGCGCTTCCCCACCTTGCTGGTTGTCAAACCCTGCGGCATTTTCTCTTTACAATGGGGAAGTTGAAGCACTGATCTGGGACATATCACGTTCGCTTGACGGGAAGCAAAGCACATGGGGGCCGGGCCGGTGCCGCGTGTGTTGCATGATGGCTGAGGGCGCGGGTGGTTCACGCGCAGTCCCGCATGCAGCACGCTCTTCTCGCCGATGCCGGGCTGGGTAAGACGGGCCGACTCGAACCTGCGACCACGGGATTTTCGGGGCAGTGCCCCAAGACACCGAGCCGATCGTTGAGTCCGCTCCGCCTCCTTCAGCCGGGCTCCTTATGGCTGCCCTCACGCCGAGCCCCGACCACCGGCCTCGCTCCCTTCTTCCCCACTCTCCTCTCACACCCGACACTCCTACCTGTCCCACACACACACACCACACAAACAACACACACACAACTCCCCCACAAAAACAACAACTAACAACCCACACATACACCCCCGCACCCAACACCCACAACACACACACCCCACACCCGCACCAAACCCCTCAAAACACCCACACAACCTCCACACACTCCCCACAGCTCACAACACACCCCACAGCTCACCCTACAGCCACGCCCCAACAACTCGCCCCACACACCCGCACCCACCGCCGCCAGCACCGCCACAAGCACTGCCCTCCCTCAGCCCCGCGCCCACAGCGCCTCACGCCCCCAGCACAGCCCCGCTCCCGCCTCCCAGCCGCACCGGGGCAGGAGCCACCGCTGCCGCCACCGAGGGCCTTTCAACTCTGCTTTTATTTACTTCTCCTCCTCCTGCTCTGACTTGCTTGCCAATAAATTCAATTAATTCCATACAGTTAATATTCCCAAGTGAGTCTGTTTTACCCATGATTGTGTTTACTCAGTGGTCTCTCTCTGCCCATAACTCATGAGCATTTTATTTTCTCTCCCTCGTGAGGGGACGGTGACAGAGTGGCTTTGGTGGGTGCCTGGCATCCAGACAGGGCCATCTCAGCAAGAGCAGGGTCTGTGCTGGATCTGATCAGAACCCCCTGGATCCTGTTTCACTTCAGCCACTAGACCTGAAATTATCTTGGATTTTGTGAGGAAAGAACCTTCACACCGGGTAAAATCATATTGGAGACTAAAATGTAAGGAGGCATAGTTATTCCCCTCATATTTCATACACATCATTTGAGTCACTGTCTGTGGTGTTGTGAAAAATGCGTGTATTTTATGATTGGCTTTACGCAAATATTAAAATGAATATTATATGCGTTGTGTTAGAAAGTAATGCTGTATTAGTTCTCTTAAGTAGTGTATTAAATACAGTTTCAGGTTATAACAAAATGTTAAAATAGAAACTATGCTATGTAGGATAGTTCTTTCCTGAAGAAAGAACTCACACTGAGATATCAGTCACAGGACACCTAAATCTTTCAGAGAAAGAGAATTTATTGCTCCAATATCAGGAGAAACAAACTTCTTCCCAACTTTTACAGCCAGGACAATGCTGCCAGGATTCAGAGGAAGAAGCTGAGGATGAACAGACAGAATCCTGTGTTTGAATGGAATTTATGCACCATGTATGAGGTGTATGAATATGCAACAGGCTATTGTTTTTAAGGGTTAATCCTCTGTTCATGGGTGTCCATTTTCAGGCTTATGCTGCCCAGAAAAATGTACCCGGACATCTAAAATGCTTTGTTTCTATTGTCTCATTTTGTCCTAATTCAAATTGTCCAAATTATTACTACTCTAATTCTATTACTACTGTTATAACCATTTCATTACTATTAAACTTTTAAAAAATGTAAAAACAAGTGATTTCTGTTTTTCACAATTTAATTTGGGATATGGCTCTCGTGGCTCTTGCTAAACCTAAGACAGTTTGGCCAAATTACAATTTTATAGGCTGTAAAAAAAATGGAGTAGAAGGTATAATTTCACGTATTTTTACTAAAGTGAGAGCAAGTGAGAGCACTCACTCAGGGACAGCCAAGGGAAATCTTCAGCAAAGCTGCTGGGAGCAGATCAGGGGAAGGAAATATTCTGGCAGGCTGATGAAAAGGCTGCAGCCTCCATTTGCCAGGCCAGGTGGAATAAGCTCACCGCGGAGATGGGAAAGAGAAAGAAGTATAAAAGGCAAAATATTTTAGTTCTGCTGTCTTCTGATGCCGTGTGACCTTTACTTGTGTAGATTTACATATCATCTAGGAAAATAAATTTGGGGGGGTGGGGGGGGACACCAGGAAAAAGTGTTGTAGCTGTTGTCAATTCTTCTTGTAGGGCAAGTGGAAGAAGCAGAGGTTTGAAGAGGAGAAAGATGAGGTTAAGGAGAAAAGTGTTGTGTTGATAGTGAGGTGGTGAGTTAGTGTGAGGTGTTAGGTGTGAGCGTATAGTGGAGAATAAGAGAGGAGAGGAAAGGAAAGGACGAGTGGTTGTGGGGGGGGGGGTGTAAGAAGTAAGTAGATGAGTGTAAGAGAAGAATGAATGGAAGGAAAAGAAAAGGGAGACTTTTGCCTCCCATGGAGTTAGTTTGGAAGTGCCTGTCCTGTGCAGGAGCCAAGAACGTTTCGTTGCTGTGTTAGGCTCCCGCTGGAGCAGAGCACAGAGATGATTTGCAGTGTTGCGTTGCTGAGATGATCGGCAGTGTGAAGCCTTTGAAGCGCGCCTTCCTTACTCTCCTGCCGGCCAACCTTCTGAAGCCACCATGACTCGGTATCCTTGTAGCGCAAGCATTGCACGGGCTGCTTGACACTCGCTGCCGCCGCTGTCAGAAGGCGCGGGGCCGGCCGCGGGAGCTCTGGGGCTGATGTGGCGCGGCTCTTTCTCGAACACGCAGCCTCAGGAAGGTATCGGCCGCTCCCGAAGGCGCTGAGCCAAAGCTCGCATCTGCTCCGCCCCCCCTGCTCATGGCTGCCTTCAGGCCGAGCCCCAACCTCCGGCCCCGCTCCCCTCTTCCCTACTCTCACACCCGACACTCCCTCCTCTCCCACACTAACACACCACAAACAACACACACACAACTCCCCCACAAAAACAACTAACAACCCACACGTACACCCCCGCACCCAACACCCACAATAACACCCTCTACCCACACCCCACAACACACCAAAACACACACCCCCACAACACACACACACCCACCCCCAAACACCCCACGCTCACACAAACACACCGCACAAAACCCCTCAAAACACCCACACAACCTCCACACACTCCCCACAGCTCACAACACACCCCTGCACTCACCAAACAACCCTGCCCCAACAACTCGCCCCACACACAACACAACCCACCCCACACCCACCGCCCCCAGCACCGCCACAAGCACTGCCCTCCCTCAGCCCCGCGCCCACAGCGCCTCACGCCCCCAGCACAGCCCCGCTCCCGCCTCCCAGCCGCACGGGGGCAGGAGCCACCGCTGCCGCCACCGAGGGCCTTTCAACTCTGCTTTTACTTCTCCTTCTCCTGCTCTGATTTGATTGGCAATTAATTCATTTAATATCCCTAAGTCAGTCTGTTTTACCCATGATTGTGCCTAGGGAGTGGTCTCTTCAAAGCCCCTCCCAGCCGCTGTGGCTGCCCTGCTGAGGGAGGGGAGTGTTGATGTTGGAGTGCGTCGGTGTTGGGGTGTATTGGGGGGTGTGGGGAATGGGTGTCGATGTGGGTGTTGTGTTGTGTGTTGGGTGAGGGGTGGGTGGTTTGTTGATGGTGGTGGTGCTTTTGTGAGGGAGTTGTGGGTGTGTTGGGCTTTGTGTGGTTGTGTGAGTCGGGAGCAGGGGAGCGGGGCGGGAATGGCGGGGCCGACGGGAGCCAGGCGCTGGGGCTCGGCCTGAGGGCAGCGGGGCGGGAATGGCGGGGCAGACGGAGCCAGGCGCTGGGGCTCGGCCTGAGGGCAGCAATGAGCTGCGCGGCTGAGGGAGGCGGGGCGCACTGAAGCAGTGGCTCAGTGCCTTGGGGCACTGCCCCGCAATATTCCGCGGTTGCCAGTTCCAATCCGGACCATCAACAACCAGCTCCACCATCGGCTGCATCATCGCTCTTCTAGCAGGTCCGCGCCCCTTGCCCCGGCCACGGCCGTCTCGGAGCTGCCGCCCAGCGCCACCACTTGGGCGTGCTGCGTCTACTGCTCAAGAGGGACTTCAGCTTGTGGGCTTTGGTCCCCATTGAGATCCAGCAGGGCGAGGATTACGGGCACTTCCAAGGCCTCCCCTTCAAATCACCAAGCTCCTGCCAATCTCAGCAACGCAACACTGCAAACCATCTCGGTGCTCTGCCCAAGCGGGAGCCCAACACACAACACTTGGCTCCTGCACAGGGCAAGCACTTCCAATACGACGCCATGGGAGACAAAAACCTCCCTTTTCCCTCCATTCATCCTTCTCTTACACTCATACACTTACTTCTTATTCTCTCCTCTCTTCTCCCTCTCCTCTTTTTCTCCACTCTGCACTCACACCTACCACCTGACACTAACTCAGCAGTTCACAATCAAACCATCTTTTTGTTTTCAACCTCATCTTTCTGCTCTTCAAACCTGTGTTCTTTCCACTTTCATTTCACTACAATAATAATTGACAAGAGCAATAAGAGACCTCTTGCCTATTTTTTTCCCCAATTTTATTTCCCTAGTTGATAAAGAAACCTCAAGAAATAACTGGGCCACGCCATCAGAACACACCAAACATACTCCACAAGCCATGCAAACCACTCTGTGTTTTCAAACTCCAAAATCATCCTCTGTCCACAACAAACTCTTGTTCTGGCACTTTTGTTCTGGCAAATAGTTGCATGAGCCTTTCACGGGGGCCCCTTCCTTTTTGCCCTCAGCTTGACTCTTTAGCAAGATTTCTCCTGGAATTTTTTCCAGAAAACTCCTTCAGCTCTGCCCACAGCAGCTTACATTAACAGTAAGTTGCAAATTGGTCATTCTGAGGTGCAGTTTGAGTGAAAATTCCATCTAAAATATTTTGCCTTTTACACTTCTTTCTTCTTCCCATCTCCAGCCTGAGTGCCCAGGGGCAGGGTGCTGTGGGAGAGGTGCTGCTTGCAGCTTTTGGCGAGAAAAAGCTGAGTTTGGGTCACGGCTGAGAATTGCCTTTAGAAACAGCTTTCACGTACTAAGCACAAGTCAAATCCTCCAGGCATCAATCTTTCCCTTTCAGGCAGTTCCTTCTGCCTAGCCTTCCCTGGTGATGTGTGTGTGTGTGTCCCCCTTTGCCAGGTGCTTGACTCCATCCCTTGGCAGTGCAGAGGGAGGCTGAGCTAAAGGATTTCAGGAGATTGGTGCCATGGCTGATTTCCACATTGGCCTGCAAATGGAGGCTGCAGCCTTTTCATCAGCCTGTCAGAACATTTCCTTCCCCTGCTCTGCTCCCAGCAGCTCTGCTGAAGGTTTCCCTTGGCTCTCCCTGAGTGAGTGCTCTCCCTTGCTGCCCTGTGCCCAGAGCCTGAGCCTCCAGGCTGGGCAGCTGCAGCCCAGGCAGATGGGATGCCTGAAAGGCAGCTGGCATTGCCAGTGCTCAGCGTCAGCCATGGGTGCACATTTGTGCTTCTCAGCAGGGCAGCAGGGTTGCAGGGGCACTGCACTGCAGGCGTGCACAAAGGTGTCCAAAAGAGCCTCAGGGCTGGCGGCCTTTTCCCTAGAGCCCTTGTCTGCTCCCAGCATCAAGCACAATCTGCTGCTTCTTCCTTCGTGATGGCAGAGGGAAAGGCTGCCTGCATGCTCTGTTTACATCAACGGGAAGCTGTGAGTTCATAGAAATTCTGCCCAATCTCTGACCAAATAACTCTGTGTGTCCAAGCAGGAAGGCTGGCAGTGTGTTTTCTTGCTCTCTCCTAGCACATCTTGGGATCAGCTGGCAACTGAGGGATCCTTAGGTACAGCCTAATGAAGCACCAGCTCTTGCAGAGCTCAGCTAAGCCCCTGTGGCTTCTTCTTCCCACTGCTACCCCCATTCCGTTTGCTTGATCCAAAAACAAAACAAAAACAAAACAACAAAAACCAAAGAGACACACACACACACAAAAAAAGAGAAACAACAAAAACATCCAGAAAAACCAAACCCTTGCATCATAGGCAAGGCTGTGCCCCTGCTGATTGCCAGCAGTGCCACAGGCAGCAGCCACAGCAATGAACTGCAGCTGAACTGCTCACACACAGCTCGCTGTTCTGCCCTTCATTTTCTTGCCTGGGCATCTCTGCAAGGGGATGCTCCTGTAGCCAGATGTAAAAATGCTGATAAAATCCGGTGTGAAATGAGCATGGAAACCTCTGGTGTTATTGCTGGAAGTGTCAGCTGAATACAAATGTGTGCAAGACACAGCTCAGGTGGCATCCATGTTGGAGCTCTGGCCATGGCTGTTCCACGCCAGGTGTCTGGAGCCCTCCCCTGGGGACAGGGAAGCCGAGATGGATCCAGAATCCACCCCAAATCAAGGTCAATATTGAAGAAGGAAAGCCTGAATATTCTTTTGGGGGTGCCCATTTCTTTCCAAGCTTTCCAAGATTCTCACACTTTTGAGAGAGAATCCATATGATTAGCTCAAATAGCAATTTTCCAGGCAGCTAAAATAGAGATGGATCCCACCCATGACACAGAGTATAGCAAACCTGAAAGGAATGACTGATGATGTTCTTCAAGATGAAATAGATCTGAAGGCAGATGTGTTTCAACTGACTGATCCCATTCTTCTCAAATAGTATGAAGGGAGTATTTCCAGTATGGATAGGGAAGCATTAATGTCATGGACAGAAAGACATGACAAAATTCAGAGGGGAATTTTTATTGGACTGTTGTTCCAATAAACAGGGAAGGGGAGGAAGAGGGAGGACCACAGCTGTGAAATCAAATCTTCAGGGGAAGGTAACTTTGAAGTCAGAAGCAAAGTATCCTCAGGGTATTCAGTATCTTTTAACCGTTACAAGACTTTCTTTAAAATATGTCAAATTACACCTTCCCTTCCTTTTTTCTGCACCCTAAAAATTGTAATTTGGCCAAACTGCCTTAGGTCTAGGAAGAGCCATAACCCGCATTACACCATAAACAGTTCTTAAATGATGCGTATGAAATATGGGGGGAAATTATGCCTCTTCTTAAATTTTGGTCTCCAATATGATTTTTCCTAGTTTGCAGATTCTTTCCCCACAAAACCCAAGATCATTTCAGGTCTAGTGGCTGAAGTCAAACAGGATCCAGGGGGTTCTGATCAGATCCAGCACAGGCCCTGCTCTTGCTGAGATGGCCCTGTCTGGATGCCAGGCACCCACCAAAGCCACTCTGTCACCGTCCCCTCACGGGGGAGAGAAAATAAAATGCTCATGAGTTAAGGGCAGAAAGAGACCACTGAGTAAACACAATCATGGGTAAAACAGACTCACTTGGGAATATTAACTGTATGGAATTAATTGAATTTATTGGCAAGCAAGTCAGAGCAGGAGGAGGAGAAGTAAATAAAAGCAGAGTTGAAAGGCCCTCGGTGGCGGCAGCGGTGGTTCCTGCCCCGGTGCGGCTGGGAGGCGGGAGCGGGGCTGTGCTGGGGGCGTGAGGCGCTGTGGGCGCGGGGCTGAGGGAGGGCAGTGCTTGTGGCGGTGCTGGGGGCGGTGGGTGCGGGTTGTGTTGTGTGTGGGGCGAGTTGTTGGGGCATGGTTGTTGGTGAGTGCAGGGGTGTGTTGTGGGTTGTGGGGAGCTTTTCCCACGTGTTGTATCCCAGCCCTGAAGTCCACAGTGGACTTTGCATTTCCCGAGGATGCAGCACTGCCACACGTGAACCAGTTCTTGCACAGACACCCGAGCCAGCAGTGCAGCACTGAAATGCACTTCAAATAAAGCCAGGCCATGGCAGAGAGCTGAGCATTGCTGACTCCCACAGGCAGGGACTGCATGGCTGAAGGACTGCTGGGATTCCAGGGGCCACAGTAGCAGCTGTGACCAGCTGTGACAGGTTAGTGACATGTGCCAGTCCATCGGTGGCCAAACGTGCAGGAATTTGCAGCAGCTCCTTGTGAAAGGCTTTCATGTCATTCCTGTGCACCGACCAAGGGAGTCAGGCAACAATGGAATTCTGGCTGAGACGTTTGTGACGGTGCCAAAGAATTTGCAGGGCTCCAAGCTCAGCACTCTGCAGCCTTTCCTAGCTGTGCCAGGGACTCCGAGGAGCTCCTCTCTCCAGACTGACAGACTGGCACTGCAATAACCAGCACAAATCTGAGTGTGGGGCATGGCCTGCACTTTGGCTCCCTCCTGGGCAATGACAGCTCTGCCTCCACATGTCTTTGTGTACATGACATTAATTCTTCCCTAGCCATACTGGAGATACTCCCATCATGCTACTTGAGAAGAATGAGATCATTGAAAGAATGAGATCATTGATCTGCCTTCAGATCTATTTCATCCTGAAGAACATCATCAGTCATTCCTTTCAGGTTTGCTATACTCTGTGTCATGGGTGGGATCCATCTCTATTTTAGCTGCCTGGAAAATTGCTATTTGAGCTAATCATATGGATTCTCTCTCAAAAGTGTGAGAATCTTGGAAAGCTTGGAAAGAAATGGACATCCCCAAAAGAATATTCAGGCTTTCCTTTTTAAACATTGACCTTAATTTGGGGTGGATTCTGGATCCATCTCGGCTTCCCTGTCCCCAGGGGAGGGCTCCAGACACCTGGCGTGGAACAGCCATGGCCAGAGCTCCAGACATGGATGCCACCTGAGCTGTGTCTTGCACACATTTGTATTCAGCTGACACTTCCAGCAATGACAGCAAAGGCTTCCCATGCTCATTTCACACCGGATTTCATCTGCATTTTTACATCTGGCTACTGGAGCATCCCCTTGCAGAGATGCCCAGGCAAGAAAATGAAGGGCAGAACAGCGAGCTGTGTGTGAGCAGTTCAGCTGCAGTTCATTGCTGTGGCTGCTGCCTGTGGCACTGCTGGCAATCAGCAGGGGCACAGCCTTGCTTATGATGCAAAGGTTTGGTTTTTCTGGATTTTGGGGGTTTTTTATTCATCAAGCAAACGGAATGGGGGTAGCAGTGGGAAGAAGAAGCCACAGGGGCTTAGCTGAGCTCTGCAAGAGCTGGTGCTTCATTAGGCTGTACCTAAGGAGCCCTCAGTTGCCAGCTGATCCCAAGATGTGCTAGGAGAGAGCAAGAAAACACACTGCCAGCCTTCCTGCTTGGACACACAGAGTTATTTGGTCAGAGATTGGGCAGAATTTCTATGAACTCACAGCTTCCCGTTGATGTAAACAGAGCATGCAGGCAGCCTTTCCCTCTGCCATCATGAAGGAAGAAGCAGCAGATTGTGCTTGATGCTGGGAGCAGACAAGGGCTCTAGGGAAAAGGCCGCCAGCCCTGAGGCTCTTTTGGACACCTTTGTGCACGCCTGCAGTGCAGTGCCCCTGCAACCCTGCTGCCCTGCTGAGAAGCACAAATGTGCACCCATGGCTGACGCTGAGCACTGGCAATGCCAGCTGCCTTTCAGGCATCCCATCTGCCTGGGCTGCAGCTGCCCAGCCTGGAGGCTCAGGCTCTGGGCACAGGGCAGCAAGGGAGAGCACTCACTCAGGGAGAGCCAAGGGAAACCTTCAGCAGAGCTGCTGGGAGCAGAGCAGGGGAAGGAAATGTTCTGGCAGGCTGATGAAAAGGCTGCAGCCTCCATTTGCAGGCCAATGTGGAAATCAGCCATGGCACCAATCTCCTGAAATCCTTTAGCTCAGCCTCCCTCTGCACTGCCAAGGGATGGAGTCAAGCACCTGGCAAAGGGGGACACACACACACACGTCACCAGGAAAGGCTAGGCAGAAGGAACTGCCTGAAAGGGAAAGATTGATGCCTGGAGGGAGGATTTTACTTTCACTTAATACTTGAGAGCTGTTTCCAAATGCAATTTTCAGCCATTTACCAAACTCTTGTTATTCTCAGCAAAAGCTGCAAGCAGCACCTCTCCCACAGCACCCTGCCCCTGGGCACTCAGGCTGGAGATGGGAAGAAGAAAGAAGTGTAAAAGGCAAAATATTTTAGATGGAATTTTCACTCAAACTGCACCTCAGCTTGACCAATTTACTGTTAATGTAAGCTGCTTGTGGGCAGAGTTGACGGAGTTTTCCAGAAAAGATTTCAGGAGAAATCCTGCTAAAGAGTCAAGCTGAGAGCAAAAAGGAAGTGGCCACTGTAAAAGGCTCATGCAACTATTTGCTGTAAGAAAAGTGCAACAAGAGCAGTTTGTGTTGGAGACAGGATGCTTTTGGCATTTGAAAGCAGAGAGTGGTTTGCATGGCTTGTGGAGTATGTTTGGTGTGTTCTGATGGCGTGGCCCAGTTATTTCTTGAGATTTCTTTATCAACTAGGGCAATAAAAGTGGGAGAGAAAAAAGGCAAGATGTCTCATGGCTGTTGGCAATTCTTATAGGGGAAAAGAGTGTAAGGAATAGAGGTTTGAAGAGCAGAGAGTGAGACCAAAGGAAGATGCTTTGATGGTGAGTGTCTGAGTTAGTGTGATGTGTTAGGTATTGAGTGCGGAGTGTGAGCAAAGGGGCGAAGAGGGAAGGAGAGAAGAGGGAGGGGGTAAGGAAAGAGTAGATGAGTGTAAGAGAAGAATGAATGTGAAAAAAAATGGGAGATGGCATGTCCCAGTAGGCCGAATTAGAGGTATTACAAATTCAGAATGAGAGATTTTGCGCAGTGCTGACAGAATTGAGGCAGCATCAAGGTTCAGTCAAAGCAAGTGTTTGTTGCGGTGCCTCCACAGCAGGCAATGTTCAAGGTAACATCAGCATTAACATACTCTGTGTTGGTTCTACTGCAAGTGCCTCCCATGGCCCTCACACAGGCTGTGGCTGCTGCTCGCCCCATTGCACGGGCCAAGCGCTGCCAGAGCTTGCGGCGCCCTCGGGAGCAGCTGGTGCCCTCTCCTACTGCCTGTGGCTGCACAGAGCCATGCTCTAGTGCAACCAGACTGCAGGGCTCGCAACTCGGGGGGTTCGAACCCATGCCCTCGGTACTGCCAGCACAGAGCTCCATCCCTCTGAGCCACACCAGCTCCGTCTGCTGCACCTCCCTCTCTCGGGGTGCCGATTCCTGCGCTCATGCCTCTCCCCGCCTTCCTGCCCCAGGCTCCTGTCTCTCCCAGCAATCACACATGCACACGCCAACCTGCAAATCAGCCATGGCACCAATCTCCTCAAATCCTTTTGCTCACCTCCTTCTGCTCTGCCAAGCAATGGAGTCAAGGACCTGGCAAAGGGGGACACACATGCACATCACCAGGAAGGGTTAGGCAGAAGGAAATGCCTGAAAGGAAAAGACTGATGCCTTGACGATTGGACTTGCACTCTGTACCTGAAGGCTCTGTCCAAAGGCAGTTCTCAGCCATAACACAAACTCACCTTTTTCTCCCCAAAAGCTGCAAGCAGCACTTCTCCCACAGCACCCTGCCACTGGGCGCTCAACCTGCAGATTAAAATCAAATAAATTTCAAATTCAGGCAATCTCCGGTTGCCCGAACACGCCTGCTGAGACAGGACAAGGCCTGAGTCACTGCTGTTTGGTATTCTGTGGGGAAATCTTTGGGTGTCTTTCCCCTCACAGTTTTGTTTTTTTTTTTTTTTTTGTTTTTTTTTTTTGGTTTTTTTTGTTGGTTTTTTTTTTTTTTTTTTTTTTTTTTTGCTTTGAAAACCAAACTAAACACCAGCTGGGGAAAGGATATGAATACCACCTTCCTCTTTTTTCCTGTGTGAAGTAGAATAGCTTCATGAAAACCACAGCTTCACCTCAGGCTCTGCAGCTCTTCTGCAAAGGGCAGGGCACTCTGAATGAGCCCACCTGCTGCAGGTTGGCTGAAACAGTGGCTGTGCCTGGCACATGGACACTCTGACCCTCCACACCAAGAGAGAAAGGAGTCCTTTTCCCAGCCTGTCTGCCTCAGGTGTTCTTGGGAATGACTGGCAGCTGAAGCACAGAAGATTTGGGATTTTCCAGTGGGATGGCCTTTGCAGAAGGTGCCTGCTCAGCAGGGAGCTTCCCAAGGAGGCAGAGCTGTCATTGCCCAGGAGGGAGCCAAAGTGCAGGCCATGCCCCACACTCAGATTTGTGCTGGTTATTGCAGTGCCAGTCTGTCAGTCTGGAGAGAGGAGCTCCTCGGAGTCCCTGGCACAGCTAGGAAAGGCTGCAGAGTGCTGAGCTTGGAACCCTGCAAATTCTTTGGCACCGTCACAAACGTCTCAGCCAGAATTCCATTGTTGCCTGACTCCCTTGGTCGGTGCACAGGAATGACATGAAAGCCTTTCACAAGGAGCTGCTGCTAATTCCTGCACATTTGGCCACCGATGGACTGACATTGCTGTGGCTGCTGCCTGTGGCACTGCTGGCAATCAGCAGGGGCACAGCCTTGCCTATGATGCAAGGGTTTGGTTTTTCTGGATTTTGGGGGTTTTTTATTCATCAAGCAAACGGAATGGGGGTAGCAGTGGGAAGAAGAAGCCACAGGGGCTTAGCTGAGCTCTGCAAGAGCTGGTGCTTCATTAGGCTGTACCTAAGGAGCCCTCAGTTGCCAGCTGATCCCAAGATGTGCTAGGAGAGAGCAAGAAAACACACTGCCAGCCTTCCTGCTTGGACACACAGAGTTATTTGGTCAGAGATTGGGCAGAATTTCTATGAACTCACAGCTTCCCGTTGATGTAAACAGAGCATGCAGGCAGCCTTTCCCTCTGCCATCATGAAGGAAGAAGCAGCAGATTGTGCCTGATGCTGGGAGCAGACAAGGGCTCTAGGGAAAAGGCCGCCAGCCCTGAGGCTCTTTTGGACACCTTTGTGCACGCCTGCAGTGCAGTGCCCCTGCAACCCTGCTGCCCTGCTGAGAAGCACAAATGTGCACCCATGGCTGACGCTGAGCACTGGCAATGCCAGCTGCCTTTCAGGCATCCCATCTGCCTGGGCTGCAGCTGCCCAGCCTGGGGCCTCAGGCTCTGGGCACAGGGCAGCAAGGGAGGGCACTCACTCAGGGAGAGCCAAGGGAAACCTTCAGCAGAGCCGCTGGGAGCAGAGCAGGGGAAGGAAATGTTCTGGCAGGCTGATGAAAAGGCTGCAGCCTCCATTTGCCAGGCAAGGTGGAATAAGCTCAATGCGGAGATGGGAAAGAGAAAGAAGTGTAAAAGGCAAAGTATTTTAGGTGTTCTGTCTTCTGATGCCGTGTGACCTTTACTTGTGTAGATTTACTTATGATCTAGGAAAATAAATTTGGGGGGGTGGGGGGGTGGAACCAGGAAAAAGTGTTGTAGCTGTTGTCAATTTTTCTTGTAGGGCAAGTGGAAGTGGAAGAAGCAGAGGTTTGAAGAGGAGAAAGATGAGGTTAAGGAGAAAAGTGTTGTTTTGATAGTGAGATGGTGAGTTAGTGTGAGGCGTTAGGTGTGAGCGTGTAGTGGAGAATAAGAGAGGAGAGGAAAGGAAAGGACGAGCGGGGGGCGGGTAAGACGTAAGTGTATGAGTGTAAGAGAAGAATGAATGGAAGGAAAAGGGAGGTTTTGCCTCCCATGGTGTCGTATTGGAAGTGCTTGTCCTGTGCAGGAGCCGAGTGTTGTGTGTTGGGCTCCCGCTTGGGCAGAGCACCGAGATGGTTTGCAGTGTTGCGTTGCTGAGATTTGTCGGCGCGCTGCTGATTTGCAGACGTTTCAAGCGCGCCTCGGCGCAGCCCTTCCTTCCGGCCATCTGGGCATAGTTCTCCCCTCCCGGCCAACATTCTGATGCCACTACGATTCAGGACCCACGTGTGGCGGGTTGGGTCAGACTGCTCGGTATCCACAGTGTCCGCGGCAGAAGATGCGGAGACCGTCCAGGCGGTGCGGACGTGCTGGGATCCCCGTCAAGCTCGAACGCGCGGCTGGGGAATGTATCGACGGTATGTGGCAGCCCCCGAAGACGCTGAGCTACTGGCTCGGTCCGCTCCGCCTCCCTCAGCCAGGCTGCTCATGGCTGCCCTCAGGCCGAGCCCCAACCTCCGGCCCCGCTCCCCTCTTCCCCACTCTCCTCTCACACCCGACACTCCCTCCTCTCCCACACTAACACACCACAAGCAACACACACACAACTCCCTCACAAAGCCAACAACAACAACAACAACTAACAACCCACACATACACCCCCGCGCCCAACACCCACAACAACACCCTCTACCCACACCCCCCGACACACCAAAACACACACCCCCACAACACACAGCCCACACCCGCACAAACACACCACACAAACCCCTCAACACACCCACGCAACTCACCAAACAACCCTGCCCCAACAGCTCGCCCCACACACACACAACACAACCCACACCCACCGCCCCCAGCACCGCCACAAGCACTGCCGGTCCTTCAGCCATGCAGTCACTCCCTGTGGGAGTCAGCAATGCTCAGCTCTCTTCTCTGTCCTGGCTTTATGTGAATGTATCAAACAAGGAGAGCAAGGTTACCCTTAAGACTTTTTTCCACCAGTTTGTCATTTGCTGTAAAATGGTTTGTAGAGTATTTACATGCCTACCCCAATTTTCAGCTATTTGTTTACATGTGTGTTTAACCAGACTTAAAAGCCGTTTGCAGTTTGGTACTTTTCCCTCTCCTGGTCCCAATAAGTTAAATAACTCATAATAACAGCAAAGACATAATAAAGTTTTTTCCAGTATTTTTTCTTTTTTTCTTTAATAAACAAAATGCACTGAACCCTTTAGGGCTCCCTTTGTTGCAATTTTTTCTGCCATCCAGTCATCTGAGGCTCCTTTTTAGTACCTTCCCAGCCTTTCTTTCAAGCAGTTGATGCCAAAACCCGATGCAGCATTTCAATGCTGATCCCACCAATGCCATGTTCAGAGTTAACATCACCCTGCTCCTGCACCGTTAATCCAAGCATCCCATTAACCTTTTTTGGCCACGATGTAACTGTGGGGGAGCTCAGGCTGCCCTGCTTGTCCTCCCACTGCCAAATCCTTTGCTGAATCCATTCCTGCTGAGAGATTCCTCTTGTTCTGGAGACATGGCCTTCATCCCTGATTCCTAAAAGTGCATTTGGGCACTCAACTGCTTAAATACTTTTCACTTAAGTGCATCAAGCTTATCAAGAAGTCAAGATCATTGCATTGCAGCCGTTCTTGCCTCTTTGTTTACCAGTCTGCATAAGTCACACACCTTAATCAGCAGAGGAGTTATATTTACTTCCAAATCACTGATTCAAATATTTAATCTCTTCAGGCCTAACAGTGCTTCCAGTGCAATCTTAATCAAAACATCCCCTTTAGAAGCTTTCCCGGGGATAAATGCTTTGAGGGATATTATTTTACCTGTTGCTAAACTATTTATGTTATTTTATGATACTGTACAATGTGGGATAGATTAGGACAGGATACTAATTCAAACCTCACAAGAATGTGGCTGAGTCACATGTCAAGGTGTGCATGCCCCATCCCTGAAAGTGTTCAGGGCTGGGTTGGATGGGGATCTGAGCAAGCTGGTCTGGAGGAAGGTGGCCCTGGCCATGGCAGGGGGTTGGAACTGGGTGATCTTTAAGGTCCATTTCACCCCAAACTATTCTATTCTATTCTATTCTATTCTATTCTATTCTATTCTATTCTATTCTATTCTATTCTATTCTATTCTATTCTATTCTGAAGAGAAATACAAAATAAATAGAAGGTAGATATAGATATAGATATAGATATAGATATAGATATAGATATAGATATAGATATAGATATAGATATAGATATAGATATAGATATAGATATAGATATAGATAATTCTGTTCTATTCTCTGAACAGAACTGGCATCAGTGGTGCCTCTGCAGCCACTGGCTTCTGACCCAGTGGGACAGTAAATACACGGATACCCTATGTTGAGCACAACGTTTTTAAAAGTTACCAAATCAATACTTTTTAAAGATTCCAGTGTTGGTTCAGCAGTGACAGCTGCAGAGAACAGCTAAAATCTTTCTCCTTTTATTTCCACCAAGGTGCACTTTGCACAGTGCATAGACAGCAAGCATCTCTCAGTTTCCTTTTTCTGTTTTGAACCATTTAGATCGACTTTCCACCTCACCTGTGCACGCTCTGTGGACATCTGGAGTTTCCAGAGGTAGCACCTGTGGTGAGGAGCTCCTTGCAGCCAGTCATGCACATGCTCATGGTGTAACAAATGTTCCACAGCAGCAGGGTGTGTGGTTAAGGGCAGGAGCACACACTGGGCATCCCAAATTTTCACAGCAGTTCCTCAGACTTTGCTCAGAAAACTTTTTTAAGTAGAAAAAGACAGGCCAGATTACTATGACAGCCCCAGAGACTGATGGAAACATCTCCAGGATAATTTTATTCAAGATATTCTTCCAGTTTTGTGGAGAAAGTCAGGGCAGAAGATGGTTGGGGAAGGAAGGACCCTCAGGGAAGTTTTCACTGCTGGGCTCCCCACCATCCTGTTTGAAGCAGATTGAAGGCTGGCACCTGCAGCCTCCCTGGCCAGTCTGAGCTGACAGGAAATCAAGCAGGATCCTACAGAACCATTTGAATTTTTGGCAGTTTTCCAATGCCATGTTTTTGGCCTGGAAAAAAAAAGACAGCTAGTTTTGTACTCTTGAGTCTGTGTCAGAGGTAATTCCTAAACTGAATAGCCATTTCACTCCCTTTTAAGCCCCTCAACTCCCTCAGCTCTTTTAAGAGCTGAGTAGTCAATTAAATAAATAAATAAATAAATAAATAATGATATATGATGATTGTATCCTTAACATAAGAAAAACTAATTAAAGTCATAATGAAATAATTACAGACTGCATTGTGCAACGTAGAGAATGAAAAGGGCAACTGTTCCTGGCTACCCTTGGAGAGATCATTTAATAAAAGAGAACAAGACAGAGACAATTGCAACACAAGCTGCAGGACACAGCAGAAATCTCTGTTTCCTCATATTTAAGATATCAGTCACTTTTATCATTGCACAAGCTGAACAAAATCTGATCCCTCTTTACAGTGACCCAAGGGCTTCCTTTGCTAGAGTTTTTGGTTAATTTTTATGTTGGTTTTTTTTTTTTTTTTTGGCAGTGACAGCCTGGAGCATATTTTCCTGTGAGAGAACTGTAAATACCTCACATGCCTTTGCACCCTCGTGCTGCAAAAGGCATTAAGGACAACCCGAGTATACAGAGTTGTTCCAGCAAAGCAGGAACCAGTTCCTGAACAACTCAAAGAAAAGGGCATTTTCAAGCATGGCATAAAACTGCAGATCTATTCTCTTTTCCAGCTAGGTTTTTCAGCACTTTTTGCTAGAAATGAGGACAATTTTCTCAGAAAAGCATAAGGACACACATTGTTAGCAACAACCCAACCACAAACCTTTGTGCCTAGACAAAATATATTTCAAAAAAAGGAAGAGGAGGGGTTTATCTGGTTTCCATCTCAGTATCAGCTGAGCCACCCTGCTGCCAGCTGCTTGTCTGAGGCAGGCAGGTTGCTGGCAGTGAGGTCAGAGCAGGTGTCTCCTGTCGGGCTCTCACAGTCACAGCCCATCCCTGTTTTCTTGCTGCTCTGTGCAGCAGCCTGGGCACTGACCTGCCATGAAGAGGGAAGCAGTCACAGCCCTCCTAAATTTTCTTAGTTCAACCAGCATGCACTAATTTGGCATTAAAGAATTTTTCAGCTTATCCTTGCTTTAATCCTTTTTTTTTTTTTCTGTCTTCCCCTCTCCTCCTAGGTTGCCCAGTGTTTACCAAAACACAAGATCAGGCAGCAGCTCTGCATGCAGGGGGGATGAGGGCATGTGCAATAGAGCATTTTCTGTAATGTGTAGGTGTGTGTTGAGGTCAAGATGCATCCAACAGGCATGGTGAGAGGGATATGGGATGGAAAATATCTAAATCCTATCCCACACAGGACCAAAATCTTGTTAGTCAGAGCCATCCCATTTATGCAGTTATTTAGAACTAGAGGAAGGGGCCTCAAGCTGCACCAGGGGAGGTTCAGGCTGCTCACCAGGAGGAATTTCTTCATGGAAAGAGTTGTTCAGCATTTGAAAGGGCTGCCAAGGGAGGTGATAGAGTCACTATCCCTGAAGATGTTCAAGGAACAACTAGATGTGGCACTCAGTGCTCTGGGCTTGTTGGCAAGGTGGGATTGGGCACAGGTTGGACTCAACGACCTTAGAGGTCTTCTCCAATCTAAATTATTCTGGTATTCTGTGATATTCAAAGCAAAGAGGGGAGGAAAAACACCAGTCATGAAAGGAGATGGGGTAAATAGACCCTTTTGATAAAATCCTGGAAAACAGACAAAAATTCTAGTACCAGCTGTGTGCCTGCAGAGCCACAACTTCCCTCATTGCTGCTGCTGCTGAACTCTCCATGCTTGCAAAAACTGTTCTTTCTTCATGACCCAAAATAATGTCCTGCCTATGTCTATAATGCCACAGATCTGCTGACCCACCTCACCAGGTGTTGGCATGACAGACAAAGCTGGTACCTTCTTCCAAGTCCTGGAAGTTGGGAATGGAATCTTTTAAAATCGTGCTACAATGGAGTTTGTGTTGCTGTATGCTCCCTTCAGATAGAGGGGAGAGAAACAGCCATTTCTGGGAGATTTCATCTCCTCTGAAGCAGACACACAACACAGGGCACGTGAACCATGTCCTGGAGGTGCTCATTTTTCTCTGTTGACAGCAGAGGCCAGCCCGAGGTGAGACAGAAGCCTCATCCCTGCCACAGCATCCCACCCACGGCAAACACATCCCTGCATCCCTGGGAGGATCCAAAGCTGTGATTCCTGCAAGGTCTCCTTCCTCCTGGGCAGCCCTGCTGGGGGGCAGCCCCCAGGCCAAGGATGAGCTGCTCTTCCCAAGTCCATTTCTTCAGGAAAGACAGAAAGGAGAGACGAGATTGTTCTGCCTATCCCTTTGGCACTTTAGGGCTGTTCACTAGCCCGTGGCTGTGGGGTTATGGCACATCTCATGTGTCTGGTTTGAACAGACAGGTGTTTGCTAAAGAAGGCTGGAGCCTCCTCTGAAATGGAAAAATGTAAACCCCTCCTCTGAATTATTATAATTTTGAAATTATAGGTTCTTAGGTAAAGATAGGGAATAGGAATAACAGTTCTTTACTAGGAAAATTAAAAAATACAAATGTAATAGTACAAAAAAAATAAAAAACACTGCCAGAGCCAGACCATGCCCTGCCCCCTGTGTGTCAGGGCGGTGTCCCAGCCCCATCCCAGGGGGGCTCAGCCCTCCTGCAGTGCCAGCTGTGGCTCTGCTGCAGCAGGGATCCTGCACAAGGGGGGAGTTTTCCTCTGCAGCTCCAGGGCTGCTGCAGATGGGCCTGGGCTCCCTCTGGCCATGCAGGGCAGCAGAAAGCTGCTCCTCTGGCAATGCAGGGGGCAAAGGCTGCTGTGCTGTGCCAGGCCCAGATTGGATCCAGGCAGGAATGCTTGGCTCCTCCCCTGGGCGGAGCATCTCCCCACGGGATGCTGGGATTGGATCAGCCCTGCAGGGACACTCAGTGGCCATGGACAGCAGAGATCTCCTGCAGGGAGGGTTGGCTGTGGGAGAGAGAAAGGAAAAACTGCCCCATGAACAGCAGAGAACTGCCCCAGCTCTGACAGATGGTGACAGAACACACACCCCAGGCACATCTTCCAACCTAAGGTGTGTCCTATAGCTGAGCACCACAACAGTGACCCTCCTGGCACCTCCTGTTGGCATTTATTGCCCATCCATGCTCCTATTTCCATGTTCCAGGCATGAATTCAGTGAGTACCAGGCACGGATTTAGGCACCGTCCAGCAGAAGGGAAGGAAAAAATGGTCGTTTCCTTAAATACTAATTAGAGTTTAATAACTGATGGCACAATATTCAGGCTCTTGAATGTGATACTCAAGAGGAAGCTCACTGATAGCTGACAAGGGGGATGATGAGACATGGGAAATGACCTTACTGACTGTGAAGAAAAGTGACAGTTGGAATATCTCATTTTTTAATTGCCAAAAGCTAATATTTAATTACATTTTTGATTCATGGGGTGTTTTTTTCACAGATAATTTGGCCATGGTCATGAAATTATATCTGGTTTTAGTATTAATTTACTTAAATTGCTGGTTCCCTGAATCCAATGTGGAAATCTCCACAAGGAACAACTGAAAAAATAAAGAGCCCATAGGCTGCTTAAGGTTTCTGATTATGAGAAGAGAAAACAAATAAAGATGTATTTCAGATGTATTTCATAGGCAATTAACCTTTTAATGAGTTGAATAGTTTATTGTAGCTACGGGACAAAAGTTTAGAAGCTGCTGTCAATATCTGACCACAGTGACAATGAGGTGGCTTTTGGAGTGTCCAACAACCACACTCAGGGGGAGGCAGGTGACAACTCCTTGAGTTGTGATGTCCTCATTTCACCTCACACGAACCCAGAACATAAAAAAAAAAAAAAAAAAAAAAAAAAAAAAAAACAAACAAAAGACAAAAGAAAAAGAAAAAGAAAAAACAAACAAAACCAAACAAATTGGAAGAGCAGTTTGTGGAGCAAAAAACCATTTTTCTTCAAGCGTATTTTGAGGGTTTAGGGCTGTGCTTTAGGCTGGTATTTAGACAGGTAATATCATGCTGAGATTCCTACAGACACCTTAATCCCTTCCTTTTTTGGCTGTAATTCCCCCAGGAGCTTAAGTGCATGTGTGACCAGAGAGCTGCATGGCTCCTCATGCCTGTGCCACCACTGAGCTGCTGCCAGGGCACAGCCAAGGTCACCTGCAGCATGTGCAGCTCCAAAGGTGTGTCCAAAATCACCTGCAGGATGTGCAGCTCCAAAGGTGTGTCCAAAATCACCTGCAGGATGTGCAGCTCCCCTGGTGTCCCCAGGGTCACCTGCAGGATGTGCAGCTCCAAAGGTGTGCCCAGGGTCACTTGCAGGATCTGCAGCTCCCCTGGTGTGTCCAGGGTCACACCTGCAGATTGTGCAGCTCCAAAGGTGTGCCCAGGGTCACCTGCAGCATGTGTAGCTCCAAAGGTGTGTCCAAAATCACCTGCAGCATGTGCAGCTCCAAAGGTGTATCCAAATCACCTGCAGGATGTGCACCTGCCCTGGTGTGCCCAGGGTCACCTGCAGGATGTGCAGCTCCAAAGGTGTGTCCAAAATCACCTGCAGCATGTGCAGCTCCCCTGGTGTGTCCAGCCTCTCCTTGCTCTGTGCCACCTCTCCAGAGCAATAAAATTTATTAATTCCCCACCTCTCAGGTCATCTCGTGTGCTGGGGAAGAGGGCACGGCTTGAAGAGAGAGCTGAAGCGCACTCAAGCCATTGGAAGGAAATAAGTTTCCAGGCTGAGCCAAAAATGGGTGAATTAGTGAAGATTTTGGTGCAAACAGGTCCTGGAGCAGCTGATGCCGGCACAGGCAGCGCTATCTGCTGGCTCCTGCTGCACAGTGCAGCTCTCTCTGATCCCACACCTTCCAGGATGGAGAGTTTTCCATGTCTAATCAAGGTGCTGACAGGATTTATGGAGGCTCAGTTGTGGTGTTGTAGTCGTTCAGCCTCATTAAAAAAAAAAAATTAAATTTTTTTAATGAAGATGGAAGTTGAGAAGGAGGAATAACTGGCAGTGAGCTAGCTTTGAAGTCAGCCCACTCACACATATCCATTAAATAATTTTTTGGTTTGCTGTGCACATCTGCTGTGGGATCCCAGAGCTGCCCTGACTCTCTGCAGCAACTCAGCCAAACTGGGAGAGCACAGAAGTGCAGAAATCGAAGCTGAACTTGTCTTCTGTGAGTCCAGTGTTGGTGTAGGAAGTGCCTCGACCACTGACAGGACCAAGCCATCCTAAAATCATTTTGAGTTTTTTCTAATCCTGCCTAACCTGTGTTGTGTTGCTGCCAGCACAGGATCATGAGAGATTTGAACAGGGCCCATACAACACCAGCAACAACAGCTTAAATATCCCTAAATTAAAACATCAATTATTGCTGTAATTTCTAGCCAAATTTCACAAATATTCAATATTTCATTTATTACTTTCTTTATTCCAGAAAAATAAACTTGTCCCCCACAGCAAGAGGAATGGAGACAGGTTTAACCTGCAGCTCAATAGACCTTCACTTTCTCAGGACAAATTTTAAGTGGGGCCCTGGGACAGCAAAGTGGATGTGAGCTGGACAAATCCCAGTTTTCCACTGCAAACTTTCTAACCAGAAGTTGAGCACAACTAAATTTTTTGGACTGTTCAGAAACGGAGTCCTTAAAAGAACCAGTTAACTGGAAACAATTGGCAGGTGGGTGTGTTTATACACCAAAAAACGTTTAAATCCAACTCCTTTTCAGCAGCAGCACAGTCTGGATCTGCTCAGAAAGGGAAATCTGGGTTTCCAGCAGGCAGATCCACCAGCTTGATCCATTTAATGGTAGCTCAACAGGGATGTTATTGATTTAGGTCCCCAGAATGCAATGTCCTTGGACAGCCCAGCTCCCATAAAAGTGACTAAAATGACACAGCTCTGCTTGGATTACCAACAGGAATATTTCTGTTCCTGGATTTTTTTCCCCACTAGTACACTTGGAAGCTGATGCCAGCAGGTTTTTAATTCCAAATTCAATCATGAGGACCAACCACAGCCTGTGGTAACGCCCTGCAGTGTCCAGTGCAGGGAATGTGGGCCTGAGGAGGGGCTGGCTGATGTCTCAGCAGCTCATGCCTGTTCCCTGGCACCAGCTGCCAGCCCCAAATACCCCAAATGTTCCTCTTCCCAGGCAGTGCTGAGGGCACACAAACATTCCTTGGGCTGTAGGTCAGTCTGTGCTTGGGATGTCCTGAACTCCTACAGCCCTTCCTTACTGTTTGAGGAGAGGAAAGCAAGCAGCAAAGTTTGGGGAAGGCACATTGCTGTGTTTTTTGTGACTTTGACCCCTCTGGTTGCTGGTTTGTGCCACTTGAGTGCCTTCAGACCCTTTAGTGTCTCACTCCAGTGTTTCTTCCAGCACATGGCAGATCCAGCTCCCTGCAGAGGAACCTTCTGGCCCTGGGGCTTCCCTGTGTGCATCCCCAGTTCCTTCTGTTCCTCTGGCACCTGGCTTGTCCCAGGCTGGGGGACAGCAGGGCAGGCATGGCATCCCCAGTGTTCCCAGGCCTGCTTGGTTAAATCTGAGAGCTTGCCTGGTGCTTTCTCCTCCCTTTCAAGGTGTTGTCATCTACAATGACAGAGGCACTAAGGGAAACTCCTAGCACAACCTAAATAATCTCAGTTAGATAGATGGCAACTCCCCTGCCTAAATAGTCCAAATTAGATAGAAGATGGCATCTCCCCAGCCTAAATAATCTCAGTTAAACAGAAGACAGCAACTCCTCAGCCTAAATAATCTCAATTAGATAGAAGATGGAATCTCCCCAGCCTAAATAATCTGTTACATAGAAGATGGAATCTCCCCAGCCTAAATAATCTCAGTTAGATAGAAGATGGTATCTCCCCAGCCTAAATAATCTCAGTTAGATAGAAGATGGTATCTCCCCAGCCTAAATAATCTGTTACATAGAAGATGGAATCTCCCCAACGTAAATAATCTCACTTACATATAAAATGGAATCTCCCCAGCCTAAATAATCTCAGTTAAACAGAGGATGGCAACTCCCCAGCCTAAATAATCTCAATTAGAGAGAAAATGGCATCTCCCCAGCCTAAGTAATCTCAGTTAAACAGAAGATGGCAACTCCTCAACCTAAATAATCTCAATTGGATAGGAGATGGCAAGTGCACAACCATCATGAATCTACAATGACAGAGGCACTAAGGGAAACTCCTAGCACAGCCTAAATAATCTCAGTTAGATAGATGGCAACTCCCCAGTTTAAATAATCTCAGTTAAATAGAAGGTGGCATCTCCCCATTTTAAATAATCTCAGTTAGATAGATGGCAACTCCCCTGCCTAAATAATCCAAATTAGATAGAAGATGGCATCTCCCCAGCCTAAATAATCTCAGTTACATAGAAGATGGAATCTCCCCAGCCTAAATAATCTGTTACATAGAAGATGGAATCTCCCCAGCCTAAATAATCTCAGTTAGATAGAAGATGGTATCTCCCCAGCCTAAATAATCTCAGTTACATAGAAGATGGAATCTCCCCAGCGTAAATAATCTCACTTACATATAAGATGGAATCTCCCCAGCCTAAATAATCTCAGTTAAACAGAGGATGGCAACTCCTCAGCCTAAATAATCTCAATTAGAGAGAAAATGGCATCTCCCCAGCCTAAGTAATCTCAGTTAGATAGAAGATGGAATCTCCCCAGCCTAAATAATCTCAATTAGATAGGAGATGGCAAGTGCACAACCATCTTGAATCTACAATGACAGAGGCACTAAGGGAAACTCCTAGCACAACCTAAATAATCTCAGTTGGATAGATGACAAATCCCCAGCCTAAATAATCTCAATTAGAGAGAAAATGGCATCTCCCCAGCCTAAATAATCTCAGTTAAACAGAGGATGGCAACTCCTCAACTTAAATAATCTCAATTAGATAGGAGATGGCAAGTGCACAACCATCTTGAATCTACAATGACAGAGGCACTAAGGGAAACTCCTAGCACAGCCTAAATAATCTCAGTTAGATAGATGGCAACTCCCCAGTTTAAATAATCTCAGTTAAATAGAAGGTGGCATCTCCCCATTTTAAATAATCTCAGTTAAACAGAAGATGGCAACTCCTCAGCCTAAATAATCTCAATTAGATAGAAGATGGAATCTCCCCAGCCTAAATAATCTCAGTTAAACAGAGGATGGCAACTCCTCAACCTAAATAATCTCAATTAGAGAGAAAATGGCATCTCCCCAGCCTAAGTAATCTCAGTTAGATAGAAGATGGCATCTCCCCAGCCTAAATAATCTCAATTAGATAGAAGATGGAATCTCCCCAGCCTAAATAATCTCAGTTAGATAGAAGATGGCAAGTGCACAACCTGCTATTCCCAAGCCTGGCTTTATCCAGTCCCAAACTGCCTGTGCCCTTGGAATGCAGTGCCACAACTGGGTATGGTCCTGGTTCCAGAGCACCATGATTTTCACTTACTTGTGAAGAAAATCTTTTGGTTATTGACATCAGCTGGAATAATAAATTGTGGGAAAGTGAAATTGTTTAAAAAAGTCAGCTGAAGGCTTGAGTGTCATCTCATCAGTTGCAATAGGAACAGAACACAGCATTTCCTCAGACCCTGGCCTTGATCACAGCACGCAGGGAGGGATTGGCAGCTCAGGTTTTTCTGGATCATAGTGTCAGTCAGTTCCAGAGGGGGGAGAAGCAATTCTGAAACAGGCAATATGCCCTTTTTCAGTCACAGACATCCTGACACACAAAAATGGAGGAGTTGCTTAAATCCCACTGATTCCAAGTGTCTTATCCTCAGCCATTTATTTCTCTGTGCCACTTGCTGCCTCTGTCTGAGAAGGGAATATGCATGAGGAGCCCCTCTGAATGGTGTCTGGGAGCATTCCCAAATGCTCCTCTGTGGAAGGGGGAGGTCTGGCTTCTCCTGCTCCCATTTCCAGAGAGTTCCCAGACTCTAGACTCCACACTGCAGTGGGAGGGGGATTTTTATTGATGTAGAAGGTAAAAAATGATAGATTCAGTAGATCTTCTCTCTTGATTGATTTAGCTCCAGCAGATCATCCTTCTGTGTAATCACACCAAGGTCAGCTCTGTTGCTGACTGCACTGGCCACCCTCTCCCCCCCTGCAGGTACAAGAGGCTCCAAATTACATGACAAACTTCAGAATGCACAATTGTAAAAATAAAGATTTTATTTGTAAAGCATCTTTGAGAAAATTGTTTAAAATACCACTTTTCCCCCGCCCCCCAAAGACATTAAATACACTTGGCATGAACTGTCCCAGGATTGTTCAAGCCTGCTGTACATGGTCTCTATTTAACACTATTTACAAAGACATCAGAAAGGTTTACTGACAATGAGGATTTGCTATTCAAAGTATATCGCTCAAGAGAGAAATAAAAGAGTATTAACACAAGCAAGAGTACTCATTTGTGTTTTCAACAGAGCTCCCTGAATAACTTGTATTTACTGACAGAATACATTGTTGAGTGACTACTCAGTGAGTGGAACACCAGAGCTCGCTGTATTTAAAAGCCACAAAATAGAAATGTAACAAATACTAATCACTCTCTTCCCACCACTGAGGTGTCTGTGACTCCACACCCAAGATCTTAACCACGACAGACATATTGACCCTACACAGAAGGAAAGGGAGAGCAAGGTATACAAGCCCCTGTTTCATAGGTCCCTGCTGCTAAAAATAATATTGCAGCCAGGGTCCTCAGCAGGGCTGTGCCAGGAGCTGTGTCACAGCACAGGGAATGAGGGATGAGAAGATTGAATGCTGGCTGCACAGGGAGCAGAGCAGAGCTGCTGGTGCACCTCTGCTTGTGCTGCAGTTCTGGCACCAATGTACCCAAATCTGTGCCAAATCACCACAAAAAAACCCAAAATCCAGGGGTGTTCAGGGGCTGCCAGTCAGGGCCTCAACATCATGGTTTAATACTCAGTGCCTCAACAGGAAATCAAAATATAGAGATACAGGGAGAGCTGGTTTGAAACGAAACTCATAAATCCTGCTGGAAATATGTAGAGCAGTAAACTGCCCCTTTGTCATCTGTTCAGCACATTCCAAGAAGGAAAAACTGCATCACAGAAATGGAATAGAATGTAACTTCACCAGGACTGCAGTGAAGAGGGGTGGGAAAAGTTGAAGGTAATTTCTTCTAATTGTTCAAAAAGCAATTAGGAGAAATCTGAAGCAAGGTCTGCTCCAATGCCACAGGAGCTGCTTCTTTTGGACTGGACTCTACTTTGGGATTATCAAGAGCAGGACAGAATTGCACTATATGGGACATCCTTGCTCAGCCAACCATTTTTGACAGGCAAAAACAGGTGAGTAAAATACTTTTGGCTAAAATTGGCCAAATGTTTGCCTTCCCCACCTCTGAGACTATGCTGTGACACCACAGCTGGATTTAGCATGCCTAACATTTGACACATATAAGCAGTTATTTCTTCATAGCCCAGCAATTAAAGAAACCTTGAATTCAGAAACCTCCAAATCAAGTTTCTGGTCCAGCAGACTTCTACAGCAAGTGCACATAACTGAGATTTATCCCATTTTCCTCCAAACTCCTAATCAAGCTGCAAATGCTGGATTGCTAATTGTCCTGGGCTCATTCTGCAGTCACAGAAAAAGGCATATATATATATTTATAATTCTATACAGTGATAGGGTCTCAGGGGAGGTGAATCACCCTTGGGCAAGTGCACAAAAGCCAACAGGATGACTCTGGGCTCAGCTGAGCATTCAGGTGACATGCCACAGCTACCAGGCTCAGTCACCCTGTTTTCAGTGCCACCTAAATACAATATTGAGTAGTTTGGGTCTTGTCTCTCTAGATTGCCAGTTTTAATAATCATTGCAGTACCTATATGGGATAGGCTGAAGAGAAGTTTCTCTGTTCCTCACTCTACCAGGTGTACAATGAGGAAAAATCCATACCTGTTTAAAGGAAGATTCATTAGGTGTTGTTAGAAGCTCAGGAGTTTCACAATGGACATTGGGAAGGAAAGGGTGTAAATTATCCTAAGTTGTTATGCACAATTAATATAATAATAACATCAATATATATATATATAATATAATAATAACATCAAATTATAAGATAAATATATTCATTTTCTGCCTTGCACAAAACATTTAAATGAAGCTGATGGTTTATCTTATAAGTGCTTGTAGACAAACATTCCGATGAGTCCTGAGGGTTCAACCAAGTATTTACCTGATCTTCTCCTCCCATGGATGTAAAACAGAATTGCCAGCAGAATCACCACTAATGCAACTCCCAGCAGAACTCCAAGGACAATCACTGCTGCTCTCCAGGAGGAGATGTTGTCAGCTGGTGACTGAACAGACACAGCTGGAAATTTAAAGCACATTTTAGGAATGTTAGCTAGAAACAGTAAAGAAGTGGGTGTAAGAAATCCTGGAGCCCTAAGTGACAGCTGTGTTTTACTGCTTGGCAGCTTTAAAATTTTGAATAATATTGAAAATGTTTTTGAATGTGGTGAAGATTTGCTAACTAGAAATCTTTTATGAGGGCCCTTGTGATCTCTTGGTGTCACCCATAACAGCTGCTCTGAGGATTTGCTGGATGGATTGGTGTAACTTGAGAGTCTTTAGATCTTTTGGTATGAAGAGAACCCATCCTTTGAGTCTGGAACTGGGCATGTGTAATGACTCTTTAAAACAGGTCCATAATCTATATTAAATCATTATATGTTCAGTGAATGTTTAAATAGATTACTTGAACTATTTGAATCTCTTAAAAGACAGAAGTTAATTTATCATCTTCATTTAACAGCAGTAGATGTGACCCTTTCATCCCCACACCATTACAGAGAAGCTCTTTCAACATCACTTACTTTCCACTTCACTTTTGCTCCCAAACTTGCTTGTTAATACACTACTCAGGCGGGTCTGTATGTCACCCACATCCATGGCTTCTTCTTTTGGCAGCAAAAAGAGAAAATCAGCAATCACACTGCCAGATCTGAACCCCAGAATGAAAATATCAGAGTGGTTATTCCCCAGTTCAGCGTGCATTGCTTCAAGAACCTGTGCAAGGTGAAATTGATATTTATTCCACTTGTCAGTCAGCTGAGGCAGAGCAGGAACACAAACATCCTGCACACATCAGGGCACTAAACTTTACAATATTATATTATAATATACAATATATAATATACCATATATAATATACCATATATAATATATAATATACCATATATAATATATAATATATAATATATAATATATAATATATAATATATAATATATAATATATAATATGTAATGTTTAATATATAATATATAATATATAATATATAATATATGATATATGATATATAATATATAATATATAATATATAATATATTATATATTATATATTATATATAATATATTATGTATTATATATTATATATAATATATTATATATTATATATTATATATAATATATTATATATAATATGTAATGTTTAATATATAATATACTATATATTACATATTATAATATATACGGTATGTTAATAATATATTTATTATTATATTATATATAATAATATATATAAAATAATATATGATTATTTTGTATGTCATATCTATTAAATATATATATTTAACTATATAACAAGGTATTAAATTTTCCTCACTTACTACTCTTTCAAGGCAATTGCTTTGGGATAACAAATAAAAAAACTCATTGGAAGAGGATGCCAGAGCGATGCATTGTCTGTGATTGAAAATGTGAAATCTGAGTTTGACTTCCAAAGCTCCAATCTGTTTAGCTAGTTATCAATGAATAATGCATTAGAACAAGTTGTCCTCCTCCACAAACACATATGGGACCTTGATTGTACAAAATTTGGAATCTACAAAGAACACCCAATATTTCTAAAGTTATGTTCAGTGTCCCTTAACTTTTTTTAACATGTGCAACTAAATTTCAGGCATGGTTTTGCACACACCACCAGCATACAACTTCATGAGAAGTTTAAAACTTATTTTTGTCACCAGATTTTCAAAGTCATGACGTTACAGAACACCTTTGCAAAGAGAGACAAGGGTGTGATTTGCCTCTCAATCATTCTGGCATAAACCAAGTGTATTCCTGTGACATCAATCAAAATCAAATTAATTTCACTGATATCTCCAAAAGTAGAGCCTTGCTTAGTGCTTTCAAATGGATACAAAGCAAGAACAAGCAGTCCCCTTTTTTAAGTAAGACTGGTTGAAATGTTTTTGTCAGGACTGATCTTTTCAGAAAATTAGGTGTTTGATTCAACCCACTAAGAGAAGCTATCTTCTCCCTGTGGATAAATATGGTATTTTACCTGAAAAGTCTGAAAGATTACTATTTTTCCTAGATGATAACAAACCTTGTTCTGAGTCACTGCTCAGTTTTCTGCCTCCATCTTTTCTATGGGATAAACCCCACACTCCAAACTTTGCATCCCTTTAAGTTCTTTGGACAGAGGCTTCAAAAATTATTTTCTTTTCCTCACCTTGATGAGCAGTCTACATAGGAAACCTGACTTATCTAGGCAAAACTAACATTTCAAAGCTACAGCTACAGAGTGGAATATAAAAGAAATAGTTCAACATTCAAACTGGGGAAAAAAAATCCAATAGAGAAATTGTCTATATTTTCAACCATGTTAGTACAGCCTGTCTTTGATTTTGCCGTTTTTCTGAAGAAAAGCTGACACTTTGCATGAGGTAAAAGCTTATTAAAAGCCAGTAAAGGAATTCCTGCTGCGTTCAGTCAGGTTGGAGGAAACCTTTTACATCCACTAAAATAAATTTTCTGCCCATGAAGTGGAGATGTTAGCAGTCATAAGACAAGGTTACCTCCGAGTTGGCGTGGTGAGAACAAATTAATTACTGCTTTTGAAATCTGTGGAGTTTCTTAGCTAAAGGGTATGATCATCACACTAAAAATAGCTGTGCTAGTTATTTAAAGCAGTCTACCCCAATCTCACAGGTTGATATCCATCAGGAATCCTGAGAGGTGTTGAAATTATTAGGGTTTTTTTTTTTAACATGCTGCTAAAGACAGTTGAGTGGCAGACTGATGCTTGTCAGCATTGCTGCCTCAAAACTTCCACTTTTGCTCCTTTTTTTCCCCCTGAGATGGGGGAAAATAGGGGAAAATGACCCCTTGATACTTTGCCCAATCCTGCAGCCACTTCCATGATTCCACTTCCAGTGAATTGCCAATAATTTGGATTTACAGTACACACTTGCAAAGTTTTCACGTTTCCAAATCTGTGCTGAAATGCTGGTTTTGAGTAACTCCTTTTTTTTTTTTTGTCTCCACAGGCATCAGTTCAGTGAAGTGGGAGAAAATAAACAGAACGGGATGTTCCTTACAGAAATAGAATTTTCAAGTGCCTTTCACTAAATAACTTATATTTGAGGATGGCTTAGGGAATGTAGCCCTCCTCATTGGACAACAAGCTCTCTGTCCTTGGCAGATTTGGTGCTTCCTGTACTGTTTTTCTCTTTTTCACCTGTCAGAGTCCTGATTTAACAATGAATGTAGGAGATTAGGGCTGCTAATCACAAGCCTTTCTGCAGTTCCTTCATTGACAAAGAAGATTGCATCAACTTACCTCTGTTTTGAGTCTTTTAGACATATTTATGTAGCCTTCACTATCAGAGTTATAAAGTGTGTTATTAAATTTCTCGTTTTCGAACCAAACTCTGCAGGAAAATGCTTGGTTATCTGGAAAAAAGAAAAAAAAAAAAAGAAGGAACAATTAGGTGAATCCCAGGATGACCTCCACAATTGGTCTTTGGACTTTATTATCTCATGTATTTATAATATGGATTGATAAAAGCAGAAAATAATAACAATAACAATAACAACAATAATATAATGTATTTATAATATTAATTGATATAATAATAGTAACAACAACAACAACAATGATAATAATAATAATAATGTGTATCATGTGTGTCTAATGCAGTGGCTTTGGAACCTTCAGAGCTGACTCTCTCCAAGCTTGTCAGCCATCACAATCCTCCCAAATTGTTCACCATTCTTGTATTATTTAGGGTGCATCCCACTCCCTAATTCAACAGCCACTCTCCCATTGATTCCAGCAGAAGTAACACCAGTCTGTTAGGCTCTGCAAGGCTTTTAAATCCTCCTGAGTAGGTGGATGAGCCCTGAGCCAAAAGAAGAAAGCTTTACATAGAAAAGTCCAGACTAAAATAGAGCTGGAAGCTGACACTGAAGTTTGATGGAGGCAGCTTCTTCACCAAAGAAGTGTGAACTTCAGATGCTGTGTGAACTGACACCATAAAGCAGATGGCAAAATACTCCTGGGAGATACTATATTGTGAAATAATACCCTGCAGTTATGGATAAACAAATGTTGAGGTTCTATAAACTTACTGGAGCATGCAATGCCTTTCAAGTCAGAACAGCCAGTACTTTGTGCTAAACACAACTCAGTCCCTTTGAAACAGGAACCATAATCTGCAAAATAAAGGTAAAAATCAAGATAATCACTTCTGTGCATGCATTATCAATGACAATAAGAAAATTATGGAATAGGTGAAAGTCTTTAATTATGGCCAAGGAGTCACCCAAGCAGCAGTTCCTTTGGCCCAGTGAGAACTTAGAATTGCAAATTATAAAATTGGAGCATATCAAAAGAGAGGCAGGTGGTGGGTGGGTAGGTGGTATTTGAGAACTCACTGAAATAGCACTGAGAACTCTGATTTCTTATGAGAGCTAAAGATATAGGTTGTGCTATTATGTGCTTGTACAACTCAGGTAAGCTAGATGGAGTTTTCAGAAGTAAAATTCCCCTGAAATTTATTTTGGAAAAAGATATGCATCATGGAGTCTCAGAACCTCAGTATGCTTGTCTGGACTTGCTAATCTGAAGTATTTATGAAGGGTCAAAACCCATTAAAGGTTGGTGTTTCAGGTTTTATGTGGTTAGTTCATTGGATTATACCCCTAGTTCTCATAGAATTGAACATAATCTTTAATTTCACATGAAATATGGATGACTTGGTCTTTATTGCTCTTTTTAATTAGCTTACAAACAATTTTCTGGTAGGGCAGATGGCTCCAGATTCCAAAAGGAAACCATTTTTTATTTTTCTTGAATAGAGAAAGTAATAAATGAAAGCCAGTGGACTGAAGAATTGAAAGATTTCAATGGAAATAATGATGAGAATTCCTTGGCTTTGTGGTCCTAACGACTAAGAGAGAGGGTAAGTCCATCAGAAGGAACCCCACAGTCCACTGCCAAAATAATGGCCCTAAGAAAGGTTTTGAGAATAATCAGACAATCCATTAGAGAACTCAAAAAGGGATTGCAGCAAGGACATTTATGCTTTAGAGGTCAAGAAATGCTGGAAGAAATAACAATTGCCAAAAGTCAAGTTAGATCTTTCAAGTTATATAAAAAGAAATCATGAGCACTTTCTCAGCCACTGGGAAAGGATGATAAAGTGCAGCACAGTTTTATCAAACTGGATCATGCCAAAATAACCCAGTGGCTCCCTTTGACTGACAGGATGACTTTTAGATCTCTGCCTGTGATGGAGAAGCAGCAGTGCCAAGTGGGAATTTGTTTAGTGGAAAAAGTTTTTTCTAAAGGGATTGGCTAAGAGGGAGATGGCAATGGGGAGTTTTAAAAGGGGAAACCTTGATTTAGAGGGATATTATGTGTCATGTTCCTGCAGAATCAGTTTTAGTACAGAGACACAATTAAACTGTTTGCCTTAATGTCTATAACCCAGGATGAAATGTAAAAGGTAACAATGACAATTAAGGACTGCCTGCATTCACAAGAGCATGTAGAACCTAAACTTCACACTATCAGAATATTTTCTGGTAAATTTACAGCCAAAATATCTTGAATTCTGTACAGAATTATCTGCCTCAATAATCCAACAGGATCAGAAATTTTACAGAGCAAGCTCTTGCTCTTGCAAACTCCTGTTGAATTCAAGCAGTCCCATCCAAATAAGGGGATGAGTCACATAAATAAAAAACAACTTGCAGGAATAAGAGTATGTGAGATCAAATCCAGACCATATGGCAACAAGACACTGTGAGTTTCTATGAATTAAAGAGGTGCCAGGGGGATGGAGGAGGTACCTGTTCGGACAGTGACTGAAGCAGGATTGCTCCCAGCACAAGATGACAGTGCCACAGAAATGGTGTACACATGGCCAGGAAGCAGGTTTTCAATCACAGTTTCTGTCTCATTTGTAGTTCTTGTATTTATCTCCTCTCCATCCTTGACAGAGATGCTGTACAGGCTGCCTGTGCTGCCGCTGCTGCTCCAGCTGAGGTGAATTTCTTCTGCAGTCACGTTCTGAACTCGGATGGACACTGTCACTGCAAAGTGGGAAAGTTTCATACAGCTGAGAGCAGCCCATTTCACTCCTGCAATTCTACATACTTATTGTTAAAGGAAAAATACTAATTAAACCAACATAAACTCTTGTGTGGTTTTTTGGAGCTGATTTCAGTTTTCCACCTCATTCTCCCAAAAGAGCAGAAGTGAACCATTTGCTCTAGAGACAGAAACCATACATCAATGTACTTTGTTTGATGGCTCCAGAACACAAATGTGGGACATTGTGCTTGGTCCTTGCCTTTCTAACTACAGGCAATGTGTGGTAAATGTCAGAACTGTACAATGTTGCTTTTAAATAACAGAGAATTGATGAAGCTGATTGAGAAAAACATGAGCATTCTGAAATGGACTGGTATTTGACTCATCCTGATATCCTCAGGAGGATAGATTTTTAAAATACCACCAGAAAACCGAAGTTCAGAGCAGTAGAGAGGCATTTATTAAATGTGCTTCATAGCAGGGTTAAGAATACTCACTTATCACCCTGGTTTATGCCTGCAAGCAGGCACCCAGTGAACATTTACTGGGTCCAGGAGAGCTTTACCAAGGTGTAGAAACTGCCTTGATTGATATTTGCATAATTATGCATTTCCAGTGATTTTATTGGGCTTCCCTTTCTGAAATGATATTCAGGGATTTTACCCCACAGCTGATATGACCAAAGGGGATCTAAGACCCCTGAGGAGCCACTGGGCTGTCCCTGGCCATGGAGCCACTGTCAAAGACCAAGCTGTACCTTACTGTGTGTGTGCATATCTCCTACTGCTCTCCATGAACACTGTGACTCCAGAATAAGGATGGATTAACCCCTTGGACCCCTCTGAAGAATAATATTATGCTCTAAAAATGGAAGTCATGCTGCCTTTGTTTTTTGGGTGCAGAGTTCAAAAAGGCTGCATTCTCTTCTTCTCCATCTTTGCTTTACTTTTTTATCCCATGGAAAAATGATGAAAAGTTCATTACTGCCTATTCTTTGAATATGGGCAGATAGCCCTTTGGCAAAAAATTAAAGATGCACTAGAAGAGAATTAGTATTGAAACAAGTAAGAAGCAAGTTAGCAAAAAAAAAAATTAACTGGATTCTCCCAATGAGGAAACTGCCTCTAGTATTCTGTAAAAGGAAATTTCAAGATCAAAACTAACAAAACCAATAAAAACCAACAGAAACCAATAAAAACCAATAGAAACCAATAAAAGTTCCTATTGACATAACTTGGCCTATGCAGCATAAATGTAAAGCATTTTATCCCTGTGGCACTGCCTAACACAAGGTGTGTCATTTCAAAAACAACCTCAGACAGGAACTGCAGCTTTTCAGAAAATAGATGGATGCAGGGATTCATATTCCTGGATTCAATATAAAAAGCTCAAATTCCAACAAAAACAACAGCAATGAAAGGAAATTATACTCAATTCTTCCAAAAATAGAGCAAAATAAATTTAGTATCATGTGTTAAAATACTCACAGCAAGTTGTAGAAATAGAAGGATTGACAGATGTTGCTGTACTGAGGTTTGTCGTGGATGGGGTTGTCAGGGATGTGGCAGGGAGGGAATGGGAGGTGTTGGCAGTGGGCTCAGTTGTTCTGTCCTCCTGGTTCATGGTGGAACTTTCCCCTTCTCCAGGAGGAGTCGTGGCACGGCTGCCTGCAGAGGCTGTGGAGGATGAGGGAGGGGAAGTGGCCGTCACCAGGGCTGTGGATGGGTGGGATGTGGTGGCTGAGAGCATCCCAGTGGTGCTGCTTTGCTGTGGCCTGGGGGACACAGCTGAGGAGCTCATGGAAGTTGTGCCAGAGGTGGAAGGCCCTGGTTTGGTGCTGGCTGTGGTGGCAGCTGAGCTGTTCACAATGGGCTCTGACTCGTTGCCCGCAGTGGAGGATGGAGAGGAGAACACCAGGGTTGTGGATGGGTGGGATGTGGTGGCTGAGAGCATCCTAGTGGTTCTGCTGGTGCTGCTTTGCTGTGGGCTGGAGGACACAGCTGAGGAGCTCACAGAAGTTGTGCCAGAGGTGGAAGGCACTGGGTTGGTGCTGGCTGTGGTGGCAGCTGAGCTGTTCACAATGGGCTCTGACTCGTTGCCCGCAGTGCCAGCAGTGGAGGATGGAGAGGACACCAGGGCTGTGGATGGGTGGGATGTGGTGGCCAAGGGTGTCCCAGGGGTGCTGCTGGTGCTGCTCTGCTGTGGGCTGGGAGGCACAGCTCCCTCAGGAGAGGAGGAGGAGGAGGAGTGGCTCGTCACTGCTGAGCTGAAGGACAGGGAAGAAGCAGTGCCAGTCTCTGGGGCAGCGGTGGTGCCAGTTCCTGTTGTTGAGAATGCTGTGAACGCTGCACCACTCCCAGGAGATGTCCCCAGTGAGTCCCTTTCTGACATTGTTGTGGGTGCAGTGTCCGTCCTCCCTTCTCCACCCACCTTCATCGTGGACACCGGGAATGTGTAAGGGAGGGAATGGGAGGTCTCAGTTGTTGTTCTGTCCCCCTGGTTCATGGTGGAACCCTCCCTTTCTCCAGGAAGAGTCATGGCACTGCTGCCTGCAGAAGCTGTGGAGGATGAGGGAGGTGAAGTGACCGTCCCCTGCACCGAGGACTGTCCGGTGGTGAGCTGAGGTGTTGGTCTCCCTGTGCTGCTGCCTGCTGTGGATGAAGGCCTGGTCTCGATGGTTTCTGAGGCAGGAGAGGTGGAAGCCACAGGCCTGGAGGTGCTTGGGCCCTGTGTCCCTGTCCCAGCAGTGGAGGATGGAGAGGACACCAGGGCTGTGGATGGGTGGGATGTGGTGGCTGAGAGCATCCCAGTGGTGCTGCTGGTGCTGCTCTGCTGTGGGCTGGGAGGCACAGCTGAGGAGCTCCCAGGAGAGGAGGAAGAGGAGGAAGAGGAGGAGTGGCTCCTTGTGGCTGAGCTGAGAGGTGGGGAGGAAGCAGCAGTGGTGGTGCCAGTTCCTGGTGCTGAGCTCTCTGCACCCACCATCCTCATGGTGGAGGGGGACAGCAAGGTTGTGCCCAGGAGGGAGGTTTGGATTTTTGGGGTGTCAGGCTCTGCCACGGAGCCATCGGAGCTGTTTGCAGCTGGGCCAGCTCTGCTGCTGCTGTTTGTGCTCCTCAGGACACTCGGGTGGCTCTCAGAGGTGGCAGTCGTTGTGTCCTTTCCCTCTAATGCCATCAGGGTACCTGCCAGAATGTCAGAAATGTGGATTATGGATTGTTTTCTTGTAATTCTCTGAAGTACTTTAATAGTTACCAATGTAACTGTGTTCTTGTGTGGAAAATTCACTCAACGTTCTCATCTTCATTGTTATTCCTTTCCTTCCTCATTTCCACTTTTATATTCTTTGCTATTCCTCAACTACCATGAAATCTCTGTTACTTCCTTTTCCATTTGCATAAATTTGAGGAGATCTTACCAATTTCCTGGTAATACCTTTTTCCTGTATAGATGTAAAGATTTATATTATGTTTCTATTCCTAGTCTACTTTTTTTCCCCCAATTTTCTATGCACTTCTCATAAATATTATTTTATTTACAGCAAGGAAAGAAATTAGTGGTGGACTCATCAATGTTAGGTTTAAGGTTGGACTCAATCCTAAAGATCTTTTCTATCCCAAATGATTCTATGATCCTATGATTGCTCTAAAGTATAATTCCTAGAGAATTAACAGGAAAATTAAAAATTAGTAGAATGAGGTTTTCAGCACAATTTTCCCCTTGCCTGTTTGTGGATATTTTATTGTTTCAATTTCTTTACTTTGCAAGGCATTTATTTCTTTCCTAATTACTTTCTGTCAGGCAGGAGAAAACAATTTTTCTGAAGATATCTTTTTGTTGATGTTCTAAATAATATCAAATCTGGGTGAAAATCCATTGCCTTCCTGTGTTTACCTCTATTTCTAACTACAAATAAATTGTAACTCCTGTTGTTCCCAAATGCGAAGGTGACAACATTTCTAACAGTCTCAAAGTTTCTTTAAAAGGAAAATCAAACCCTTTTTTCATTGTGATTAAATGGTCAGGCTAATTTGGGTTTATTTAATTTTTTAAAATTGGGTTTCTTTAATTAAGTTTAAAAATAAAATAATATTTTAATTTTAATTAAAATAGTAATTCAACTAATATTTTACTTGATCTGGTAATTCAGCTTTGATTTTGAAGAGGGGCTTTGTTCCTGTTGAAAACCCAGACATATCCTTCTGCCTCATTGCAATTTTACTCCTTAACCACACTTAATTATTATCCTGGATCTTTGGGTTTGGCTGAATGAAATTTAGAGGATTCTCAGACAGGGTGTACTGGAACAGCTCTATCAAATTCTTAAGGACCACATTAATTAACTGCTTTTGACTCTATTCACCTGTAAAATCAAGGTGGTATTTTCATATCATTTTAATGTCAACACAGAAACTTGTAATATTACAATTCATATTTTTCAAAATTCTTCCTACAGACTGATATCTTTTTTACCCCCAAATACAGCTTGAATTGTAAGATCCTGTGCTTGTATCTCCCAGATTTTTAACAGCAGGTGTTGATCAGTCAAGAAACTGGTGGTTATCTGCACTGAATGACGTGAAACCAGACATTAAGAATAAAATAATGCAGCCCTCTGAATTTCTAGAATTTTTTTAATCTCTTGCAGTGCAGTGAGAATACAGCGCAGTTAATACAACTTAATCCATACTTTTTTATGTGTTTTGAAAGATTCCTCTAAAGAGTCTTTCAGAGGAGAAAAAATGGCAAAATGCATCATTCATAACTAAGCTTAGAGGTAAAAAAAGTCAAAAAATCTGGTCAGATACTGCATGTTTGATCTTTTAGATGAGTTTTCTGAATACTTTGCTCTCATTCTTTTACCTACTTACAGCTTTATATCCCTACTAAAATATCTGCTGAAATACAATGCATTCAAGCTAAACAAAAAAAACTCCAACAAAACAAAACAACAAACCACAACCCTATAAATATTGCATGTTATTTGATTTATATTTATTTTTAGCAGCCCCCCCCCTTCCTTGATTATCACTTTGAATGTTTCCCAGTGACGCACAGCGACAATAAATAATCAAATTAATTTCTACTCACAGAGGAGAACGGAGAGGATGAAATGCCAGGGGTAATTCTGAGTGCCCATGCTGAGTGTCCCCCTCCTTGCAGCGCTGAGAGTGGCATTTTGAATGGAGCACTTGGGGAATTTAAACAGGGGCGAGGCTGCAAGTGTCACCTCCCAGCCTCTGCGCGTCGGGAGCGCAGCCAACGCAACGAAAACCTCACACCTGACCTGCTCTGCAATAAATCCCAGCTTTCTGCTCAAGCATGCTTGCTTTTCCTTCATGGAGGAAGGTCTGAGTGTGAGCCAAAGGTGAGCCAAAGGCAGGAAGAATTTAGTGAGCAGTGCAACGCATCTGAAGACCCTTTTGTTCAGGGTGTTTAATAAGTAAAATATTTTAACAGCCTTGGGGCTGGGCAATGCGTGACCTAATGGCAGTGCAACACTTAATATGAGTAAAAAAAGATGCTTTAAGCAAGTAACAAGCAAATATGGTCTAGTAAAGCTATAAAACACAAAGCAGTTAATAAACTACACAGTTACAAAAGTTTCTTTTTAATTCAACCAAGAAAAGAAGCCTGGGTCCACAAGTCTTGCCTGAATGTGTAGATCCACCTTTTTTCCTTTATTTTTGCCTATATTATTAATTTTCCTGCATTATTTTCCTGTATTATTAATTATTTGGAAGCAAATGTTTAAATATTCATTTCTAACTTGCATGTTTATTGTATTAGAACAACCAATTGCAAGAACTGCACCAAACAGATGCCAGTCATTGCTTCTGCAATGCTGCAAAGAGACTGGAGGGGTTGTAAATCTCCATTATTTCACTCCTTTGAAGTGGGTGGAAAAAACTGGATGACCAGGCTTAAAATACTAGAAAAATACTGGATGACTTGTCATTTTTAACTGAGTTCATCCCCATTTTCTTTAGCAGGTAAACTCTTCATAACTACAGGCAGCTGCCATGGTCAGTCACCAAATCTGGGTCACATCTTTAACTCAGTGATGTCAAACCTGCCTCTGTGTGCCTGGGGCTCATCAATGATTTAAACATTTACATTTTGTCATATTTTTAATGCCTGAGGTTTATACTGCTAAAAGTCTTAATTAAATCATTTGCAGTGAGATTTTTTTTCCAGCCACGCTATGTGAGAGGAATGCTGTCCTGAGTAGGGTGGGATGGGGTGGAGTGGGGCAGAGTGAAGTTTGAAGAGAGAAGATCATTATTTACCTAATTCTTTTTCAAGTTTTTTACAGACCTGCAAGACTTGGCACATCTATAACTGCATCAATTCCAGATTTTGCTTCGGGAGCTGTTTTCTAAAATTGGTTTTTATTTTGGTTTTTCTCTGACAGGGAAGTGAGACAAAAATATTCCTTGAAATGAACTTAAGGGTATTGTTGTCTGGTGTGAGGCAGCAATTTCAGCTTTGTGCCTTGTTTGATGTAGAAACTCCTGACTCAGTCAGATCTTTTCTTAGCAACCCCTTGTTTACAGATCTAACTGGAACTCTTAAAGATTAAAAACAAGCTATTTCCTCTTGCATAAATAATTGAAAATCACATTTTTCCTCTACTTAGGAGGTCAATGTTGTCAGACTTCTCTCTTTTGGACTTCCATAGGACCAAACCCAGACTCTAATTCTTGCTCATGGTATAAGAATTCGAGATTCTTATCTCTAATGAGATAAGATTATCCCACCATGGGGACTCTGGGGGTACAATTCCACACACCAGGGCAGTTTCTGACCCTCAGCCCCTCCCCTGACCTCTGCAGGTCCAGCTCACATGCAAATAACCTTTAATGAGCTTGCAAACTGTGGAGTGCAGGGTGGGAAATGCCATTCCCGACTTTCTTAACCAGGATTTTCTCTGAAATTACATCCATGGAAACTTGGCTGCAAAGTCTACTAAGTCAAATTCTCGGTATCTTAGAAGCACCACTTGTTTTTAGTGAAGTCTTAACTTGTGAGAAGTCTCTTATGAACCAAAAGAAGAAACCAAGTTCAGATTTAGCAACAAAAGTCCATTTTTACTCAAATACATATGCAAGTGACATATTGCATTAAAAAAAATTCCAAAAATCTCCTTTTTTCAGGAAATAGGTACAGCAGAGTGGGTGTTGCATTAGAGCCTGCCACCAGGGCTGAGGTTCAGATAAACTCCTCTGTTAGGCAGCCTCAATTCCACAGCTTCTCTTCTTTCACCTTGACAGTGCCCCAAAACCAACTTTTAATTCAGCTTGTCATGTACTTTACAGTAAAAGTTGTTTTCTGGTAAACACAGAACAAGTTTTGCCACATGCCTTACAGGTAAGAGACTTTCCAGTATGAAACTGGTGACCCTTCTCAAATATTTTAAGTTCCTTGTGACTCATCTCACCAACCTTTAAACCCAAGATTTAAATGATCACTTAATTCTTACATTTATCTTTGAAAGATGCTGAAGAAACTCAGGTTTCACCTAGAGTTGGAAGGTGAAGATACACAAGGAAGTAAAAAGATTAAATGACATGGAGTTCACTTAAAAGAAACCTTGTCATTCCTTTGGGGTGATCAAAGACTCAGGACTTTGAAAAAAAATCTCTCTTTAGATTCTAATTTCTATCTGTTAAAAACACCTTGTTAAAAGCCTGTGTTTACCAAGGGTTTAACTTCTCAAAACAAACAAAAAAAAAAAGAATGATGGAGCTAAAAGAAATACAGAGGACGGTCAAATTGGTGAAGGCAATATCTTATTAAATCAAAGAATACAATGTGGAGAAAATCAAAATTCTGTGGGCTTCCAAGCCCCTCAGCCAGCTTGACTTAGAAGGAGCAAATGTTAGGGAGAAATGCTCAGTGACAGCTGAAAAATAAACAACCCATTCTGAGGCACTCAGTTCTCTAATTTTCCCTCCTGACAGCCATCCCCAAGCATTTCCAGACTCTCACTGTCATTTTGAGAGTCAGAGATGTGATTTCTTGTGGAAATCACAATTTGGGGGAAGAGGATAATGCTGCTTTTACCTTTTTTCATCCTACTGTAGTACCAAACCTACATGTCCAAGAACTTCCAGAAACATGTCAGCACTGTCAGTGAGGATGTGCATTGGTCTGTGGGTGTTAGGAGTGAAGGAAAAATGGGATTTTTAGGTAAGAACTGTGCTTCCCATATGGGTAAAAATGTCTGTAAGTTCGCATACCTGTCATTGGTAAAAATCAAAATGTGTTTTATTATTATAAACAAACCCAAAAATTTATTATTTGTGTTAGAATAACACAAACAGGGCTCTGTAGCCAACCTGCTCTCATAAGGAAATGGTGAATGAAACAGCCTTAGAAACAGGATGTGCCTGCACTGTCACAAAGTGTGGTCACAAGATGGATTTTAGACATTCAAACCCTCCTGCCTTCTATAATCACTCAAAATTATTATTACTGTTATTGTTGTTGCAATTTTCTTTATTTTCATTATTGCATTGTTATTTGTATTGTTTTGGTATTATTATTATTATTATTATTGTTGTTGTTGTTGTTGTTGTTGTTGTTGTTGTTGTTGTTGTTGTTGTTACTACTATTAGTACTATTAGTACTATTACTATTATTACTACCCAGAGCTGAAACATCCACTCTCATTGTGATCCAACCTCCCAAAAAAATAGAAAGTGTCTCATAGTGGAGCTCAGCTAGCCCAAAAAACATTTTAATTCTAGTACTTATCTTTAAAAAAAAAAAAAGTTATAATTTTAATACTAGCTCAGTGACATTTCCAGCTGCCATTCTGCATTATTTACAACCACACTTGTGTAAGAAGCGCCCTAGCACTGAATTTTCTCTGTAATTCCTTAGTGTGTGATTGTGATTTTAGAGGGCTCAGCCTCCCTGAGCTGCATTATTTAGAGGAAACCTGGGTTTGTTTCTGTATCAGCCTATTACATATAAACTCAGAACTGTAGGGTTTTTATTTGATATTTACTCTATCATCAATCACAAATCACGAGATTCTCCCATGTCTAAAGCTGAGAATGTGGGAGTTTCCTTTTTTTCCAACAACTCTCTTATTTTTAACTGATTTGTGCATTTCTAATTTGGTGTGATTTCAAACTGCACAGATATGATAAATCCCCAAAAGTCCCAAAACATTCCAAGTGTTTGGCTTTAAAATGTGCACTCAAATCTTACAGGTCATGGAGGGGTGTAAAATGTTACAGGGTAAAAAAAAATATTTCTGAGAAGCATTGAAATTTAATCAGATATAAGGAAATTAGATGGTGTTAGCATTGGGTATTCAAAGAGTATAAATTTAACAATTTAACAACACTACATGTTCCAATGGGTCCCTTCTCCCACATCAACCACCCTGAAAATCTCTTAAAACCACATCCAAAGCTCAGCCAACCAGGCTAAGGAAAGTTATTATTTTTCCTTGGGAAAAAAATAAAGGGAAGGGAAAGGAAATTTCAAGGAAAGGAAAGGAAATTTCAAGGAAATTTCAAGGAAATTTCAAGGAAATTTCAAGGAAAGGAAAGGAAAGGAAAGGAGAAAGGAAAGGAAAGGAAGGAAAGGAAAGGAAAAGGAAAGGAAAGGAAAGGAAAGGAAAGGAAAGGAAAGGAAAGGAAAGGAAAGGAAAGGAAAGGAAATTTCAAGGAAAGGAAATTTCAAGGAAAGGAAAGGAAAGGAAATTTCACGGAAAGGAAAGGAAAGGAAAGGAAATTTCAAGGAAAGGAAATTTCAAGGAAAGGAAATTTCAAGGAAATTTCAAGGAAATTTCAAGGAAATTTCAAGGAAATTTCAAGGAAAGGAAAGGAAAGGAAAGGAAAGGGAAAGGAAAGGAAAGGAAAGGAAAGGAAAGGAAAGGAAAGGAAAGGAAAGGAAAGGAAAGGAAAGGAAAGGAAAGGAAAGGAAAGGAAAGGAAAGGAAAGGAAAGGAAAGGAAAGGAAAGGAAAAGAAAAGAAAAGGAAAGGAAAGGAGCAAGAGACAAAAACTATCTCTCTTTGCCTCTGAGATTTTGGAGGAATTTGGAGTTCATGCTGAGATATTTTTTAATGCTTTATAAACTATTGCTGTTTGCAGTTGGCAAAGCAGAATTTTTTTGTGGAGGACTGACAAGGCATGGTGCTGAGCCACAAAGGTGATGAGTGGGCTCTGTCTAAATGAAACCCACGTTTTCCTTCCCAGCCTTGCGCTGGATTATCCTGAAAAGAGGAAATGGAAGAGGAATCAAGCACAAAGCACCAGGACAAAGAGCACAGATGAAAAATCAGAGATGCAGCTGAAACAAATCAATGCCCACAGGTCACAGCATACTTGGAATCCCTGAGGCTTCCAAACCACGGATAAAATTAGAAAAACTCTGATAATTTTCATCCATGCTAATGACATAATGCTGTTTCTGTGACTGCATTTCTGTACTTCTGTGCTGTGCATTTGCAAATTCATTTGCTCTACCAGGGAATGAAGCTGTGTATATAATCCTGTCCTCATAATTCTGGACAGGAAAATGAAGAGAAAATTCCTGCAGAGAAGAAATTCCAGCTCTCCACAAAGCAGCATCCCCAACTCAACCTCTGCTGCAGGAACACATTAAAATACCCCACTGCAGAGAACAAATACATTAACCACAGACCACAGGTGAAAATAAAGAAATTACCTGTGGGTTCCAGGGTAGAATTCAAGACCATTAGCCAGGGATTGTTGCCAACTGTAAAACTTAAATAACCACAACTCTGATGCTCTGTATCCACCCTTGTGATCAATAATTTTGTTTCACCTATAGATATTGGAATTCATTCAATGAGCACCTTTTTGCCACAGGTCTTTCAGGATGTTTTTAAGGAGGGTATTTTATAAATCACTTTTTCCCCTTCCCAGCTTTAGTCCACAGAAGTGAGCCACAAAATTTTGAAAATTATTTGGGCTCAGCATTAAGAAAAGCAGCAGGAGGTGTGACAGCCACAGCCTCAAGGCTCTGAACATCAAGATTCAAATTGTCACCATTATCCAAAGAGCTGCAAGGTGCTGCAAAAAAAAAAAAAGATTTTCATTATGAAGGAAAGTTTTGGTTGCATTAAGGCTGAACAGTCTGGTTTTGACTCTTACCTGAATTTAAACACTTTGATTTCCCAGCTCTGTGAAATGGCAAATTTATCCAAAATACACAATTATAAAGGCATAGTAAAACTTATTTACAGTATTTTGGGAAGAAGTGTTGTGAGAAGTTTTCCATGATAATTCCAGGGAAAACAATCTACTTCTCAGGGAGTTTTTCTTTTCATGTAAACAGGTTTTGTTTTTCAATAGTGTGTTCTCTCGGGGGGGGGGAAATTATATTTAAAGACCTTTCAATGGAGCAATATTTTTGCCGGTGACTCCTCTATGTTGATCATTTTCTTTGATATGCTTTAGGTAATGACTGTGTAAGAAAACCTTGCTCCATCTTAGGAGGTATTTCATACCCCCACCCTTTTCATAGTAAATCATTACTTTTGCTTCAACACAATGCAAAAAATACCAGCACAGCCAGCATCAGGATTTCAGACTTCTACCACCTTTTTCAAATTGTTGAGGTTTTACAAAAAAAAAAAAAAAAAAAAAAAAAAAAAAAAAAAAAAAAAATCAGGGTTTTTTCCTAGAAATGGGAAGTGAAAAAGAAAAAGAGGTTCTAAAATACCACCCTCAGCACAAATATCACTAAATAGGAGATATGGACTGCTCCTGAGCCCCAAGACCAGAGACAAAATTTGTCTAAAATTACACTGCTTAGAGCTCATCTTTCTAAAGGTTTATGTTAGGCAGAGAATGAATTAAGAGTTAAGCTCTGTGAGAGATCAGAGGTTCAGTGCATCAACTCTCTCCCTGGCCCACACTTTTTCAGAATCATAAATGTCACTGGGAAAATGTGTTATCTCTTTTTATTCAGAGAAAGCATTTGTGGAAAGTTTTCTCAGGTTTTTTGGTTTTGGGGTGTAGGGGTTTTTGGTTTGTTTTTTTTTTTTTTGTAGTTTTGTTTTGGTTTTTTTTGGAGGAAAGGCTCCAACCATACATTTTTCATTGTCTCAATGACAGGTGCAAGATCTAAAAGATTCAGGACCAGAATTAGAAGATGAGACCATCATGAAGAAAATATGCTAAGGGTATGTGGATCTCTTTTGGCTGAGGACTGAATGCTGATCATGAATTGGTTGCTGTGCTAAATAAGTGATTTCCTTCCAACAATTCACTCTATATGTTTGATTTAACCAACTGTGTGCAGCAGCCAAACATTCCATGCTTGAGCAGCCTTGGAATCCAGTCTGGGTTGGATAAATTGCACAAAGAGCACAAGGGCAATGGAGCTGACCCTGCAATTCTGACTAGCTCAGCCTGCAAAGGAGCACACAGGCACTTAGTTCAAATTTTCTTCCACTAGGTCAATTTTTCTTTCACAAATAATTAAGATTTTGCTCTAGCAGCAAGGCAGTTACAACTTGTTTTTACCTAGACAGATGTGCCTTCTGTAGAGTCATCCCAGCAAAAATCTGAGATTTATCCTCCAACACCTTCAACCCCGCTATTTATCATTAGAAGCAGTTAATAAATGAAGGTATGAATCAGGTAAATGACAATATAATGAACATTTTCAAAGCAGTGAGCAGATATGAAAATGAGATAATAGGTGACTCATGTAATTATACAAATATAAATATTGTATCCATTATAACACACATCACCCTGAGGGTGTGCACAACACAGAGTCACAGGATGATTTGTTTTGGGAGGGACCTTAAAGATCATCTCATTCCCCCTGCCATGGGCAGGGACACCTCCCAGCACAAGGCTGCTCAGAGCCCATCCAGCCTGGATATAGAGTTACAGAAATTTCCATCCCTAAAAATACCCAGCCCGACTCTCCCACTCCCTGCCTATCCTCAGCACCACAACAGAATGTCAGTGCCAGTTATTACAATTAGTGACAAGATAATTCCATGGGTATGTGGGTTATTGAATGCTTCTAGCTGGTTTGGGTTTTTTGTGACAATGAAAAACAGCTTCAACCTTTGTGCACTTTGAAAAAAAAAGAATTCATTATCTGTAATGATTGCTCAGTAATTAATTACCTGTAATGAGGCACGGCATCACAATCCCTTTTTGTGCTCCAAAGCCTCACAGAAAATGTCCCTACACAGCACAGGTGTGGGAACAAGAATTCAGTGACATTTGTGAACAGGGAACAGGGAGTTTAAACATCCTTGTTTGCAACCACCCCATAAGTTTGTGAGAGATGTTTCAGCCTAAAATGATTGTGAATTTTCCTGTGATGATGCTCTGGGGCAGCTCAAAGCCACCAAGCTCCTTTCCAGGTTAATCCCCCTGCCAGGTGGGCTCAGCTCCCCGTGCCTGTCCCAGCTCATTTCTGAGAAACCCTTTTGCAAGTCAGATAGGAAAACAACAAGGGCTTAGCTGGAATGCAAATTATTCTTCTGGGGCCTGCCAGCATTAATGGAGGAGGATGGGACCCATAATCTTGTTTTGTTTCTTTTCAGGGCTAAATATAATGGAAGGCTCTGTTTCCCTGTTCCTGTCTTCCTTCAAGGGCTCCAGCAGGAGATCAATGACTGAGACTTGTTCTCTGCTGTTATTTCTTTGTCTCAGCTCCTTAGAATGCTCTTTTCTTTCCTCACTTTGATCTGGTCTGGTTTGCTCTCCTGAGGGGTATTAATTCAATAATTTTCTACGCTAGACTCTGGCATTGGAGGCTTTCTCCTCCACCAGCCTGATCTGTCCCTGCTTTCAAAACAAACATATGGGAAACTGGCACATTTATCTCAGAATACACCAGAAACAAAGGGATCTGATGGCAAAAAATTAGGCTGACAATCCTTCTCTAAAGCAACAGTTCTTTAAATGAATCACCACAAAACAATCCTTCAAATTCCCGCGAAGGAAATGTGGGTGAGCAGTGGAGGGGCAGCACCAATCTCTGCTCCCTGAGAACGGTGCCAGGGCTTGAGGGAATGGATGAAGGAGAGGTTTAGGTTGGATTTTAGGAAAAGATTCTTCCTCCAGAGGGTGGTTAGGTACTGAACAGGCTGTCCAGGAAATGGAGAGCCCCAGGAGTTTGGACAACATTCTCAGGCACAGGGTGGGATTGTTGGGGTGTCTGTGCTACCAGAGGTTGGACCCTGATCTTTGTGGGTCCCTTCCAAATCAGGATATTCTGTGATTCTGTATTTCAAGTGTAGAGTGCATAGGATAACAGGAGGATCCATGATTGCTAGCAAATAAAACAATATTAAAATAATTTTTAAAATCCATTTAAGTCCTCCAAGATTGTGTGGACGTTGGCAGTGATTTGATTTGATTTGATTTCAGTGCCTAAGTGTCACCATGATATTTTCTGAAAAATCCCTTCACCAGGATTTCTTCTCCTGGGAAGCTTCAGCTTCTCCCTGTTTTGCTGCTTTGGAATGTGATTTGGAGATTGTTTACCCAGCATGTGAATTGTTTTAATTTAATGACCAACCATGGTCCAGCTGTGTCAAGGCTCTGAGGAGTCACAGGTTTTTCTTTATCATTCTTGTTAAGCCTTCTGATGTATCCTTTCTCTTTCTGTAGTATAGTTCTAGTATAGAATGATATGATATGATATGATATGATATGATATGATATGATATGATAATAAATTAACCTTCTAAGAACATGAAGTCAAATTCATCATTTCCTTCCTGCCATGGGGGAACCCTGAAAATGCCACAGGTGTGGAGGGAGGTATGTGCCCCTTTGTGGGGAACATAAGGGGAGGTGGGTGCAGAAGTCACTGAAATGAAAAAGCCTCAGTGCTTGAGGTCCTCATGACACATGTCCTTACAGATAGAGAAAATAGAGCAATACATGCACATATGAAATAGAAATAACACAGGCTGTTGGTAAGTAATCTCCTTTTCTGTGATGTGGCATATATTACTGCATGGGAGATGTGTTAATGCATGGCATAAAAAAAAAAAACCCATAAATATTTCTTAGCTCAGTGGCTGGGTATTTTTCATACAGCTTATTTCTTCCACTGTCACTTATTGCTCTGTGATCTCCTGGGGAAAGGGACAGTCAGTCAGCACAAAGCACCGGGGCTCCACTGCCAATCTGCCCCCCTGCTCTACTGTGACACAAATTATTAAACCCTCTTGCTTTCTACAAAGGCATTTCTACTGCCTTTGTCTTCCAGTTACCGCTGAAAGCACAAAAGGAGCTGTGAACTCTGTCTCAAGAAGTGAAAACTGGCAACAAATTCTGAATTAGCCGTGTCAGACCAAGCTGAAAATTCAGCCTACAAGACGGAGCGAGACTATTTATGAGGGCAGGTGGTGGCAGGGCAAGGGGGAATGGCTTCAGATTGGAAGACGGTAGGTTTATATTAGATATTTAAAATAATATCTTAATTTTGAGGGTGGTGGGGCTCTGGCATGGGTTGCCAGAGGGGCTGCCCCATCCCTGGAAGTGTCCAAGGCCAGGTGGGATGAGGCTCTGAGAGCCACCTGGGATAGTGGAAGGTTCCCTGCCCATGGCAGGGCTTGGAACTGGATGATTTTTAAGGTCCCTTCCAACTCAAACACTCCAGTGATTCTCTGATTCTGTGACAAGTTTCTGTTCAGCTCTGCTACGTAACAGAGAAGGGGAAATTACACAGGGGTGAGGTGAAAGGGAAGGGGAAACAAGCCAAGGAAGGAGCCCCTCCTTTATTGAGCAATCCGGAATCCACACATCACTTTGCAATGTTAACAGCCAGGTGAAAACTGCCTTCTAACGTGAGCTACTCAAACAGCAGGTGACTAAAATTTATGGGGAAAGACTCATGTGCAAACGTAAAAGGAAAGTGCACATCCCAGATATTTAAAGAAAAGCAATAATTCAAGTACTTTTGAAATATATTTCCCTTCAGGTTTCCTATTTAACTGTGGGATTTATTGGCTGAGTGAAAGTATTTTCCTAAATCTGACTCCAATTTACACTGCAGGTGCTGTCCAAACAAGGAACACCGCCTGAAAGCTGAAGCCAAGTCTCCAAAATTAACCCGCAAAGGTCAGAACCTGCGTTCACTTGAGGAGAACAAAAGACTCCGTTGCCATTTCTGATCTTATCACTGCAGATCTGTGTTTGCTTTTGCTTCAGCACATTCTTTTCTCCTTGTTCCTGGCTGGAGGTGCCTCATGGCCCAGCCTGAGAGCAGGATTGTTGAGGCTTTTCTCATTGTCCATTATGATGTGGCTGACAGCACTGGGGTGAGGTAAATGTGGGGGATGAAGGAGGGACCAGCACTGCTCTACCTGAGAGGAGATTTGGAGAAAAATCCATGGCTTGGCCACTGCCCAGCTCCTCCGAACACAAAAAGGCAGATCCCAGCCAGAAACAGAGCAGCACACCCCACTGGTGTGCTCAGGTGATGTGCTAGAAGCTGTCTGAGCTCTAAGTCATGCTATAAACTGTGAAAAACGCCAATCACTTGTTTTTAAATTTTTAAAAGTTTAATAGTAATAAAATGGTTATAACAATAGTAATAGAATTAGAGTAATAATAATTTGGACAATGGGAATTAGGACAATATGAGATAATAGAAACAAAGAGTTATGGACAGTCCGGGTACATACAGACAGTACCTTTTCCTGGGCAGCACAAGCCCGAAAATGGACACCCATGAACAGAAGATTAACCCTTAAAAGCAATAGCCCATTGCATATTCATACACGTCATACATGGTGCATAAATTCCATTCAAACACAGGATTCTGTCTGGTCAGTGTCAGCTTCTTCCTCCAAATCGTAACAGCGCCTTCGAGGCGGGAAGAAGTTAGTTTCTTCTGATAACGGGGCAATAAATTCTATTTCTCTGAAAGATTTGGGCATCCTGTGGCTCCTATCTCGCTGCAAGTCCTTTCTTTAAAAAAAAAGTATCCTACATAGCATAGTTTCTATTTTAACATTTTTATAACCTAAAACTACATTTAACACACTACTTAAGAGAATTAATACAGCGTTACTTTCTAACACAACACTAATATAATATAATATAATATAATATAATATAATATAATATAATATAATATAATATAATATAATATAATATAATATAATATAATATAATATAATATAATATAATGTAGTGTAATGTAGTATAATGTAATGTAATATAATGTAATATAATATAATATAATATAATATAATATAATATAATATAATAATAAATTCATTTCATTATTATTTTTTATTTTTCTGCTAATCCTGGTATTGCTTGGCCATGTGCTGGTGCCAGTGGTATTATTATATTTTATTATTATCCATAATAATAATATTTGCAAAAAGCCAATCATAAAATACATGCATTTTTCACATAAACACTTTTCTTTGTGCTTTGTGATGTGCAGACACTTCAGAGCATCTTTCCCCTGTTCCAAATGTGGTTCTGTAAAACCCCTGCCCTCACTGCTGCATGTGCAGCTTTGGGACACCTGGGGACAGGGAACAAGATCAGCTCCCAGCAGTGGCAGATCCTTTGGTAAACAGGACAAAACAATCTCCAGGCTCAGTATCCAGCACAGCAGGTCTGCATGGGCTCAGAACAGAGTCTCATTAGCTGTCTGTATCATAGGCAGGTTTGTGGTTTTGCTTATTTCCTGCATTACTGCACTGGAAAGCAGCACTTTCCCAAACTCATGCCACTTGAAATTAATTGTTATTATTATTGTGCCAGTACAGAAATAGAGGGGGTGGAGGGAGGAGCACCGAGAGGTTCATTATCTCACTGGAAAAACATATTTTCTGTCCTAGGCTGGTCTTTTCTCCACTAGGTGATTAATCCAAAGATATTCTTGCAGGATTCCAGAAAGGATCCACTCTTATCCCATGAAGCCTGAGATTTGACCCATTGTGGTTGGCTCTCCAAACTCCCTTAATACTCCAAAGCTTTCCCTCCTTTCTCCAAGTAAACAATATCTTTGCTTTTCTGTGTACAAAAGAATGAAACCAAGGAGGGTTCTGGTTTTGTTCAGATTTATCACCCAAACTTTGGTTTCTTGACACCATGAGTATGTTAACCTTGCTGGTGTAGTGAATTTACCAGATACACTCCAGTCTTGCAGGAATTTAGAATTTTTCGTAGTATTTTCAGCCAAACTGTTGTTGGCTGAAGAAGGAGAGGAGTCTGTCCACCCCAGGTGAAAGGGGGAAAGAGGAGGACAGAGGAGTTTTGAAGGAGCAGAAATGAAAAAGCAGTTATCAGTAGTGATGCAATCACACAGCAAGATACCTCAAGAAGGCACCCCTAGAGTGCACTTTTAATTAAGAAAATTTCTGTTCACCTTCTAGCTGGTCAAAACTGGGGGAAAAATGAGGAGGGGAAGGACAGAAATAATGACACAGCTCACTTATGGCTGTCCTTGGCTTGTTCCCCTAGCCTGGGGAAATTCCCTGCAGCAACGTGAGTAGAGAGTCAACAGCTTCACCTGATGGTTATCAGCAGACACTGGGACTATAAAAAGAGCAATTACGTCATCTCTAAGTAAATAAATTTGTCACTGTATGTAAATATGGGAGTGTGCAACATGTGAGCTCATCCAGCCCTGTGGATGCCGCAGTTGGAAGAGTTAAAGCATTGCCCACATCCATCAGGTTCAAATCCTCTATAGGCCATGGGATGCCTTCCAGAGAGACCAGGGACAGATGGGCTGGAACATCTCCTGAGAGTGGATTCAGGAATATTCCTGACAGTAGATTCAAGGGCACAGCGGAGGAAAAGCTCCATGAAGGAAGACTTGCACTGCCCTCCTCGCCATCTTTGGACCTTCACTTCCACCAGAGGTGATCCTGTGAGCTACAGAGGGCTGGCTGCCTTTCCTCTTTCAGTTCAACCCATCTGACCACAAATTTTTCAGTTGTGCCTCTGGCTGCAGTAAGAGATGAGTTATCTCACAGAATTATAGAATGGTTTGGGTTGGAAGGGGCCTTAAAGTTCCCAAACCCTGCCATGGGCAGGGACTCTTTCCCTAATCCCAGCTTGCTCAGAACCCCCTCCAAGCTCATCCTGAGCACTTCCAGGGATCCAGGGACACCCACAGCTTCCCTGGGCAACCTGTTCCAGTGCCTCAGCACCCTCACAGGGAGGAATTCCTTTCTAATATCCCATCTTTGAAGGACAGTAGGTTTAGATTCCCATTCCCCCTTGTCCTCTCGCTGCATGCTCTTGTATAAAGCCTGTTATTCTGTTGGGTGATTCAAGCCACAGAACAGGATCTGTGTTACAGAAGCCATTTCCACTTGAAGAAGCATAGAAATCACTGAGTTTCCAGTTCTGTAAAGGGAGTGTCCTTTGATTTCTGTGGGAATGTGTTGTCTGCCACAGGGCAAGGAAAAGAGAAATCCACAGGCAATGATAAAAGTACACAGTGAGTGGCAACAAACTCTGAACAGCTGAATTAATGTATTTGTTGCTGTTTTAAAGGGAGAGCTTGAGAAGGGTGTGGAGAAATGAGTAAAAAATTTCTGCCCTGTGGTCAGAACCACCTGCACAGACTTAGGAGGCAGTTACAGGTCAGGCATCCAGGGAAAAATGCTCTTTATGTGTTTTGTGTGATCTCTTTATCACACATAGATTTCTTCTGCATGGCTCTGCAAATCCCTTTGTCAGCTATAAGCACACACTGGGAATTTACATAAATGTGGTACAAAAGAATATGATCTATAATGTGCAGCAATAAATGTATCCTGCCTAGACATGGCAAGGCATTCAGCTTTAAAATATGGCAGAAATTATGAAATACTTTAAGAAGTTTAAACTGGACATATAAGTACAGTCACAACAGGAAAAAAAAAATCCTACCAAAGGCCAAACCCATTTATTGTTTGTCAGGAAAAAATGTGACAACCTGTGCTATTACTGGGACATGGTTTCAAACTACTTTGAACAGTTATTTATGTGTCATCTTCTGCTTGGTAGATAAACAGAATAATTTGCCAGATTTCTGAGGAGTTCTCACTGCAGAATGAATCACTGCTGAGAACAAAACAACACTTTCGTTTCAGGTCCTGACCAGCTTCCACCTCCTGCTGGGAAGGAAAATCCACCGGGGCCAAATCAGGTGACAGGGAAGGGATGTGACAAAAGCACTTTGTCCACCTCAGAGCTGGCTCACCTTGGCATGTGCAGCACAGCTGCCTCCCCCTGGTTCTGGGATGATGAAATCTGTGAAAGAAAAGGAGGAAATTGACTTTGCAGTGTTACACAACAGCTTAATTAAATATTTTTAATAGTTTATATTATTTATAATTTATTATAATCTATAATTCATCATAACTATAACTATAACTATAACTATAACTATAACTATAACTATAACTATAACTATAACTATAACTATAACTATAACTATAACTATAACTATAACTATAACTGTAACTGTAACTATAACTATACTTTTTTAAAGGTAAAAATTGAACATAGTTTTAAGACTTAGAATCATAGATACATTCAATGGTTTGGGTTGGAAGGGAACTTAAAGATCATCTATTTCCAACTCTCTGCCATGGGCAGGGACACCTTTCACTAGAAGTGGTTTCTGAGAGCCCATTCCATTCAACCTGGCCTTGGACTCTTCCAGGATTGGGGAATTCACAGCTTCTCTGGGCACCCTGGGCACCCACCCACCCTGACAGTGACCTCTGCCTGCCTTGGGTGCTCCCCTTCCACTGGCACCAGCACATGGCCAAGCAATGGCAGCGTTAGAAAACAATAAAAAATAAAAAATAAAATAAAATATAAACCCCAAACCCTGTTGGCAGGAGGGCAAACAGATTCTCTGTGACAGCAGAGGAAGGGCTCCCCTCTCCCTTCAGCAGGAGAAGCCCCTGCTGCCAGCCCAGGGCCAGGGGCTGATCCTCAACCAGGGCATCCCCAGGAGGAGGCTGTGTTTGGTCACCTCTGGGGATGGTGTTTTATCAGCTGCCAAACTCCTGGTTCTGCCAGCTCAGATCCCTCTGTGCACCTATTGAAAGGGCTGCTTACAGCTGGAGTGAGAGGGGCTGCTGGGGACTGCAGATCCTCTCCTGGCAGAGCTGAGGCCAAAGGCACCACTGTGGGCTCCCAGCAGAGAGCTCATGTCAAAAATGCATGTATTTTGTGATTGGCTTTTTGTAAATATTAAAATGAATATTATATGTGTTGTGTTAGAAAGTTATGCTGTATTAATTTTCTTAAGTAGTGTGTTAAATATAGTTTAGGTTATAACATAATGTTAAAATAGAAACTATGTATGTGAGATATTTTTTTAAAGAAAAGAATGAGGTACTCACACCAGATAGCAGCCATAGGACACCAAAATCTTTCAGAGAAAAATAATTTATTGCTCCATTATCAGAAGAAATGAACTTCTTCCCGCCTCACTCAGCCCTGAAGACACCGTCAGGATTCAGAGGAAGAAGCTGAGGATGACCAGACAGAATCCTGTGTTTGAATGGAATTTATGCATCATGGATGAGGTGTATGAATATGCAACAGGCTATGGCTTTTAAGGGTTAATCCTCTGTTAACTTGGGTCCTTTTTCAGGCTTATTTTGCCCAGAAAGAGGCACCCAAAATGTCCATAACTCTTTGTTTTTATTGTCTCATATTGTCCTAATCCAAAATGTCCAAATTATAATTACTCTAATTAGATTGCTATTTTTATAACCATTTTTATTATCATTAAACATTTAAAATTTTTAAAAGCCAAGTGATTGGTGTTTTTCACAGCTCAGAAAACTGGGCAACAGGTACAGAACATTAACTCACCTGCCTGTGCTGAGTGAATCAGTCAAGGCTGTGTTGGCAGGGGAATTGCAGTAAAACTTTCCATGAGATTTTACTTGGGCATGTTAATAATGTAAGGCTGGTTTGCAAGGGCACCGCGGAGGATTTATTAATTCCAGCAGCTGTAATTGCAGGTTTTGTGTGTAACTAGACAGAAAACCTGAGTAAACCTGGTGTCAGTAAATGCAGAGCATGGCCAAGGGATTCTGTAGGTTAGCAGGGTCCCTCTGACTCCCCAGGGAAGTGCTAAAATAGACACAGATCTGTTTGCATCCTTATGGAGACTGGGAAAGAAAACAAACTCCAAGCAGGTGACTTTAGAGCACAGACACAGTTTGTTCAGCTGACAGCCACTAATACCTGTCCCTACACAAACAAAAGCTGTACAACCACAGAAACAATTTAAGCCTCTGTTTCATCCTTAATTCTATCTCCTGCTTCATCCATCACCTGCCAAATGAAGCAGGAATTCCAGCAAGAAGCTGCCATGAAGACTCACCTCAAATATCAGCAACTTGCACAGAGGGAAGTTGTATTTTCACTCAGCACCCCACTTCGAAAAAACTCAGGCACCATCACATGAACTTCAAACTGCATCTCTTACTCTGAATTTTGAATTTCCTTGACAAAGTTGAGAGGATGCCTGCACAGGCCTGAATGAAGGCTGCTGGGAGGCAAATGTGTGTCACATCTTGCTCTCAGGGACCAGTGCCAGGGCAGCCACAGCAACTGAATGGATTTGAGAGGCTCTGGGGAGTTCAAAGATGCAGCACACCAAGACATGGCACAAATACCAGCTGCTCATGTGGATGGGGAGACAAGCAGAGGCCACCCAGGTGCTCCTTTCTCTGGTGTGTATGGCTTTATCCCATGAAAATCCCAGTTTAAGAAATGAATTTTGGGGGAAGTGCAAGAAATAACAAAGCTGGAAGATGCCAAATATGCATTTTCTCAGGGAGGCCACTCAGCCTCCAGTCTGCACAGGGAGTACCAGAAGAGACCCAGAAGAACATAAGAATTGTGTTATCTGTGTCACAAGAGAAGTGCAGGACACAAAACATCCCAGATACAGGACAAAGACACATCATGGACATCCTGGCATGGTGACTTTGGCTTTCTGAGAACTCAGGTGAGAGTGAGATGTCCTTTCAGGGAAGAGACCAAACTTCACAAGGTCATGCTCCTCATAGACCTTTCAGAAAACAGAGGTGCCTTTGTCCTGGTCAAGAATTTGATGTCACAGCTGTGGCCAATCAAGTGAAAAGGAGGAGAACAGGCAGTCAGATAAATGCTAACAGGTAGTCAAATAAATGCCAAGAAACTCAGGAAATTTGCAGCAGTATCTACCATCTCCTGTGACTAAGCCAGCTAATTTTTATAAGGGCTACAAAAAGTAGTCTCAAACAACTTATCAGCTGAAAATCTTTAAAATCTTTCTGGGACAATAAAAACATGCCCAGGAGCAAACAGCATCTTGTTCAGCTGTAAGTCCTGCTGTATTCCTTACAGACACACACAAAGGTGGGGCCCCAGAGCTGCTCTGTAAAAATTAAAGTTGGATTCAGTAAATGTAAAATTCTGAATTTCAGTTCCTCCATATTTTAACATTTTATGCTGAGTAACCCAGTGGACAACTCTGCGTACTGGGCAGGTATGGTACAGAGCACAATTAAATGTGCTGGAATAATGCTGAGAACACTTTTGATATATAACATTCAGTAATTGAGTAATGAATGTTGGGGGCTGTGTTTTTATTTATTGATATGTTTATTTATTTACATTTATGTTTTTTAATGGTAAAAATGTCAACATTAGCAGCAGCCTGGACTGCAGTGATCATGCCCTGGTGGTTTTCACCAGGTTTTCTCTCAAGGCTGGCACAAGAACAAACACAGCACCCTTCTGTCTCCATGTACCAATAATAGATGGATTTATTCAAAATATTGCTGTGAATCCCTCCCTTCATCTTTTCAAACTGCCAGATGCCAAAGGCAGCTAATAAATGAGAGCACTGTTCGTGGCCAGCATTCCACATCAAAGCTCCAGACACTCTGAGAGGCAAAGCCAGACATTTCCTGGGTGGATTTGCAGAGTTTCAGTGTCACTAAGCGTAAGCCATGAAGAATCCACACTGTCACTGGTGTTGTTGGCTGCCAGCACATTCCCAAGGATGCAGTGGAATAAGTTTGCTGGAATAATTACAACTAAACGCAAATTCTACCCAAATGTCTGTGTCAGGAAGGCAGCCTCCTCTTGGAATTCAGAGTCACCTTCATAGTCCTGGAAGGGAAAAAGGTTTTTTGGGGTGGATTTGTGTCAACCTGCTGAGAAAGCAGCTCCTCATATCCTCCTGAACCATGCCTGATCTGCCTCCAAACACCAGTGAGAGCAACTCCAAATGCCACCATACCCAGAGGTCCCAATCAATCCTCAATGCTTATATCAAATTTTTCCTTGGATTTTCCCAAAGGCTTGATCCAGGTGAGGAAAGAGTATGCAGCAATTTGCCAAATATTCACTGCATTAGCAATAAGGTAACCAAAGCTTATTTTCTCTTCTCATTTTCCTTAGGCTCTGGCCCTCCTCAGAGTTACCTGTAGCAAAACCAGACACCCAACAACTCAAAGAAAAGCAGCTGCCAAATGGTTGTGTTCTTTATGGGCTTAAACAGAAATGTTGTGGAAGAGAAATGCCACTTTACTTTTGAAACTGATTACTTCTGTATTAAAGCAGGAGAAGGAGAAAACCACTGTTTAAATAAAGGTTTATTACTTCACCTGTAATACACCTGTAATTCACCTGTAATTACTTCATCTTCTTACAAATACTTATCATTCTCCAGAAAGTATTAAATATTTTATATGTGAGAAAATTACCTAGGAAAAAGCACTTTTACTTATTAATATTTCCTCTGTAAGGACAGGGAGAGGAAAAAGGGGAAAAGGTGAGCTCAAACTGATCTCTCTGCGCTGTAAAATTGCAGTATTCTTAAATATGCTTAACTTTCCCTAAAACACACCTAAAAAAGCAAAAAGATAGTTGGATAAAACTAATATTTTCTCATTCCTTACAGTTATTATTTCACCAAATCCAGTTTCTAAGCAGAAACACTCATTTACCCCATCCATCCTAATTGTTTTAGCCTTCATCACAGAGAGGACTGAACACCAGTTAATTTAAAGAGAATTTTGTGAGTGGATGTTTTGAGATCCATTGTAAGCACTGCACCAGTGTTTTATTTGTGAAACTTCCATACAGAATTTCAGCTTCATTGCTCTGATCTTTTCTTTGCCATCTCCAAATACTGTGGTTTTTTCTCAATTCTTCTTTTACACTTGCATTATGGTCGTTTTTATTTGTGTTAGGTCTCTGAAATCTCTTCCTCCTGTGGATTTCAGAGGAAAAATCACTGTGGAAAGGAGGGCAGAAGAGGCAGGGAAGGGAATTTGCTGCCTGTGGATCAGGGAAGCCATTAGGAGGCTCTCTGCTCTAGGTTTTTGACTAAATCTCACTCAACATCATGGTTTTAGATCAATTCCACCCAAACTTCTCCAGTTCCTTTGTTTCCTTCCGCAGCCTGCGAGAAAACTTTCCAAGCAGGCGTTAAAAACCTGCCTTGTTTATATCGTAATGAATGAGGAAATTTTCCAATATCTCAGCTTTTCCCCAGCCCCACTGGGACCAGAATTTGGCAGCATTATAATGTGGGGGAAAGGAATAGTGGTGAGTGTTTTGCATCAGGTGTCAGCAGTGCTGTGCTCCCAGTGAACAATGGGGACATCAGACATGCACACCACTGGCCCAAAGAGCTCCTTAGGAAACGGTGTGAGAAGCCAAAATTAAATCTTCATTTCTCCACATTTTCCATCCATTGTTTTAAATAATTATTTAGAGCCAGTGCTTAATTGAAAGAACAAAATATGGGCAATGCCAAATTGGAAAGGGGAAAAGCAGCTCAGGGATTTGAAAGCAATCAGTGAGGCTCTGGGGCACAGGGAGGTTAATTTCTTAATCCAGGTGATGGTGCAAAAAGAGAGGGAGCATTGCTACACCTGTGTTTACCAGCATAGATTAAATGAATGTTGGGGGCTTTGTTTTTTATTTATTTTTATGGTTGTTTGTTTACATTTATATTTTTAAGTGGTAGAGATGTCAACATTAGCAGCAGCCTGGGCTGCAGTGATCATGGCCTGGTGGTTTTCACAAGCCTGAGGTGTAGCCATGATATTTTCTGAAAAATCCCTTTGCCAGGATTTTTCCCCTGAGAAGCTGTGAGGCCTCAAGAACAAAATGTAAACAATGATTGTCTGCTGCTGTGGAATGCAACAGGTGCATCTGTGATTGGTCTCATGTGGTTGTTTCTAATTAATGGCCAATCACAGCCCAGCTGGCTCAGACTGTCTGGTCAGTCACAAGATTTTATTATCATTCTTTTCTTTCCTTTCAAGCCTTCTGATGAAATCCTTTCTTCTATTCTTTTAGTATAGTTTGAATATAATATATATATCATAAAATAATAAATCAGCCTTCTGAAACAAGGAGTCAGATTCTCATCTCTTCCCTCATCCTGGGACCCCTGTAAACACCACCACACCTGAGGTATACAGGCCAGGCAAAGAGTCAGAACTCTGAATTTTAGAAGACCAAACTTTGAGTTGTTTAAGGAATCAGTGGATACAACCCCCTGGACACCTTCCCTCAGGGATAAAGGAGCTGTGCAGAGCTGGCCACTCTTTGGGAACCTCTTTATTCAAACAAAGAACACTCAGTTCTTCTTTTGGAGCAGCTGCCAGAACTGTGCAAAGTGAACACCTGGGGAGGCTGGTGTGACAGTAGTTTCAGATTGAATCACCGCATTGCTGCAATAAATTGGACTGGGAATGCTGAATGCTCTTTTGGTTGTCTTTGCTGAAAAGGATGAACCTAAAGTGTGTTTGCCCTTTGTAAAGATGAAGAAAGTGACCCTTAGGAGGCTTTTTCCCTTGCAGTTGGTGGTAGCTGCAGTTCACTGGGGTTTGGATAAGGTCCTGTGTCATGTTTTCAGTGATTTCTGAACATTACACTGGTACTGGAACAGTTCAGAAGCTGCCACATCCACCAAGTGCACATCTTTAATACCTGTGACCAAATCACACAGGAAACATAACGGCACAGAAGTCAGCAATAAGTTACAAGGCTGCTTTTATTAAGATACCAAAATTCGTATAAACACAGTCACAACAGTTTCTGCTGAGCAAGCAAGGCATCAAATGCAAGCTACTGGTTCACGTTTCCTCCAGAGGAGTGGTGCTCAGCTTTTGAAAATGGCATAGCTCCACCAAAATCAACAGGCAGATCTCTAATCCTGTCACCTCCAAGAAGTTCAGGATTGTAACTACTAAAATCTAGAAAAATATTTATAATAAAATAGCTGAGCCTGTCACTGAGTGCAGAAGCCAAACACATTGCACATTTGACAGCAAATTGAGCAAAAGTTAAGAGACTCCTACACAACAAGAACTCATGGTCATGTTGTTGTCCAAGGAAGTTGTGGACTCCCCATCCCTGGAAGTGTCCAAGGGCAGGCTGAGAACCCTGGGATAGTGGAAGGGTCCCTGCCCATGGCATGAACTTGGAGCTAGGTGGCCTTTAAGGTCCCTTCCAACCCAAACCATTCTATGGCTCCACGTTCATCAGACTAAGACTGCAAAGATAATTTATAGTTTCACCACTTACAACTAAATGGATTTATTTTTTTTTAGATCAGGATCTCATAACTCTTATTTCTATAAAGAAAAGACAAGTCAAAGTGTCTTAGTCCTTATAGAGTCACTTGAATCTAAAGCAGAATGCAAATGATTTCTCTGAAATTTATTGATATAAATAATCTCTAAAATCAATCAGTTCAACCTTTTGCAAAATGTGGAAGTCTTTTACCCAGTAATCTTACTACCTAATGGAAACTGGACTAGGAGGATAGAAAAGCCACTTTCCTATGCTATTCTGTACCCAAAAATCAGCACCTCAATGCTGTGACTACTGGAAACATCCATGACTTCAAGCTAAGGACCATTTTCCACTGAGAGTTATTTATAATGGTGTCCATTGAGCTTAAGGAGGAATTTATTTATAAGCTACTGAGTTGGATGTGACCCAGGCACAGCAGATTATCCCTGTGTAGGAGGAGTGGGTGCAGCAAACAGAATCCAGGGCTGATGGGACAAGTTATTGTCACCTCTTCCCCTCCCACCTTCCAACACCCTCACTGAGGAGGAGATTTGGGGCAGCAGAGAAGAGCAGCCCAGGAGAGAGCCCCGCATAAAGAGATTTTTGCTCCAGTTTATGCAGCTGACCAGACTGTTGTTTTACTCAGTGGACTGTGCATGGTGAGCCTGTGCTGCTGCACTGATGGTCGTGCAGCCAGGAATAATTCAGGTCAAATTTAACTCTTCATTTGCAATTGGAGAGCTCTCACTTAGGTGGGCAGCAGCGTGTGGCTTCACTGCACAATCATTAGGGTTTCATTGAGCTGAATACACAGGGACCAATTGATTTATCTGAAAAAAACATGGGCTGCCAGCAACAAAAATCATTTCTTTTTCGATTTTTCTTTCTTTTCCACTGAAACCTTGTCAATTGCAGAATGAATCAAATTTAAAAACTCATGCTGAAGAACACCCTGAGCAGGTTAAAGCCCAGATCCACAGTGGATTTCCTTACTGGGTAGCAAGTCCAGTGCTGGTTCCCCAGCTTCTGTATACTTAGGGCGTTGCACAATTGGCTCTTCAACGCTGTTGCAGCTCAACGTTTCAACCTCACCCTGAGTAAACAGCAAATTACAAACTGAAAAAGAAATATCTCTGAGGCTTTGCTGATTTACTTCCTTGAATATCAATGGAAACATGCAGCTTATCAATATTAATAGCAGAAATGATGCTAAGATGAGCACATAGTGATATGTCACAGTGAGAAATCAGATCTTGAAACTCAAAGAGAGAGCCAGATGTCTTTGTTTTCTTCCCTCCTATTTTATCAGTGGAAAAACTGCCAAAATTCACTTCAACCTGGAGCTGTTGTCACAAAGAGTTCTCAGGATACCAGGGAAGAACCAGATTGCTAAGAAAAAACAACGTGCAGGGGAGAAAGGGGGTATAGAAGCTTTTTATATATTACAATAATTTGAAAGAGTCATTGATGTGCAGAGCAAGAAAAGCCAAATGTTGAGTGAAGACAAACTTCAGTTCTCCAAGTGATGAGATATGATTCCACTAAAAAAAAAATATATAAACCAGTTTAATCAGGAGTGAGACACGTAATCAACTCCCTTCCAAAGACAGTAAATACATGGGAAAGAAGAGCTGAGTAGTGCCAGCTCCAAAATGGAGCCATCAGCTGAGGCTCCATCATGATGGAGAAGTGTTATGAGCCTGACAACATCCTTTATGCTACAGCACCTTTGCACAACTCCAGAATTCCCATTACTGAGGAATTACTCAGGAGAGCAGAATGATGAATGCAAGAGAAGCCACTCTTGCTCTGTGGAGAGACTCAGAGATTCCACGTGTAGGTTTGAATTAGTGAACCTCAATGTGCCCTTTTTGCTGGCTCCATGGTGGGATTTAGGATGGAACTGCAGCTGCTGGAGTTGTACCAAGCAGTCCTGGGCACCTTCCCTTGGGGCTCCTGGCACGTCCAGCCCTTGGGAAGCCACCAGAGCATCACCCTCACCTGCAGCCATCCCCCAGGAGCTGCCCAGAGATGGGTGAGAGGGATGAAAGAGATGGAAATACAGCAAAATACAGTGACCACTCAGGACTTACAAGCAGGAAGCTGGGATGGTGCCCCCTGCCCTTTGCCTGGGTGTATATTAAATTATACAGTTCTGTGCTCATTGAATTGAAATGGATTATCTGCAAATGGCACAGGGATGTGTCCAGTGCATTGCCCTGTGAGAGGCCACTGACTAACTCTGGCAATAATGGCAAATAAACCTTTTCCAGGAACAGAATTCCATCCACAGCAAACATCCTTGAGCTGTTAAGTGCTGTTAGGTGTTGTTCCTCAGCCTGCTTTCTCACTTCTCTCTCCTCCCCTTAAAGAGACAAGCATGAAAATGACGCTGAGCTGCTAGAATAGACTAATTTTACAGAAAAAGTGCTGAATTCTGTGCTATCCTGAAAAAGTGTTAAATTCCCAAGACCACGTGGCAGTGGTTGTCTCCTCAGAGCTGTGTTTTCAGATTCTCTGCAAGCACATGTAGGCACTGCTTATGCATCTCAATATTTCAAGCTCTTTATGTTTAACATCCCACTACTTTCTCAAAAAAAATCTCAAAAAAATAACAATTGAACCTAAGGTTTTGCAGGAAGGGTTCTGAGAACCCTTCTTGAACTTCTGAGAAAAATTTATAAAGAGAGTGGTAAAGTTTCTCTCCTGTATTACAGTAGTCACTGATTTAAACCCAAAAATTACGTGGCTTTTTAATGGAAATGCTTATTGGTGTTTTCTAGGGTGATGTGCTATTTACTCTGACTGAGATCAAAGCCATGAAGGACAAAATGCTGTTTGCCTCCTCTTGCAGCTTGAATCATTTGAAAACAGGGAAAAACAGTCGGAATTTCTTTCTTACTTGTATGGCCTTTACCCACAGCAAAAAGGACAGCAGCTTCAAATATTCTCATATAAAAGGTGGTCATACACAAGTATTTCACTATTTCAGGAAGAGATAAACAGCTAAAAAATGCAACTGATCATAATTGAGTACTTACATGTGAGTCACTAATCATAGAACACTTGGTAGCTGAAGTTGTCAGACTTGATCCTGAGGTTGCATCTTCCTGTCTTTCGCTGGTACTGGAAAATGAGCAGGGTCACAACTCCCAGCACAAAACCAAGCACAGCAAGGGCTATGAGGATGATGGATCCAATTCCCACTCCAGCCTCCTTCTCTCTCTTGGAATCAGATGCTGAAAAAAAAAAATAAATCAAGAGGTGAAAGAAAAAATCTTGAAATTCCTAGATCTTTTAGTGAGGAGAGAAACAAGCCCTGCATGTTAATTAGCAATGTGCCAGTACAGAACTGTGCTATAGAAGTGTATCAGCCTCTGGGGAGGGTGATTCTCATGGAAAGGGTGTGAGGACAGACCATGTTCTCTCTTTATAGTGTAGAGTCCCTGCAGACATGAGTGTGATTTTCAGCTGAAGTAAGAATTAAAGAATTAGTACTGGTGACTTTTTGAATGCTGCCTTACTTTCAGAAGTACTTTAGAGGGGAAGCATTCCCCTATCTTAATCCTGCCTCCATTCATCTATGATAATAAAAATGAGTTTATCTGCTTTTCTCGTGTATGTGACTGTTCTTCAAACACAGAGTATTTGGGGGAGGACTCTCTGCTGGATGTGGCTCAGTGGAGTGACACTGGCTTGGTGTCAGTGCTGCACCTGAGCAGCCTGGGGCTGTCTGCAATGTCTGCACAAGCCTGGCACACAGGGCACAGGGCCTGCAGGAGCCCTGTGCCCTGCTGGAAGAGCAGACTCAGGGGGGAAGCAAAGAACGACCCAAATGCCCCAGAGTGGGCAAAAGTCAAGTCCCACATTGCCAAGTGCCTCCCAAGGCACCACAGATCACAGACAGAAAGGGTTCTCCTGGTTCCCTTTGAAACACTTCCATATATTTGTCCAAATCTGCAAGCAGAAACCCCTCTCCCTTTATTATTATGCCTCTCTTGATGTTTATACAAGTTATTATAAAAACAATCAAGTTCTTCCTTCCTGCAAAGGCTCGATCCACCTACAAAAACCTGCATTTGCTTACATTTACAAAACATTTGTTTGCTTACACTTTCAGGACAGCACTTGTTTTGCCAGGGACTTGTGTGGTACCTGAGGTACTCAGAAGATAAATATCACAGCAATTAGACACAAGGTTTCTGGCCAAAGGGCACTGCTGGCAGCCACAAAGGTCAGTGAGAGCAGTTCAAGCTACAGACACCCAGGGCATCATTCCAAGACAGACCAGAGCAGTGCTGTGTAATATATTCAGTCTCATTTTTGGATTTCAGCATGGAACAAAGGAATAAAGTAGAACATGCACAGTGGAAATGGCAGCCTGTGGCCAGACACAGGGCAGGCCCTCCTGGGGACATGGAACAGTGGCCTTTGCCATGGCATGTGACCAAGTGCTGGCAGAGCAGGTAAGGTTTTTCATGTTTCACTCCAGCATTTACACCTATTATTACTGACATCATTATTAATATTATCCCCTTCAACACAGAGATGTAGATCACTTAAAATGTGGAGTGGTTATCCAAACTAGAAATAAGAGAGAGCATCCAAAAGTGCCATCTTTGCCTAGAAATCAATTTATCAATTTAGCACAACCCAGAGGAAGCTCCCGTCACCAGAGGCCCTTTAGGGAAAAGACCATTTTTCAAAATTATAAATGAATCAGGATCTCCAGCAAGAATGGGAATGGAAGCTACTTGTTGTAAGAGCTAAACAAAAAAAGCTGCATTCGTTATTTTATTTTATTCTTTTTTCAAGAACTAATTCAGAAATGAGCACAGAGGGCCTGTTTGAACAGACCATGTAATGGAAGAAAAATACCTTCTTCTAAGTCAGAGTAAGTTCCTAGATCCAAAAGAACATTATGAACTTTCAGTTTATGGCAGCCACGAGTTAAGACTCTGATATTGGTGAGCCAAACCCCTCTCAATGAGTGTTTTATGTTAAGGCATAAATGTAAAGCTGGAGTGGGTCAAATGACTGAAAACATGGGAGACCATAGGTGCCCTTGAAAGCATCACTCAGGTTAAATGCAGAAGAATCAGGTGCATAACAAATTAGACTTTGCTTGTCCCTAGTGCTGGTGTTTGCCCTCAATTAACCTGTACTGCACGAAATTACCCAAGGGTGCTGTGCATCAGCTGTGCTCTGCCACTTCCCTCACTGTGGTAATGAAGTCAGCACCAGGGAGCCAAAGGAAACACAACAATAAAATCTCCTACATCCTCTGATTTGGGACTTCAGAGCCCAAAATAATTGCAGACAAACAGCAGTGTAAACACTTGAAAAACCGATTGCAATCTGAAAGATCAACTCTGCTTTCACACCTTACAATTGAAATAATTGTTTGATTTTGTGGTTGTTGCACTTGCTACCCTGTGCAAACAGCCACACAAAAGCACTTTATCTTTCTTTCTACATTCCCTTGACATCCTGACAGTCCCTGCTCCGAGGAGGGCACGTGCTTCTCCAGGCTGCCACGTGGCTCCAGCAGGAATGCCCGCTCCCAAGGAACACAGAGGGGCACAAAAACCCCTGTGTGTCTGTTGAAGATTGCAATGCAAGATGTTTTCCATTACCCTCTGTAGGGCAGATTACCTTTGTCAAGTGGGCAGTTTGCTTTATTTCTCTCTCTGAGTGACCACATTCACTCCTCCCTCTGGAGGGGACATTGCTGATAACAGCTATTGAATGTCACTGCATGGCTGATAAGAACTACAGCATCCCATTGGGAGATGTGAGCCCAGAGGGAGGAGCCAAGAATTCCTACCCAGATATAATCCAGAGGTTTTGAGACACCAGCATGGCTTCTGCACTGGATTCCCCACAGGAACAGCAGCTGCCTCTTCTTCCCCTGGATCCTCAGAGGAAGAATACATCCTTCTCTACAGGATCCCCTTGCTCCAACAGAGCCACCCCTGACACTGCAGGAGGGCTGAGCCACAATTCCAATGGGACTGCCACCAACACCCTGACCCACAGGGTGTCAGGCTGGGTTCTGACTCTGTCAGTGTTGTTCTAGTGTACTGCATTGTTCATTTTATCCTTTATTTTTTTCTTTCCCTATTAAAGAACTGTTATTTCCTGCTCCCATATTTTTTGCCTGAGAGCCCCTTAATTTAAATTTTATAGCAATTCTGAGGGGTGGGGAGGGTTCACATTCTCCATTTCAGGGGAGGCTCCTGCCTTCCTTAGCAGACTCCTGTCCTTCCAAACCAAGACAGTGTCACAGGCCAGCACAAATAATCCTGGCATGATAGTCTGTTCTCAACTCACCAGCTGATTTCCACAGGGGTCCCCAGGATGTTCTGTGCAGGGAGATGGTTTCTCCAGCCTTCAGGAGCCGAGTCCTTGCATGGCACCTCTGCAACATCAATTCAAATTTCAACAAGTCATGTGGCTTATTAATTCAAAATACAAAACCCTCTGATGGGCTTGTGAGAGCCCAGTGCTACTCTCACCATCCAGCTTTTGTTTCTTTTTGTTATGCTCTGTTAAACTGAAATTAGCACCAAAAGAAATGGCATCAGGGAAAAATCAGTATAAAATCTGTAATTAGTCACACTGGAACACACTGCTGTGAACAGACACTTCACACAGACAACCTTTTCATTAACTTGCTGTTTGTTTTTGTAAGAGAAACCTTATGGGAGAATAAATTTATCAATAATGCCAGGGGTTTGCAAGCACTTTTGTTTGGATGTTTGTGCTGCCCATGGCAGGCACAGCAGATCCTGCAGCCAGCACCAGCAAAAGCAGCAGCAGCTTTCAGACCCTGCTGAGCCAGGTGTCATTCTGAAGCTACCCACAGCTTCAGTGACAAGAAAACCACTAATCTGGGAACTACAAGGCTGAAATCCCTGTCCTGGCAGCACATTCACAGGCATTTTCTGCGCACTTCCTTTTTTTATGTTTGCTGCCTTTTTGTTTTAAGTCGCAGCCCAAAGGTCCCTGATGGGAACCAAAACCTCCTGGCATTATTCAAAGGGTACTGTGGCTCTCCTGGAAGGGCCCCAAAAACCCCAGAGAACTGGCAGCATCATACCATGACCAACAAAATCAGCAGGAGATGGTATCTTTCCAGCTTGTTTACACCAGAATGTCCCATCAGTGTTACCAGTTTGTCTGCACTGGAATACCTCTACAATCCACTGCCAGCAAAAGTGTCTTCAGCTGGGTCAGCCCCCAGAAAAATACCCATGTGGTTATTTATGACTTTGGTCTGCTCTCAAGTAGCTTTCCCAGGTAGGTGGATCCATTAGAGAACACATCTATGTAGTTGCTCCCTGGTGGCAATGAATTTTTGGTTCTACATGGCCATGGAGCAGCCACATTCCACCAAACATCTGCATGGTGGTGGCACATCACTCCTCTTCCCATTCAAAGTAATTTTTCTCACCCATTTCTTGCTGCTTTTCTCCTCAGCCAGTCAATATTTTTCAGCTCTAAACTTGAGAGCACCTTACTCTCTTCCACAGAGGAAACAAGGAATAAATAGACCGAGTAAGAAGAAATAATCCAAGATGTAAATATTGAGTGTGTGGGTGAAGAGCTGAGCTAAACCTGCCCTGCAGCAAGTCACTGTTCCCCACAGTAACAGATCAGAGGGTCAGATCCCAGACCCAGGGCACCTTCCCAGCCATCTTCCATTATTTACAAATATCCTCTGTTTTTGCTCATTTTCCTTGATCTTTGCACCTTCTGCAGCTCCTCCTCCCTTCTCTGCAAAAGCCATTGCTCACCCTGTGTAGATGTGCCTGGTGCTTGTTTTCCCCACATCACAATTTAGCCTCAGTTGACTTGTGAGGAAGACAAGGACTTCTACTTCTGAATAGGGGTAAATTTTGCATAGGAGAAAGAACAATGAATCCTATAGATATACTTATATTCACACTCAGCTGCAAAAACTGGAGCCATCTTACCATTGTCATGTTTCCTGTCCCTACTTTTTTTTTTTTTGTTTATTATTTTCTTTTAATCTGGAGGAAGCCTTATACTTTGAGAAAGGAAACAAGCATCTTCTGGTAGCATTTTAAAATCCTTTAGGAAGAGATCCTTTGCTTTATAATGAGTTTAAACTGTTTTATTTAGAGCTAGAGGAAAGTGTTGAACAATGGGGGAACACCAAACTGCTAATGAAAACATCCTTGATAGAAAAAGAGCCAGGAAGGTTGGCAGAGGAAGAGGAGAATTCCCAAGTGTCAGTTAGTAATAAAAAAGCCATCAGTTAAACATATTTTTCCTTCTTTCTATGGTAGAAACACATTTTCAGATAAAGCTGTGTATCACTTACTTGCAAGTAAAAAGAAACAATGCAATGCTTTGTAGCACAGACAATTAAAAAGTGCAGTTCTTATCAGAACATGGCTTGGATTATTGCTTTAAAAAGCAGTCAGGCTTTTAAAAAGCCATAATAATCTCTATTAAAGTCACAGCCCTAGAAACTTAATGACACTGAGCTTCCTTTTCTGGCACCTAAACTCTCAGTTGAAGAAGGAAATCTGTAGGGGATAAGAAAAAAAGGACAGAACAAAATATAAATTTACTCAGAGATTCTTCTGACACTGCTACTCTGTGAGTCCCTATTTTGTGACGCATCCATCTGAGGTGACACTTTTCTACCCAGCCTAATTTCATTGCTTTTAGTCATCCTTAAAATGAGTGAAAGGTCCAGTTCTTAGGTTCCTCAACTCTGTGCAATCTCCATGCTTTTACTAGGAGATGAGACACAGGAGGAAAAGCTGAAACTTCCACATGGTTGTGGTGTTTCCCCACTTCTCTCTGCTCTCAGCAGAGAACAAAGGAAAACTCTAGAGCTATTTTAAACGTTGTTTGGAAACATTAGTCCCTCCATCCCATTGCAGGACTCCATATGGCACTAAGTACATTTTTTGGGGGGGAAATAGCAAATCAGAGCAAAACACTTACAGTCCTGCAGGTGCTTCCTCGTGACTCCACACAAATACGAATTCTGCAGTGTAAGTAAACCACAGAGTTGTTGACCAAGGAGAAAATTTTCATCTTAAACTGAGCTTTGCTTGAATTCCCATTTTCCACCAGCGTGGTGTAAGTATTTGGGATGGGGCAGCTGAAAAGGGAGACAAAAACCACACAGAGCAGCTAAGGCTAGAGAAGGCAGGTTTTGGTTATAGCACAGAACTTGGTTTTAAGGCTTTCCTTTCTTTGGGAAGTCACAGCTAGACCCTTCAAGAAGCAGCTCTGGCAGTGCAATGGTGACAACAGGCTTTTTGCTGCTTTATTCTCACAGTAACAAGTGGAACAGGAGATGTGAGAAGTGGTTGGAGAGCTGAAGAAGGAGGGAAAGAGTAACAGAAAGAAAGATTTAAACTTGGCTTCACCAAATTGAAAAAAACCCCTCAAACTTAATGGACTAGATTTTGTTACTGAGCAAAATGTTTATCCTATATTTTAAGGTGAGCCTAAGAAATATGAAACTGGGGTGAGATCAGGAATCCAGACAGGAACAAACCTCCTCTTTCACCAGAGGCTGCTCTAATATCGTATGTGAGGAACTAAATATCCTATTTCCTTGTTGACAAGAGACACATAAGCTCTTGATAAAGCTGCAGCCACAAGCTCTGAACCATAGATCAGGAGATAAAGCACCCATTTTTCAAATGCTCTTTCACTACTGACTGCCAAAATCACCTTCAAGTGATTTCTTCAGGTTAAAAGGACAATTCCCTCACAAAACTGGGAGGAAGATGACCAAACCCAAAAAACTTTCACATAGCCCTTTGAAATCCCTCATCATATCAATATTTCTTGTTCAAAGAAGGTATAACCAGGTCAGATAGAAAGGGACTGTGCATGTGAATGATGAGAACAGATGTAAAAGCCATTTAAAATATAACACATTATGAGTCAGTATCACTGTAAGACCTAAGGCATGGCTCATAGTATTTGCAAATGGCATTGCTGTACCTGTTGCTGATGAAAACAAATGGCAGGGGATCCACTGAATTATTGGTTGGAGTGGCCCAGCAGTCAGTGAGAACCACCTTGAGCTGGCTGTCTGCCCTCTGCATCCCCACCTCCATCAGCACATCCTCACTGGCAGAGACACTGAAATTTCTGGGCACTGGGGAGCTCCCAATGAACAACTGCATTTCTGTTCTGAAGTATCCAGGTCCATGCAAATCCTCAAAGATGGTGTAAAGTCTGAAAAATCAATTATCCTCTTTTAAAGACCACAAAGTTGACTGGGAGTTTCTGCAAGTCTTAAATCAGTGCTTGTTCCCCCACATAATTAAAATCTGCAGTCCAGGATGGCAGGACACTGTTCAAAAGGAAAGGTGGAAAAGCATGGAATTTTCAGCTGGGAAGGTAGAGAGAATGGAAACACAAGTGGGAAAATCCAAAGGGTGGTCTCAGTAATTCAAACAGGGCAGAGAGAAATACCAGGGTGGAGCAGAAGGGGAACAAGGCTATGAGCTCTCTGAAAGCTCAAAATAAGGACAGTAAAAGCTTAGCCAAAAAAAAATGAGACAGGGAAAACCTGAACAGAAAGTGAAAGGCATGAGAAAATTATAGAACTGAAAGAAAAGTGGCCTGACAAAGACTTTTTTGGGAAATAGGAAGGAAAATACAATCTCTGGACAGGGCTAGGAAACAGGAACTGGATTTGGTGCCAATAGTTTAAGCAGGGTGATGGGCAGGAGAGGAGGTGCACTTGTCTGAAGGGAGGACACTCCCATGACAGAAAGGCTTGGGCTGTCACATTTTCTGTCAGCACAGCTCTGATTTTCTAGGAAGTGTGGCTCTGATTCCATCTTACTTGAAGGTGGGGCCTTTCACAACAAAAAAAGTATTTGTATTATGTATCTTCTGTTTTTTCAAGTTGACCAAATAAGGATTAGTGGAGGGTTAAAAACTGCCATTCTCAGAAGCCACATAGCAATCTGCAGGCCCACATCAGGTGGAAAGATAAATAATTTATATGCTCCAAAAGCAGAAAAATGCTGGTTTTGCTACAAGGGATTGCCCAGGAAAGCAATGAGGAGAACAGGAATTCTGACTCCTAAACCTGCAGTTCCCAAAGGTTTATTTCCACCTGTGGTTTAGCCAGGTAAAGGCCAACTTGTTGGATCTACTAGCACATTAGTTGGAGTAGGAGAGGAGCACAACAGGGATCTCCTTGATGTCTTGGACTGGCTACCTAGAGCACAGGCTAGACAGAGTCAGAGAATAAAGTGGATATTTATTTAAGGCCTCTAACAAATACACCTTGGGCTGTGCAGGAGCCCGGCAGAGGCTGCAGCCAAGATGGATGAGGGTCATGAGTTTTTCAGGCAGATACAAGTTTGGTCTATTTGCATATCAGAGGTTAATTGTCCAAGTAGTTAAGTCACATTCCCTCACTTTGCTTCCCCCAATTTACTTTTGTTTATACTTTTCAGGCCTGAGGCTGTGATGATGACTTTGGTTCTCAGGTCTGGAAGGATTGTTTGTCTGACCACACTGTGAGGAGAGCTTACAAACACTCTACATGGAATTCAGATTTATACACTAATGCAGTACAGGATCTGAAAAATAGAACAGCTAAAACTTAAGGCATCATTCTGAGCACAGAACTCCCAGATTGCTCCCAGTGCCGCCACTGGATACAGCTACAGCCCCTGTGGGTTTTCCCAATGCAGCAGAATTTCAAAGCAGAGAGAGGTGGTCCTCACCTTTCTGCAGTGAACCCAGAGGAAGTTAAGACATTGTTTTGAAACACACAGTGGATGGGACTGGCAATGTTCAAGTGGTGGATTATTCCCTGAGCAGAAACATCATTCCGAAGGGTGGTCCTCACCACAGTAGTAGTCATGTTCTGCAGCACAGAAAGGAGAAAACACATCAATATTTCCAGGGTTGTACCAGAGCTTTCCACTTTCAGGTGCTTGGATGTTCCTCATTCTCCTGACAGCAAAAATCAGATTAAACCTCCAGTATCTTTGTTGCTGTACAGGAAGGGAAAGAAAATACACCAGTCTTCTTCCTTTCCCTTTTTGTCATATCATAGAATCATAGAATCACAGAACTCTGTGACGGTGTTCACAGGGGTCTGAGGATGAGGGAAGAGATGAGGATGTGACTCCATGTTTCAGAAGGCTGATTTATTATTTTATTATATATATTACATTAAAACTATACTAAAAGAATAGAATAAAGGAGTTCATCAGAAGGCTAGCTAAGAATAGAAAAAGAAAGAATGATAAACAAAAGCTTGTGTCTCAGACAGAGAGTCTGAGCCAGCTGACTGTGATTGGCCATTAATTAGAAACAGCCACATGAGACCAATCACAGATGCACCTGTTGCATTCCACAGCTGCAGATAATCATTGTTTACATTTTGTTCCTGAGGCCTCACAGCTTCTCAGGAGGAAAAATCCTAAGGAAAGGATTTTTCAGAAAATATCATGGCTACAGAAGTCCACCAACAGCTTTGGTTGGAAGGGATCTTAAAAATCATTAAGTTCCAAACCCCCTGCCATGGGCAAGGCCACCTTCCACTAGACCAGGCTGCCCAGAGCCCCATCTAACCTGGTCTTGAACACTTCCAGGGGTGGGACAATGATCATTCCTTAGCAATGGTCATTGCTCCAGGAGGGAGTTTCTGTACTTTGGCATGGTCTGAACATAGCCATTGGTTTGGGATCCAAAGAGAGCTGGCACTCTTTGTCCCCACTGCTGGTAGCTATTGAAGTATTTGTCACTATGAGGTGTGACAGTGTTCACAGGGGTTTTCAGATGAGGGAGGAGACGAGGATTTGACTCCATATTTCAGAAGGCTTGATTTATTATTTTATGATATATATTACATTAAAACTATACTAAAGGAATAGAAGAAAAGGTTTCATCACAGAAGGCTAGCTAAGCTAAGAATAGAAAAGAATGAATAACAAAGGTTTGTGGTTCGGACAGAGAGAGAGCCAGCTGGGCTGTGATTGACCATTAATTAGAAACAACCACATGAGACCAATCACAGATGCACCTGTTGCATTCCACAGCAGCAGATAACCATTATTTACATTTTGTCTTTGAGGCCTCACAGCTTCTCAGGAGGAAAAAATCCCAAGGAAAGGGTTTTCATGAAAAGATGTCTGCGACAATGAGGTGATGAAATTACTTTTAAGAAAAGACAGCTGCAAAGGGAACCCAGAAGAGGCATGGGAAGTGACTCTCAGTTTGGACAGGCCCTTGAGTTTTGCTGCCTGACCTCAGAGATTCCCCTTCTCTTTGGTGACAGAGTTAACTTTCCATCACAGGAAGGAGATTTTTTTCTCCAACAGAAGTTCAGCAACCAATAGCCTGCACACCTAGCTAAGGATCTGCCACTGCCTCCCCCACCCTGAAAGAGAAACAAAGTGCTCCAGGCCTTGCAGGCATTCCCTCATCAGTGGACTTACGGTCTCAACCTGGGTGCCACAGTCGCTCCAGCCCGCCTGCAGCACGACGTGGGTGCCATTGCTGGTGCTCACATTGCAGCCAGGCTCCCCCAGGAACAGGGAACTCTCTGGGATGGACTCCTGCTGCAGGAACCTCTTCTGGATGGCAAGGACAATCCTCTCAATCTCACAAAACACACTCACAGCGTCTTTAATGGAAACCTCTTGGGCGGGTTTGACCAGGGGGGCTGGAGGTGCTTGAGGAGAAACATCAGGAGCTGCCATGGGATCCATGGTGAGAGGACTCAGCACTGTTCTGGAGAACATGGGGTCCTCCAGAGCTTTGTGCTCAGCAGGAGAGAAGTCCAGTGAAGCAAGGGAGGAAACATGAGCTGAAGTTTGCAGAGATGTCACAGGTAAAATTGCACTGTTCACAGGTTTCTTATCTGTCACTGTTGCCTTCTGGCTGAAGGGAAGTGCTGAAGAGAGCCAAAAATAAAGGTACTGTTGTAATTTACATGTTGGGATTGGTCTCATTAAGCAAAAGCAAACTCTTAGGAGGAAACTCACAGTTACTGGCAGGAAACTAGTTTCTTTTGTTCTTTTAACCTGCTCTACTTACTGCCAAAGCTGGGGCTTTTTTTAGAAAGGAGCCCATGAGACACATAAAGTGCCTGTCCATCAGAAAAGCTGAAATGCTTTATTTCCAGGCAGCTGCAATAATTAGTGTGTAACACATGTACATACAGCTTTTGGAAGTGCTTGCACAATATTCCCCACTGGAGGTTGCTCAGCAAGTATGTTTTTGCCTGGAGCTGTAGGAGACTGCCCAGTTCTGGCTGGGGGCATCACCAGGAGTTTGATAAAAAAGCACAGGCCTCATTTATGACCAGTTACTACCCAAAAGATGGGACCTTGAGTTCTTTGGAAAACACATTTTGGGAGATCCATGGGACAAAGCTCATGTGGCAGCCCCATATTGCAGGTGTGTCCTGAGAGAGAGGAATAAATGTGTCAGTGGCAATCTGTAATGGTTCCAGGAAGAAAAAATTGGGGAACAAGGGAAGCACAGGTTCAGATCAATGTGTGTCAAACACCCAACATCCAGCACAGGTCTGGGGTTACGCCCTAAGTTCAAACCTGTCACCCACCAATGACTGACAGAGAATCAGGATAATAAACTCAATTTGCAGGAAAGCACAAACAATGTGTCTCATTGAACAAAACTTCTCTTAAATAATGTTCGTGGCTAAAACATAAAAATACCACCTATTTCCCAAGAAATAAATAAAATCTGTACGCATATATAAATCCTCTTGGAACTGCCCAGCTTCCAGAAATGCCCCAAATGAAAAAACCACTGATTCGCACACTAAAGGAAAGAAAACAAAAGTTGGAGCTCTTCCAGAGCTGGATTTCCCAAAAGCTTATCATCACATTAATATCTTAGTTAAAACTGAACAAATGTTGATATCAATTGGCAAATCATTGTGACTTCAGTAAAAAATGTTCCTTATCATGGTGGTTACAAAACAAATATAAATTACTGAAGAAGCCTAAGAGAATTTAGGAAATTAAGGACCTATCATACAGCAGCGAACAAATGACTTGAGGAAAGAGAAGCCAGATGAATTAGCTCATAGAAAAATGTAGTTTGTAATATCAGCATTTCCTCCCTGCTGCCATACAGAGGTCAAGCCACCTATCAAGTATTTTCTGTTACTTTTTCTATTAACTCTTCTATTCCCTCTGCTACTGCTATGAAAATCAATAAGAATCTTGACAATCCTGTCTAATTTTTGTGGCAAGTATGAGGATCAGAACTCTTAAAAGAACCCTACAGCATTAAAATTAATGCAGTTTATTCCCACTGCCAAGGAGATGCTTCTAACCCCAGGAGCCTCCTCAATTTTCCCCCCATTTCACAATTCTGAGGAGATGCTTGAGTAAATGCCCAGCATGAGTGAAGCAGAATCCAGGTTGTAATCTAGTTGCTGTCTTAATTTTTACCTGGCCAAAATTTTCATTTTTGAGAGAAAAACCATGCTTTTACTTCACTTTCTCTTTCCAAAGTCTAAAAACTGGAGCAAACCAGAGCACATGTGGGACTCAGAAAGCAGCAGCAGCCACCTGCTCTATGGGGACCTGTCCCTAAACAAACCCTTTGTTTTAGCCCAGGTTTGAGGGAGGAAGGCATTCTACAAAGCACCACCATAATATAGTTGTGATCCTACTAATTACCATAAATGTTTCTGAAGTAATTTTGCATGAGATTCTAATTGACAGCCCATAATAAAGAACAAATGGATCATGTCAGGGATTCATGATTTGGGGTTTTTTTTCAGAGGTGACTTGTGAAACAGATTTCAGCTGCACTTAGTCAGGAGATTAATGTTGTTTGTTACTTACTTCAATTACATTTAAAAGAAAAGAAGTTGTATAATCAGCTTTGGCAAAGTGTGGGCTTTCACCTGAGCTCCAGACCCAGAGGTGTGTGAGGAAAACAACTATTCCCAGTGAAGAAGAACTCACATATCCATTTATTTCTTGGGATTTCTATTTAATGGAAAAATTATTAGTGCAAAGCAGAGCATAAGGTGTTTTTAAATTATTTTAAACAAGTGCTAGTTATGGCTGTGTTCAGGGACTTATGGAAATAAGTAGCTTATAAACCCCTCAATCCATGACCTCAAACATCTCCTGATCTTTTTCTCTGTAAAACTGATTCTAGACACTGTCACAAAGACCAGTTGGTTTTGTCCTTTTGGATCAGTGGTACCTTCCTATGTCATCTGTGGGAGTTCCCTGAAAAACTTACTGGATGGAGAAGCAGGAGCAATATAAGGAGAGAGAAAGGCTTTTCATCCATGTGTTTTACAGGTATTTTCATCTCAGAAGACACAGATTAATAATAGATTTTGTCATTTATCTGGCTATGAAGAATTACTGGGGCACAAGCTGCTCCTCACCGTGTGTGGAGAGGCTGCTCCTGTCCATGGTGAAGTGGGAGCTGTGTTCCAAGGCCTCACAAAAAGTGCTGATGACATGGTGGGCATCCACTTCTTCTGCAAGCAGCAAATTGAAACTTACCACTGTGCTCCCATTAGTAACACCAGTTACCAGCACTTGAATCAGACCAGCATCCATCTGCTGCAGCACCTCAAGGGGCAGAGATTTCTGCACCTGCAATAAAAACAAAATGTATGTGGGGATGGGCAGATGGAACAATTACATTCCAGGCTGTGTACACTGCTCAGAAATGAGTGTTGTGCTTCCTGCTCTGGAGGGAAGCAGCAGAAAATTGACCTTTTGCTTTGTAACATTTTCAAGCCAGAGCAGCTGAAGGATGTGGTGCACATTTAACCATGAATATTAAACGAGCCAAGCGATCAATACATCTCATCTGGCATTTGGCACAAGCCCTGGCCTCTGGTAACAGACAAGGAGGGAGGAGACTGCAGGGGAGCTCCATGTTCTGCCTCTCAAAATGCCTCTGGGGAGAGGGGCAAGCTAAGAAATTCCAATCCAATCCAAGGAATCCAATCCAAGGAATCCAATCCAAGGAATCCAATCCAATCCAAGGAATTCCAATCCAATCCAAGGAATTCCAATGTAATCCAAGGAATCCAATCCAATCCAAGGAATTCCAATCCAATCCAAGGAATTCCAATCTACTACAAGGAATCCAATCCAATCCAAGGAATACCAAGCTAATCCAAGGAATCCAATCAATACAAGGAATCCAATCCAATACAAGGAATTCCAATCCAATCCAAGCAATCCAATCCAATCCCATCTAATCCAAGGAATTCCAATCCAATCCAAGGAATCCAATCCAAGCCAAGGAATCCCAATCAAATCCAAGAAATCCAATCCAATCCAATCCATGGAATTCCAATCCAATCCAAGGAATCCAATCCAATCCAATCCAATCCAATCCAATCCCATCTAATCCAAGGAATTCCAATCCAATCCAAGGAATCCAATCCATGCCAAGGAATCCCAATCAAATCCAAGAAATCCAATCCAATCCAATCCATGGAATTCCAATCCAATCCAAGGAATCCAATCCAATCTAATCCCATCTAATCCAAGGAATTCCAATCCAATCCAAGGAATCCAATCCATGCCAAGGAATCCCAAGCAAATCCAAGAAATCCAATCCAATCCAATCCATGGAATTCCAATCCAATCCAATCCAATCCAATCCAATCCAATCCAATCCAATCCAATCCAAGGAATCCAATCCAATCCAAGGAATTCCAATCCAATCCAAGGAATTCCAATCCAATCCAAGGAATTGCTGGTGGAAGTGAAGGTGCTCCTGACACTGCTCAGAGGGCTCTCTCAGCCCAGGAACATTACAACCTGGAGCAGGTGACCTTCAAGCTTTGCTTTCCAGCTGATTTCCCACCAAAGCCAAGCAGAACCCACCTCCTTCTAAATGCCCATGCCAGGGTAATTAAGGGCCCAGGTGGGGGCTACACTGTGGCCACCTCCAAATGTTTCTTCCTCTCCCTGATTTCTGCAGGGAATATCTGGAGCAGCAGGGCTGGATTTGAGCCATGAGTTTAAGGCGCAGTTTATTTCAGTGTGTGATTCTCAGGGATGCCAGCAGTGATTCCCACCAGGAAGAGCCCAGGGAAGAGGCAAACACTGGGAGCCACCAGGAGAAGCCTTGTTTGCCTTGCACCCACGCTCAGAGCTGGTGCTTTTAGTGCTGGATTCTCACAGCTTTTGCACAGCCTTGTGCCCTGCCTGCTGTGCATTGCCCAGCCCTGACTTCTCCCTGGCTGTTTCCCAGCCCTGCAGACAGTCCCAGGATTTGCAGGTGTCCTGCAACCCTTTCTTGGGTCCCCAGAGCTGGGTGCCAAGGCCACATGGCACCGAGCAAACCCCTGTGTGCCCCAGGGAACAGCTGCCTTGTGCCTGCAAGTCCCACCCAGCAAACCTGGGAGTGCCCCATGGAGCAGAGCTGGGAACATGGAGACAGCTGGCTCCGCTCTGAACACCTGGGCAGAACAGAAACTGTCCTTGTCAGACCCCAAATCTCCCCTTTCACCAAGACAGGGCCTCTTGGGCTCCTTCTGCTCTCTCCTTCTGCTGTTTCACCAGCAGGTACTGAAAAGTTGGAGGTCAGACCTGAGTTTTCAGCTTTCAGAATTTTTGTCTGAATTTCTCAACATTAAACACAGACACCCGTGACATCCTCCTAGCCCAGCCTGATTTCATCCTCTTTCCCTATCTGAAAATTTTATTTTATCAGTTCTTCTTTTTCACAGCATCACAGAATCATTGAGATTGGAAAAGTCCTCTAAGATCATCAACCTGTGACCAATCCCCACCTTGTCCCCAACCCAGAGCTCTGAGTGCCATCTCCAGGCCTTCCTTGGACACCTCCAGGGATGGGGACTCCAAACCTCCCTGGGCAGCCCCTGCCAAGGCCTGAGCTCCCTTTCCATGCAGGAATTCCTCCTGATGTCCAACCTCAACCTCCCCTGCAGCATCCTGAAGCCAGTTCCTCTTGTCCTGTCACTTGTTCCCCGTGACCAGAGCCTGACCTTCACCTGGCTATAGGTTTTGGGTTTTTTTGTTTTGTTTCTGTCTTTATTCCCATTTTCCCTCCCAAAGCAGGACCCAGAGCTTGAATAGTGTCACAGCACATTCACAGTATTTGCATTTAGCCACTAGGTGACACTACAAACCCCTTTATCCAAGAGACTCCGGGATTTCCCAACAGGTACCACACCCTGGGTTATCAAAACAATGATTGATGAAACCGGGCTGGGGAAAAAAAAACCGGGATGGAGGTGTGGGAACAGAACTTTTTGGAATGAAATATTCAACATACAACACCCTTGAGTATGGGGAGTTCTTACAAGAAAAATTATCTTCAGGTCTGTCATTCTATCTTCAATTTCTACAGCACACAAAGGAAATCTAAGCAGGGAATGCATTGACAGTGTGGCAACTGTGAATAAATAAGTAAAAGGTACAGTAATTTGAACAGAATATTGTTTCAAGACTGTTTTTTCACTCAGAGAGGAAAAAAGAAATAACCCTCCCCACTGTGTGAGGTTTGGGTGCACCTTCAGGGAGAAGGTACCAGAGCACCCAGCCACCATCATCAGCAGCTTCCAGGATGTGGAGTTGGAGAAACTCAAATTAACAAAAGGGTGAAATTCCACTGGAATAGTGAAAATTCCTTAATCCCTGTTCCTACACTCATTCCACAGTCATATAGCTGCAACCAACAATCATTTTAGGTGCATTCAGCGACACAAACACAGGCCAGGCGCCTTCCACATGAGGGGGTCACTCATAAGGCATTAACATTTATTAGTTTCACACCTTTTGTCACTCAGCTAAGTTTAAGACACCCAAATTCAAAACAAGCTTTCCACTTGGGAATTTATTGCGCCTCAGTGAATGTATTTTCAACTCAAACTTTTTGCTTTCCCAACATTTTGTTGAGGACAAGCCATGATATCTTTCTTGGGGTGTTGTAAAACACAAGCTGAACAAACCCCAGGATTTAAATACTTTTTTTTTTGCCTTTAGCTATGTTGTTTTTAAGTGGCATTACAAGAAAGGTGGTGGACAATGACAGTGCAGGTTGTCACATCAAGATTTTACCTCCTTCTCATTATTTAAAGGATGATATTTCCATTTGCTGTGCTGCCAATTTAACCACATGGCACTTAAGTACTGGGGCTTAAGAACATTATACACATTAGGATTTATAAATCCTTTGAATTGTAGATTATTACTCCAAAGAGGTTTAAAAAAAATGTCTGGCAAACTGTATTTAACTGGAACTTGAGAGTGCTTTTAAAGCTCATAAAACTTTCCTCATTTACTTTAAAAGATCCATTTTCCATCCTCATAACCAGAAAAGAAAATATACAGATCTTTCCGGTCTCCTAAATTTTCTTTGGCATCTAGAAATACAATATTTATAATATTATTTACAGCAGCTATGCAATTATAGCCCATTTAGAGTGGCTCAGAGGTGGAAGGAATCAACACTAACACATCTCTCCAGCTGATCAACAAAACCAGAGAACTGGGAAAAGGAGGGAGTTCCTTATAATCCCAAATGATCATTTCCTGCCTGAAAATTTGAGACCCAGGTAAAACTGACACAAAACTTCATTTTGTTCCTTTGTATGTAACCATTTAACAATTTTTTGTTCTTTTACATGTAAGCATTTTACAATTATTTTTGTATTTTTCCTAAATATATTGTATATTTTTCCTAAATATATTATTTTTATATTTTCCTAAATATATTATATAATAATATATAATATATTTATTTTCCTAAATATATATAACATATATAATATAATATAATATAATATATTATAATATAATATAATATAATATAATATAATATAATATAATATAATATAATATAATATATTATAATATAATATAATATAATATAATATAATATAATATAATATAATACAATATATATAATATATAATATATATTTCCTAAATATTATATTATATTATATTATATTATATTATATTATATTATATTATATTATATTATATTATATTATATTATATTATATTATATTATATTATATTATATTATATTATATTATATTATATTATATTATATTATATTATATTATATTATATTATATTATATTATATTATATTCCTGGACTAAGATATCTGCCTGAATGAAGGAAATTCCTTAATTTCAGTCCATTTCAATACTGTGCTGTTCTGAAATAGCCTCGGGCAGAGCGTGGTGCTGAATGAGAGAGAGGTCAGTGGAGAATTGCTCCCTTTTCACTTTGCTAATCACATCACTCTCGTTTTGTCACAGTTTTTCTGATGTGACAGCTTGGGGCCAAAACAGCTCCAGGAAAGCTGTGCTCTGCTAACACACCCAGAAAGGTGCAAAGCAGTGGGAAGCTGATGTGATGTGCAAGAAGGATAAATGGATCCCCCTCTTCCCTCCCTGCAGCTGTCTGTGACCCCAGGCTGGCCTGTGCCCCTGTGCCAGCTGTGTTCCACGGTGACTCTGTCCCCAGGGAATCTTGGGAGCCTCTGCAGGATTTGAAAATCCATCAAACAAATCCATCAAATTGCCAGTGATGGATTTATCACCACACTTATCAAAGCCTCTGAAAACACAGACAGTGAAGGGGAGGTAAAGGAGGCAATCAAGCAGCCCAGAATAACCAGTGGATTGGATTTCCAGGCATGGGTGTGTTGGAGGGAGCACCAGAAGGAAGAAACTTCTGGTAAATTCACTGCAATATTAGATAGCAACACCCCAGAATGCTGAGAGGGTTAAAGGCACAGCAGATATCATGCTGTGCTTTGATATCCTGCACTCTAATTACAAGTGAGGGCAGAGGTGACTTTTCAAGAAACCACTCCCTCTCCAGATATGGGGCTACAAAACCCAGGATGATTCCAAGAACTGCTGCAAAGCCTTGAGGTACTGCTGCAAAGGAAAATAACAATTATACAGCTAATTAGGATAGAGATGTTCAGGGCAAGGGTATCAGAGCACTTTGCTGGTTCCATTACCTTTCCACCACACCCCTGGAGGAGATCAATAATTCAGTATACCTAGGTATGAGAAGGAGAGGACATGGAGGTACCAGAGAATCCCAAAATCCTGATCTTCCTCTAAAACACAGCTGCACACTTATCCTGCAGCCTTAGGCAGTCAGGGGAAGCCAAACCTTACAGGTGTGCCAAGGGGCACACATACAGGCTTTGGGGGGAAAAGACCATACACAGGGTTTTATTGAGACAGGTACCAGGTCACATCCTTCTTCACCACTTACTTCAGCAACAAAGAGCTGTGCAAAGGTTTGATTTTCCTCACTGCTGTTATTGTTAAAGCCTGGAGAGTATTCCGTGTTTGTTATCCGAACTGTGCCACTAAGTTTCTGGAAGGCTACAAGGAAAGAAGAATACAATACAAGTATTAATATATTATATAAATATATTAATTATAAATATTAAAATTATATAAATATAATATGTGCTTTATGGGCTGCAGCCCATGGACAGGTGTGTCACAGGGTCCAGCATCCCTGGCCACAAGCATCAATTCACAGCAGCAGAAGGCCAGCCCTCTGAAATGTAGCCCAAACCCCAAAAGTCTAAAAATAAATCATCCAGCATCTTAGTCTGCCCTGCCTGAGCCCCAGATGGCTCTCAAGAACCCCTGATGGCTCTCAAGAAAGGCACTGACCTCCTGCAGGTCTCATATCTGCCAGCTCTGCCTTGGATCCTCAGCGATATCTGGAATTTTGCTCTATTCAGGCACTGGAATTGCTCTCCCAGGCTCAGCTGGGTGTCCCACCAGTCCCTCCAGAGGGAAACCATTGCAGCACCAAATCCTCCCTGCAGCCTCAGAGGAAGGCTGGGCTGCTGCCTGAGCTTGCACATCTACACTTTGGACAGCTGTGGTGGGATGAGATGAATCCCAACAGGGTGTACGCTTCCCTCCTAGTTCACATCTGCTGGATGACATCAATGCAACTCAAACATTTTGAGTTTATTTCCTGATTTCTCTGTGTTTCCCAGTGTCTCTGGGCTTGGCATTGTTACTACAGACACTGAAGTGATCAGAGAGCAGAGAAAGGGCTTCTCAAGGCATGGTTTGTGCCCTGGCATCCATTTAGTGATGACTGCAATCATCCAATGCTGTGACCATTGCCAGCAAATTGCCTTCATGCTGCCCCCAGCTCCTAACAAATCATCCCTCCCGACAACAACAAAACCTAATGTTTCAATGGTTTATATAAATACAGGATTGTCTTCACCAAAAACCTCAAGAATTTTATCATCTAGCCAAGGATTCAGTTTAAAATTCTGATTCAAGTTACCAGTCTTTGCTTTCTGGTGTAGCAACCTGCTCTCCTCCCTACACACAGCCAACTGCACCTCCACAGGGGATCAGGCCCCAGGCTCCAGCTCTGAGCCCGTCTGACTCCTACATTCAGTTTTAATCTGCCATTTTAGCTGCTTTCTATGAAACAGAAGGAATTAAAAAGCTCTGCATAAACTCTTTACACCCAAGTTCTACCCACACTGGGAAAATAATCACTTGAACTAGGACAGGTACTGGAGGAAAAGAAATAGTGACCAGGTAAAGCTTTACAGGAGAGGGGAGAAATGCCTTCTTGACCTCCTGAGCCCACCGGAGGAGGGTTCCTTCATCCCAGCATAATTCTGATCCCAAAGGAATCCTCACCACTGGCAGATCAAAGGATTTGGGTTTGCTTTTTGCCATGGCTTGTCCTGTCATGTGAGCACAGGTATTTAGGGGATAAAACACTTCATTTGTTTCAGGTGAGAGGGGAAAATGTTCTGAACAATTCTCAAATAATAATAAAAAAGACTCCTGGTATTTAAAACACCAGACTATGAAGAGTTGGCTGAGGTTGAGCCTCCAGGTCAGAGATGATGCCACAAGGAGGAGCTGCATATGAAACTTCACCAACCATGGGCTTTTACCCTCTGGATTTCCTGCCCTAGGCTGGTGAGATGCCACTCTGGTGGCTTTTGCTCTTATTCCTTAGGCATAATCCCTCCACAAGCTTCTTTCCCAGCAAAAGCACTTGGCTGAATATTTGGTTCACCAGGAATATAAGCCAAGTTTTTATAAACGGAACTCTTTTTGAGTAGAATCCTTCTTTTTTTTTTTTTCTTTTTTTTTTTTTTTCTAGCTGGGAACAGCCTATAAGTGGCTTTTTGTCAGTTAAAATTAGCTAATTTTATACTTTAAAAAAAATCTTTGTTTTCATTTAAAAAACAAAACATCTTTTTTAGGTGGGGAGAAGACAGCAGCTGAGCAGGGCATTGGCACAGCTGCCCAAGGCAGGGCAGGATGGCAGGAGGGGACACCTGATGAGCAGGGATGGGGGGACAAGAGAGGCTGGAGAAGCAGCATTGGGTGAAAAATGACTGAAAAGGGCATTTTCCAGGGAGAAAGGAATGAGGGAGAACCAGAAGTGGGGCTGGATCAGTGGAGACCACCAGGAACATGAGATCACAGGGGAGGGGGAGATAAAAGAGCAGAGGAATGTGTGACTTGTGATCAGAGAGATGTGGAGGGCATGAGAGACAGAATAAAGATGAGCAGAAGCAAAACTGAAATAGCCAAACTAAACAGTGACACACTACAGAAAAAAAAAAAATACATTTAGTGATGGGCAGAGACAGCAGCATTGCTATCCCAAACAAAACTGTAATTTTAACACCAAATCTGACTCTCTGAAATATGATTCAGCTCCAGTCAACAGAAAAATCCCCTAATTAAGTGCAATACATCTGCCCAAACCCAAACAGATGAAACCTTCAGCAGCCTTGTTGCTCTCAATTGCATCTCTTGAAGCAAAGTCTCTCGGGTTTCCAGGCAGCTCCTGCCTCACAGGGGATTTGTGGAGGACTCTGACTAATCATCCTCTGCTGAGAGCAATGGGAAGGCAGGTCCTTTTCCTCCCTGGCTGCCTAAATTAACTCCTCACACAGTTGCTGCTGCTGTGTCCTGGTGCCAGAGGCTGCAGGAAAAACCAGGATGTGTGGCAAAAGGACAAGTAGTAAATGTTGCCACGAGCCACATTTCAGTGCACTCTTTTATCATGCTTCCTCCTCTTGGGGTGAAGAACTGTAACATCAATAAAAGCAACTGCTAAATTGCCAGGAAGAGGAATTGCTTTCACAAGCTGATTTAGCAAAGAGAAAGTGCCAATTCCTGCAGAAAATATTATTGACATAGAAAAAATTGCAGGCACCAAGACAATAACTTTGACATTGAAGAGATAGTTTTAGATGCCTTTTTCTGAACTCTGAGTGAGACTTGCTTCTCCCCCAGGTGAATTCCCATGTGCAGACCCCATGGGATGTGTACTCACTGCAGGCTGGGTTGGGGGCTGGAGAGGTGCCTGGCCAAGCTGGTGTCCCCAAGGCTCCAGAGTGTCCCTCAGACCAAGAGCTGTTCTCCCTTCCCACCTCTCCATCTGCTCTGGGGGTGGCAATGCCAACGTTCCTGGCCAGCAGAGCTGTGTGGGGGCACCTGGAGAGCTGCCCTGGGGCACTGTGTGAGTGCTGGTGGCAGCTGAGGCTCTTTGAGTTGGAAACAGCCCAAGTGAGCCGAGCTGCTCGTGCCTGGCTGTGCCCATGGGTGTGTTTGGGAGAGCAGCCATGGCCATGGAGCTTTGCTGCAATGGGCTCCTGGCCTCTGTCCCCATGGGCAGTGCCCTGCTGGGGGTGACCTCCATGGCCACTGGGCTGCTGGTCCTGCTCAAAGCCATCTGTGGGAAAAGACCTTTTTGCCAAGGGGTTGGAGGAGCACTGGTGGGACTGTGGGACACTCTTTTGTCACCCAAGGCCAGCGCACAGGGAGGAGTGTGGCAGCACCAGACATAGGGCCTGCAGCAGCCACTGTCCCCATGGGCAGTGCCCTGCTGGGGGTGACCCCCATGGCCACTGGGCTGCTGGTCCTGCTCAAAGCCATCTGTGGGAAAAGACCTTTTTGCCAAGACATTGGAGGAGCACTGCTGGGATTGTGGGACGCTCTTTTGTCACTCAAGGCCAGCGCAGCAAGGAGGAATGTGGTGGCACCTGACGCGAGGCCTGCAGCAGCTGCTGTCCCCATGGGCAGTGCCCTGCTGGGGGTGACCCCCACTGCCATGGGGCTGCTAGTCCTGCTGAAAATCATCTGTGGGGTCAGACCTTTTTGCCAAGGGGCTGGAGGAGCACTGGTGGGACTGTGGGACACTCGTTTGTCACCCAAGGCCAGCATAGCAGGGAGGAGTGTGGTGGCACCTGACGCGGGGCCTGCAGCAGCCGCTGTCCCCATGGGCAGTGCCCTGCTGGCAGAGACCCCCATTGCCACAGGGCTGCTGTCTCTGCTGAAAGCCGTCTGTGGGGACAGACCTTTCTGCCAAGGGGTTGGAGGAGCACTGGTGGGATTGTGGGACGCTCTTTTGTCACCCAAGGCTAGCGCAGCAGGGAGGAATGTGGTGGCGCCAGACGTGGGGCCTGCAGCAGCCGCTGTCCCCATGGTGGCAGTGGGAGCAGGGCCTGCAGGGCTTCTGCCTTCCTCAGGAGCCAAGTCCGTGCTGGTTTTTATTTCAGGAGCCGCGGTTTCGGTGAGAGGATCCACAATCTCACCTGCAACACAGAAAACACACCCTGAAACTGGAGGAGCAGGCACCAGGGCCTGACCTGAAAATGGCACCAAGGGCACTCAACCACCCATGGCAGCATTACAAAACCAGGTCTGGGATGGTCAGGAACGCAGTGTAGAACACGTGATATTTGTGGGGTTGAATCTGGTTTGGGCTGACACAAAGAATAGGTTTGATTCCTGAGTCTCCTGTTCTAGTTGGCAAGGCTGTGGATCAACTTGGTGGGAGGAAATTAGCCACAGACATAGCAAAAGAGGGAAAACTACTCCTTGCACTTATCAGGCTTATCAAGGAGGATCTCAGAGAGATTTCACCCGAATTTGTTTATTTATTTATTTATTTAAAGAATAATTTTATACACACACACATGCACACACACATATATATAGTTAGAGACAGGTCATATATACCCCTTCAGCCACAGACTGCAAAGGTACAATTATATAAACAGATACTCTAAAAGCAGATGTAAAACCCACAATTTATTCCCATGTTTCATGGCAAAAAAACCCCCCTACATGCCAGCCTTTTTCTCACCCTCACAGTTTCTTCCAGGTCGGGATGGATTGGTATCCATGGTTGTCTTGCACCTGCACATGTAGGAGCCCATCAAATTGATGCACTCTGCAAACACTGAGCAGTCATTGTCAGCTTGGGAAGCACATTCATCCCAGTCTGTGGGAGCAAAACAAGAGCAAAATTCAGAGAGCATCCCTGCTGGCTGCATTAGGCTAGAAATAGTCATTAAGTAGTCCTTTTTAAATTTACTTATATGGTTTTCCTTTTTCATCATTTACCTGTCAGCCAAGCTTTGAGTGATGCAGAACACTAACTGTTTTGTTATTCTCTTGTTCTTGTACTCTGAAAAGTATTTTCTCTGAGTAAAGACTTTTAAAATCATTGTTTTTAGAGGTAAACACATTTAAAGTGAAAAAAAAAATGCTGTAGGTTTGTACTACAATTATGTCAAAATCACTCACTATACCAACTTCTGTGTACAGCACCTCCAGATATATGAGGCAATGAATAGATCTGTTACCACTAGTTACCAGTAGATACAACATTAAATAGAGACTTAATCCAAATAATCTCCTGCTTCACATAAAAAGTAAATGCCAGTAACTCCCAGGGGAAGCACTGTTCTGTTCTTAACAGAGGAAGTGCTAAGGGCAAAATATCTTCTTATACAATTTTTCTTCTCAAAAGTAATGCTGTAAAACTGTGACCCTCTTTCTGGTAGTGTCAGAAAAGACATCCTGATTCATCAATGCATGAAGATGCTCTAAGGGTGTTCCTAATGTCTGATTTCAGCTGCTCTGTATCAGTTAGAGGGGCCTTTTCATGCAGTTATAGACCTATTTTATTGCAGAGTCTCTTCTCTTTTGAGGGATTTTTATCTGGAGTCTTGTGTTGCCATTCACACCCTGTTCCAGCAAATCTGCAAGGGCTGAGTTAGGCCTTTGGACAGGAATAATTCCAGTGAATCCCAGGTGAGCCCTCCCTGTGTGACAGCCTCGTGCGCCCACCTTCTGCCTCAGGGCCCTGAAAGAGGGAGAGCAGCAAATGAGGCTAAAAACTGTGTCTTGGGACAAATAATTCTGATCACAGGCTAGAAAATTTTTCTGAATAACAAATTAACAGAAGTGCTTGTTCTGTAAACTTGCAGATTAATGATGGTGATTATTTCTCTGAAACAAAGGAATATCCCACTCCATGTGCATGCACATACACACACTCATCTTTCTGCTTGCTTTTCCTTCCTTCTAGCTAATATTTCAATTCTTTTCACTTTTTTTGTCATTGGGTAATTGCTGTATCCATGATAGTCTCCATTAGACAATGTCATGTGTTTATGGCCAGCAGTTGCCTATTATTCCAGCCTAAACCACTTAGAGGGAATGCAGGAGGGTGCAGGATTGACTGAACACTGGAGATGAAATCTCATTAATTCCTAACTGTGCTATGAAATAATTGTGACCCTTGGTGGCTTCCAACACCATCTGAGAGATGCTAATTGCCAAATCACTTACATTCACTGCCTCCATTGTTTCTGAGGGTTTCCTTTTTCTGCACTTAGCACGGCTTTTTAAGCAAATTCCTTCGCCTCTGATGGCCACATTCAATCATGCATTGGGTCAAAACGCTGGCATTGACTGGTGCATCACTTGTGCACATCCACACACACACTGCACTAAACCATCTAAACCATCACATCTCAGCCAAAATCTGCTCTGAGTTCTCCTTCTGCACTCTTGGCACCTGTCTGGTCCTTCACATTTGGCACTTCCCTACACACACCTCAACCAACAGTCCTAGTCCAGAAATTATTAAAAAGCCTCCTTTGTGTTCATTCTGATTACCTATTATACACCTGTAAGGGGTACATGCAAAGGGTAAAAATCTGTGACATTCCTTGCCAAATGATGTTGCAGATGCTAAAGATTGATCTGATTTGATGGGAGAGATTCATGGGGGATAAACAAACCCAAAGAAATCCCTCTGGATTCAGGGAATCCTGGAGCTGAAAACAGTTTTTGGCTAAGGGACAATTTGTGGGAGGTGATGCCTTCTCCAGGAATTGGCTCCTGGGTGGGACATTGTGCTAGAAGGATCTTGGGCCTGACTCAGCACACATCCCTTTCTCTTCTCTCACCGTGCCCCACAAAACAGATTTTATTGTCTCTATTCATCATGGCAATAAACTTAATAATTTATGGATCTTCAAAGATCTGGTCCACTCCCTTCAGTTGTGCTGTCCCTTCTGACTGCTCATCCCTGCTTTTCACAGCTGAATGGACTGTCAATAAACCAAGCACAAAGCCAGGTGTGGCCAGGCTGCAGGGAGGATCCAGGGGACAGGATTTGGGTGGGCTTATTGCCAAAAGTCATGTCCTGGGGCTCTCCAGGGTCAGGAAGGAAAACATCCCATTATACAAATCCTTCCTTCCTGTGTTTCACTCCTTATTTTCCACTTAGGAAACTCATGTTGGAGAAACTCTTCTTTGGGTAGAGCTATGAAATAAACCCCTTTTCTCAGCCCCTGAGGAGGAGTGGAGGTGTTGGCTGTGCCCCTGGATGAGTGTGGTGCTGCTGGAAGCCACCTGCTTTTCTGCAGCTGAAGTGACAGTCCAGAGCCATCACCTTCTTCTTCCTCAGCCTTTTGGTCCCAGGATCAATAACATTTACAAAGTATTTTGGCACACATCAGCCTCTTGCAATTCAGCTGCCACTGTGATATTTGTAGGTTTCAAGTGCAATTTGTCTCCTGTTTTTTTACCTGTCCTGTTCTCCTTAACCTGCATATGCTCTGCAACTCCAAAGGGAGTTTTTCCTGCTCAGAAAGGCTCAACACACCAAGAGAGAAGAATAACCCATTCTGTTGGCTTTGGCAACTTTCTGAACTCTGCTGTCTCTGCCAGCTGGGAAACCTGAGGACAGAACTCAGTTCTTTGAAGATAAAAGTGGTGATTACTGAAGATCAAACAAAGGCCTAGCTTAACATAAATTCCATGCATGTTTCTTCAGTCCTATTCACAGTAAGGACATTTGGGAATTCCTCTGGCTGGGTTTCTAGAGGGAAGATGTCAAATTTCTTAAACCTTGGCCCCCAATCTTGGAGCACAAAACTGTCTAGAGGGTGTGTGGATCTACAGGCTGCAGATATTCCACAGTAATCCTGTCTGCCTTTCAGCTTGAGAAAGATGTGGCAAAATTCCTGCTGGGGAACAAAGAGGAGATGGAGGAAAATGAAGAGGGAAACCAAGGGCTCCACTTGGGTTAACCACAGTGAGGAGAAGCAGTGCCTGCAGGTACCTGGGGATAGCCAGTGCTCCTTTGTCTGTCCCTCCTGGGCTTTTGAATAAAACCTCTGGTAGAATTCTCACATCATGGTTTTCTCTTCAACAAACCACATCCTTTGTTTTTCTATTTTGTGAAAATTATTGGTGATACTGCACATGATCAAAACACAAATCTGCTTTCTTCTTGCAGAAAAAACCCCAAAAATTACCTTCTACTGCAGTGTTTTGCTGATCCACCTCTAGCACAGAGCCATTGTGCAGGTAGGAGAGCACTGGGGCAAATGTGGAAGCATCCACTGGAAACTCGGGATCCTGCACGGTGATTCTGAGCCTCACAATGATGCTTCCTGCTGCCAGGGATTCAATCTGCACTTTCAGTTTCCCAGATTTGTACAAGGCAGAAATGTTGGGTGGGAATGAATTTTCAAGCTGAGCAAAGGGAGAGAAGCATTGACAATTAGGGAGCCAACAGGTACCTCTTTAAATATTTATAGAAGCACAACATAGAAGATGCTGGAAAAAGAAAAGTTCCAAAGTGTTTCAGAAATCTTATTTTTCAGAGATTATTTTGGCACAAAGTAGTGCAACCCTGCTGAGAAGGACTTGAGTGTGGATGAGAGGCTGGACATGCCCTGGCTGTGTGCACTGGGAAACCCTCTGTGTGCTGGGCTTCACCAAAATCAGCGTGGGCAGCAGGAGAGGGGGGAATTCTGCCCCCCTGCCCCTTTCAGGTGAGACCCCACCTGCAGAACTGCATCCAGCCCTGGGGCCCAGCACAGGGAGGACAAGGAGCTGCTGGAGCCAGTCCAGAGGAGGCAGCAGGATCAGAGCAGCTCTGCTGTCAGGAAATGCTGAGAGAATTGGGATTGTTCAGCCTGCAAAGCAGAAGGCTCTGGGGAGACTTAACTGTGACCTTCCAGTACTTTAAGGAAACTTACTGGAAAGATGAGGCAAGACTATTTACAAGGGCCTGGAGTGACAGGACAAGGGGGAATGACTTCAAACTGTCAGAGAGTAGGGTTAGATTACATATTAGGAAAAAACTTCTTTACTCTGAGGGTGATGAAGCCCAGGCACAGATTGCACAGAGAAGCTGTGGATGCCCCATCACTGAACGTGTCCAAGGCCAGGTTAGACAGGGTTCTGAGCAGTGTGGACTGGTGGAAGATGTCCCTGTCTATGGCAGGGGTTTGGGACTGGATGATCTTCAAGGCCTCTTCCAACCCAAACCATTTTGTGATTATATAACTCTGTGATACCTTTGAAAACTGTATCCATCTGACCACTGGTCTTACAAACCAAGCTCCAAATTTTGGCTCCAAGGAGCAGAATTCCCCCTGGCCCTGTTTGCCTGCAACTGTCCTGGTAATGTATGCAGCAGAGCTTTGATGTTACCTCTGTATGTCACACATACATTTTGTTTCATTTACAAGTGTGGCCATGGCTTTAGTTCCCAGGGAGCATTTGAAACTCACCAGTTCAAGTTCAGCCTGCAGCCCAGTCCAATAACAAAAAAACCTCAGGATGACAGACAAGGAAAAATGGGGGTGGATAACTTCAAAAAATGTGTTTGAGACAGCCCAGCTTCAAGGCAGCATCACAATCACATCATGGTTAATTACCAAACGAGCTGAACAAATGGAATTACTTGTGACAGTGTTCACAGGGGTCTCAGGATGAGAGATGAGAATCTGACTCCATGTTTCAGAAGGCTGATTTATTATTTTATTATATATATTACATTAAAACTATACTAAAAGAATAGAAGAAAGGATTTCATCAGAAGGCTAGCTAAGAATAGAAAAAAAAAAGGAATGATAACAAAGGTTTGTGTCTCAGACTCTCTGTCCGAGCCAGCTGACTGCGACTGGCCATTAATTAGAAACAACCAACATGGGCCAATCACAGATGCACCTGTTGCATTCCACAGCAGCAGATAATCATTGTTTACATTTTGTTCCTGAGGCCTCCCAGCTTCTCAGGAGAAAAAAATCCTAAGGGAAGGATTTTTCATAAAATATCATGGCTACAATTACTCTGAACACTGAAGCTGGCACACTGCTGTCAGTACTTGAGCTGTGCAGGAGCTGGCAGTTTCACCTTACATATTTAGAAGCCAGCTCCTTGCTTGAGCCTTTTGTTGCTGCATACACCTCAAAGCGTGTCTTTGAGCACAAATCCAGAGCCATAAATCAGCACAGCTTTGCTCCCATTGAGTCAGAGCTTGCTCAAAAAGATCCCTACAAACTGTGCAGCTGGTCTAAGCTCACATCAGGGTAGAGAGGCAGGAAAATGAGGAGAGAAGAAATGAGAGGGCTCACAAACACCCAAGGAGGCAGAAACAACACAGATGAGCAATGCTCCTTTTTCTTCCCAACCTGATGAAGCCAATCAGGTCTGCATTAATCTCAGGGAAGACTCACTCACCAAAATCTTCCTACACAACAAAAGTGAACAATTTGCAACTGCTGGAAATAAAGCCATGTGAGGAGGTTCAACTTGCAATTTCTGTTGGGCAAATGTTTCTCCTCTGCTGCTCTTGAATGTATAGCACCATAATTGTTTTGGGTTTTTCTCTTGCATTTAAATTCACTCATGATTACAATTCACCCTTTGTTTTGGGGAAGCCTTGTTTTGGGTGGAGATCCCAATTCCTCTGTATGGGCCCTATTCTGTGCAGCAAAACTGTAGGAAATGTGCTCCATCTGAAACCTCCCCCTTTTTTGGGAAGCTCAGAGCTGCCACCAGACTTCATGACTCAGGTTTTGTTTCTGGCTGATTACACCTGACTGTGGACAGTGCCCACACGTGTGCAGGCAAGGAGAGGAAAGCCTGATCCAGATACTTTCCCTGAAAGAAGAAAGTCAGCAGGCAGAGAACTATTTATTTGAGAGGAGGAAGACAATTATTGAGCAGACTGTGCTGAAATGAATGCCAGGAATGCCATTTCAATAATCCATTTAAAAGCCTCAAGTTAATTTACTGTGAGTTTATTGCCAAATTAAAGATCCAAGGAAAGGAGCCCCTGTTGCATGTCTGCATTTATAATTCCTCCACTCTTCTGCAGAGGATAATTCTCACTGGCTTCATTGCTAATAAGGCCAAGGGCTCGATCTGTCTAGTCAGTTGAATTTTGTTGCAATTATAAAGAAAGGTCACAGGAAATTGTATGCTGATTTTTGAAGGACTATTTCATCCAGGCATAAAATCCTCTATTAGATTAAATAAATTGTACATTAAAAAAAATATGTATATTACCTAGAGATATAGTCATTTTACCTCTGTAAGCAAAATCCTTGAAAATTCCTCATATGCTGAGCTGCTGGAATTATGGAAATCATCAGTGAAGTTGTAGTTGAGAATCCTCATAGTAACATCAAATAGCTTGGCCTCTGTAAAACACAACATGACAAAATAGGAAAGGATTTAGTTAAAAATTATGCACCTGGACCAAAATCTCAGCTGATGGAAGAAAGGAGGACAGGATTGAGAGATTTTGGCATTAAATAAAAAAATGAAGGCAAATAGGCTCCTACAAGCTTCTGATACATTGAGAAGATGCATTTATATCAGGTCTAAAGAGATACTTTGGTGCCTAATTGCAACTGCATGAGAGCTGGGTGTACACATACTTTATGTGTGGGTTTACACATACCTGGCTTGGCCCTACACAACTCCTGCCCTTAAGTCACACCCAGGGTTGGATTTCCTGTGGGCTCATCTCTGGCCCACCAGTTTTTATTTATTTATTTTCCTGATCTTGGCAGTGGGGATAGTAAATATATTCTCAAACTGAAAGTACAACAGAAAGCTGAGCATGTCCCCTGTGTGTGTGGTGAGCCCTGACAGATACTGTACAGAGCACAGGAGCCAAAACCAAGAGCCAAGGAATCTCTAACTGCTCTGTCCTGTATAAACACTCCCAGGCTGTTACTCCTTGGACTGATCTTTGGAAAAATTTTCTTTTTCTCAAAGGCTCCAACTTCATACTCTGAAGTTCAGCCCACTGTTTTCATAACCACTAGACCTCCTACTTTCCCTCCACAAAGAGAGTAATTTCCTTCTGACCCAAACTGGAGTCATCCCTCATCTCATCAAAGGGAAGGCTCTCAGGGATAAACATGAACAGCAGCATTCCCACTGTGGTCAGTAATAAAGAGTTCACTCTTTGAAAAAGAGCAGAGAGATTTATTTCTTTATTTGCATGGAGGAAATAATTTAAGACTAGAGAAAAAGCAAAATTTTGTTTGACCAACACACTAGGGCCTCAGGAAGCTCCCACCACCAGTTAATTGAACAGAACTGGGCAGGTAGTCTGCAGCTTTCTTACTCAGAGCTTGTAATTCTCTTTAATCCTTTATTCAGTAGAATCTGCCCTTCCTCTGGGCACTCGTGTTAGCTCAGCTGAGCCCTTGTCAAACCAGTTACATAGATTTCCCTCTGGCCACAGCCATCAACCAGGGAAATATGAGGCCTGCTGGGAGATGGGTGGCAGCAGAAAGCAAGGCCAGGCACCAAAGAAATAAATTTTTTAAAAGAATTATAGCTAGCTTAGCCTGATATCTGTAATAGTCTAATCAGCTCCAGCACTGCTTTATCAACATAGGCCAAAGTTCTACTGCCTGATATTCTGGATTGGATAAATGCTGGAGTAGATGAGATAAAAAGTGCTGAAGAAGTTGTTCAGTGAGGACCAAAGGGTCATTGCTGAACTGCAAGTGAATGGGGATGGAAGGAGGAGAATGGATAAGACAGAGATATACTATTATATATCAAGAAATATATAACATATAATAATATATATAATATAATATAATATAATATAATATAATATAATATAATATAATATAATATAATATAATATAATGTAATATAATATAATATAATATAATATAATATAATATAATATAATATAATATAATATAATATAATATAATATAATATAATATAATATAATATAAATTATATTATAACATACATATTATATATATGTATTTTAAAGTGTTTCTTTACCTGTTTTAACATTTTGATGGGAGATAATGGTTTTCCCACAAGTTTCATAGCGGATCTCTACTGAATACATCACACCTGCTTCCAGGTGAGACACATCCACCTGCATTTCCTCTGTCCTCAGGTTCTGCACAGTTTCATTGCCCTTGGCCACCCGGACATGGAAAGTGTGGTTCAGAGTGGAACTGACAAGCCAGGACATTTCAAAGCTGTTGCTGGTAACGCTGAGGATCCGATGGTTTGTAACTGCAGAGGGATCTGTTGCAAGAGTTGGGACAGAAAAAGCAACATTTCACTTTTAAAACCTTGTGCTGTTCTAAATCCACTACTGACAAGCACTTTGACAGTCAATAGGGTCAGGACAGAATCTGCCCCTCTCACACCAGTAGATCCCCTCATTCCATGAACCATCCCACTAGACTGACTGATGTAGTGTTTAACCTTTTCATTTCCTTTTACTATAAGAATTTCTGTTGCTGTGATTTCTGTTGCATCATAGAGTCACAGAACAGTCTGGCCTGGAAAGAACCTTGAAGATCATCCAGTGTCACCCCCTGCCATGGGCAGGGACACCTTCCACTAGACCAGAATGCTCAGAGCCCCATCCATCCTGGCCCTGAACACCTCCAGGGATGAGGCAGCCCCAATCCCTCTGGACAACCTCATCTCCTCCAAATCTCCAGTCACAGAAATAATCAGCCAGTCAACAACAGGAATAAGTTTGGAAGAGTGACTCTGGGTACTCTACACGTGCTGACACCTGCTTTGCCTCTTGTCACTTTAATCATCAAAATGCCCCTGTTCAGGTAAAGGTTGCCTGGATTTATCCTGGAAATCCCCCCAGACCCAGCTAAGAGAGGCTGGGGGAGAGTGGTGTGCAGCACTTCACCTGTCATTGCACTCTAGTGCAGGGCAATCACTGTCATGTCAGTGGGAAAAGACAGAGCCCTTCAGAGATGATCCCTGTCCAGGGAGGAGGAGGAGGAGGAGGAGGTGTTTAAGCTGGGTGGTAGGATGAGTTGCCCTGCAGCAGAGTCAGTCAGTCTGGCTTGAGAAAGAGAACCCAGACAAGGCACCTCTGCTGGAGAGAGCAGGAGAGATGAGCATCACACCCCACACTAACCCAGAGACCACGGCACGCTGCTGCCACAGCTTCAGCTCTTTCGTGCTAATGGTTAGACTAAGGAGAAAAGCTTGTTTTCATACATTCATAAATTGTTTTCATCAATAGAACACATTTTTTTCCAGCACTCTGAGCCAGGTGGCTGCCAAACACCCCCAAAGCCACTCCCCCCTGTGCTAGAGGGGCCTCAGTTTAATTCCTCTGGCTTCAGCTTCAATCAGAAGTTGTGGATGAAGATCAAGAATACCCAGCTTGTCTCTCTGAACTCTCAAACAACTTAAATCTATTTCCTCCCACAGATGAACAGGGTGTTGTTAAAAGGACTGTAATAACTCTTGCCTGAAAGGGCTGGATCACCCACATAAACAAAAATCTACTGAGGTTTGTTCCCATCAAAAATCAAGAAAACATTTATTAAAATCCAAGGTTACTTACAGCACTCGGCATCTGTAGATTGGTTGGTTATGGACAAGAGACTTGATTTCCTTACAGAAGGAGAGCTACTACCAGTGTTAACAGCATTTACTGAACTTGGAGCAGATGCTACCATGCCTAGGGGAAAATCAGATTATCAGAGTTAGAGTATTTCTAAGAAAACAAATCCAAAAATAATACCATTCAGGTTTTCCACATGAAAAGCAGCAATAGAAGTAATATAAATAAAAAATAAAAGTGCTATCATATCACAAATGCATAAAGTAATACATTATCTTAATTTTTGAGATTAAGGGATTGTAAAATTGTTTTCTAATTAAAGCATTGAATCTGCAGGCAATTATTCATCTCATTATCTTAAAGCCTATTAGCAGGCCCATTGATGTCTGTGGGCTGTAAGTGTATTTTGCTGAACTGGTACCACAAGGAATTATTTCAGCCAGTGCCAAACTCCAGCTGCTTGCAGCAGAGAGCTCAGCAGCAGTGCAGGAGCTCAGGGTGGGATCACACAACCACTGCAGTCAAAATAGGAACAAAGAAAATGGTAGAAATAATGCCATTAATTGTTTCTCAAGAGGCTGGATGTAGCTATGATATTTTATGAAAAATCCTTTTGCTAGGATTTTTCTCCTGACAAGCTGAGAGGCCTCAGAAACAAAATGTAAACAATGATTATCTGCTGCTGTGGAATGCAACAGGTGCATCTTTCATTGGTCTCATGGGGTTGTTTTTAATTAATGGCCAATCACAGTCCAGCTGTCTCAGACTCTCTGAGAGTCAAGAGCTTTTGTTGTCATTCCACTTCTTTCCTTGCTAGCCTTTTGATGAAATCCTTCGTTCTATTCTTTTAGTATAGTTTTAATATATCATTTTAATATAATATATATCATAAAATAATAAATCAGCCTTCTGAACCAAGGAGTCAAGATTCTCATCTCTTCCCTCGTCCTGGGACCCCTGTGAACACCACCACAGCTGGGGAGGTGCACTGACAACAAGTGTGCTCTGAGAAGCAGGAGGGTCTGAAGTTTTAGGTTTTGGCTGATGAGTGAGGACAGCTGAGGGTGAAATAGAAGAAACACAAAGGACTGTGAAATGAATACTCTGCATTTCCATCAGAAATAGGTAACAGGTTTATGTGGCATTTTCTCCCAACAGGAGGAGAAGGGGCACTCATGCACCAGAAATTCCTGCAAAGAGCACAAAATCCTGCAGGAACATCCTCAGCATTCCCAGGGTGATTCCTACACTTCTTACCTTCCTTCCTTGGGCTCAGCCAGTGAGGGGTGACAGTGGCATGTCCATGCTGGGGATGGCAGCTGTAATAGCCCTCCAGGTTCACACAGCTGCTTTTCTCAGGGCAAGCATTGAATTCAGCATAGGAGCATTCATTGACATCTAGGAAGAACAACACACCTTGCACGGATACTGGGAGCAGCATCAAGATTCGTCTGCACTGTGTGTAGACCAGGCTGTGGCTATGATAAATTCAGTGTAAATCTGCAGTAATGCTAATGTTAAATTAATTTAACATTGATGCTATTGTTAAAGTCATTCTGGATGTTACCACCCTATCACTTTTTACCCCAATTCTTTGGAATTATAGGACAATTAGGGGCAGCTCCTGCTTACACCTGTAGGATGCCCTCCAAACCTGAGATGTCAGCACAGAAGGAAGGAGGACTACCCAGGGATTTCACTGAAAGCTGGACTGAGCAAACACAGAATAAGCAGAATGCATTTTAGGAGTGAAATATTCAGACAACTGCAGAGCAATAAGTAGCCTGACATAATTTAAAATTAATATATTGAAATGTTTATGTAACATTTAAAAAGTATGTAGCAATATGCTATAGTAATTAACAGACTACAAATATGACTTGTTTCATACAAGCTACTGGAAGTAATATATTTGCTTCCCAAGAAAACAGGTTTTTTAAGAGCCTGTTTAATACAACTAATGATTGTGCTACAAATAGGCACACATTTGCTTTTTCATCTGGAAAACTATGTTACTGGGAGAAAATAAATCTGAGGGTTCACAAGCATTCCCTTCCAAACTATTCACTCCAAAATAACAATTAATTCTCCATCCTATAGCAGAAAGGTCAGGGCTGTGTTTGTAAAGTTTGCAAGATCCTCTGTACCATCTTGTGTATATCTCTGTGCTATTTAAAAACAAATTAATGGTTATAGAAATGAGATCCCAAGTGAAGAGGGACAAACCCCCTGGAATGTGACAGGATTAGAGTCAGTGACCTTGCACTTGTGTGTCAATCACTTCATACACGCGCTTCACCATGGCCTTCAGGGAGGAGGAGACCTCTGCCAGAGGAGCTGGATGCTGCAGGCCCAGGAGAAGCTGGGAGGCCACTGTCCCAGCGTAGATGTCCCCATGGTTACTCTGGATGTGGTGCACAGAGGCATTCAGGGGCTGCAATGCACCAGTTATCTGGAAAACAGGGCAGCAAACACTGGAGCACCTCAGTCATCTCCCAGCACATGAATTATGCAGCGGTTATTATCATAATCTGAATGTAGGAAGAAATTCAGAAACCATGGCAAAGTGGTTTAGGCCTGTGTTTATGAAAGGTGAGTTCTTATTTTCACATTTCACAGCAGATTTATGTTACAGAAATGCCAAGTCCAGGGGGGGGTGGAGCTGATCTCAAAATGCTTTTCAGAAGGAGTGTCCTGGGTTGTAAAACGTGTGTTCTGTCACCATCTGTCAGAGCTGGGGCAGTTCTCTGCTGTCCCTGGGGCAGTTTTTCCTTTCTCTCTCCCACAGCCAACCCTCCCTCCAGGAGATCTCTGCTGTCCATGGCCACTGAGTGTCCCTGCAGGGCTGAGCCAATCCCAGCATCCCATGGGGAGATGCTCCGCCCAGGGGAGGAGCCAAGCATTCCTGCCTGGATCCAATCTGAGGTGCTGGGACAGCACAGCAGCCTTTGCCCCCTGCATTGCCAGAGGAGCAGCTTTCTGCTGCCCTGCATGGCCAGAGGGAGCCCAGGCCCATCTGCAGCAGCCCTGGAGCTGCAGAGGAAAACTCCCCCCTTGTGCAGGATCCCTGCTGCAGCAGAGCCACAGCTGGCACTGCAGGAGGGCTGAGCCCCCCTGGGATGGGGCTGGGACACCGCCCTGGCACACAGGGCGTCATCAGGGCATGTTCTGACTCTGGCAGTGTTGTTTTCTATTACTACATTTTAATTTCATTTTTATTTTTTCCCTTATAAATAACTGTTATTCCTACTCCCATATCTTTGCCTGAGAACCTCTTAATTTCAAAATCATAATTTGGAGGGAGGGGGTTTACATTTTTCCATTTCAGAAGAGGCTTCTGCCTTCCTTAGCAGACACCTGTCTGTTCAAACCAAGACAAGAAGTAACCCAGGAAGAGGTGGGAAAAGTCCTGCTTTGCAAAGTCTCAATGGATTACAATAAATTACACAGGCCACTGCAATTCACCTGCAATAAAGCTGCCCAACACTTCTTACTTTGAACAGCTGAATGGACTGCTGGCAGAGGGAATAGAAAGAATAAGAGCAAAAACAATAGACTCAGGATGAGGGGTGGGATTAGGAGGCACAGAGAGACCAAGCCATCCCAGCTGAGAGTCAGGAATGGGAGAAGGGATTTGCTGGTGAGCTGAGCATTAAGAATCAGTGGAACAGACAGCAGGACACTGAAGAGCAGCTCGTTGAACAGCTTCACCTCACCTCCCCATTTCTTGAGTGTTTGACTTTAACATTGCTTATTTTAGACCAAGATGTAAAAGCCTTGGTGGATCCGTGCCCCTACTTTGTACTACACAGCAACAGGACCAGGGTTTCTTGCTTTTTTAGGATATGAGAAGGGGAAATCAGGAGGAAGAAGGACACCCATGCTGTTGTTGTCATTTCTATTCTGCTGCCCATCAGTGCCAGCAGACTATGGCAGATAGGTTTGTCTTGGAAAGGCTTAACTTAAAATTCCATATCAGAAAACATCATGCTTTGAAGGACTTGAAGTCTGGTCCCAGTCTGTCATAGGCCAAAACTGAACTGAGATAAAGCTGGAGCAAACACTGCTTAAACAGAAAAATCTCCTTTCTTTTGGTATGTCTTTAAATTGCCTTTGGAAGAGACCTGAAAAATTTGCTAAAGAAGCTGACAAATCAATGTTACTTGAATTGCTAAAGGATGCAGCTGGTATTCAGTAATCAGAAACACAGAAATAATTGGAAATACAGAAATAAACAGAAATACAGAAATAATCAGAAATAGACCCAAAAAAATCAATCTGGCAGAACAAAGGGGGAGCAAAGAGTGGCCCCTGAGCAACAGAATCGTGGGCACAAGGAGGGAAGAGTTTGAGTTTGTTTTTGTACATACCATGGAGTGCAAGAGGCGGGAATGATTCAGAAGGTGGGAATCCACCCGGATCAATTCACTGAAATCCATTTTCACAAGCACTGTCACGTTGTACCAGAACATCCTCCCTGCAGTGTAGGAAATAAAACAGCCAAGTCATCTGAGGTCTGCTGCTACAGAAGGCCACAGAGCTTCAGGGAGGCTCTGAGGAAACCAAGCAAGATTTCACTTGGCAAACGTTGGGGGGTCACAAACAGCCCAGCTAGGGCCTCGTTTGCCATATGGCACAGGCAGAGAGATGGAGCCAGCCCAGGAGAAGGAGCCAGGGAAGGTTTGCTGGACCCACAGCACCCACACACCACTCAGGGGTGCAAGCACTGAAGCTGAATCTCCTGGAATCCACCCAAGGCACATTCCCTTATTTGTTTTAGGAAGAGCTATGGTAACAGTTTTCCTGCCCACTCCCACCCTCAGGAGGGAAAATGAAGGATATTTCTGTTAGAAGCAGCGTTGAATTTATCAGTAACATACCCTCTGGCATGGGATCCACGCAGCCTGCTCCTTTGGATGAGCTGCAGCATTTTTTCAGCCCTGGACATTCAGTGTCGAACGTGCAAGGATAATCAAATGTTTCCATATCCTTCACTGGACAAATACCAGGTCTTGAGGCAAATACACTGGATCTATTGAGTGCTAAGTAACAAAAACATTTCTGAGAACAGAAATACAGAAAGTTGTTTCCATAAAATTGTGATATTTAATTTATACCAAACACCTCCTCCTCATTTCAGAAGCGTGTCTGTTCTGAGTGTTTAATGGGAAGAAAACAGCAGCCTAAAATATCATTATTTCATTTCAAGGATGTAAATATTCTCAGATCTTTCTCTTGTCCATGACATTTCTGTTACAGAAATTTTGAGTTTCTAACTTTCCATTAATAATTGTGGATGGATGGGCTCATAGGTAAGTTTCTAAATGTGGAGATACTGAAGCTCTGAGAAAGAGAAAATGTGCCTGATATCAAATGTGACTAATCCAAATAATATATAATGATGAAGGAAGACAGGTACTGTGTAAGATAGAAGTTGAGAATTTTCATTTAACATTTTGTGGCCCAAATTTAACCTGAGTTTCAGTAATTCTGTTCCAGCTGGCCACTCCAGGAGGTTGGTAGCCCACACCAGAGAGAGCAGCTGAGGCAGGAGGTGGCTGATTCCCAAGCCAAGGACAGACAGTGGTTCTGGGTCAGTGCCAGCACAAAATCTCTTCTAGGGCGTAAAAGAGAAAATATTTCCAAGCCCTACAAACTCACTTCTTTACCCACCCTCTCAAACACAGCTCCAGGTAACGCTCAGCTCTGGTCTGTCTAAGCAACCTGAAAGAAATCTCTTTTCCATTCCTTTTGCACCTCCAGGTTTTTGATCCTTTACTGAGCAATTGAAGTCAGCCAGGAGAAAATGAACCTGATTGCTGCAATAGGAACAGTTGTGGTGCAGGAAAACCACATTTGACGTAAGAAAGCCCAGAGCAAGTGAAAACTCCACAGCAAACTATAAATCTGTTATGAACAGTCAGTTCTGTGGGTTTACAATTTCTGTTATCCCAAGGCTCTGGATGAGAGTAAATGTGAGGTTTCTGAGAAGCAGGAGGGGATATTGAATTGAGCACTTTTGGTCTCAGCAAAGTAATCTTCTCAGGCTGGGAAATTATCTTGATTAACCAATATTTAAACTACTATTATTAACCACTATTTAAACTACTACATAACTTGCTGCCAGATGCATGTTCTAGGTCCTCCTCTGTCTGGCGCTGGCACTCCACAGGTGATTCCTCCAAACAGGTCCTTTTGCTAAAAATATCCCTCTTGCTTTTCAAAGCCACATTCAGGTGTGATACAGCCTCAGACAGGGAAATTATCTTGATTAACCAAGATTTAAATTGAATCTACATAACTTGCTGCCACATGCACATGCCAGGTCCTCCTCTGGGGCTGTCACTCCACAGGTGGTTTCCCTAAACAGGTCCTTCTCCTAGAAGGAGATTGATTTTCAAAGCCATATTCAGGTGTTATACCGCCTCAGCCAGGGAAATTATCTTAAATAACCAAGATTTAAACACAACTTGCTGCCAGATGCACATTGCAGCTGCTCCTCTCTCTGGGGCTGGCACCCCACAGGTGGTTCTGCCAAACAGGTCCTTTTGCTAGAAATATCCCTCTTGCTTTTCAAAGCCACATTCAGGTGTGATACAGCCTCAGGCAGGGAAATTATCTTGATTAACCAAGATTTAAACTGAATCTACACAACTTGCTGCCACATGCATGTGCCAGGTCCTCCTCTCTCTGGAGCTGGTGCTCCAGAGGTGGTTCCTCAAACAGATTCTTTTGCTAGAAATATCTCTCTTGATTTTCAAGGCCTCATTCAGGTGTGATAGAGCCTCAGCCAGGGAAATTATCTTGATTAACCAAGATTTAAATTGAACTTTATAAAGCCAGGGAAATTCTCTTAAATAACCAAGATTTAAACATAACTTGCTGCCACATGCACGTGCCAGCTCCTCCTCTCTGTGGGACTGTCACTCCACAGGTGATTCCTCCAAACAGGTCCTTTTGCTAGAAATATCCCTCTTGCTTTTCAACGCCACATTCAGGTGTGAAACTGCTGCCCTTAGCTGAGTCCCACACACATTCCCAGCCTCAAGTGATTGCTCCTTCCCAGCCTCCTGGGCAGGGAGCTGAGCAGCCTCTCGCCCTGGATTTTGCACAAACATGAGCACCAAGGGATTTCCTTGTGTTAGAAAATTCCCTATTCACCAGTGCTCTTTGCTGTTCAAACCAGCTGGACCCAGGCATGGAAATTCCTCCAGCTCTGAGATTCAAGTGCAGTTCAAGCAGGTTTGAGGTTCAAGGCAGGTTTTTTTTTTTTTTCCCACCTGTGTCTCTTTTTTTGTGTGTGTGTATTTAACTGCAGTGTAAATGGTTTAATGAGTGCCATGCAATCTCAGAAAACACTATTGAACCCTGGCTGGGTGCCACGGGGCCATTTATCTGAAATCAAAAGGTCATCTTTTTCAGATCAACGGAAACAGAGATGGATTCACTTCACATTGCTGCCTAATTGTACCAGATGCACTTTGGAAATCCAATTTATGCTCTCCCCTTCAATCATGCTAGGGACAGTCACCGACCAAGCAAGCAGTGAGGAGCAAGCCAGCCAAGTCCTGTGTCATTTGGATGAAGCACAGGCTTTTCTCCTCTGTTATTTACATAAATGTATGGAGGCAGAACTGCAGCTTAGCAACCAAAGGTCACTTGCCAGCCTGCCTCTGGATCTGCTGTGGCTGCAGGATGGGGCATCTCCAGGAGATTGATGCTGGGGGACAGCATCAGCTCAGCCATAACCCCCTTCCTCTCCCTCCTTCCATCTGGAAGGGATGGCTTCTTCCAGAGGGGGTGGTGGAGCCAGGGAGCAGCACCCTGCATTTGTCTCAGGTATCAGAATGTGGAGACAAATCTATGAAATGACAGAGGAAGCCCCTGGGAAAGTCTGTTAAAAAGGCAGGCTGGCAGTTTTCATCACACAACCCTGATTTTGGGGTCCTTGAGCATTGGTAGCCTTTGCTTACTCAGGTGGGTGCTTCCCATCCTGATTGCCTCTCCAGGGTTTAACTGGGATTTGTGCTGATCCAGCATCTGACAAATATTTAACAGTCTTCTAGGGTGTTCCTCTTGCCTTGGAAGGGAGAAGGCTGAGGGGAATGTGGTCAAAGTTTACAAAATCCCAAAGGCAGAGGGTAGGGTGAAGGTTTTCACCAGAGCCCACAGTAATAAAATGGGTGAAAGAATTCACTTCTTCAACCAAACAGGAGGGAACTTCTGCAACTTGTCAGCACAGGTGTGGAGACAGACAGCTTCAGAGGGCTCAGAAAGGGACAAGGCAATCCCCAGACAGGATTCCCATCAGCAGACACTGAGGGGAACAGGCAGGGGTGCCAATAATCCCATTCCTGCAGCTGCTGGGGGCACACAAGGGACACAAACTGCAGGGCAGCCAGAGCCACCTGCTTCTGGGTGCAGTCCCACAGGACATTCTGGCACCTTCCCAGCCCAGGCTGATGCTGCAGGGCTGCCCATATGTGACACCAGTGTCCCCTGGCTTCCCTGTGACAGCCGAGCGCAGGGACAGCTGTGCCCAGCTCCTGCTGCTCTGCTCACAGCCAGCATGGCCACATCTGCATGCCAGCTCTGCAAGGTCCCAGCCCTGATGAGGGACACCTACAATGAGCCTTTTTTTACTTTTTAGTTGTTTTTCTGAAAAAGTTTTTCTGAAATTTTCTGAAAAACCCTCTTCAGAAGTTGTACACACAAAGCACGCTGATTAAAGCCTGACTTTACCATTGCAAATCAAGTGATCTCAAAAAACTCCACAATTAAAGTTGTCTTGAGCTTTCTTATTTTAAGGTATTTAAAAACTAGCCTTCATCATGTGCTGATGCACTGTTTCCCTCCCTAGCTGGGATCAGGCAGGGTTAGATGGCAGATAAGGAGCTCTCTGGTTTCATCTTGTGCTGGAAAGTGGGCAGCAAGCCAGCCACCAGGAGAAATACCCTCAGCATCCATCCAGGCAGCTGGAAACAAGCCTGGAGAGCTGGATCCTGTCTCTACCTAAAAGACAAGATGCTGGGAGAAGTTTTGTATGGTGAAACAACCTTCAGGGTCTCACAGGTCCACGAGCTTGACCTGCAGCCCTGTGCTCCAACCATAGAAATTGTTAAAAGCAGCACAAAGCACCATGAAAATCAGAATAAATTCATGAAAAAAATAAAAACTGCACCTAAGTTGTCTGAAACCAACAGAGAATGGTTTGATCTCGGTTTCTGTGCAGCTCAGTTGCCCATCTGTGAACAACACACCCACAGCCTTTGTGAAGACAAATTTCTGCCTGTGAATCCCCCAGGATTCACCTTCAGAGGTGATAAATAATTCCCTACTCAGTGAGGGACTGAGCAGAGCACTGAATGTGCAGGTCAGGGTGGCACACTCTGGGGGGATCCATCATCCCTGGCACTGGGAAATGTGTCCTTGGGGCACTGCAGAGCTGCATCATGCAATTAAAACTGTTCACTCATCTCCATGCATGGGCAAAAAGAGATAAAATATTTTTTTTAAATTTAGTTCTACCTTAAGAATTAATTCCAGCACTTCCTAACTTTTAGATATTTAACTTTCCAGCTGTTATTTAAAAATGTCAAAGTCATTTGTGTGTGCACCTGTAACAATATCCTAATGGACAGACACACAACTGTGAGAACTACCAGAGCAACTTGACCAGAGTGAAGAAATAATAAAAGCAGGGCCTGCCATATCCCAGGCAGGGGTAAATGTTTCCTTCTAGGAGGAGAAGGTGAGGAGTGGCCAGGAGCAGGCTGCTGTGAAAGGTCATGGAGACCTTTCCACCCCTGGCAGGATGGGGAGCACGCCAGCATGGATAATGTCATGAAGAAAATAACAGTAGTTCAGCAGTGAGCTGTGCAGTAATTTCTGCAGTTCCAGTTTCTCTTCTCATCATTTATTTAAGACTGTGTCTAGACAGTGCATTACCATTCACAGAATTTATGACTAATGCCCTGAAAAGCAAAGATACCAGAATAATGTAAACATGGAAATCACCTAGAAGCTATGCAAATCCTTAAATGGTTTTAAATATTCCCAAATTAACTTCTACAGGAAGAAGTGTCAGGGTGACCACAGCATTTCATGGACAAACTTGCCCAGAGTGCCCATCAACAACATGGCAAGGGCAGGGTGGAAATTCTGCAGCTCAGCTTTATAAGAGATTTACAGATTTGTTCATGTTGGATGAAACAGAATCATCAACAGCTCTCAAGCCTAAAATATCCCTGGAGATGCTTTTAAGAGACAGAATTATAGTGGGAAAGAAATATTTCAAGCATTACCAGCATGCTTTTTTTCCCACACAAGAAGATGGTCTTGACTTTCAGAGGTTCAGAAACACCTGAATTTCTCGTGCAAACAGTGACAACCATGGTGACTTTTCCACATTTAGCTGGCACAGCTCTTTCCTTGTACTACAGAATTTAAAAGCCATTTTCTCTGTTTGCCTCTCCGTCTTGCCATTTGATACTTACAGGCACACACGTATGCACGTCTGTATATCCAAAGGACTTCACTGAAGTAACTTTTCAACCATAATTAGATGTACTAGAGATGGAACTGATGCTGGAAAACAGAGATGATCAGCACAGGTCCTTTGCCTGTCTGACAAATCTGCTTGGGCACACAGTAATCTCAAATTCTGCTTTGCTGGGACTCCACAACAGCAGGATACAGTAAATTAGGAATTTAGTTATTCATTTAATTTATTATGCTTTAATTTCTCTTCTCTAGCAAATCATTTTAGGAACAAATAAAATACATCAACCATTTTTGTGTTCCCATCCTGTTAAAATCCCGCTAGACACAATATTCTGCCCGTGACTGTGGAGAAAATGCCCGGGGTGGGGGAAAAATGTTTGGAAATTCTTTTTCCAATGCTCTGAAGCAACTTAAATGTGGGATGGGCACATTGTTCTTGACAGATCCCATGACAGGACATATGGCTCATCCCCCCTCATGGCAGTTACATGATCCTCTGCAGGAGCAGGTTTGGGGACATTCCCACAGATCTGAGTCACCCAAGTCTTATGACCCAAAACAAGGGCCAGGGCTGCCACAGGACCTTTCCTTCCAATCTGCTGTTCCTGTGTGTGGTTATGTAAACGCCCAGGTTCATACTGAAATGTGGAAATAGGGAAAATGCAAAAATAAGAGACAAAACTAGATCCTGTAGAACTTTTCTGGATGACAGAAAAGTTCACTGCTGGTTTAGATAATTCAAGATGCCTGCTCAGCTTAAAACATCTAAATTTATCCATTGGAAAAAGAAAGTTCCTTTTCCCCAAGGAATTCCCTCAATCTAGGTCTCAAGTTCTGAGAAAACTGGGAATTTCTGATTGACAACTGGTAACCCTGATATAGGAAGGGGAAAAAGCTTCCATCTTGAGACAAAGGTGGTAAAGTCTTCCTGAATAGAGTCTTATTAACACTCAGATTTTATATCAGATCCACCAAAGGGCTCACCAATTTTCAGACTCCCCACACAGTCACAGGTAACCAAGGAAGTCCTAAGAAAGTGGGTCCCAGTCTAGTTTTGGTTGGAAAGCTTCTGGTATCACATTGCCCTGAGGTCACAGGCTGTTTCAAATTGGAACCAAAATTGGGTTTGCATTCTGGGAACAGACCCTGCTCCACATCAGAGGAGACGCTTTCCCAAGTGCATCCTGAATTACCTTTGAGGAGAAAGCTCCTGGTGTCAGTGCAGGCAGGCTCAGTGAATTGCAGGCACCAGACAGTGAAATATTGCTCTTGGCCAGGGATAGTGGCCTGAACCTGGACAGGTAATGAGCCCTTGGAGGGCTAATGAGCAGGTTCTCTGGAAGTTAAATGAATTTGTGACTAGAGGTGGCAAAGAGCAAGAATCAGGAACTTTAATCTGCTATGTCTACTCCTTGCCATGTTGAACAAAATTTACATTATTTTACACTCATTTATTTCAGTGAATAGTCACCTATGGCCCAGACTGAATTAAGCTTTTACAGATCTCAGCTGAAGTGAATCTTCTTCCATAAGAAGCATTTATTTCCTCTCTTATTGTGACTAAAACTTACCTAGAGAGCAGTAGAGTCCAACTTGCTCATATCCCTCACAGCAATCTGTGAGGGTGATGGTCTCAGGGACTTCAACACTGTGGAACTCTGTTCTGTGGTGTGTCTGGGGACACACCATCCAGGGGATCCACCCTCCACAGGATGCCTTCTTCTCATAGGACTTTTGGTAGGCAACCATTTTAAACACACTTTTGGTCAGGGTGTAGTTGCACAGGTGGTACCCTAGCAAAGAGAGGCCTTTTTCTAGGAAACAGAAAGAGGAAAGAAAAGGATCAGCATTAACTTGTCACCCTGATGGGTTTTGGCTTCCTTTTTCTACCTCTGTTGAGGTCGGGAATGAGGGCACTTGAGATGACAGTTCACGTTCAGATTCAGGTGTTTATTTTTTCTTATCAATGTTACACCCTCACAACCGTGAGTTCTGCAGTCTTTCATTAGCAAGGCACAAAAATGGTTAACTATCTCTTGTTACAAAGTATTTTAAGGCTAAACTATCCAATTAAGAAATGACACCTAAATTATTTTCATGTTTAACCCAATAACTGATCCTTTGAAGCCCACAATGCAGACTTTTCTGTCCAATTACAAAACATCACCTAAACCCATGAAGAAGAAGGAAGAAGAAAGTGAAGAAGGAGGAAGAAGGTAAAGAAGAACAACCTGCCTCCACCCTAAAACCTCCATCTTGCTTCATATTCATTTCTATATTCTAAAACTCCAAACTCCTAAGTTTTCCACCCTGTGTATTACATACTCCTAACCAATTCCACACACACAATCCCAGTGCTATTAATCAGTTTTGGAAGCCTATTCCAGGCCTTCCAGGTCAAATTCAGGGCTCTCCAGGGAGTCAGAGTCTGTCTGTACAGAAAGTCTAAAATTCTCAGCATCCAGAACTCCAACATGACCCCAGAGCAGGAGTTCCCTGCAGTACCCAGTGGAAAACAGAGTTACAAGAAAGCAGTGACAGAACCAACACAGATGAATGATTTCCAGGAAGGCTGGCATTGGGAAGAACATCTCTTCAAAAAACAGACACAAGAAAGAATTGGTAGTGACTGCTTGTCATAGGCATCACTTTGGTCATGAAAGGATGAAGACTGGCAGAAAATTCAAAGAGTTCTTGGTGCCTTCAGGTGTGAGGCAGAAAAAGGGCAATTTAACTCAAGTTAATATTAAAGAAATTTACATATGTTAATATAAATTAGCAGAAGAGCACAATAGGCACTTGCAGGGCAGAGTCATCCAAGCAGTTTAAAAGCCCAGTCCAGCCTCCTGCTGCCAAAGCCTTCATCACTCCCCACTGACTGCAAAGGGAACAAAGGGTGAGGAACTCATGGGCAGATGAGTCACAGTGGATGTCTGGAATGAGACATCCTTCAGACATCACCCGAGGCTAAAACTGGGTGCTCATACATCACTGGGAAGCACTTCCAGGTATCTGACACTGAAGGTATTCCTGGAGATCCTGCACTGCCTCTCTGCATTTGTAGCAGCCCTTGTTGATCAGCCACTGGGAACCTGCAGTGCTTCATTGACATTGGGTACAAACAAAGTCAGGGATAAGGTCATCAACTGCATCATTTCACACAGGCCTGGGGATGGGGCTCAGCCTCCAGAGTTCTGAAACCATTTCTGATGAGCAGTGAACTTGTTAGGTGCTGTGGAAACCCAGGGCACTGGGAATATTTCTGTGTCTGCTCTGGGATGCCCTGACCCCCAGGGCAGCACTGACTCTGACCCTCATCCATGGAGAAAGTTTCCTAAACTCCAAGATAGACTGGAATCCACAAAAGTGTGAAATAGATTATAGAGAGCAGTGTAGGTGCATCACTTGGTGAAAAATTGAGGTTTTGGGGTTTTTAATGTGTTGTGGATGGAAGCAAGATGGAGGGCACAGAGTGTCATCCTGGGTTTCTTCTTCATGCTGCTTCTTCCTTCTTCTCCATGGGTTTGGGTGGCATTTTGTAATTGGGCAGAAAAGTCCCCATTGCAGCTCTGTGGGATCAGTTATTGGGGTAAAAGGGAAAATAATCCAGGTGTCAGTTCTTCATTGGATAGTTCAGTCTTAAAAGACTTTGTAACAAGAGATTGTTGCCATTTTGTGCCTTCTAATGAAAAGCTGCAGAACTCACAGTAGTGAGACTGTTTATCTGATAAGAAATAATAAACCCCTGGGTCTGAGCATGAAACACCATTGAAGTGTCTTCAATCCAGACCCAGAGAAACCCACAACTGGTACCACCACAAGGTGCTTTGCTTAAAATTGAAATACTTCAGCAGGGATAGGGGAAAAACCCCAACACCAAACAACAGAAAGAAACCCCAACAACAGCAACAAAAGCAGATGGAGTTTAAGAATTAGCAATAAGCAACCTACAGTCATGCCACAGACATCAGGCTGACTCCTAATGAGATGTTATAGAAGCCAGAGGGGCTGAGTCACCCTGTGTCCCACTTGGGAAACAGATCAGATGGAATTAAAATGCCTGCATCATCCTCTAGCCAAAGCAGAAGACACTTTAATAAGGATAAATATGAATTAGCTGCAGAGATTCAAATATAGCAGGACTGTTTTCTTTTTTCTGAGTGCTCTGAGGGCACCAGGGTCAGCCAACAGACAGACTGAAGCTAACACAATTTACACAACAGGCATACAATTAAAATATTTGCAGTTTATCATATTTGTACAACTTATCTCCTGTCTGAAAACATGAAATGAGTTAAAAACAATTCAAGAAGGAGAAAAAAAAAAATAAATTGTTAGGCTTTTAGGAATCCTGTGCTTTTATCACAGCTAAACAAAAGACATTTGTGCAATTTGAGCAGGACTGGGAAAAGAGCTTTGGAGAGGAGGATCCATTTGCAGTGCAGGTCCAGAAGAAAACATGGAATAGACTTGGTGTCTAGAAATGGCCTCTGGCAGCCCAGCCCTGCTCTGCATCACTCCTCTGTGCCTTCCTCCTGCAGCCAAAGGCAGAGCTCCGGGTGTCCAGAGTTGCTGAGGATCCCATCAGGGGGCTCACAGACCCTGGCACGCAGCCCAGAACACCTGGGGATTTGATTTTGACTCTTGGAGCAAGTTGCCAACTTTGTATGAGGACGTGAAAGTCACACAGGTCTGAATAGTGTAATAACAAAATGATCACAGGGTGAAAATGTAGATTTTAGGATTTTTGGTGTGGGGGTTATGGGCACAAGATGGAGGAATCTGGGTGTGTCTAGTCCTTCTTTCTTCTTCTTGTTCTCCATTTTCTGCAGTGATGTTGGCACTTTGGGATTGGTTTAGAGTAGAAGTGCACTGTCTAACATGGGTGATAGGTACCGGGAATTAAGTGTAAATATGTTATACATAGTTTGTAGTATAAAAGGACAACACAGAGTGCCTGTGGCTGCCCTGCTGAGCAGATCTCGGCTGGACAGAAAGAAAATTTTATAGATAAGAATTAATAAACAACCTCAAGAAAATTTTATAGATAAGAGTTAATAAACAACCTCAAGAAAGAAAATTTTATAGATAAGAATTAATAAACAACCTCAAGACCGAAAAGTGAAGAGTCCAGACTCGTTCTTCAGTAGCACAGGCTGAAGCAGAGACATCCTGCACATCTCAGGGCAGCAATTATCAACAGCAACCTGAAAGTTGTGCTGGGTTGTGCTCCAGGGAGAGCCAGAGAGCTCCAGGCAGGGTTCAGGGGCTCTGTGCTGCTGCTTGGAGCAGGTCAGCAGGAAAAGATTGAGAGTGGAAACCCCATCCCTGCTTGTTCTTCCCAGCAGAACAGCCCTGTGTCTGCTCCCTGGGGCTCTGGGGACACAGCTGAGCTCCCCACAGCCCTGAGGGGCACCAGGCTGCTGTGTGTCCCTGAGCAGGGAGTGCAGGGAGGTGGTCAGGAGGGACAGAAGACACCCAGAATGGCTCAAACCTAAACTCTGCCTTGGCTAGTCCTTCTGGGCCTAGTATTTTGTATCAGGAGAGGTCAATTAGCTGAGAGGCAATGTTTTGTCCTCTGTTGAGGAAGTTAGTTATGCTTAGGCAGTGGATGAAAGGGTTAAAGTATCCCAGGGATGTGGAGAAGTTTGAGAGAGGAGCTGGTCAGAACTCCATCCCAGCCAGGCGAGGAGCCCAAAGGCTGGGCTGGAGCTCTGACCAGGACAGGGCTGTGCCGGAGGAGATGGAAGGAGAAGTGAGCCAGAGAAACCAAGCTGACCTCTCCCTCTGGCTAACTTGAGGATGACTCTCTGGGAGAATGGGAAAGGAAAGCAAACGTGGGTTCAGGAGCAGGAACCAGAGCTCAAGGGCTGCTTTTTGTTCAATGTGGGTGATGCATTAGCACCTCACACAAGGCACAAGTGCCTGACAAGAAGCAGGCAGCTGTCGCTGCATTTTGGAAAGCATTCCCCTGCCATGTGCCAACACTGCTCCAAGAATACCTTTCTCTGCAAATGCTCCTCGGCATGTAGGTGTGGGGGAAAAAAAGTCTTGCTCCACCTTTTTGTTTTGTTTTGGGGTTTTTTTAAAAAATTGTTTGTAACTTGGATGGCGAAATGACCAGAATGGAACAGAATTAATACCTAAATAATTTTGGTTATAGCCTTTCCTTGGAGAAAGTGCACAAACATCTGTTGTGACCAGGGAAGGAGGCGGGAGCAGGACAAATGTTGTTCTACGAAAATGAGAAACTCCTACATTAAGGAATCAGACTGTTACAGAATAAAATCAGGTTAGAGGGGAGTAGGGCAGGTGAGAAGGAAGAGCTGAGCTTTGTTCCTCATCCCCACGATCCCTCCTTTTCTCCAGGGCTCACATAAAGCCTGGCAAGGGCAAAAGGGAAAAACTGAGTAAGGAGAGCACTGAGGATTCGTGCTGTCCGTGCAGAGCTGAGGCTACAGCACTGGAAAGCTAAAAATTCCAGTGTCAGCTGAGCTGGCTTAGTCTCTACAGCAATGTGCAACATAAATACAGGTATGAAACTGAGAATAAGATGGTGTAGAATTAGACACAGTTTATAATTGGAAGCTACAGCTGTCAGAGCAGATATGAAGTCATAATTCATACTTAAACATTGATACTAGGTGTGTATACATATATATATATATATATATATATATATATATACACACATGCACGGTATAGAATGAGGCTGCCAAAGCATAAAGAGGAGCTCTGAGAAGAGGCTGTGTGGTACAAGAAGATGCCCTCAGTGCAAGAATTTGGACTGAAGGTGTCAGGGAAAGGAGCAGCACCACCAGCCTCTGCCCCATCCATCACTTCCAGACCATTCAAAACAAGCTTTGGCACTCACAGAGTTCAATTATTTTGCTGCCAGCAGTTTGCTGCTGAGCAATGTGGCTTGGATCAATTTAGGCTCTTTAGCAAATTGGCTTTCTGTTCTCATTACTCCCATCTCTGGGATTATGGCACAGTCAAATGGAATTGCAATGCACTGGCTGTTGTTTTCAGTGGCTCAAAGCTGCAGTCAATGGCACAGCAGAAGGCAGGCTCCTGCCATTAGTATGGATGTGTTACACCTATCATTTCTGGATTTTAGGCTTTTGTCTCAGAAACCACCCGCTTTCAGCACCATCAGGGACAATATCAATATTGTTTTCATGTAAAGCAAGAGCATAAACAATTAAAGCAAACCCTTTGTTAATAGGAACAAACACTGAGAGGAAAGCAAAGGCTGCACAGGAACAGGCTCCTTGGAACTCAAGGTTAAACCCTTATCAGAACTGATAGCATGGCCAAAAAACAGCAATAAAAAAATGCTTCATAGCATTTATGCCACAGGCAGAGCTGCAGTTCTGGAAACTTCACCACTCAGGTGCCACAGGAGCCACTGTGAGCTGGGATCTGCCAAATCTTTTCTCACTGGAGAGCAGTCAGACTGAAAGACAATCCCCTTTCTTGTCTTGACATAACCTCAAAAATAAACTGTTGGAACAGGTTCATGGAGGGTAGATTCAAGCTCAGCTTTGCAATGCAAACTCTCCAAAACATGAATGAAAAAAGGATGATGGGCTCAATTTTTCTACAACTTCCAAATTTCAAAGTCAACACCATTTACTTTAAATGGCACTGGGGTGGGAATTCTATTGGCCCTAATGTCTGCAAACCTCTTTTCAGCTGTGGCTTTGACAGAATAACAGAAAAGTCTGCAAGGTTCTAAGAAATATGGTTTATATTTAACTGAGACTCACAAAACCACATAAGTAAAGAAAAGCAATGAAGAGCAGTCAAAAATCATATTTTCTCATTTAAATGAATCAAACCAGAAATTAACAGTAAATTAGGGGTTCATTTAGCAGTTACAGTTGGGTTAGGGTTTTTCAAAATTACAGCCCATACCACAGATGAAATTTAAGCATGTCTTCTACAGCTTCATCTCATCCATCCCCAGGAATCTGCCAGGAACATCTCCTGCTAATGATTATTTTAAAGACAAGTTTCATAAAAATTTGCACAATACTGAAGACAAAGCAGAAATTCTTCTTGTTCATTTCTGGCACAAAGGAAATGACAAGGATTTTTGCCTGGGGATGAAAGGTTGGTGACAAAGGTTGCATTTTTTGCTTGGTTAGATTTTCTCTGTTCAATTATCAACAGAGGATTCTCAAATGGTCACTGGGACATTGCCAGTTCTCTGGAGAGTGGCCACCTTGGCTGGTTTATTTCAAAGAAATATCTGTGCAACATCCAAGCTAAGCTGTCCTGGGGCCAGGTTTGCATCACTCACCTGTAATTTCATCTCCCCTTCCCTGCTGTGTGGCTGCCCAGAGGATGAGAACAGAAATAAGGGTGATCCTGGCCATTGCAGGGCCCATCCTGGATAAACCTTCCTTATCCCTTTGTTTCCAAGGTGGCAGAGCTTGGCTGTCCTCACAGGTGACTCTGGATTAGAGGAAAAGGTGCTCTGGGTTTTTTTCCTTTTGCAGGAAGGTGATAACTGCTGGCAACAGAAACAAAGATGCTCCGCTGGGAATTTTGCTGCTTCTCTCTCCTCTGTGTTCTCTCCAGGGAATTTTCCTCTTCTGCCTGTTCTACTTGGCTCTCCCAGCCTGACTTTGAGAAAAAAGGCATTTTAAAACTGCTGGTTTAGTCCCTGTTGATCCTTCAGAGCATTTATTCCCTCTCACCCCTTAAACACTCAGCATCTGGGAGCCAGACTTACACACCTCAAAAACAAGGTATTGCAGACATCTTTTATGGAAAATCCTTTCCTTAGGATTTTTCCTCCTGAGAAGCTGACAGGCCTCAGGAACAAAATGTAAACAATGATTATCTGCTGCTGTGGAATGCAGCAGGTGGATTTTTGACTGGCCCATGTTGGTTGTTTCTAATTAATGGCCAATCATAGTCAGCTGACTCGGACAGAGAGCCCCAAGCCACAAACCTTTGTTATTCATTCCTTCTTATTCTATTCTTAGCCAGCCTTCTGATGAAATCCTTTCTTCTATTCTTTTAGTACAGTTTTAATGTAATATATATCATAAAATAATAAATCAGCCTTCTGAAACATGGAGTCAGATCCTCATCTCTTCCCTCATCCTAAGACCCCTGTGAACATGGTCACAAGGTGTAAACATCCTGAATTCAGTTCCTGTCCACACATCAGGTGGTACTGCTCTGAAGGTCTTTAATTCTGCACCTTGAAAGCAAACTAAGAGTAAGAGCAAATCTCTCTGTGCATGTTTATCGCTGTGTTTAAGCTGTTTGTCACCATGCTCCTCATTTCACTGCAATTCCAGCATCCCCTAAGACAGAGCAATGCCAGGCAATCAAGAGCCTTGTTAAGCAGGGCATGAATCAGGTCTGAAAAACCAAAAATCTTCCTTTTTTTTTTTTCCCATTGTCTAAAGAATCAAGGCACATTCCCAAGATAGATGTGCCTCCAGCTTTGCAGCACACGACAATAACTTCAGTGCCATGTCACTTTGCTCAGGCAGAGACAAGGAGTGAACACAGGATGATATTTTGTGAGGAGCTGACACTAAAGGATGGAAAATCACAGGTACAGCTCTTGGAGCTCAGGCAATATGTTCAGAAAAACACTTAAATACGTTTCACAGTGTTGCAGACAATTTCATGTGGGTGAAAGAGACCTGGAAGCACAGACCCTCTCATTTGTGAATGTTCAGGTAGCAGAGATGGGGCCTGGAGGAGCACTGAGGCACTTGTGAGCTGTTCTTCTGGCCTGGATAATCAAATATCAAGCTCATTATGGGGAAAAGGAAATTAAAAAGAGGGAAAACAATGGAAAATTAATGCTTTCCAGGAAAAAAAAAAAAAAAAGAACGAAGAAAATCAGTATTGTAGAATGCTTCAATAAAATTTGAAAGAGAAAAAACGAATTGATGTGGAAACATTTCTGCTCTAAGGAGAATGTGCACCTCAGCACCAGGATGTCTTGCCAGGCTGTATCCTCAGATGCACCACTTACATCTCCTGCCAGGAAGACAACAAGAAGCCTCTGGCTGTAGGCTGGGCAGGGAATGCCATCAGACTTAAAAACCCCACTAATAAACAAATAATCATAAGAGCGAGGACTTAAGTCAGTGAGATTCAATGTTCAAATATAAATATTTCTCTTCATGATCTGTTTGTTTTTTAACTATCTAAATTTTCAGGGAAAATACCTTGGTTGAATTTTTTTGGCTAGCACTGACAAAAACCAGATCTTTAGCCATTAGAAATTACTTGGTCCCTCCTATAAAGAAGTATATGTATTGTCCAATTTCAAATAGAGGTAATGCCAGACTGACATGTGAATTGGATTGCATCTCCATTGCATGAATGAGTTTATGGTTCCTAAATACAGAATGTGCAGAACCCCCTTTTCAAATAAAAATTTGAAAAAAGTCAGTGAACAGTTAATCCAAACAAGACATGGCTACAGAAATCATGAGTATTTCAGGATTTACCTTGCAATTTGCAAAATCTTTGATGTTCTGATTTATATCAGCATTATTTCTTCAGTTACCATCAGTTAGGCTCACAGCAATTTACTTTTTAGCAATTCAGACACTGGGAAAGACCACTCAGGCAATTAAGGATGCAAACTGTGTCCTGTCCAGCCCTTTTCTCATCTTCCAGTCACATTCTTGGCCTGTATTAATTGCAGCAAGTTTAAGATGATGTCCTGCATCCCCTGCAGCAGTAGATACTCTTTGTGATCAGCTGCACTTGCTCAGCACAAGCCAACAGAGTCTCCTGCAGGGAAACTGCAGATTCATCAACATTTTGGTTAACTGAACATCTGTACATGCATGGATGACTGCACATTACTCCATTTTTAGTTACCATCATTGTATTTCTCAGATAAATTTTTGGTCTTTTCTCCTTTATCCCTTTTAAGCAAGTGTGACGGTGTTCACAGGGGTTTTCAGATGAGGGAAGAGATGAGGATCTGACTCCATGTTTCAGAAGGCTGATTTATTATTTTATGATATATATTACATTAAAAGTATACTAAAAGAGTAGAAGAAAGGATTTCATCAGAAGGCTAGCTAAGAATAGAAAAAAAAGGAATGATAACAAAGGTTTGTGGCTCAGCTGTCTGAGCCAGCTGGGCTGTGATTGGCCATTAATTAGAAACAACCACATGAGACCAATCACAGATGCACCTGTTGCTTTCCACAGCAGCAGATAATCAATGTTTACATTTTGTTCTTGAGGCCTCTTGGCTTCTCAGGAGGAAAAATCCTAAGGAAAGGATTTTTCATAAAGGATGGCCGTGACAAGTAAGTGTTGTCTGTTTCCCCAGGGAACAAGTGACAGAACAAGAAATTGACTCAGGTGCTCCAGGGGAAATCCAGGTTGGACATCAGGAGGAATTTCTTCACTGAAAGAGTTGTCAGCGTTGTCAGGGGCTGCCCAGGAGGTTTGGAGTGCCCGTCCCTGGAGGTGTCCAAGGAATGTCTGGAGGTGGCACTCAGAGCTCTGGGCCGGGGACAAGGTGGGGATGGGTCAAAAGCTGGACTTGATGATCTTGGAGGTCTTTTCCAGCCTAAATGATTCTGTGGTTCTGTCTCAGGACTCCAGCAGAAGATTTTCCCACTCTGTCTTTGGTGGTGAGGAAGGACAGGAATGGAGAAGGAAAAGGAGATGTTGAGAATCAAAGCCTGGCTGTGTGGTGCTGGAAGTGAGCTGGACTCCAGCCTGGAAGGAGCTCGTCCCAGTGCTCATCTGGAGCTGATCAGTTCTCCCTGTTTGTACTTTCTGCAGTTACATTTCTAATGTCTGAACTGATCTAAAGTTTGCCATTTATACAAGGAAGGGCTAAAAGCCACATTGAAATCCATTTATGGATAATGTTACAGGATCAAGAAGCAGATTTCTAGAGATGGGATTTGACTCTCCTAGACTGTACTATCAGTAATTGAAATATTGTAGCTGACAGCAGGCTTCCTCATCATACTTTTTCAGCATTTATTGCTTTAGACAGATTCACTTCTGATTTAATTAGTCACTTAGAAGATCCTGATCTTCTCTAGGCAAGGGGTTTGACACAGAAAGGTCATTGCTGGAACATTTCTTTCTTGCTTTGTATTATTTTGTCTATAAAGCAGTCATTATTTCAGATGCAAAAAATGGTCATGACATTTCAGGACAGACTGATGTACACAAGGGGAACAGGCTGTGGGCTCACTGGGAATTTATATTTGAGGAATATATCACTGGGAATAGAACAAAAACTGCTCTGTGCTTCAGAAGCCAGCACCTGGCTGGTCCTACTCATCTTCCTGTAGATGAATAGGATCTAAAGCTTGAGAACTATTAAATCATTTAAGGTAGAATCATGGAATCACAGAATGGCTTGGGCTGGAAGAACCCTTAAAGCTCATCCTGTTCCAAACCCCTGCCTTGGGCAGGGACACTTTCCACTGTCCCAGGTTGCTCCAAGTCTCATCCAGCCTGGCCTTGAACACTCCCAGGGATGAGACATCCACAACTTATCTGGGCAACCAGTGCCAGGGCCTCACAGTAAAGAATTTCTTCCATAAATCTAATTTAAACCTGCCCTCCTTCAGTTTAAAAACATTGCCTCTTTTCCCCTCACTATTTGGCCATATTAAAAATTATATCTCCTTCCTTTTTATAAGCCCCCTTTTGTCACTGAACAGTGCTCTAAGTTCTCTCCCCCAAAGCCATTTTCCTCCAGGATGAACAACCCCAGCTCTCTCACACTGGCTTCACAGCAGAGCTGTTCCAGCCTTCTGATCATCTTTGTGGGCTCCTCTGGGTACTCCCTGAAAGCTTCGCATCTTTCTCATGGGTGGATGCAGAATTCCAGGTGGGGTCTCAGGAGGGCAGAGAAGAGGGGCAGAACCACCTCCTTCACCTTCTGGCCACTCAAAAACCTCTCAACATGAGCTGTAAATACTCAGAGACCTCACCAGGCTCACACAGTTTCAGCCTGGTTACAGCCTGTCAGTCTGAGAAAGTCCAGGCTGTGGCCACTGTGGGAATGGATGGAGTCCATTCACCAGTCCTGAAGATCTCACTGTGGAAATGAGCAAATCCAGGACAAGGAGGCAGAGGCAAAACCATTCTGCCAATGAAGGTGACAAGAAGTTCAGATGAGACCTGATTTCCACCTGATTTCTGCACCTGGACTGCATTTTCTGGTGCCCAGTGAATTTTGTCTCACCATCAGGGCAGTCTTAAAACTTCTCCTGCTGGGGCATTTCAGATGTTTAGCAAAGGTTGAGCTCAAGCCAGTCTTTCCCTTAGTAGGGCAGTGCTAAGGTTTCTTCCCTATTTTAAATTCCTAAACTTCACCAAAACCACAGAAACTTAATTGTCCCTGAGCCTTCAGCTGATCTGTCAAAACTGGCTTAAATCAGTCAGCAATGCCAGTGGGTCTTAGAGGAGAGGAACAGGCTGACTTAGCCAGAAATAAACTTTTTGCAGCCAAAAACCAAAACCAAAATCATTCCTGCCATCAGGGTACAAACTTATTCCTGCTTCTGAAAATGAATGCATACAGTGAGCACCTTAATGTCTACTCCCTACAGAGAAAAGAATTTCTCAGGAACTACTCAGCTCTCAGAGTTAAAACAGTTGTCTGTGATTTCAGGGACTTGAATTCCCTGCCACAGAGTTCTTGGGCTGTGAGTACACAGGTCAAATCTGCCACTGCAAGGAAGCCATGGGGATGGGAGGGGGCAGAAATCCCAATATTTCAGACCTTTCAAGAGCCACAGCTACAACATTATAAATGTGCTTCTGTTTCTGTGACCTGAGAAGAAAGTAGAAGAGACCAAGTACAGTTTTGCCAGCATATTTCATGTCTGTGTTAGGATGGACACAGCTAAACTGGCAAGTTTTTGAAGGGGTCATTGTTTCCCTGAGATTCAGGTGCCCAAAGAAGAGTAGCACTTGTGTTTTTCACTGCTGCATTTCAGAGAAGAAAGCATTAAAAGGAAGGGACATACACAAATGACAGTATAAAAAAATCCCTGACAGCCCTAGGAGCTCATTAACTGAACTGTGCAGGCAGAACAGACCCTGACAGTGCCCAGTGATTTGTTCTGTCTCACCAATAAACCGTTCCTCAGGAAAATCTTTGAGTTTTGTTGAGGTTCTTTTTTTCCTTTGAGTCTTGTTGGGTTTCTTTTTCTTTCCTCTGAACGCACACAAACTGTTTCAAAGTGACTCACCAGGAAAAAGTTCTTATTGGTAACAGGAGGAAAAAGCATGAGTCAGGCAGAGGTCAGGCTGAAGCTGTGCCTGCCCTGCTGCTCTGACAGAGGAGGTTGTGCAATCCCAGCACAGGGAAGCTCTTGTTCCCTCCAGCACTTCCAGGGCAGGATCCCATCCCCAACACGAGCTGGGCACCAGATGAAGCTTGATCACACCTCATCTGTGACCTGGCAGCGCTGCAGGGGAGCAAATCCCAGCTCAGACATTACGTGGCCTGTTCCTTGTTTTTAGCTCTAAAGCCAGGTGGGTTTGAGGGAAAGCAGCCTGGGAGGGGGAATTGCCCTTTGCTATGGAGCTTTACTGGGTTGAGAGACAGAGGCTCTCCTGCTCAGCATCCCCCAGGGGTTACAAGGGCCAATCCACCTGGAGGTGCCATCCAGATGGGGCTCTGGCCTGTGCCAGCAGCTGCTGATAGGACTGAGCCTGTCCTGGCTCTGCTGAGCCATCAGATCCCTGCAGCAAATCTGGGAATGGCCCCTGACAGCAATCCCACTTGATCAAATCCCTGCAGGTCTAGGAATGGACCCGACATCAATCCCACTTGATCAGATCTCTGCAGGTCTGGGAATGGGCCTGACACCAATCCCACTTGATCAGATCTCTGCAGGTCTGGGAATGGGCCTGACACCAATCCCACCTGATCAGATCTCTGCAGGTCTGGGAATGGGCCCTGACACCAATCCCACTTGATCAGATCTCTGCAGCAAATTTGGGAATGGGCCCTGACACCAATCCCACTTGATCAAATTCTTGCAGGTCTGGGAATGGGCCCTGACACCAATCCCACCTGATCACATCCCTGCAGCAAATCTGGGAATGGCCCCTGACACCAATCCCACTTGATCAAATTCCTGCAGGTCTGGGAATGGGCCCTGACACCAATCCCACCTGATCACATCCCTGCAGGTCTGGGAATGGGCCCTGACACCAATCCCACTTGATCAGATCCCTGCAGCAAATCTGGGAATGGGCCCTGACACCAATCCCACCCGATCAGATCCCTGCAGCAAATCTGGGAATGGGCCTGACACCAATCCCACTTGATCAAATCCCTGCAGGTCTGGGAATGGGCCCTTGTTGAAAGCGAAGGGAGACGACCCATCCTTGTTGATCAGCATCGAACTCCAATTTATTGATCTCACTCACACACTTTTATAGTGGTGTTAATTAAGCTCATGCATATTGCAAAATCCGAGCTCATCATAGGTCACAGATTACACGTTAACCCCTCCTTTTGTTTTCAATACCTGTGGTTTGTTATTGAATCCAAGATTTATTTTCTCACCCTGTTATGAAAGTTCTCAAGGCCTCGATGTTATTGAAGACAGGCTTGAGAACTTAGCTGTTTACAGAAACAGGCTGTGAGAATTTGCTCCTCACAGCTGCCTTTTAAGCCATTTCTGAGCAAAATTCTCCAACAGGCCCTGACACCAATCCCACTTGATCAGATCCCTGCAGGTCTGGGAATGGACCCTGACACCAATCCCACTTGATCAGATCCCTGCAGCAAATCTGGAAATGGGCACTGACATCAATCCCACTGGATCAGATCCCTGAAGCAGAGGTTTAGGAATGGGCCCTGACGCCCATCCCACTCCCTGTGGATGCCACAGGGCTCACAAACAGCCCACACCAGGGACCAGCCCAAAGATCTGGCCCTGCCTTCACTGGCTTGTGCCCTTGCTGCTGCCTGAAACCCGATTTTGACTTAAGGCACCTGCTGCTCCTATTGGGAAAAGGGTGACTTCACCTTTTTGTCCCTCCAAATCCCCTCTGACACAGCTGAGATACAGAGGGGAAGGACAGAGCACTGTGCACGCAACTGGAAACTCCACTTGTGAATCAGTCTCCTGCACACTGATGCAAAACCTTCCTCTGTTCAGCAGATCTGAAACCAAAACACACACTTGGCTTTTTGCTGTTGGTCAACACAAGGTTTAACCCTCACTGCCAGCTAAGAGCTACAGACACATAAACACAGAATACCCAAGCACACCTTTCTGATGAGAGATTTTCCTAAATAGTTTCAGAGGTGAACCTGTAGTCCAAACCCCAGAACCTGTTTCACAATTTGTGTCAGGGCTTCTATTGATGCATTAAATTTAAATGTTTATAGGAAATTCTCATTTTGAAGGACCTAAAGGCACATTGTTGTGTGTGCTCCTGAGCCAGCTCAACTAAAAGCAAAGCAGCCCATGAAGGAGGAGCCCTTCAAAGCATAAAATACTGGATTTAGGGATCCTGAAGTACAGACAAGGTGTGGGTAGCATCCTGCTCCTACTGTGTGAATACTGAGTGAGAAATTCAGTCCGGTTTGCAAAAAACCAGCACACTTTAACCTGGTTAGAAGACACATTTAAATAGATTTGTTTGGAAGGAGGCACAAAGTAGGTTGTTTGGGGGAGGTGTATTGTTTCTTTTTTCCTCCCTGTTCATACCTGTAATTGTGACTAACCCAGAACAAATACTGGATTACTCAGCACAAAGGAAGTGGGGAGTTTTTAATGTGGGCAGAAAAGCACCAGATGACTGAAACAACAAATTATTAAAACCAATATGAAATGAAAGTTTGAGGTACAGGGAAATTTGAGCTGAAAGGATAAGAATACATGTTTTAGTATTTCTGCCAAGGTGTAATGGCCAGATCTGTGTGTCTGAGGGAATTCTGAACAATCAGAAATTTAACTGGTGCTTTCACAGATCTCACAGTGAAGAAATGCTTTTCCTTTTTCTTCTCTTTTTGTAAAAGAAAACCCTGGCTGGCTGTCAAGTGTAATTGTTGCTTTATTTCTTTTATTTTTAGATTGATACGAAATCATCCATGCAATTAAAGCATCTTTGGGTTTTCCATGGCCTTGCTCACACCCTCCCCCCAGATAAAAGCTGCGAACTCCCTGTAAGAACCCCTGCACCAGGTGTCTGTCAGGAACAAGCCAAGTCTGAGCAGCAATTCAGCCTTGCCAGGAGGCAGTGCTGGGCTCATCCAGGCTGGGGCTGGCTCCTGCTGCTGCTCTGGCTCTGCCCCCTGGCACGTGGGCCCTTGCCATGGCATCGCCCACCAAGCTGCTCTGGAGCATCTGCTGAGCTGAGGCTGCTGCTGAAACACAGGAGGGCAGAGCTCCAGCTTGCACAGAGCTCCCAGCAGGGTTTGCTCCATCAGCACCTGAGCAGTGCAAGAGTGGAAATCCAAGAGTGGCCTGTGGGTTTCTCTGGGTTGGGATTGAAGGCACTTGAGATGATGTTTCATGTTCACACTCAGGTGTTTATTGTTTATTATCACTGAAACAGCCTCACAACCATGAGTTCTGCAGCCTTTCATTAGCAAGGCACAAAATGGCCAACTATCTCTTGTTACAGGGTCTTTTAAGGCTAAACTATTCAATTAAGAAATGACACCTAGGTTATTTTCCCTTTTAACCCAATAACTGATCACTCAAAGCCCACAATGAGGACTTTTCTGTCCAATTACAAAACATCACCCAAACCCAGGAAGAATAAGGTGAAGAAGAGCAACCTGCCTCCACCCTAAAACCTCCATCTTGCTTCATATTCATTTCTATATTCTAAAACCCCAAACTCTAACTTTTTCACCCTGTGACATTGCACAATTCTAACCCACTGCACACCCATAATCCCAGTGCTATCAGTCAGTTTTGTGAGTCCTCTCCACAACCCCAGGTCAATTGCAGCGTTCCCTGAGGGTCTGTGCCTTTCAGCACAGAAAGTTTAAAATTCTCAGCATCCAGGGCTCCAAGAGCAGCCCACAGGTGTCTCACAAGCACCTCCAGGGCTGTGCAGCTCCATGCTCAGAGCAGGAGTTTCACACCACTCCAGGGAAGAGCCTCTGTCTCCCAGGAGCTTCTCAGCACTGATATTTCCACTTCTGATGCCAAGAAATCTCCTGCTCTTTCCACACCCTCTCCAAAGTGCAGCCCCTGCCTCAGTTAGGCAGCACTCTTGGATTTTCCAGGTACTCAGGAAAGGAAAATCATTCCCACCTCCTAACGGCATCAAGTGCTGACACAAACTTTGTCAGTTTATGGTACCAGAGTGCTGAAAGGAGAAGCAGAAATGTAAATGCTTTGGAATAAAGATTGTATATTGCATCACTGGTTTGGTAACCCATAAAAGAAACCATCTATCACCTTTTCTGCAAAGCTAATCAGGAAAAATGAGAAATGCCTGGCAAGGATTCCGTGTTTGGAATGCCAAGAGACTTCACACCAGGTTTTGGCATTCTCAGGTGAAGAGAAATATGTGGTCATGCACTGTAAAACAGGAGGAAAATCATTTTTGTGATTTTTCTTTCCACAAAAACCCCAACTAAAATGATCTCATTCTATTTAACTACAAGAAAAAAAAAATCCACAACAAAACTTACTTTGTCAGATATTGAGAGTGGATATTTAAAGCTCAGAAGATGATTTTCAATATGTTTATTGGCTTGAGAAAGCAGTGGCTTATTTACTGAATCTGTTCTGCACCCTTAATTAGCACAAATGCCAGTAGGGGAACTTCCTGCATGCTTTCTCCCATGCTGACCTTCTGCATGAGAAAAAATCCCTAGTGAAAATAGATTTTAATTCCCTCCTTGAAATCAAACATCTGGCTTTGGTTAAGGAGACACACAGCCCTGTCCTTTGTGATATTTGGACTGCAAGAGCTCTGGGGCAGGGAGGATTTTCTTTGTTATTTGCTGCTGAAAATGACAGGAATTTCTGTTTATGGATACAATAATGCTAATGCTGCCACTAAGAGATGATGAGAACATGACTTGCTGTGATTAACATTCATTTATCACTGAAATGCCAAGTACAAATCAGCACACATATTTAATTGCTCTCCATCTTTGCAATTAGTTTCTATCATATTCTAAAAACTCCTCAGTATTGTCCAGTGTGAGAGACAGAGCTCACAAATTGATCTAAAGCCTCAAATTCTTATGGAAAGGGGGGAGCCAAGGGTGTGTCAGCCTCCTCCAAAAGGCAACCCTGCTGATTTAGTTACCTGAATCAGTGAAATCAGCTTAATGAGAGATAAGAGATGCGCATGCCTTGAAAAGTGGGAGGCAAATGAAATAAGTTTGTATCTACCACATTTTTGTTTGGTTCACTGTTCTTCTCAGAGATCTGATGGGATGGATGGACTGGGACCCACTGGCAAAGTCACAAAAGGCTTTGTGCTATGAAACTTCCATGCCTTTGTTGCATTTTATTGCTTAAATAAGAATGTAAAAGCTTGTCTGATGATGAGAATAAATTAACACTTTGCCTAAATGCCCCGGTTTGAAACCAAAAGAAAAAAACACTGAGGGGCAACATCATTCCCTGCTTGCAAAATATCTGGTTTTGATAGGCCTTGTCCTTGCAGAAGCAAAAGGGACAAAAATACTTAAGACAATTTTAGGCACTGGAAAAGTTCACAGGATGAGCCCTGAGGGCTTATAAACAGCAGCAGATGGGTAAAACCTTAATCATCAGTCTGAGAAAATCACCCTGATGTCAGTGCCGGTATTTGACGCTTCCTCAGGATGTGGAGAAGATGTTTTCCTCACCAGCAAGGTGGAAACCTCACTCCGTGAAAAGTATCCTCGTGGTAACAAGGATATTTTATGGATAACAAGGGTCCACTAAGAAAGGATTCCTTTTTTTCCATATGATCCACAAATAAGCATCATGTCCATGTCAGAACCAGCGTGGCTGAGGCAGTTTTGCACTCCGAAGAGCTGCAGCAAGTGCCAGGAACAGCCAAAACCTCAGCAAATTACCTGGAGTTCAACGCACAACAAAGGATGATGTTCACCTGAAAAAAATCTGTGTAATTCTCTGCTCCTTGAGGCAGAAAAAAGAAGGATTAGTCAGAACATTTTTGCCTGTCAGATGCTGCTGAAACACACTCCAAGGCAGACATGATCAAGAGTAGGCAAAGTCAAATTCCACTGATTCTTGTATTCCCTTCTGCTGCACCAACAGCAAAAATGGGAAGCCCAGCTTCATTTTTTTAGAAGCAAACATCCACATTTTGAAGAATCATGTGCCTACATTATGCAACTACCTTGTCCCTAACAAAATGGGCTGGTTTTCTATTTAGACTTGTCTAAAAATAAATTTGAGAGGCCTGTTTTCCCAAAAGGGCAAGGGTTATGCACATAACTCAGGGTCCACTTGGAAAACCTCTTCCTCATTCCTACGAGCAGCACTAATGATTATCTAAACAGAAAGTCTTTTTCATCTCATTTACTTTTAGGCCCTCTTCTGTCTTCCACCTTTTTACATTTCTATCAGTCTGAATATTAAATCAGATTAATATTTTTGCATAGGTTTTTTCCTTTACCTGTCTCTGCCATTATACACATTTATTTTTATATACATGCTTGTCTATATGTGTATACATATACACACATGAATATGTGTATATGTGAATATGTGTTTTGGTATATTTAAACAAATACATACAGACACCAAAAAAACCCCATATATAGGTGAATAAACACATCTATGCAAAGAGACAACCCTTGCAAGAGAAATTGTGTTTGATTCAACACTGTTAAAATTTAATTTAATGTGATGGAACTGTATCAACCTGTTGAAACTTGATCTTGCAAACCCCACTTTTCAACCACAATTATTGCATTCTTTAAGCATCACATTTTGTTTTACTGAAAGCAAATGTGATAAGGATGAAAAAAAAAAAAAAAAAGAAATGGAAACAGTGGGTTGTAACTGTGTGCAATCCATGAGGAGGGAAATGCTCCCTGCACCTGGAGTGCTGGAGCTGGATGCTGTAAACACCCTGTAGAAGCTTTTATCTATCAGTTTACTTTAAGCCTCTGTCCTTAACAAGTCTTTACATGTGCAGCATAAAGGCAAGTCCCATTGCACCTTATTAAGTTGTTTATTCTTTCCAGCCCTCTGCATTCAAGCTAAATCACATTATGCAATTAGCTGCTATGAAAACAAATGAAACTTATTCTGTTTTTCCGAGTTGAAAGAGCAGTTCAAAATATGTCCTCTTCAAAAATTATTTAACAGACTGAATTAGGATCAATTTGATGTCTGAATTATTTTTTCCTGTAAGCTGCTGCTGAGGTTATGCTTAAAACCATGCTGCAAAAAAATATTTGTGACTTGAACAGTGAATTTTGATTACTTAGACAACTTCATCACCTTTCCCACAAAAAGAAAAGAATTAATTACTTTTAAGATGTAGGAGTGACAGGGTGGTCTTGACATGCCACAAAGTTCAACTGGTTGCATATTAATATTTTTTTCCTTTGAGAAATCTTGCCTCTAAATTTCAGCATTGAAGTGATTCAATTATTAGAAATTTCTGCTGGCAAGCAAAGGGCAGCACATCTCTGCTGTGCTGCACGACACTCATCTGTATGGGAAGAGGAAAGAGACAGTTACCATGTAAACAAAAGGAAAACAAGGACAAAATCTCGCTGGCTCTGTTGAGCTCATCACCAGCCAAGCCTAATTTTGATCAGCTCTCCCTTCATCAGCAGGATCCTCTCTGATGGAATTGACCATAAAAGGAGATTTGGGGGTTACTGTTATCACAGGGATTGACCAAATGTTCAAATACCAACGGAGACAAGAAATTCAGAGTATTTTAAACTGTTGATTTTAGCAGGCATTTGCTTTCTAAATGTGCAATAAGTGACTGTCATCAGAAGAGCACTGGGTGATTTATTTCATGACCTTCTTTGTGGAGTCAGTTCATACAAGCCTCTTTCCAGTGTTAATGTATTCCCCCAAAAATGCAGGCTGGGTCTATCCCTGGTCATATGAAAAAATTATTCCAGCCCAAGAAACCATGGAGGTTTCTGTCCTACTCTTAGCAGTACACTCCAGGAGAAAAAAATCCAAAATATTCAATTTTTAAATTTTTTTTTTTTTTTTTTTTTTTTTTTTTTTTTTTTTTTTTTTTGTTACTGGGGCTTAATTCAGTCACAAAAATATCCCAGTCCTACAAGTGATAGTAAAAACTGTTATTTGGGGGGGATACAGCAGATTACCTGCCTGGAGGACAATATGAAATTTGTGTCTTCAGATTCTTCTATCAAGCATAAGACATCATGGGTGAATAACATTCCCTTTAAACCATACCAAATATACTGTATGGTTAATAAAATGTCATCTAGAAATACATTAGAAAATTCCTTATTCCTCCATCAAAAAAATAGGAAAAGATTTTGCCATGTGAAGACAAGATTATTTTAAAAAAGGAGTACATAAAAATCAACTAAAATTTAAATTGTGTTATAATAAGCTGTTCAGAGTCGTTTCAAACTAATTCCCACTGAAAATAAGTGGGATGAATTGAGACAACATAAGTCTCTGCATAAATATTTCTGGAAATACAGAAGGAGGAATGGAAACTTGGTCATAAATTTGCCAAGATGAAGAGAAGGTGTCATTAATGTTTGCTCTCTCTGTATGAGCCATGGGTTCTTCCTCTTGGGGGAATCACAGTGGAAAACTGTAAACAAATTTTTCTGCGCAGCATCATAAAATAAACTCCCAGCTCTGTGTGCAGTGCCAAAGACATTGCCAGGCAACAGAAAATTATTGCTCTATCTTGAGAGAATGCCCTGAATTTATTATTTTTGGGTCATCCGTTAGTGACACAACTCACAGTTTCACCCAGGTTTCATTCCAGTGAGCCCAGTCTGGCAGCTAAACAGATGTCCAGAAATTTCAGCAGTTTAAGGCACTCCAATCCCCCTAGTTCACCAAACTCTGTCACTCCTGAGTGACAACAATCAGGGGGAATTGGGAGTTTGGCTGTGCCCACTCTGCATTACATGGAGATGTTACCTGAAGGGCTGCCCCATTTGGAGCTCCAAGGGCATCTGGGGGAGAAAATTCCCTGCAGAAATTTCCCCAAGGTTGTGGACACCCCAGCACACCTGGGGAACATGCTGGGCACACGCAGCAGCTGTGGCACAACATTCACAGGAACCCAGTGGTGGTGACAGGGAAGCCACCACATCCCTCAGCTAATTTTTCCAGGGCTTAACAATCCTCATGGCTAAAATAACCCTCCTTTTCCTTCTTTCTTGAATTTATAGCTCCCAGTCCTGGAAACTTTAATATTAATTACCTTTTTTTTTTGCTTAAAATATTTTGAGAGCAAATGCTCATTCTTTCCTAAGTTTTAATTGGCGAAGAGATGACTTTGAAAGGTTCAAGTCTTTCAAGCAAGCAGAAAAGGCACAGCTCTAGTAGAAGCTATAAATTTAGTGCAGGGTTAATGAGGATTATTTACATGCAGAGATTTGTAATTAATTGTCCTTTTTAGCTTCTTTAGGATTTTAAAATCCCAAACAGAAAGTTTCTCTGTGAGTAGCAATGACAAATTTCTTCCTTTTCAAATTTCTCCCTTTCAACTGTGAATGCACACAGTGCCTTTGAGCACAAATCTAAGAACATTTAGACCTCATGGATGGCACTTCTAAATATAAAACACTCTTCTTAATATTTTATTTTATTTACCACTGGCTACAAGCATGCTTCTAGCCAGATTTTTCAGTTGAGGTGGCCAGTGATGATCTGATAAGCTGTGGTTAACTCCAGCCCTTGCCATGGTCTCTGCACACCCAGCAGCTGCACCCCACTGACATATGGAGTGCAATTAGGTTAAGCCCAGCTCTTAATCACTGTACACAGAAGCAAGTGCTGTCCTGTGCTGGGTGGGGGCTGTTCTTGGTGTCTGGGTGGGAAAAGGTGGGAAGAAAAGCAACCATGACACCCTTGTGTGCTGAAAATGAGAATAACTGCTGCTGTAGTGTCTGAAATAATCAGTAAATGTGCTGGTCCAGGGCATCTCCTGCAAGGATTTTTGTACATACCTGGCTGTACCTTAAAACAGGTGAAGAGTCACTTGTGGCTAAAGAAAAGGAGTCAGCTTTCAGCAGGAGAGTGAGGGAAACCCAGCTCACTCCCCAAAAAGCTGGGCTGCAGCAAAGGCAGGGGGAGAGAAAACACCTGGACTGAGGAAGGTGAGGAGGGGGCAGCAGGGAAAGCAAAGAGAGAGGAAGAGAAGAATCACAGAATTGTTTGGATTGGAAGGGACCTCAAAGGTCATCTCATTCCAACATCCCCTGCCATGGAAGGGAGGGATGAAGGGAAGGAAGAAATCTGTACGTTGTTAGAAATAGCATTGACAATTCTATACAGACTGCAATGACTCTGAAATCCCAATTAAGGCAATGGAAATGCAGAACCAGTAATGCAGAGATGAATCATCTGACCTAAAATAGAGGGAATGATGAAACATACAAGGGAACAAAGTGTGTCATTTTAGATTTTACAGCAAAATAATTCCAGACATATTCTCTCAAAAATATTTGGCCAACAAAAACTGTAAGACAGTGTTGGTTCCTGCAGCTCTATGCAGGTACAGAGGAGAATTTCTCTCCTACAAGCTAACGTGGACAGGTCTGCCTTTCTGCAGGTCTCAGACACAAAGGGCAGGCAACACCCAAAGTATCACACATGCCAGCCTGTCTCCAAGAGTGACACTGCCAATTAAAGATAAAAAATAAATCAAAAATCTGTTTAGCATATTTTTTAAAACAGGATGTCAAATGCACCATGAATTACCAGGTCCCACTCTCACTTTCTCTCTTCCAGCGTAGTCCTAATAAACAAAATGAGACCAGAGCAGCTCTCAGGTCTGCAGCAGTTGGGAAGCAATGGGGGAAAGTTTCCAGTGAAGAGACTTTCCATATTCACAGAACTTTTACAGTCCTAATTTAAATGAAAAAACCTCCTGCTTAAGGGAGGAAAACCCCATATCCAGGCAGCTGAGCAGTCTGACAGAGGGGAGAGGAGAGATTTCTGTTATATATCACACATTTTTACAGATTCCTGGGGAAAAATATGTCCTTTCAGTAACTGTCCATTGACAAGATTTCAGGAGTCAGATTCCTCAGCTACTCTAGATTAGCCTGGAAAATGCTAAACTCTCCTGTGAGTGTTTCAGGTTCCAGCTGCAATTCCCCTCTATGCCATCCTTGCAGCAAGACACCCTCTGCCTTTTCCCACTTCCTTGTGCACATGCAAAGGGAAATTTGCATTTCCACCATGCAGGGAAATTCCCTTTTGTATTTAAAGACAACTTTACTGATCCTTTGTGCTACTCTGGAAATAGGAGGAGATCTCAAGAGGAGAAAGAACAGCCACCTTCACTGAAATGCCACAGCTGAGTCTTTCTATGCCACTTTGAGAGCCTCAGTATTTTCTGTGCTTTAATTAGCCATTAATTGACCAGATAAGTGCCATAATATTTTATCTCAGCCCCAAAATACACCTGCATAACTCTGAAGGCAATTTCAACCCAAGGCCCAAATATCAACATAAGTTTTTCCTAATCCTGAGCCATCAGACCTCACAGCTTGTGAAATAGAGACAATAATGCTTCAGACACACAAACATCACAAAATACAGAAATTAAAAAGCTTAAAGCCAGATTTTTCTGTGTATCTTTATCCTTTGTGCAATTACTTGATTAGCTCTCAGTAGATCTGGAGAGTTCTGCCCATTAAAACCCTTTTTTTTAAGTTTGTGGGTTTTTTCCCCTCAAGAAGGTCCACGACAGCACCAAGGAAGATGCTGTAAGAAGTCACCAAGGGTCTGACAAAAAATCCAGTGCAGCCATGTGGGATTTTACCATCAGAGTTGTAGAAACCCTTGTGCTGTGGCTCTCCAGGACATATTCTTGTTGTAGTGGTCACACATAACCCAGAGCTGTGACCTCTGTGAACAGAACTAAAAGACATTGCAGAGATGTTATTTGTATAATCGGCCCAACTGTGTAATGGCATGGACAAATTTTGTCTCTTCACATTCAGCACTCAAAATTCAATGTACACACAGAGCTGTGTAAGCACATGTAGCTCCCAAATGCCTGGGATTTAAATGTTACAGCCAGTTTGGTGCCCAGCAGGATGCAGGTTCTGGAGAAGCAATCAGCTTCTCTCCTGCCCATGTATCACTGGCTCCTGGGTAATGAGCTGCCACAGGGAACTGGGGAAAGAGTGGTAAATTGACAGAGAAACAGGTCAGGCAAAAAGGGCTCTTCCAGTGCACTGCTCCTGTCCTTCAGAACTGAAAACAACACTTCCTAAAGAAATCCCCATTCTGTTCTGGGGGCTGAATTCATCATGCATAGAATGTAATTTTACAGTCCAGAATGGACAATAAATTCAGTCAGTAGCCTGAATATAAAGACATCAATAATTCTGTATCTTGGCTATTTTTGCTCTGCCACTTGAGCCTTCCCCTCAGTAATGGATAAATCCATGAGGAGATGACATCAGCCAGAGGGCCCAGGCCATAGAAATGCAAAAGTGTCACAGGGCAGAACTTCTACTCATGGCCTGAAAGCAAGTGCTATTTGCTCATCTCACACCATGGGCATGTCTTTAGAGTGCACAGAAAGGCACAAGAATAAGTCTGAAGTTGTTATAAATTGTTCTTGAAATACACATTTTTTTCATCTAAGAACCAGCATGTTAACATCAGAAATTAAATTAAATTAGTGACACAACAGTGCCCTGGCACTATCTGATGAAACAAAGAAATGAAAACATATTTTTTCAGCAAGGCAATATTTTTCCTTCCTAACTTGTGCATTTTTTGCTTGACAAGAACTTACCACGCATCACCTCTAACACTTGGGTACAATTGCTGAAAAGAAAAATCATCTACTCCACATACACCACACTTTTCCAGCAGCTCAGCAATGCACAAACACAACCGGACTGGCTGAAATTCTGGAAATTGCTGTCCATCTGTGTGGAATCTCTGACCCCAGAATGTTCCCATTTGAGGCCAAAGTGAGTGACACTGAGGAGTGAAAGCATCAAGCTCACTTTTCCAGTGTACCATAGCCCTAATAGCTCTTTGGTGCTCTCTCTGATTCACTTACATGAACCTTCTCAAGAAAGCCATGCTGCTTTCTGCCAAGAAACTCGATCCCCAAAGCCACATTTACAGGAAAGCAGGACATTAACAGAATTACTGTACTAAAGCAAAATTTTGCATTATCATTCCGTTTGTTCTTCCTGGAAATTAACTTTGTTAAACATGAACCAAAACATAAGTCCTCCTATTTATTTTTTTTAATAATAAGCACCAGAAAATTATTTTTTCTTCCTTTTCCTTGCTTGAATTTATTGTCTGGACAGAATGAGAGAAAATGCTTGCCATATCATCCATCTCTCCATTTGGTTTTTCCTGAATTTCTTTACATGCACAATGAGCTGGGATGAATACACTTGTAACTAGGAAACCAAAGCCACTTTTTAATATTCTTACACACTTCCACTGTAATCAGAATACTCAGGATTTTAATTTTAGAAGGCTCAGACACCAAACTCCAGCTGAAGTTACACAGAGCTGGGAGAGCTGCTAACACAAAATTGCACTGTATCTGCTGTGCTGTGACAGATTTTCTATTTCAGTTGCTCCTGCAGCTTTTCATCAACGTGTTTTTTAGAAATACCCACGAATTTGCAACCCCTTCCTAGCTGCAAATGAAGACTATTTTATGCTTTAATCATAGTAACCCATGACTGTCTGCCCACTTTAAAAAAACACACACCAGTACCTGTGGTTTATTTGTCTCTGAATCGTTGTCCAATCTGTGGAACAATCACCTTTTTAGATAGGAATGTGTTTCTTGCTATTTAACAGCTTTCCAGGTTAATTTTGCCACCCAGCTTGCCACTGTCTGGCACCATTTATCTGAACCTGTCCAAGCTGCTGCATGTGGGCTCCAAGTGGAAAATATTAACTAGATTGTGCTATTTGCAGAAGAATGAGGCTGACAGCTAAAAAAGCTCAAGACTTGGCACTCAGAAGCAATACCAGGAATGCAGGCAGTTTTACATTATTCTGTATTATAGTTATTTTCCTGGTAAGAAATTTACACCTTCAGGAAGAGTCTTGTCTGTGTGCCTCGTATCACACCAGTAATGGAAATAGAATTTTTTTTTAATGCTTACATTGTGTATCTCACTGTCTGGTTTTCCCTCTGAATGCCGAGAAGTGTCTCTACTTTCATGACAAGATAAGTGACAGGTTTTAACCAGAAAAAGTAAGATTCCTTACTTTACCTTCTAGTATTTGTTATAGGAAGTGTCATCTGAACACATGAGAAGAGATAAATAGAAGTCCAGGCACCCTTTACAGTGCAGAGCTGTCTGCAATGAGAAAATTCTGTGTTTGCATTTTGGCAAGTCATTAAGTTTTGGCAGAATATTTGGAATCAATAAAGAGAGTTCCCAGGAACATCTGCATTCAAAGCAATGGGTTCATTCACGTGTGTTCTGTGATCCCAGGTAACAGCTCCACATCCCAGAAATTCTGAGATAGAAGAGGGTGGCTGAAGGAATGGGTAACAGCCACAGCATTTGCCCCACTCTAAGATTTTCAGGGGCAGAGAGACAGAAGGCAGTTTTTCAGAGATTAACCACCTCCCTCTGAAATATGTTCTTGGCAATAATCAGTTCCAGAGGATTTGGTGAGAAACAAGAGACAAACCCCTGTGGTGCCTGGGGTTTTGCATTTCCGCTTTTACAGTGGTTGCAGGAGGAGTTGGAGCTGGAGAAACCCCACTGCCAAGGTGCTCCAGCAGGACACACTCCCAAAGCCACTAAAATACAAAATACAGAACAGATCACTCTGCATGGACAGAAGATTCAAAGAAAATTTACCAAGATGAAAAATGTTAGCAGCTCCATCTAGTCAAGGTTCCCCCAGGCAAATGAAGCTGCTGCTTCTGTCCTTATCCTCTCTCCTCCCTCAAAACCAAACTCCTCTCTGCAAAACTCTTTCCCAGCTGCTGATAGAGGAGTGCCTCAGGGTATCTGAGCTACTTCTGGGTTCTCTGCAGGAAAAGAACCTGATGTCATTAGATTTAAATTAATCACACAAGGTCCAAATCTTCATTAAAGAAAACTCTAGGATGTCTACATATAAAAGAGCTGAAACTACAGATCTAAAAAAAAAGACAATTATCTCCAGGATATGACTTCATTTCAACTATTTTTATATTGAAAATGTTAGTGTCAAAAACACTGAACTATTCAGAGTACACAATTTTGCCCTTCAGTGCAATATTTACACAATGAAAACCAGCAATTCTCATACTTTAAACCAGTGGTTTAGTGTTTTAGCTTTTACATGTTAATTTGCTCACAATGTCCATGTATAATCATCCTTTATTTTCTTTGAAGTTTCTTTATATTCTACATTTTGCAGGGGCTCAGTTTTTAACAAAATTCCAGTGATAAAGCTTGTTGGCAAGTATGATCCAAAGTTAATCTGAGCAGTTATTGGATACTCCAAATGGACAACAAACCTTATACTTAACAAACATGCACCTGGTAATAACAGCTGCAACCACACATAAAGATGAAAAATATATCAAACTAAGCCCCCCATCAAAGCATCTAAAATTAGAAATGTTGGAAAATACATTCATAAACAAGCTGATCTTGAAGAACCAGAATACATTCAAATAATTGGGAATGGTACATTTGACAAAATTAACCTACTTAGAGAAAACTTAAAGCCCTTATCATTCTCCAGAATGAATTTCTTCCCTAGATTTTATTAGGATCAAGAAAAATCTGATTTACAGGAATATAAGACAACCATAAACTTTAATAACATCTTTAAACTTTTTAAACTTTAAAAACAAGTCAATCAGGCTCAATCATGAACTACAACCAGATTATGTCTTTTTGAATCACAGAATCTTGGAGGATTGCATTCAAAATTTTCTCAAATCATGTGTTTGTAAGAATGACAAAATTATAGAATCACAGAACATTAAGGGTTGGAAGATCATCCCTGCCATGGCAGGGACACCTCCCACTGTCCCAGGCTGCTCCAAGCCCCAGTGTCCAACCTGGCCTTGGGCACTGCCAGGGATCCAGGGGCAGCCACAGCTGCTCCGGGCACCCTGTGCCAGGGCCTCACCATGCTCAAAGTGATAAACTTCTTAATATCTAACCTAAATTTCCCCTTTTCCAGTTTGTACCCATTCCCCCCTGTCCTGTCACTCCAGTCCCCCACAGAGAGCTCCTCTCCAGCTTCCTGGCAGGTCTCTTCAGGTTCTGAAAGGTGTTTTGAGGTCTGCACACAGCCTTCTCCAGGATGAACACCCAATTTTCCCAGCCTGTCTCTGTAGGGGAGGTGCCCCAGTCCTCTTATCAATTTCGTGGCCTCCTCTGGACTCTCTCCAACAGAATTATACAAGGCACTGCATGGGCTGTGTTCCACTGGCTGCACTTTCACTAGGGAACCTGACAAATTAAAAATGCTGGTAATAAATACCTGCACAGCAACACACACACAAGTGTAAGACCGCCTTTCAGCAGGGTAATTTGGGACAGAGATCCTCCACCTGTGCCACAGCCCTTTTGGAGAAGCACACTTAAGAAATTATGCAAAAACCAACTAGTTTCTGCTCGGCTGAGAAGTAACTTAGTACACATGAAGGAAAAAAAAATTTAAAAAAAGAAGAAGAAAGCTCCGGTTAGCTCCCCAAATGCTCCCCTGGCAGCACCGCCAGCCTCACTGCACTGACTGGTTTATGGGAACAGATGCAAGTGCTTTCCCAGTTGTTTGCTCCCATCACCACAGCAGCCCCCGTGCCAGAGCAGTTGTCTGCACAGCACAGCAGAGCAGGGAACTCTTCCAAAGAGCTTTGCTGGGGTTTTGTGCTGGCTCACAAAGCCACACTCGCATCAGGGCACGAGTCCCTGAGTGAGAAAAAAACCCCACTCCTTTCACAAGCAGCTTCCCCAGTTTCCAAAGCTACCAAAAGAGCCAGCAATGACAAAACAAACCCCCAAAATCTGGAGAGGGGAAAAAGGAGCCAGACCCAGTAAGGTACATCTCCTTCCCTTACATGGGTTTTAGCCCATTTGCAACAAAACCTTGGCAAAAAAAAAAAAAAAAGGCTTAAATGCATCCCTAAAAACATTCCAGGGATTCTGCAGCTGCTTCAGAGTATTTGTGACCTAGGTGGGATATCTGAAAGCACACTGAAAACATGTATGGGATTAGATGCTAATCTCTAGAGCTGTCCTTAATGAAAAGATAACACGCCAGATTAGCTTTCAATAAAAACAAGAGGAATCTTGTAATTCTTAATTTCTATTTTAATACTTGCATTTTGACACATAAAGCCCTATTCGGGTATTTAATTCAAAGCGGATAATCACGATAAGAAGCCAGCCTAAAGCAATGATAATGGCCATTATAATTTTTTTTTCAAATCAGCAGCTAGAAAGGGGCTGAGCGAAAACCCACCGGGATCTGGGCATGTGTGTCCCTGGTGGCAACAGAGGGTGGTGGCCTTTGAGGGACAGTGGGTGGCTTGTGAGTGGGATGGTAGTGGCTTTTGAGAGGTTGGAGGGTGGCTTTTGAGGGGGACAGTGGGTGGTTTTTAAAGGACAGGAGTGGCTTTTGAGGGGGACAGTGGGTGGCTCTTGAGGGGGATAGCAGGTGGTTTTTGAGGGGGACAATGGGTGGCTTTTGAGTGGGACAGGAGTGGCTTTTGAGGGGGACAGTGGGTGGCTTTTGAGGGACATTGAGTGGTTTTTGAGGGGTTCATTGGGTAGTGAATGCGATATTGGGTGACTTGGGGGACTTGGTGACTTTTGATGGGGACAGTGGTGGCTTTTGAGGGGGACAGAAATGTCAGGGGTTGGGGGGTTGCTTGTGAGGGACACAGTGCGTGGCACTAGGCACGGTGCTTCTTCACAGACCACACTGGGCCTTACCGCTACACCCAAAAAACTCCAATAATAATAACAATAATCACCACAATAAAACCTCACGACGAAACAAGTACAAATGTCGGTGAATCGCGCACTAACGCGGCACGCGGGTTCCCCTCACACCCACAGCACGCAGGCGGGGGGGGCGGTGGGTGCGGGTTACCAAAGCGGCACCTCCCGAACCCTCTGTCCCCCGCCACACGGACCCGTCCCTCCGTGTGTGTGTGTGTCCCCTCCTTGTGTGTGTCCCCTCCTTGTGTGTGTCCCCTCCGTGTGTGTGTGTGTCCCCTCCGTGTGTGTGCGTCCCCCGTGCCGGGCCACCCCCACCCGCGCGGCGGCGGCGGCTGCCTCAGTTTCCCTGCGGCGGGGCGGGCTGAGGGCGGCGGCCGTGGCGCTGCGGGCGGTGCTGCCCGCGCTGGAAGGCGGCCGGCCGGGCGCGCTGTCGGTCGGTCTGTCAGTCGGTCGGTCGGGGGATCCCCGCTCCATTTCCCCGTTTCCCCGTTCCCCCCCGCCGTCTCCCTCCCCCCCCCCGCCGCGCCGCCCCCTCGCCCCCCGCTCCCCCCCGGCCCGGCCAATCGCGGCGCCGCGCACGTGACGAGCGCTCCCCGCGATGACCTCATCCCTCGGTTGTGGGATGACGTCAAATTCAAGATGGATGGAATCACGGCGGCGGCGGCGGCAGCGCGGGCTGAGCCCTGAGCGGCGGCGCCGAGGGGGGCGAGCAGGGGGGGGCGGCGGACAGGGTGAGTAGCGCCCGCGTGTCGCGCCCGTCCCGGGGGCTGCCCGCGCCGCGCGGGTCTCCCCGCGCACAAATCCGTCTTTTCCTGACGTAACTCTGAGGTGGTTTTTTTTTTTTTTCCCTTTTTTTTTTTTTTTTTTCCTCTTTCCTCCTTCCCCCCCCCCCCTTCCTCCACCGAGCGGGGATGCGGCTGCCGCGCGCATGCGCCGGTTACGAAACTCTTCCCCCCGTCCTTGGCGGGGCGCGGCGCAGGCGCCCGGAGCGGGCGGGAGGTGCCCGCGGCCGCCGCCGCCACATCGCCCGCCCCGCCCGGGCCCGAGCCCCGAGGGGGAGGCGCGGGGGAAGCGCTCAGGGCGCATGAGCGCGGCCGGCAGCGATGGAAGGAAGGAAGGATGGATGGATGGAAGGAAGGCGGGGAGAGGCGGGTCGGGAGCGGAGAGGGGGGAGCGGGAAGAGGCGCGCCGCTCTCCGGCTTCTTGGGGCTGCGGCGCCTCAGGAGCCCGTTACCCGCTGCAGCGGGGCGTGAGGGCCGCGAGGGTCCGGCCGCCGCAGGGCGTGAGGGACCGGTGCGTGTGAGGGACGCTGGGGACCGGTGGTGTGAGGGATAGCAGGCACCGGTGGTGACAAGGAGCGGCCGCCCGAGCGGTGTGAGGGACCAGCGCTTCCCCCTCCTCTGCCGGCGGCGGCTCCGGGCTGTGCCCCCGCTGCCATCCGAGCTCTAGAGCGAGAGAGGCGCCGGAGGGCCGTGACTCGGGGGTGCCGCGGCTCCTCCCCGGGGTGTCTGGAAGGGAGACGCGTTTCATCTCCCCCAGCGAGGTCCCCGCGTGTCAGTGCAGGCAGGTACCGAACCTCGTCAATGTCCGTCAGTCTAGAGAGGGGAGGTGTCCGAGGATGGGGTCCGGCAGTGCTGGGACCCGATGCGCAGACATTCCGCCTCGACATAAGAACTTTGCTGTGCAATGACCGAGCCCTGCACAGATTGCCCAGAGAGGCTGTGGAGTCTCACTGGAGCTATTCCAGAGCCGTCTGGACACAATCCTGTGCTGTGTGCTCTGGGATCCTACTGGAGCAGGGAGGTTGGACCTGGTGACCCACTGTGGTCCCTTCCAGCCTGACCATTCTGTGGTTCTCTAAACAAAGCGTGGCTTTGCTACTCCGAGCTGGATTATTCATCAGCAGGATGAAGCATATTTCACAGTCAGGTGGGGAAATCCTCAGTGGTGGGCTGTGCAGAAAGTTGTGGAAGGTGTTTTACCTGCTCACAGCTGTCAGAAAGAATTTTGCTACAATCCTCTGCTGATCTTGTGTTCAGATTGGATGAGGCTCGTGTAAATAAACAGAAGAAAAACTTCAAGGAGTTACTATTAGACAGGAAATAATTGTGGAATGTGTGTGTACTGAGTAAGCCCATCTTAATAATTAAATAGCAATGGCTTTAGCAGCTCTTCCTTTTTTTTTTGTAGTTGGGACTCCCAGTGGAAGTAAGAGGTAGGTAGGCTGTACATACCTACAGAAGAGATTGTGATGAATTACACAATCACAGAGCTTTTTGTGAATACAATGACTATCTTGTAGTTAAATTAAAATTAATACTTTATCCTTAGATAAATTAATGTGAAACTAGATTTTTTAAAAAGATGTATTTTTGTACAGGAAGTCTTTTTGATATTAAATCAGGAGTAGTCAATGCACACTGCAGGTAAATCTAGTACTGTTTTATGTGTAGGTTTAGTGTTCTGTTCTGACTTTGCTCAAACTGACAAAGTGCTCTGACTAAAATTTTCCACCAGCATTATGCTGATCCTCTTGAGGGGAAGTTTGGAGCAAATTTAAGCAACTGTTTTTATAAACCCTGTTAAGCAAAAAACCCCGAATTGTGTGGCTGTCTCTTGGGTGGAGGGGACCCAGCATCCCATTCTCTCAGATGTGTGTTTCACCCCTATGCTGCAGAGAATATTTTGTTTACCTGTGGAAAATCCACCCATCCTGCCTGGATTGTGACCATTTCAGGAGCTGTCATTTCCATGTTCTCAGTAGGGGCTTGCAGGGAGGTGTCACAAATGAGAACCTCTGGAGTTTTCACCATTTGTGAGCTCCCCTGATTCTGCTTCAGTGTTCAAGGTACCTTGTCCTTTAGAACACCTGAGCATTCTTAGTGAATATAAAGCAGGCAGCAGCTTTTAGGAAGTTCCCAAAGTCCTTTTAGTGCTGTACATTCATGATAAACGTGAACTTTTGTGCCTCCTGTTCCCCTGTGTAGGTTCCAAGTGCCAGGGTGATTGTGTGCCACATCCATCTCACACTGAGAACCCCCTGGATGAGTGCAAGCTGGATATTTCTGACACATTCACTTTTCTGAGCTCATGGGTGTTTTGTGTGTGATGCTGGAGAATATTTGCACACAGAGAATTAAGTGCTCTGATCATCTGGCTGATCACACTTTACTCAATATTCGTTCAGGGCAGACCAACCTTTGGATTTAAAAGGACTTGGCAGGAAGCCTTGAGCTTTCCTGCTGTATTGAAGCTGTTTTGTTTTGAGCTTCAGGATGTGAAGCAGTTTCTGTTAAAAACCAACCCTCTGGAGCTTTCAGGGTTTTGAAATTTGCTTTATCTGCAAAAGGGTGATAACTGCAGAGTGTGACCAAGTGTGGACTCGCAGGGGAGAGGAAGCTGAGCTGTAATCAGCACAAGGTTTGCTCTGCTCTGGGAGGGGCTGTGCTCTGAGTCACATGCTGCAGTTGCAACAATTTCTGCTCTCATTAAGCTTTTGAGCAACTGAGCTCCTTCATTTTGAAATCTGTCTCATGTAATGAGCTGTGATCCTCAGAAAGCAACAAAAGTCTTGAGAAGCAGCAAAGTCATGGAGAGACTGCAACATGCCCTGATTTAAAATAGCTGTTCTGTGCAGGGGGGGGTTCCTTCCCAAATATTTGTTGTGGTTTAATATTAGTCTTTGTACTGTAGTGTTTCCATGTTTTTCCTGATAATATTAAAGACATCAGTTCTCTTATATTTTCTTTCAATCAGCAGTGAAATAAAAAGAAATTTGTTGTCTTTTCTTATTGACTGCTTTTTGCTGTTCTGGAACAGTTCAGGCATGTTTTGTGAACAAGGAAAGAAAGTGTTGGGCAAGTCTTCAATATTCCTAAGTTTCTTCCATCCCCACCCCCATCAGTTTATCAGTCCTGCTGTCCATCACAAATATAAGTTTTGAAATCCCCTGGTTGATTGTGGAGAGTTTTTTTCTTTGAGGTGCAGTGAAACACCAGATCCTCCTTGTGCAAATTCTCTCCATGCACTCTGTGATAAGAAGACATGAAAAATCCTTTGTCCAAATACTTATTTTTTTTAAATGCCACAAAACTTTTCCTTTGTATACAACTAAATTTCATTCTTTGGGGAAGGGAGAAATATTTTTCCCTTTTTTGTCTGGCAGCATTAATCTCCTTATCCAAGGTTGATCCTGCCTCAGTGCTGAGGAGTGTGAGTAACATTGAGGTTGCCATTCATTCTCATCAGCCTCTGACAAGGTGTGGGTACTGCAGGGACAGTTCTGGCACAGGGCACGGTGAGTGTGTCCCCTCCACCCCCTCACAGTCTGCTCTGCACACATTTGTGAGTATCTCCAGAGCCCTTCTAAAAAACAGAGTACTTGGGACAGCAAAAACGCCTCACAAAGCCCCTTTTAATGCCAATTAATTTCCATGGAAGGAAAAGCAGCAGAGTTACAGTGATTTCTGATCCCTGCCACACTCTGCCATAACCAAAGGGAATTTGTTTACTCTGTACCAAGACATAACTGAGTACAGTCCTCCAGCTGTTGAGGTTAAGGGCCAGATTTCCTGGAATTCCAGTAAAAATATGGCCATCTCAATTCTCATAAATCCTTTTGGGGAGTAAAGATATAAAAATACAGTGCTTTTGTTCAAGGAGCTGGATTTTTAAATTAATTTTTTTTAACTATATAAGACATAGCCTACCTTCAGTTGCTTGTGGACTGGAGTAAACTGAAAATCTCCCTATTTGAAAATGCTATTCATGAGATTTTAAATCTCTTAAGGTAAAACTCAGCTAAAATTGCTGTTGTCATTCCTGAGTCATCTTCCCAGTATCTTGGCCAGAATCAGTGATGGCTGAATGACATTTCTTTGGATCCCTTCAGTGGGAGGATGATACCTGCATTCCTTGAATCATAAATGTCTCACTGGGAATTTTTTAGGCTCAGCATTTTTTTTTTAATATATTCTGCAATCTTTTATATTCTGCATTTTTCAGATTAAATGTATGACTTTTCCCCCTCATGTCTCATTTCCTTAAAGAAACCTTAGTGTAAACACTATTCTGGGATAGAAAAGTACCTTACAGGGATGTGTGGCTTCTCTTCCCATCCAAAATACACTGTGCCTGTAAAAAGCACCATTATAGTCATAGAAATATGACCACAATTAGGGTTTGTCATGTTTATTACACTAGCAAAATTAAAAGTTGTATGTTGATAACTTTTTAATGTGAATTAGGCCAGTTAATGTGTCTCATCTAGTAAAGCAGATGATTGAGTATTACTCCATTTGATAAGTATATCTCAGCATTGCCAATAAAACAATAAAATCAATGTGTAGAAATAGTACAAGTGAACACATTTGGTCTGCAATTCTTCAAATTTCATGCATCTCTTTGCAAAAATGACAAATCTTTCTGGAGATGAGATTACTGTAGGTGTTTAAATCTGATGGCCATCAAGCCTTTCAGACTTGTCCCATCAGAGACTTTATTTGCAACATTACAAAGCAAACGTTGCTTTGTATTTTGCATTACAAAACAAACATTTCAAGGGAATGAAAGATGAAGAACTCCTAGGGAAAGCTGTTTTTAACTTTTTCATATTTTGATTTAGTTTACAGCAATTTGGAGGCTGAGTTACGCAGTCGAGTCATGGAGGCCAGGACAAATAACAAATTGTGTTTGATGTGACTGAATCTTCACTAAATGTTTCAGGAAGAGCTTTGAGAGCTCCCAGGCAGCATTTCCGTGCCCTGTCCCTTCCATCCTGTCTGCTGGCTGCTCCTTGCAGGAGCCATCCCTCCTCAGGCTGCTCCAGGATGAAATTGCACCCTGAGCTGCTGCTGGGTTGTAAACAAGAATGGCAATGACAAGAGGAGCTTTGTGCGCTGACATTCTGTAGTTTGCTGCACGTCAGGGGGAGCTATTTTAAGTGTCAGAACGTGCAGCTGAGGCTATGATCTGAATGTGAAAAGTAGCCTCTCATTTCTGAGTCACTTTGATGTCTGTGTCAGGTTAGCTGCTAATTATCTGTCTAGAGCTAGGGCAAAACAGACTGCAGAATATTCAAACTGAAAGGAGGTTTAGATTAGATATTAGAAGAAAATTCTTTACTGTGAGGGTGGTGAGGCACTGGCACAGATTGATTTCCTCATCTCTGGAAGTGTTCAAGGCCAGGTTGGATGGGGCTCTGAGGAGCCTGGTCTGTGCCCATGGCAGGGGGTTAGAACTGGATGATCCTTCAGGTCCCTTCCCAAACCATTCTGTAAATCTATGATTATAAAATTTCTTCTTTTTCTCGCTCTAAATTTCTGCTTTTATATGTGTGGAGGATAAGTAGGTAGAAATTAGTCCATCAATTTCACACACTGGCAAGCATGTTATTAATCTGATTTTATGCCTGTCTTCGTGCCAGTGAGTCTCTCTGTGCTGCTGACCTATTGGAAATGAGAAACGTTTGTCTTCATGGAGAGTTCACAGTGCTGTCTGCAGGGGAAAACAGCCTCAGCAGTGAGATCTCATTTCATTACATCCAGCAAGACAGAACCCCCAAACATGCAGCAAGAGATTATTGAAGTATTTAGGTAGAAAAATACTCTAGAAATGCAAACAATATTGCTGTGTGGGTTTGCAGCTTTTACCTACAGATTTTGGGGGTGTATAGGGAGATGTGCAAATCTCTATGTGCTGTGGAAGAGTATCTGTGTTGCAAAGGCTGTTGATGGGAGAAGAGACATTTTATAAATTGTTGTCAAATTCAAATCATAAAATCCAGCAGAGAGTACTTGAGTAGAAGCTTAAGCAGTGGAGGTTCCTTTTTCATCTGGACTTGTGACAGACGAGTAAGGGACCTTTCTACTCTTCTGGTGTCTAAAACAGCACCAGAATTGTCAGAGCCATCAGATCCTCAGCAAAGCACTCAAATGAATGCAACATTCTGCATTTGGCAGGGGATGCCCCAGGAAGTCACTTGTACTTTTGGGCTGAGTCTTATAATCCACATTTCTTTAGTGGATTTGTCCCCTCCGTGCTTCTTGTGTGTTTTCCCTGTTTAAACCTGTTCAGTGTCTGTCTCTTCTGTGTGTTTCCTCCTCCATCCTTGTATTCTCTGCTTCCCCCTGCACTTCTTGCAGCCCTGGCACCTCCTTGCTGCAAGGTTGCATCTCAGGGAGGGTTTCAGAACTCTTTCCCCTCCCCCTCAGCACACTGTTAATGGAGCTTCACTGACAGGGATTTCCTTATGGTGGAAGTCAGAAGGCATCATCAACATCTCTTCGTTGCTCATGTATTTGAGGGTGCAGCTTGCACTGGAACCCCACATAAATATCTGCCTGATTCTGTCTGGGATGTTCCAGCTGTAAAGTTGGTGGCTCTGTTGTTTCTAAAGGTGACATTTCAGATGGAGGAAGCTGGTGGAACAAAGAATGGGCAGGTGCCTGGCTCCTCTTGCTGGAACCCTGATGCTCATTTCTTCCTCAGTGAGCTGATTAAGCTGCCTATCCTAGAAAATAGCAAACAGATGTAAAATTCTGGAATTATTTTATTTATTTTTGTTCCCTGCCTAATTTTGAGGAGTTGAATTAACTCACTGGGAGATCAAATGAGCAGAGCTGGTGAAAGGAAGGAGAGAGAAGCACAGGGCTGGGAGGAGATGTGAGAGTAAGGAACAGAGGAAAGGAAGGGGAGCTGCCACTTCGAAGGGAGGTTGCTGTTGAAGATCCACAAATTATTGGGCCTAAGATTAAGCTTTTTCACCCTCCCCTTGTGAAGAGCTCTCCTGAGATTTCTTTTATTTTACAAAAGTTATTTTGAAATAGTAGAGGCATCTTTTTCTGTCCTTGTTCAAAGTATAAAATAAAACCAATGTTATACCAAATGGCACTTAGGCTTTTGAAATCTAGTTTTCTGAGATCAGTGGAGGGCTGTTGAAGGAGGGAATTAGAGGCTGGAGCATCTCTTTTACAGGGAAAGGCTCAGGGAGCTGGGCCTGTTCAACCTAGAGAAGGGATGACTGAGAGGGGACCTCATTTATGTGTATAAATATCTAAAGGGGCAGTGGCAGGAGGTGGACAGGCTCTGCTCTGTGGTGCCCAGAAACAGGACAAGAGGGAATGGGCAGAACTGATGCCCAGGAAGTTCCACCTGAACATGAGGAAGAACTTCTTCCCTGTGCAGTGACAGAACTGGGACAGATTGTCCAGAGAGGCTGTGGAGTCTCCCCCTCTGGAGCTATTCCAGAACCATCTGCACACAATCCTGTGCTGTGTGCTCTGGGATCCTGCAGGAGCAGGGGGTTGGACCTGGTGACCCACTGTGCTCCCTTCCAGCCTGACCCATCTGTGATTCTGTGAAGGCTGACACTGAAATCTCTTCTTGGCTTCACAAAGGTTCCTGCTGCACTGGCCCATCCTGGGTCAGGAGTCTGAGTTCAGTCACTGCTCCTCCTGAGGACCAGCAGCTGCTGTGGCATGAGGCAGCTGCCACCACACTGTGGGACATTTCCTGATGTGCTCCTGCTGTTTCCATGATGTCACCTGAACATCATGGAACAAAAGAAGAAAGCTTTGTTTCCAGTCAGTAGTGAAGGTGGCTGGAAAAAAAAAGGGTTAGAGAGAATAAAAGCAGATTATCTGGAGGAAAGATCTGAGGTAGCTAATCACAAAACAATCTACAGCTGAGCAGTAGGAGTACTCAAACACCTGGAACCAAATCTGGTGTTTCAGGAGACTGCCAGAGTTGTGTATCTACGCAAGCTTTTGTGTGGGGCTCAGCACAGGCAGCCAGGCACTGGCTTTGGGGACCCAGTTCTTGTCTCCTGTGGCTGTTCCTGCTGCTGCCTCTTCAGTTATGCCAATGCAGTAGTTCCTGATGTGGTGCACTATAAAAATCAACCAGCATTTGAAAAGAAATAATGTTGGGTGTTTATTTATTGTCTGTTCTGCTACGTCATTTGGGCCTGCAAATATTTGTACTGGCACAGCTGAAGGAGGAGTGACCTGCAGTGTGCAGGTAAGGTGAACACAAGAGAGCAGGGATGACTTGGATCAACTTTGTTATTGAAAATTATTCCTGTACTAAAATTTTAACACATTGACTCGGGTATTCTTTGGGTTGATTTTTTTTTTCTACTTCTAAATATTTCAGGCTTTCACATGATCTGGGTAAATGTCTTAAAATGGCTCTGTGAAACAGTTCTGGTGGTTTTGTGCTATTGTTTGTTTAATTTCTGCCTGTTGTGTCTAAAGGCTATTAAGCTGAAAGTCAAGCCCTTGAGTTAGGAAATACCAGGATTAAAGCTGCCTTTGGAGGATTGATTTGGTCCTTTGCCATTTGTGTGCGTTGCAGCCTTGGTTACTGTTAAAGTGACAGAGTTAAACTGCACCCTGAGTGACTGCAGGGATGTTTGTGTCTGCGCTGTTTCATGGGATGAATTGAAGTAGTTGTAGGAATGAAAAAGGGAACTGTGGCCAGCAGGATGGGTGACTGCTGGATTCTGCTTTAGTCCTGCAGATTTTACACCACTCTCTACTGGTTACACTGCACTGCTGGGTTATGTAGGTAGAGGGACACAGTAATTACATGGTGTTTACTCTGCCAGTTTGAAAAACACAAGGGCAAAGCAGATTAAAATGAAAGATCTTAAAATATTTCAAAACATTTGACTAATACTCTGTTTCCACTGTGTCCTTGAAGTGTGGGTTGTGCAGCAGCTTCTCTTGGGTGTCTCATCACCACAGTTAAAGTTTCCTAAGCTCTGTTATCTGTTACCTCCATTTACCTTCTGCAACTTGCATCCCAGAGGAATCACTTGAGTTTGCAAATTCACTTTCTTCCAGGTGAAGGGAAAGCTGTTCTCCTGGAGACTTAAAACTCTGTAATTGTTAATGGGTGATCAGACCACGAAACTGGACTGGGGCCAGCCACACTCTGCCACTTTAAATTGCAGTGGCATCCACAAGGGAGGAGGGCTATGAACCACCACCCTCACACCCCCACCTCCATCCTCCCAGTGTTCTTCTGTAAAACATAGAAAGCAAAGCAAACCAGATTGCTTTCTCAATTTGAGATTGACTGCACTGCTTTTTATAGATGGAGGTGTGGGGGAATTATGCATTATAGCTATTGAAGGTGAATTAAGGATAAATTAGTGTTTATGAAATGACACTGCAAGGCACTGAAATACAAAGTAAAGACTGATCTGGTGAGGAAACAGCATTCTGGTTGTGCTGTTGCCATGTCACTATGAACTCATTTGGTACTTTTAGGTGTAGAAGTGGTAGCTCAGTCCTTGATATGATCAGTGCCCTGAGACACTGCATGCAGCATCCTTTATGTCATTTCTCAATAATACCAATTCAGACTTTGATCACTTATACCGATTAGTTTTAAGATTTACCATCCTCATTTGTTAACCATGGGGTTGTAGCTTCTCAGTACTGTTTTGTTATTTTGATAAACTTTACAGTTCTGCTTGTAAGCTGGTGAACAGAGAAACCTTTTTGTTGTAGTTGCATATATCATGTACAAATGAAACTAAAAAGTAGTTTCTCAAATCAGCTGTAAAAGTAAGAGAATTGCTTTTAATAGATCCTGGTTTGTTTTACAACCACCATGGAGGTAGTGTAGAGAGTGTCCATGAAAAAAATAAGAGAATTTAATATTGTTGATTTCTCTATGTGTGTTCTTGTGCACAGATATATAAATTGCAACTCCTGCCATTGAATTTATTTGTTTAACTTAAAACCTGGTTATCTTCTTTTGTTAAGCTCTCATCAGGAGCAGTATAGTGAGTTATCAAGACATATCCAGTATGGAATGGGCTGTGTTTTGAAGCACATGGATCATGGATATTTCTGCACTGCAGCTTAATTTGTCCTTATTGTACTCTTGGATGCAGCCAAGGGTAACTGTTCCTCAGATGTATGGGTTGTGGGCATAAAGTGCTGTAATGCTAATGAATGAAACAGGGATTTCAGTTCTCTGAGTGCTTTTCATCCTGAGCAAAGCAGTGCAGGGGTACTTCAGTGAAAACTGACATTTCCCAGAAACCAGATCCTGGTTTTCAAAAATCACATTTCCCAGAATCCAGTGCAGTTTTAAGTGGCACATACAGTTAGAAGTAGATATTAACAGCACTTATTAAGCATAAGTAAACCTGATTAATTCAGATTACAGACAATAATGCTGTTTCCTTCTCCCTTCCCAGTATTAATGCCCTTTCCATCATCCTATTAAAAGTGACAACAAACCCCCCTAAATTTGTGTAGTCAGCAGGAGGCTGTCAGGGTTGCTTAGCCTCAGAAAGGTGAGTTGCTATCACTAAGCTTTACATACCTGATCCAAGAGTCCAGAGTTTATCAATCCAGTTGTCAAGATAGATCTTTATAAAGCTGAAGCAGAGAAAGAGATGATCAAGAGTGAAATGCTTGAACTGTTCTGTTCCTCCCTGTAGAGAGGTGTATTACATGAAGAGAACACAGCCCGCCCATCCATCCATCCATCCATCCATCCATCCATCCATCCATCCATCCCTCCATCCCTCCATCCATCCCCCAGTTAGTTAGGTGCAATATCCTTGGTGTAAGATTAGCAGTTAAAAGGATTTTTGGAAGTGGGCAGATAAGCTGGTTCTTCCCATGCCTGTGCTTTTTTGGAGCTACCAGTGGTGTTTCATTCCCAAGCCTTTCCTCCACACAAGCTGTTCCTTTAATCACGGTTTGGTGGTGGTTTAGCCAGTTTATAAAGTACAGGAGATGTGTTTACTTTGTCTCTAACAGTTCATATAAGGCAACCTACAGCTTGTTGTTGTTGTTCTTTTCCAGGGACACCAGAATCATGGAGGGGCTCTTGCATTACATAAATCCAGCACATGCCATTTCCCTGCTGAGCACCCTGAACGAGGAGCGTCTCAAGGGACAGCTGTGTGACGTTGTGCTGATCGTAGGAGACCAGAAATTCCGAGCTCATAAGAATGTTCTGGCTGCCAGCAGTGAATATTTCCAGACTCTGTTCACAAATAAGGAGAATGAGTCTCAGTCAGTGTTTCAGCTCGACTTTTGTGAGCCAGATGCTTTTGATAATGTGTTGAACTACATTTATTCTTCATCCTTGTTCATTGAGAAAGGCAGCCTCGCAGCTGTGCAAGAACTGGGCTACAGCCTTGGAATATCTTTTCTTACAAACATTGTTTCCAAGAGTCCTCAAGCTCCTTTTCCTTCTTGTCCTATGAAAAAAATACTCTACCAAGATGAAGATGAAAGTAGTTCTCAGAAGAGAAGTGTCATTGTCTGTCAGAACAGAATTGAAGCACAAGCAAAAAGCATAAATCAAACACAGCACGACTTAAGCCATACTCCTAAACCTTCACCCTCTGTGGCTGTCAAAGCTGGCAGCAGACCACAGGTAACAAAACCAACTGAAACCCTTCACAACTTATCACTGACTGAAAGGAAGTGGCTGAAAGAAGGCCCTGTGAGCTATACAAAGGTTCATGAAACTTCTGGAACTGTGGAGGATCAGAGCAGAGGTGCTTTAGTGAAAAGGAACATGGTGCTGCCTCAGATGTCTTTGGCAGAGAAAGAAATGGCAAGCGGCGAGCCAGGAAGCAGCGCTCAGCTTCTGAGAGGAAAAGTTGCAGAGATGTCATTGAAAAGACCACGTCCACCAGTCTTGTCTCTGCGTGGGGCAGCGGAATCCACGTTTCTGTTGAGAGAGGCAGGAAAAGGAAATGGTCAAGGGGAAGACAGGAATTTGCTCTACTACTCCAAGTTAGGGCTGGTAATCCCATCTAGTGGGTCTGGCCCAGAAAACCAAAGTATTGACAGAAGTGGGCCCCTTGTAAAAAGTCTCCTTCGAAGGTCACTGTCCATGGATAGCCAGGTTCCTATTTACTCACCTTCTGTTGACCTAAAACCTGCACATGTATCCTCGTGCTCCTCACCAGGAACTAACGATTCCCAGAAGACATTTAATGTTGCATCCCAAAAGTCATCCTCGAAAGAGTCATCGGAGAAGTCGGCCTTGGATGAGAAGCCACAGGTAATACACCCACATCGCCTTAGGTCTTTCAGTGCCTCTCAGACAACAGATCGGGAGGTGGCTTCCCCTCTCTCGGAGGTGAGGATCAAAACTGAGCCCAGCAGTCCCCTCTCAGATCCTGCTGACATCATCCGAGTCACGGTGGGTGATGCTGCAGCATCGGCAAACAAAGACTTTGCTTTTAAAGCTGAGGATGATCGTAAGGAACCAAGCAGACTTCCAGCCAAAAGGAGGTTCCAGGATGATAGGAGGCCACCATTCAAGAAGCTGAAGGCGGATGAGCAGGGTTCTCCTGGCTCAGAAGAGAACTTTGAGGAAGGCTCGAGCCCCACGCACCTTGATGCCGATTTCCCTGATTCTGATGTCAGCAAAGATGAATACAGTGAGATGGAAGAAGCGAGACCAAATAAAAAATTTAAATGTAAACACTGCCTTAAAATTTTCAGATCAACAGCAGGTCTTCATCGCCATGTTAACATGTATCACAATCCAGAGAAGCCCTATGCTTGTGATATCTGCCACAAGAGATTCCACACCAATTTCAAAGTGTGGACGCACTGCCAGACCCAGCATGGAATTGTGAAGAATCCCTCACCAGCTTCCAGTTCACACGCCCTTTTGGATGAAAAATTCCAAAGAAAACTGATCGATATAGTGAGGGAGAGAGAAATCAAAAAAGCTCTGATTGTGAAACTGAGACGTGGCAAGCAGAGCTTTCAGGGCCAGTCGGCTTCCCAAGCACAACAAGTTATCAAAAGGAATTTAAGGTCGAGAACCAAAGGAGCCTATATTTGTACCTACTGTGGGAAAGCTTATCGTTTCCTCTCCCAGTTCAAACAGCACATAAAAATGCACCCTGGGGAGAAGCCCATTGGAGGGAATAAGGCTCCTAAGCAGAAAGATCACATCCATATTGAAAACCCAGTGGAAAACAAGGAGGTTTATCAGTGCCGTCTCTGCAATGCCAAGCTCTCCTCGCTGATTGAACAGGGAAACCACGAGCGACTCTGTAGGAACGCCACTGTCTGTCCTTACTGCAGCCTTAGGTTTTCTTCTCCAGACCTGAAGCACGAGCATGAGAGCAAGTGTGAGTACAAGAAGCTGACTTGCCTTGAGTGCATGCGCACCTTCAAATCATCCTTCAGCATCTGGCGCCATCAGGTTGAAGTTCACAATCAGAACACAATGGCTCCATCAGAGAACTTCTCTTTGCCCCTCATGGATCACAATGGAGAAGTCACCAGTTCCTCACGGCTGCCTCCGCAGTCGGAATCCAATAAAATGAACAATTTTGTTGCTGCAAAGGAGGACGGCGTGTTCAGTGATTCGTCAGAACAAATCAATTTTGATTCTGAAGACTCTTCATGCCTGCCTGAAGACTTAAGTGTTTCCAAGCAGTTTAAAATCCAGATCAAAGAAGAGCCTGCAGATGACATAGAGGACGAGGTCACCGAAACGAGCAGGGAACCCAAGGACGTGGTCTCCAAGAAAGATCCCAGTTTGTGGCCCTGTGAGAAGTGTGGGAAGATTTTCACCTTGCGCAAGCAGCTGGAGCGGCACCAGGAGCTCCTGTGCTCGGTGAAGCCCTTCATCTGCCACGTGTGCAACAAGGCCTTCCGAACCAATTTCCGCCTCTGGAGCCACTTCCAGTCTCACATGTCCCAGGCTGCAGAGGAGTCCACGAATAAAGAGCCTGAGATATGTCCACCAGCTAACTCCCCATCACCCCCACCCTTACCCCCACCCCCTCCTCTGCCCAAAATCCAGCCTCTGGAGCCCGACAGCCCCACGGGCCTGCCGGAGAGCTCGGGTGCTACTGAGAAGCTGTTCGTGCCGCAGGAGTCGGACACGCTCTTCTACCACGCACCGCCGCTCTCGGCCATCACCTTCAAGAGACAGTACATGTGCAAACTCTGCCACAGGACTTTCAAGACAGCTTTCAGCCTCTGGAGCCACGAACAGACACACAATTAGCTTTAAGAGAAGCCTTGCAGAGCTGGTTTGGGGGGGCTGTGTTCAGGATCTCAGAGGCCTGCCACATAGACTACGAATTTAAGAGGATCAGAAGGATGGTCATGATGATGGAAAATCTGGAATTTGTGATGCTGCTTGGATTTGAAGATTAGGGAAAATTATAACTTGGTTAGTAGGTAGAAAGCAGAGTAATTTAAAATATTGTGGTCTGGGATCTAATAGTAAGAGAATAAATTTTATTTTATTTCATTTGACACTGAAATACAATTGCATCTGGATTGTATGCATGGATCTTCATCCCGTGATGTTGGTGTGTGCGTGTGTATTATATATAAAGTTACATATTAAATGAAAGAGAAACAACAATTTGGATTCTAACTGTGAGTGTGAAGGTTCTACTTATAGTAGTGAAATACTGTAACCAACGTCATGATTTGTTTTTCCAAAAGAAACCCACACACACAAGCTCCATGTAAGTGGTTGCCATGCACTGGCAGTTTGGGAGGAAGTGGATGGAGTGTCTTGCTGTATTGACTTAGGTCTTAGAAACCTTTAGCAATAACAAATAAACCTCAAGTTTGAGTAATCTTGATGTTATTGGATACGAATGTTTGCTATTTTAAGGGAACATAGAATTGTTTTGTTGTTGTATGGAACTTGTGCAAATTAAAATAGAATCTAAAGTCAGCAATATTATTAAGATTTTATATAAGAAGTAGCAGCAAGCCTGCTTTCAGCCATTTAATTATAACTTTCTAAGGAAAATTGAGAGAGGGGGTACTTTGCTTTATATAATGTCCCAAAGACTAATTTCCTACAGATACTTGGGTAGCTGAAGTCATTGTGTAACAGCCATCATAATGCAAATGGTACTGTTTATAACATGAACTGAGGTTGAATGGATATCAGACAAGTTTCATAGTTTTGTTTCCACTATTTGTACAACTGTTTGTAATTTTAACTACAAAGGAATGTATAACTATTAAATCATCAAGCGAGAGCTCGTTAAGGGACAGAAGATGAGTTGTGTTTCTAAACACAAGTAATAAGCTCAGCCATGAAGTACAAAGATATGTTTTAACAAAACCTAAAAATGTAAATATTTATATAGACACCTGTATAAATGAAGAAGTATGTATTTGAAATTTGTATTAAGCGTACATATCCAGCTCAAAGCAGAGGAGAAAATCACACTACAATCACTGCATTTTATGGATACAATGCATATAGAGTAGTTCTTTCTGCTGCTTTACTCATATGTGACTGTGTTGCAATTTTCCAATTTGTTGAAAATTGTGGTAATAATGGGCTGCAGATATTCTGTGTGCTTCCATTATTTTACCTCAAATGGCAACTGGAGCATTTAGTGTAAGTAGGATCACACATATTTACCAGGAGCTATAGTAAGGGTCCAATTTTTTCTATAAGTCAAGGAAATATTTACCCAGAAGTAGGAGGTGAACCAACAGTGAGAAATTTATTTTGCTAGAATTTTAACTTAGTGGAGGGGTGGTGGGTTGGAGTGAACATAAATGATGCAAGCTGTGTTTATGATCCTGACCAACGTTCCCCCTGCAGGGCTGGGAGAAGGGGGATGTAATTCCAGCCTGCTGAGTCAGAGCCCAGTCTGTGTCCACTGAAACCAGCAGGAGTTTGGTCACCATTTCAGGGGCAGCAGGAGTGAGGCTTGAATTCCCTGTGTAACCATGTGTGTTGTTTCAGTATCCCAAGTTCAAAAGCTAAAATTGCAAGCTGATGCTGAGATTCAGCAAAATCAAGCACAAGTGTAACTCCTAAGAATCTGAGGATGGGCACCCTTAGGCACACACCAGATTTTTCTCAGTGAAAGCCAAGTGTGCCACCATTTTTTTTTCCCAACAGATATTTAACTATTTTTCCTGTAAGTGAAGTTTGAAAGAATCAGCTCAGGATGGACCCCTGATTTTTTTCAGCTACCAAAAAAATTGCAGTTTTACTTTCAAGCCTCTTCTGCTTCGTTTTTCGTATAATCTAAAATTGCTACTAGACACCTCTGAAAGTAACATATTGTTCTTTATTGTCCTCTTTCAGGCAAACTGTGGCTGAGTTTGATTAGGCTAATTTGCTTGAGTATCAGTTAAACTCTTTCAGTGGCATTGCAGTTGAAACAAGGTACTTGCTTAATAGTGACATTTCCAGTTACTGACTTTTTTATTCCACCTAATAAAACCATAAATTTCTTTCTTACCAGAAACGATTTCAGAATAAAATGGTTATTGCACTTAAACCTGGTTTTAAAAATCAGAAAAACAAAAAGCCTTGCTAAGTACCCTTTATATATGTTTTAAAAAATCTGTGTGTATAAAATATGAACGTGTTTTTGTAGAATGGTTCCTAAGTTTTCCCCAGTGATTCTTCTGCACAACAGCCTGAAAGTTGAGCTACAGCCTTTTAAAATTCAGTGTGCTTTCTGAAGGAAGGTGGCATCCAGCTCAGCTGGGTCACAGCCACCTCACTTCCAGCTGGGATTCTGCTCTGTGCTATGGTGATAAATTCTACACACTTTAAATCAAAACCTTGTGCAACATCTTTGAAGAAACCCTAACCTTTTCCTAGTGTACTAGGTATTATAAAGAATCCATAAAATTTTTTTGGTCTAAGTAGCCTCCTAAGTTTTTCTTCAGTTGCTTTGGTTTTGAGGGGGTTTTTAAAGTTTTGTTTCCCACTTTGAGCGTGTTCTGTGTGATTATTTTTTTTTTTTTTTTTTTACATTTGGTTCCTGTTGTTTAGTAAAGGAATTCAGGATCTCTAAAATTTAAATATGAGATGTTTATATAGCAGTTCTGGTTTTCTATTAGCTTTTATACAGTATCTTAAAAAGCCCTTGATAGAAGTGTTTATTTTGGAGGATATGGAATAAATATGCTTCCACTTATATAACTTTAATATATGTCTTAAAATTTAAATTATGGGAAAAAATGTTAGTTGCTTGTTTATAAATAAAGGTCTTTTGAAGAGTGTCTAGTTTGGCCACAGCCAAAATAAAAGGCAAATTTATTGATGCAAAAGTCTGTTTTCATCATATTTTGTTTAATTTTATAGCTGTGTATTGAAGTGACAAAAAGTTAGAGGTCTTGTTAAATATAAAAAAGTGTTTTGCTTTTTTTTCTAAAATTTGTGACAGGAGCGTGCAGATGTTTTAATATATAGATTAGAATCTATAATTCTGTCCTTTTTTTGCTATTTTTATAACCTATCAGATAAATCTCAGAGAACTATCCTGCTTCAGTGGGAGTGGAAACTAGTGTTGCATTTCAGGGGAGCAGTGTTGAGCCATGAAATGTATTTTGGTTTGGGACTTTTTTTTCCTTTCAGGCACTGTGTTGGCAAAGCCTCTAAGCCTATCTTAAGTCCATTAAGATCAGTCTTATTTTGGTTTTTTTTTTTTCTTAAATTGTTCTGTGCAAGTTCTTTGCTGAATTGGGACCATGACCAACCTTGGAAGAGAGCAATGGCAGCAAAACACAGCAACCAGTGACAGAGCTGTCTCTGGTTTTGGGTTGTTGGTGAGGCAGAGTGAAACAGCCCTGGCAGGTGATGGAGGAGGTAACCTGGTGAATAGGGTGAGCCCACAGTTGGTCTGGGCTGTTCCAAAAACGAGATGCTGCATTATCTGTGACCCCAAGCAGCTCTAAGAGGCAAGGCAGGAACATCCAGGAGGTTTTGTTGCCTGATTTTCATTTTCCCCAAGTTGGACACGTGGGTTTGCTCCAGAGCTCTGCGTGCTCTCTGTTGCTGTTCCAAGCTTCCAGTGTTAAATTGAGTTCCTCCCATGGGATAAGGACAGACTATGCCTAATTTCTTGGCTCTGACAGTGAGGCTGCAAATATCTGGCATGAGCCTGTAATCTGGCATGTGCCTATACTGTTCAATAAAATTGTTTACATTTTCCTACCAGATTTAGGTAAAAATCAAAACAAGCTTAGGGGGTTGGTTTTTGTTGGAGTTTTTTTTTTTTTATCTGTTTGTTTTGGTTGGGGGTTTTTTTAGTGTTGCTCTTATTGAATCAGTGTTAAAATATTTTTTTCTGTTGTTGCTGAACACAGCCTGATAGTATTTTTAATGTTATTGATTCTTGTTTATTTAAAATGACTTGTGAAAAAACTGTACTGTAACTGCTCTAAGAAAAGGGACACTATCAAGAGAAAGGCTGGATACAGAAGATGAACATACCTGTATTGGAAATACTTTATATTAATAAATAATATTGAAGAATTTAAAAACAAATTGATTCATAACACTTGAGCTGCTTGGGCTTGAAAAACCTATTTTGGGCAGCCTCAGTTGTTGTGAGGATGTCTGAAAAATATAACTGAATTCTGTGGGTTGAGCTGATTTTTCATGTTGCTTTTTCTCTCACTATTCCAGAATAAAGGACTCAATCCTTTTTTTTTCCTTTTCCAGACTCTCAGTCACTATCTTTTAAAGACACAAGCTTCCCACTATTGCAGCAGCAGCTTTAATTCAGATAAGTACAGAAAAATCAGAACAAACCCTCTTTTTCAGCATTAAGTGCAAAATACACATAAAGTACATATTGTAAGGCTTATTCTTGACAGTGTCCTTTTTTAAAAAGCAGGAAAATGGGATCACTTTAAGTGCTTGGGTACAGGGGAATAGTTTCCTACTAGAAATTGGAATTATCCAATATATTTTCTAGAGAGTTTTCCGGTTAGTTACACAAAATCACTTGTCATTTTAAAGGATTATAGAAGTAAGACAAGCAACTCTGGGTTTATAATCCTGTATACCTTATACATTCTATATCTGTTCAATACACCAGGATGGGTTTTTACTTTTTTTAGGACTGAGACTTAATAGCTTAAGGCAATTTTTTTCTTTAATGTAATGTAAATCCATTGCTGCTTTGTACAACTTTTTCTACTGTGTGTTTTCTTTACTTAGATCTTGACTAAGAAATGTTGGCGTCCAATAAACTTACACTTTGTTTCTTTTGAGTCACTGTGTCTTCTACTGGAATCTCTTGGCAGAGGGTGTTGTTATTGTACAAAGCATTGTGTCTGCAGGGTAGGAAGTGAGTTTGTAAGAGAGCATCTTTTGTTCTGTTTGTTGGATGTAAGTGCTACTTGTACATTACTAAAATAATGGGGAGTTGTTTGTTTTAGTAAATGCCTCACTGAAGCTTTTACTGGAAAATACAGGAAAACCAGCTGCTCCAGACAATCCCTTAAAAACTTGAGCACAGCCCAAATCCTGCTTCATGTGCAATCAGTGATTTGTGGGAGGAAGTGTCTCCATCTAAAACTGGACTGAACCAGATGTTTGAGAGGACACAGCAATGTTTCTGGTTTTACAGCACTTCATCCAAAGCAGTTTTGCTGCATAAATGTCCCTCTTCAAAACCCTGTGTGGGGTTCACAGGGGTCCCAGGATGAGGGAAGAGACAAGGACCTGACTCCATGTTTCAGAAGGCTGATTTATTATTTTATGATATATATTATATTAACATGATATATTAAAACTATACTAAAATAATAGAAGAAAGGATTTAATCAGAAGGCTAGCAAGCAAGAAGAAGAAAGGAATGACAACAAAAGCTTGTGTCTGAAAGTCCGAGACAGCTGGATTGTGATTGGCCATTAATTAAAAAAAACCACATGAGACCAATCACAGATCCACCTGCATTCCACAGCAGCAGATAATCATTGTTTACATTTTGTCTCTCAGGCCTCTCAGCTTCTCAGGAGAAAAAGTCCTAAGGAAAGGATTTTTCAGAAAATATGGCTACAAAACCCTCTGTGTGGGAATGTAGTATGTGGATTCCCAAAAAGCAGAGAATGAGCATTTTATCTTTTGGGAATGGGGTTTACTCAGTTCCTGTCTTCACACTAGGTGTGACCTGTCTTTGAGAACACTTAGGCCAGTTTTCTCAACTTCTTGGACTCCACATTTGCTGTCTTTTGCAGTTTTTTCCACATCCACTGCCTTGTGCAGTGTGGATGGACCCACAGACCAGTTTCACCCACATTTAACAGAGGAGACAAGGTCTCAAGAATTAATGTTCCACGAGTTTTGTGCAAATCCTTGCCTGGGTGTGAAGGAATGGTGTCAGTGGGACACCACAAATCCAGTGGGAAGGGTAAGGTTTGCACAGAGGATGTGCTGAGCACTCACCTGCACTTTTTACCCCAGCACTTGTCACTGTGTGTGTGCAGTGACCTCTGAGGACAGGACAGTGGCTCAGGTGGAACACAGGGCAGAGCTGCAGGACCAGCTCTGCCAAACATTTGGATCAGGGGTTAAAAGGGCACTCTGAGCTCAGGAGGATTTGGGCCTCTCCTTGAGAATGGGGACAAAGGGCTCGTGGTCTGTCCCTCTGTGGGGTATCCCTGCCCCTCACAGCTTGGGGGAGCTGTGGCAAAGGCAAAGAGAGGGTGGAGAGCTGCTCTCGGACCCACTCGGTCTTAAATCCCCAAAGATGTGGCTCTCTCTTTCTCCTTTTAGATCAGAACAACTCCACTCTTCCTGCATCCAGGTAATATTGACACACAGTCCTCTCCATCACTGTTTGAGCACAGACTGATCTCTGCTAGGATGGTTCACAGAAAATGCTCCAGAGAACAAAAAGCCTGTGTTTGACATAAAACTCAAGAAACAAATCAAAATTATTAAAAGTGACTGATAATGCCATGAGCATTGCACCTGTTCTTGTGGTTATTTTTGCTCTAATTCCAGCTGTCCCCTTCTAAGACAGTTGGTGTGCAAACAGATCCAGCAATGTTTACTTTTCCATTCATAGGATACTTCCATCCATCATTCAATATACAAACACAAGAGCATCCTTACTATTAGACCAACAGGGATAATATTTCTGTTTCCAGTCCTGAAATACTCTGGCAATTAAAATGTTCAAGGTGTTGGCTGTAATGAAGCAACGTACACAACTTTTATTTCCCTTCCATTTTGCACGTGTTGAAAGAGTACATTGAAAGTCAGTTTCTGCTGACAAATTTGCTTTAAATTGATAAACCCTTAACAATTTATTTGTTTTGTCAGTCCAGGATCTGGGATGGATTCAGCTCTTCAGTGTCATGATTGTAGTCAGCAGCTTGAGCTGATAGTTGAGGGTTCAGGCTCTCACCCAGCCACGTGCATCTCTCCAGTGAAGTCCACTGGTGTCAAAAACCTGCTGGGATTACTGAAATCCAGGGATGCTTCTGCTGGAAGGAAAAAACCATGCTGGGGCTTGCAGGCTGAAGGAACAAAGGACAACGAGGCACAAGAAGAGGTCAGAGAAAGTCTGGTGACAACAGCAGCAGAGTGTGAGATACAGAGGAGAGCATGCTGTGACCCTGCCAAAAAGAACAGCAAGAAAATCACCAGTCTCTATTGTAAAGGTGTCATTTGTGATTAATATGGCTCTTTTTGGTTCCCATTTATTCCCTTCTTCCCTAATGAATGAGGTGTTCCTGAGGTGTGACACCTCTAACCCTTTTTGGCTGACAAACTGTATTTATTACTCTTGTCATCCATTAATTTATCCTATAAAGTATATGAAACAGTTTATGGGAAAAAACCTACCCAAAAGATATTTAATATTTCCTCTACAGTCTTGCACCAGGGGAAGTTTTGGTGCTCTTGGAACAGTCTGAAGACTGCAGATCCTGAGGGCTTCCCCAGATATGACAGCTACAGCTGTGCAATATTTGCTGCTGCTGCTTCTTTACTCATCAATCATCTGAGCAGCCAAATGCCACAAGAAGAAAACTTTGCCTTGTTAACTCACATTCAGGTTATTTGTTTCAGGAGAATTTTGTCAGAGGTCTGTAAAGGCATGTAAACAATTTTTTTAAAAGCATGAGGAAAAAAAACCTGTAAAAATACCAAATTCTAAGTCTGGAGGAGATTCACAGATACTAAAATGAGATATGAAATTGGGTGTATTTTACCAAATATTTACTACAATGCTTAAGAGAGGGAGAATCACATAGAATCTTTGTTTCATGGAGATGATCCTATAATCTATTCTGTGCCTCTAATGCTGTGTACAGGCATCAAGGAGGAGACAGAAACAAAAGACTGCACCATCACACTCAAAGCATCACACTGAAGGTGAAGCCCTCTCTCCATATATGCAAAAGTCCTTGAATTTTCTTCTCTATCCAGCTGAACTGGAGCATTTTCACTGTTCCTCTGGAGGAAGGCATTATTAGGAATATAGGAAGCCTGTTGGTTTCCTACAAAATTCCTTTTTGTGCTGCTGCTCTCAGTCTAAAACGTGAAGAGTCTTTTGCTACTTACCAAGTCCTTTCTGAAGTCCCACATTCCCAAAGCCAGCTGCTCTCAGTGTCCTCAGGCATTTGTCTGAGGGGCTCACGGGTGTTTGTCCTGCTCGGGAGAAGCGCTCACTCCTGGCGAGTCCCAGCATCAGCACCTCTGGGGATCCTGGCGCTCTCTGGTGGAGAGAAAAGAACCGGATCCAGCTCTGAAAATAAAGAGAAAAAAAAAAAAAAAAAAAAAAAAAAAAAAAAAAAAAAAAAAAAGTATTTCACTGAAGTTTTGGTCAATATATTTTGAAGAGTCATCGTCATAGAAAAAAATAATAGTCCCAAAAATTATTTTCCTTTTTTCCATTGCAGTGCCAGGTACATTCCAAGCAAAATGCCTGTTGTTAGCCTTTGTCCCTTTTGCAAAATTGTGAATAGATTAAGTACCAGATATGGAATCACAGAATGGTTTTGGTTGGAAGGGACCTTAAAAACCATCCAGTGCCACCCCTGCCATGGCAGGGACACTTTCCACTGTCCCAGGCTGCTCCAGCCCCAATGTCCAACAATTCCAGGGATCCAGGGGCAGCCACAGCTGCTCTGGGCACCCTGTGCCAGGACCTCCCCACCCTCACAGGGAAGAATTTATTCCTAAAATCTAATCTAAACCAGTCTGCTGTCTTTCAGTTTGAAGCCAGATTTTGAGAAAGGTAGAAGTGTGATGCTACAGGGAAAAGCAAAATTGTTAGAATAATGACACTTCTAAATTATGACACTTATAAAATTAGTGGGTGGTAAACCAGGTAGGCCATGGTTAATGCAAACATCATGGGACCATTATTTGTTTTCACACATTCTTTTTCCTTGTGTTCTGGTTTTGGGTTAAACCATGACCCCATGAGAGGCTGAATTATTGGTGCATGAAGGGCTTCAAAAGCAAGTATAAGTGTCCAGGGTGAACCAACTTGGGTCAATTCAAATAGAATTGAAACATGGCTCTGCAGCTTTACTCTATATCTTAATACATAATTTAAAATTATGATTGGTCAAAATAAAACATTGTGACCCATTTGCTCTGAAACTGAGCCAATTTGTCAACAATTACATTCATAGTTGTAAATATAGTCATTTTTTCAAGACATATTTAGGACCAGACCTGTATTTTAATAACAAAGCCAATTTCTGATCTGATGAAACACTCAGCTCCTGGCAGTGTGTCTCCTTAAGCAATTAAGAGATGCAGGCATTTGGGCAAAGAAAACTAAATGACCGTAAATGAATTGCACTTTTCCTGCTATGAGGTCATGGTGGACACATTGCTTTTTCTTCTACAGAGATTGGTGTTTGGATAGATCAGATGTCTCCTGATTTTGCAAATGAACTGAAAATAAGAGCAGTTATGTGGAGGTTTAATGATGTCATCACCTCTGAGCTTTTTTTATATGGAGCAAGACTCCTTCATTAAGAAGAGGATGTTCTCTGGAGGACATGAGTTTGGAGGGTTATTCCAGATCAAGAATCAGATGTGTCCCAGCCTCCTCATCCCCACACCAGCTCCAGCTTATAGAAGCTTGCTTGGTGGCACATTCCTGTGCCAGGTGTGGGGGTTTCAGCTGTTGGTTTTTCTGGGTCTGGATTGAAGGCACTTGAGACAGTCATTCACGTTTGGACTCAGGTGTTTATTATTTCTTATCAGTAAAACAGTTTCACTGCTGTGAGTTCTGCAGCTTTTCATTAGAAGGCACAAAATGCCAACAATCTCTTGTTCCAAGGTCTTTTAAGACTGAACTATCCAATGAAGAACTGACACCTGGATTATTTTCCCTTTTAACCCAATAACTGATCCCACAGAGCTGCAATGGGGACTTCTCTGCCCAATTACAAAATGCCACCCAAACCCATGGAGAAGGAGGAAGAAGCAGCATGAAGAAGAAACCCAGGACAACACCCTGTGCCCTCCACCTTGCTTCCATCCACAACACACTAAAAACCCCAAAACCTCAATTTTTCACCAAGTGATACACCTACACTGCTCTCTATAAGCTATTTCTCACTTTTGTGGATTCTGGTCTATCTTGAAGTCTGGGAAACTTTCTCCATGGATGAGGGTCAGAGTCAGTGCTGCCCTGGGGGTCAGGGCACCCCAGAGCAGACACAGAAATGTTCCCAGTGCCCTGGGTTTCCACAGCCAAGCTGCTGAGCACCTTCCAAAGAGGCTTCTGGCCATCCCACCTGGCCCTTGCTCCATGTCTTTGCACACCCATCACCCTCCTCCTCAGACAGCTGTCACAAAGACTCACAATGGTGACTCAGATGGATGAGATGTGTCCCACGTGCTGAGCCTCACCTAGAAAGGGGCTCAGGACAACACGGGGGACCAGTGTTCTGGCTTTGTGCCTCTCCTGTGCCCCACAACTCCTGAGCAAACCTGCCACAGCCAGCAGGAAGAAGGACAGGGCTGTTACCTGTCTCTGGGAGAAAGGCTGAAATGCTGCATGTGAAAGGGGAAGTGGTCCCCTCTTCCATGAGGGGACATGCTGAGGGATCACATTTCAGGAATGAAGATTTCCAGGTCAGTGAGGAGTAGGCAGTGGTTCCACCACAGGTTGAGGCTATAAAATCTCAATAAAGAGATATAGCCACCTTGCAGGTAAAGGTGGCATCACACAGAGTCCTGGAATGCTGCAAAAAGCTCTGCTGGCCAAAGTGCAGTTTTGACAAACTAAGTATATTTTACACTGTTGCACTCTCCAGACACAGCACTGGTATCAAACCTCATGTTAGACTGCATGAATGGCCTCTTATGAACCTTCCTTCTTTCACGTAGAAAACAGACTCTGGAGCACTGAGGCAGACAATCAGTGGGAAAAGTTTGTATTGATTTTATCTCTTTGCAATATATTTGTTTTTGTATTTATTTTAATTTCAGGGACTGAATAGACTTTTTTTTTTTTTTTGGTAAATTGTTGTGTTCACAGCTTTAAAAATGAAATTTATTAAATAACTATGAATAACTATAAGCCATGATGCTTATTTTTGTAACATGGCACTTGGGGTAATCTCAGACCCAACACTTTCCAGTGCTGGAGTGGTCAGGGAGGCAGCGCTAATCTGAGGCATTTGAAGGTCTCTTCCAACCTTGATGAATCCGGGACTTGGGTATTGCCCCGGGCCAGGTGCAGCAGCTGGGCCTCGGCCTTGTTGAACCTTGTGAGGTTCTTGTGGTCCCACTTGTCAAGCTTGTCCAGGTCCCTGTGCATGGCCTCGTCCTTCCACGGTGTCCCTGCCCTGCTCAGCTTCCTGTCCCCTGTAAATGTGCTGAGGGTGAGCTGGATCTGCTGTCTGTGTCATTAGGGAAGCCATGCAAGAGCCCTGAGGCCAAGGCAGAGCCCTGAGGGACACCCCTCATCCCCAGCCCCTTGCCCAGCTGGTCAGAAGAGCAAGCCCTCAGCACTTGGCGGGGCAATGGGTGTGTCAGAGACTGAGAAAGAGCAGGAATCTGACATGGATCATGAGCTTTCCCAATGGGGAGATGTTAGGAGCTACCAAGAGATCTCTGATGGGAAGAGTCTCTTGAGCGAGAGCTCTCCCAAGGAGATGTCAGTAGCTGTGGAGAGCTCTCCAGCTGGGATGAGGAGAGCAGCAGCTGTCCCAGGGAGAAGCCCTCAGCTACCAAGAATTTTCCAGCTGGGAAGAATGCAAGGAGCTGGGCCTGTCCCAAGGAGCTGTCAGAAGCTCCCCACAACTGTCTGACTGGGAGGACTCTGTTGGCCAAGAGCTTTCCAAAGAGGAAGACTCCGCTGGCCAGGAGTTGTTCCAAGGCAATGGTAGCAGACCCTGTGTGCAATCCAGTTGGGACAATGATGGTGACAAAGAGCTTGCTCAGGCAACTGAGAAACATGAGCGTCCACAACAATGGGGTCAAGCCCTTGCTGTGGGAGAAGGATGTGACACAAACTGAGCTTCTTTGAGCTGAGCGAGAAGAAGACAGGGAGCAAAGACTGGGAGTTTTTGGAGAAAGTGGGCTCCCAGTGCCTGTCCCTTGAGGCCTGGGTTGAGCGCGGGGCAGCCGAGCCGTGTCCCAAGTGCCGCTCTGGGCCTCGCCTCCCCACCTGGCAGCCCAGGGCCTCCTCAGAGCACGGCGGCTTCTCCCGAGGAGCAGGAGGCAGGGACAGAGAGCCCGGTGCCTGCCCAGCTCAGCTGCCCAGGCAGGAGCCCAGGCCCTCAGGGAGCAGCCGGCTCCCCCCAAGAAACGCCCGTCCCGCCTCAGGCAGGCACTGCGGGCGCTGCTCTGCTGGCCCTGCCTGAGGGCACAGCCGGACAATCAGTGCCCGCTGCCAGCGCCAGGCCCGGCCCCGCAGGCCCAGAGCCTGCCCGGCGTCCTGAGGGAGCCAACGGGGCTGCCTCTGTTTGGATGTGTCCTCCAGGCCCAGCGATCCCCGGCTGCTTTGCTTCCTCCCAGGAGCATCTCCCCAAGGCCAAAAGTTATGGTGTGGCCAGCCCCAAAGCAGCAGCCACGGGACTGTGGGACTGCACAGCCATCAAGGTCTCTTCCCACCTTGATGATTCTCAGGTGAATCCCAGAGAATCATCACGGTGGGAAGAGACCTTGATGGCTGTGCAGTCCCACAGGCATTCCACACTGCCATCATCACCCCAAAACCACATCCCTAGGTGCCACCACAACACTTCCAGAGATGGCGAATCCACCACCTCCCTGGGCAACTTCTTCCAGTACCTGACCACTGTGACAGGGAAAACTTGTTCTAATATTTAATCTGAACCTCTCCTGGTGGAATGGAAGGCGGTTTTCTCTCATCCTGAAAGGATCACATGCTGGTCCTGTGGGATTGTGCCCGTGAGGAATGGGCACACACAGGAGGCATTTCTCCAGGGATGTGTCACAGTCCTGCAGTGACAAATGATTCTTCCACAAAAGTGAAGGTAGAATTTAAGAAACGGTACTAGTAAGAAAAAAGGACCACAACCTTCCCACTCGCAAAAACAAACAAACAAACAAAAAAAACTTAACAAAACAAAACCCCCAAAAACCAAAAAACAACAAAAAACAGAAAACAAAAACAACAAAAAAAGGAGTAAGAATAAGAAAATTATGCAGAATAGTAGTAAATAAGAACAAGAAAAGGAAAAGAATAAGTGAACGAGAATGATAAGAAGAAGATAAGGAGAAATAGTAGTAGTAGTAGTAATAATAAGAAGAAAATAATAGTAAGAACAAGAAGAAAAATAAATTGTAGCAGCAAATAATAATAAGAAGAAGATAAGAAGATGAAACAGTTTTAGAAGTAAATAATAGTATCAAATTAAAATAAACACCCACTCAGCCACAGAATGAAGGGAAGAACGTTAAGGTCCTCCAGTTCCAAATAGTTATCTTTTGCTCTCTCTCTCTGAGACATCTTGCTTATTTCTTTTACTGCTCTACCTCCCCTTTCCTGTCACATAAAATCCATGTTAAATAAAATCCGTGTGTTGTTCTCATATGGCCTCCTTTGCACCTGCATTTGGGCAGAGGCCTCTCTCCCTCATGGGTTTGTAACACCTGCTCAGGGTCCCTTCCATCTGCCAGCATTCCGGGATTCTGTCAGCTCCTCTCTTCCCTCTTCTTCTTGCCTCTGCTTTGAGCTGGGAATGTGCTTGAGAATGTCCAGCAAAGAAGCCTTTGCTGTCTGCTCTGGGAGCCCATGTGGCTTTGGGACCTTGTCACCTGCACAGCTCCCTCGAGAGGCAGAACCAGCAGCTCGGGAGCCTTGAGAATTCCTCTCTGTGGTCCATGGCACACACTGCAATGGTCTGGAATTCCAGTTTCCAGCAAGGAAAAGATGTTCCTGCCCTTTAAGGCAAACCTCTGAAGGGGCTGCAAGCCAAGTGGAGAAAGATCTTGCAATGACATTGCATGACCAGCTTTCATAACTTAATCAAGCGTTGTTTTAGCACGTGGATTGGGGAAAAAAAATCAGGCGAGGGTTTTTGCTTGGGAGTTGCCACAGGTAAAGATAGACAGTATGAAAGAAGCAGAGCAGGCACCTACCCCATACCCACAGCGAACCCTTCTACCCCTGGGAAATGGGGTGTCCCCTCCGCGTCCCCCCTACCCTCCGAGGTGCCGGACACCCACTCCAAGCCCATCTACCCAGGGGACCAGGCTCTTGTCTTAAATCCTTTTACCCCAGGGGCTCCGGGTGCCTGAACTCCGCTACCTTCAGGGGCACAAGGAGCTCACCCCGGCTCCCTTTACTCCAGAGCACCAGGAGCACATCATGAACTTGTCATATCCCCAGGGGCTCATCCCAAACCCCTCTTACCCCGGGGGCACCGGGCGCCCACCCCAAGCCCGTCTCCCCCTTCCGTCCGTGGGCCAACGGGCGCCCACCGCCGCCACGCAGCGGAGCACGGCGGGCCGCGTTCGCCGCCTGGCAACCGCCCCCGCTGGGCAGCAGCCAGAGCCGGCGCCGGGCCGAGCATGCGGCCGGGGCCGGGCCCCTTCTCCGCCGCCCTGGGGCGGGGACTGCGCCGTGGGCGGGCGGGGCAGCGCGGCGCGTCCCAGGGCAGCGCCGGTGCCTGCGCCGGCGCCCGCGGGTCGTGCGAGAGCCGTGCGGGGCTGCGGCCGCCGCTCCCCGCCGGGCGCGCCTTGGACCCGTCCGGAGTCGCGGCCCCATTATGGTCAGCCATGGCGTGGCTGCCGGGCGGGCTGGCCGAGCTGCGCTGGGGCGCGCTGGTCGCTCTCTTCGTGGCGGCGCTGGCCACGCTGGCCGTGTACCTGGTGCAGTACGCGCTGCTGGCGCTGCGGAGGGGCCGCCCGCCGCCGGCCCCCGCTCCGCCGGTGCAGCGGGACGAGCTGCTGGAGGAGGGCGGCTCGGTGCTGGCCTGGGCGCTGTCGCGGGGCAGCTGGAGGCGGCAGTGGCGGCGGGCCTGGGTGGCGGCGCTCAGAGCCGAGGCGGCGGAGCGGGCGGTGAGTGCCGGGATGCAGGTGATGGATGGAGGGAGGGAAGGGACCGGGGATGGCCGGCGGCGGCTCCCCCGCGCCCGCCGGGACGGGGCCGGCACCTCCCGGCCGCGGGGCATCGCGCCGGGACGCGGCTCCGGGCGCTCCCCGCTGTAGGGACGCCGGGACTTGCTGCAGGGATGTGCCGGGTGTGTGACTGACCCTCCGTCTGTGTTTGAATATTTACACGTGTGCGTTCGGTGGCTGCTTGGCAGGGATTGCAGCAGGGAGCCGGCCGGAGGCGCGGAGTGGGAGCAGGGAAGGATGGGGAGGAAGGAAAGCCCCGACCCCCGCAGCCCCTGTCAGGGGTTCACTCCGCCGATAACATTGTTCGGGCGTGGGGAGGAGGAAACAATGGAAACTTCCTGGCCTGAGCCTGGGGCCCGTCCTTCGGCAAATAATTCCCAGAGCTGGGCTTCCCCCGCCATGCCTCAGGCCCTGCTGTGTGTGCTGTAACTCCGGGGGCTGGTGGCTCCGAGCCCGCTGGAAGGCCGATGGGGGATGCTCAGGTTTGGTCAGGTTGCCTGTACCCGGGTCAGGGAGGATGCACAAAACGCGGGGTTTCTTCCCATGCCGACCTGCCCTTCCTGGAAAAGGCGCAGTGTGGCATCCTGCGCGTTGGTGTGTGTTGGTATGCCCGATGAGGTGAGGAGGTTAAGTGAGGCTGTGGCAAGCTGATTTCCTTGTCCTGAGGACTGAACCCTTGTCGTGTCAGTGCAAAGTGCTGAGGATAAACTCTAGGAAGTGGCATGTCAGTGCAAAATGCTGAGGATGAACTCTAGGAAGTGGCATTGGCATGTCAGTGCAAAATGCTGAGGATAAACTCTAGGAAGTGGCATGTCCCCAGCTCTCTGAATTTGCGTGCGTCCCAGACCGAGGAGGTTCCTTCTTACATGTCAGAGAGCAGGCTGGGGAAGAAGGAAGAGTGGGGCAACATGTGTGTGTGAAAGATAAGGAATAAAAATGAACACTTCCCAAGTATCATTGTAGGCTGGGCAGTGGAAAGAAAATATTTTGTGCACCCTTTCAAATTGTGCGATGTGGTTGAGAAAAGAGTGAGTTGTGCTAAGAAATGAAGGTTGGTGGAAGAGAAGGGTCCAGACAGCTTGAGCACAGGTACTGGAACTGAAAGTAACCAGCCGCAAGTGACAGCTTCCTGTCCCTGAGCAGAGGTCAAAGCCCCTTGAAGGGACAGGGACGGGCACACCCTCCCTGCCCAGGTGAGAGCTGGAGCCGGGAGTTCAGCGCCTGGCACTGCAGCGTGGTGTTGATCCCGCTGTCAGCCTCCCACAACAATGTCAGCAGCACAAAGCTAATGAAATTCCTGCAAAACAACCTGGGGTGATGAGGGAAGCGGGGCTGAGTGCTCCGTGTGGGCAGCAGGTGAAGAATGCAGTGCTGATGCTTCTGAAAGTATGACCTCAGTGCCCAAGGCTGCCTTGCTTGCTGTCTGTGTGAAGACTGAGTGGCTGTCATCACTGTCTGCCTCCACTGATGAGGAGGGCTGGGCAGGGGAAGGTTTCTTTCCTCACCTCTGCAAGATGATATTTGGGGTTTCTTAGTTTTGGCGTAGCCTACTGCAGCCCTATTAGTGGGCCAAACCAAACATGTCTTTTCAAACTGCAGTGCTGATAAATCTTTGCTGAAGAACAGCAGTTTTGCTGGACTCTGTTGTTGTTCATGGACTTGGCTCTGCACTGTGTACCTTGATATTCTACTACAGGGAAAGATGAGTTATGATTAGGCCCATAGTTATGTCCTAAGTATATGTTTTCAGGCTCTACCCTGTATTATGTAGTGAGGTGTCATGCAATTAATGCATGGAAGTTTTGACATACATTTGCAATTCCAGGAACTCGACTGGCAGTGCAATTTTATCGCTTGTTTTCAAGTGATGGGTTCATCACCTAATGATGCTCTTTTTTTTCTTGTTAGGATTCTCAGTTGCTTACATTTGAGGAAGATGACCCAGCAGAACCACTTGAGCTAGCAGTTAAAGAAGTTACCAGCATTGTAAAGTCAGCTGGAGAGAAGGTAAACTTTGGATTTGTTGCCTTTCGGTGTACTTTGGGTCAGAAATGTTTTATTAGTGTGAGTGGGAAATTTATTTGTCAACAGATCTGTACCCTTGACCTGTGTTTGTCGAGGCAGGTAAGAGGCTGCCTCTCTAAAGAACCTGCATTGATTCACTTCTTTTGCATGCTGTGAGCAGGATGTGCTCCAGGGCTTCCACCAAATGCACAATAACCAGGGTTATGCCAAGGTTGTAGCTACACCCTCAGTGAGCTCATGGAGCAGCCCTCTCCTCCTGAGGATGTTCCCCCATCCCATTGCTGAAGTGTGCAGTGGGAACTGCATTGAGAAGAAGGAAATTTCTCTCCTGGCACTGGCAAACATCTTTGTCTCCTCTTGCTGTTTGTGTGGCTGATGACAGGTTTGCTTCCTACGTGGAGCTGAGTGAGGATCAGTGGAACAGGTGCAGAGTCCTGAGGGTGAAGTTTTCACTCTGCTGGTCCTTGTATTCAGTGAGGAGCAAGTGATTTCTTTCTTTCCTCCTCTCCCATTGCAAATACTAGGAGGTGGTTCAGTGCCTGTGAAATTAAAATAAGGCAAAACATGGCTCTTGGAACAGTAAAAATGCTTTAAAAGGGAAAAAAAAAAAACCTATATATGTTTATTAGCAATGATAGTTCCTGCATTTTTGTCCTAGTGACTAGTTACATTAGGCACCTGCATCAAATTAGCCTAGTGCTTTTCTTTTAGTTTTGCTTTGTTATTTTGCTTTGCTCATCTGATTTAGATGCTAAGCAGCTCTACTATGATTCCTTTGAAAACTATGCATGCTTATCTGCCTGATACACAACTTAGTGGCACGCCCTGACTGGTGGCAGCTGGGGATTGTTAACATGTAAAGCTGTTTGTGTACTTATTTCCTCCCTTTTTAAATTTTTTTTAGTACCCTGAAATAAATGGATAATAAAATCCCTGCCCCAGCAGTGGGGCTGGAGAGACTGGACTTGGTAGGGCTGTAGGGTTGGCACAAGTGTTACTCTGTGCCCCTGGAAGATGCCAGGATGGGAGATTTTAAGGAGAGGGCATTGCTAGGTCTGAAGTTGATGTGCTGTGTCATGTGTGAAGCCAGGACCCCAGGGAGAGCTGCTGCAAATAACAGCACAAAAAACTGCTGTCTTGCAGTGCAGTGTCTAAAATGTTGCTGGAAGGGACAGGCAGGGCTGGGTTGAGCCATTCCAGCATCTTAATGGAGGTGTTACACTGCAGACAGAAATCTGATGTGCTTTCAAAACAGCTTAGACTAATAGAAGTACATTTTAAAATTTATTGGAGTAAAAAAGGTTTGTTTTTATACACTGGGTTCTTCTGAACACTGCCAAAACCCATTTCAGTAGTCTTGTGCACAGCTGCTGGAAAAAGTTCTCTGAATCATTCTTATTCCTTCACTTAAGGTACAACCTGAATATTTATTTGAATTACAGGGTATAATAACCTTAGAGTGGCAGTCTGGTAGCTACTTTTCCTTCTTCTTTAAATGCATTCCTTTCTCTAAACACCTCAGGAGTTCTCTTATATGATAATTGTGTCTTGTATTTCCTGAGGTAATACCAAGGCTGTTTGTTTTTTTGTTTTTTTTTTTTTTTTTAAGTTTTCTTTTTTTTCCCCCCCATCCTCTTCAAACTCTCAATGTTTGCATGTGAAATCAAAATCTCTCTCTGCAGCTTGCCCAAACTCAAAGTTACAGACATGGCTGGAATGCTGCTGCTTCTCAGCTTGGCCCAAGCTGTGGTGATAGGAACAGAGCTGCTCTGTGGCTGGAGGTTACACCACACTGCCCCTTGATAAAGCCTTATTTATGTGTTGCCTTCACCCCAATTTTGGGCCAGAGCCTAAATATATAGAATGAATGGCCTGTTTTCATTGTGTGGTATTGGTTGTTTTGTTTTAATAAAGTAAACATTAGAAATATTCTTGGTCTTGGCTTTTTCTGCCAGCCTTTCCATTAGTGCAGTCCATTTCCAGAGGACTTGAACTTCACAACAGAAACAGCAACAAAAAAGGCAATGAAAAAGAGGATTCTCTTGCTGGGGACTTGGCACAGAGGGTTTGGATGGAGCAGGCTGTGACAGAAGTCTCCCTTTTTTTCTGCTTCACACTCAAATGGAATGGGGTAAAATTCCTCCAGAGTGCCATTCCTTTAATGTCACTGCTGCACTCCTGACTGGGACCATTCCTGGTGTTTATTTCTGATTATTTTTAGTGGAGTGAACTATCCTGACTGTGATGTACAGTTCCTGTTGTCTTTTAACTCCCCATTTTGCTTCAAAAGCCATCCCAGATCTTTGCTGCTTTAATGACTGGGGTTTTTTTACAAGCCTAGATGGAATTATAGCCCATGGAGATTTTTTCCTTGGCTTTTTTTAGTTTTTGCACTAATATAATCCTTTCTTCTTAATATGTTTACTCTTCTTTCATGGTGCTTGCTGTCAGTAAATGTATTATGAAGGGATTATATTTCCTTCCAGCTTTTGTTTAGCTTGCCTGCATAAGTTGCTCCTTAAATCTCCTTTTACAATGCTGTCCTGTCTCCTGAGTCTCTCCTGTGCACCCATTCTCAGCAGCAGCTCCAGTTAAATCCATGTTTTTGAGCTTGATGGCTGAAGGGCCACACAGCCCTACAGGTAAAGTCTCACAATGCACGGAGGCAGCTTCTTTTTGGCTCTGGAAGTTCTTTCCTGAGGGGTTTTGGGCTCCAATCTGCCTCTCCTGTGGCTGCTTCACGCTATGAGTGCCTTGCTGCATCAAGGTCTCTCTCCCTGTGGTGCTGCCCTGATAATAAACTGTCCTTTGTGTGAGCAGGAGTTGTTAATTCTTACACACACACATTCTCTGTATTTTGTGTTGCATTCCTCTCCTGCTTTTCAAGGTCTTTCAGCTTTCTTGTGTGTTGACCTAATCTTCATTTATGTTGCTGATTCCCAGCTTGCTTTCCTGAGCATCACATTTGCTTTCAGGTATCTCCTGAGGTATTTTGGACTTTTAACTGTGGGATAGGTTTGGTGCCTGAAAGAATCTGTGGTGACCTGTTTGCAGCTTTCACCTCCCTGCTCACTGTGCTGTCCTCTCCCTTTCAAACATCCCTTAATGGGGGAGTGATGGAGTAAAAGCTTAATTGTTAGTGGGGTGAGCCTACAGAAGTAAACAAGACAACATAATGATCTAACCTTCTTCAGAGCTGAGTGCCTGGGAGGGGAGGACATCCTGATGGGAGTTTGTTTTCTTCACTGGAAGTGATCCTGTGTAGGAAAAAAAACCATAACAAAAGCAAAACCAAAACCAAACAAAACAAAACCAAAACAAAAAACCAACCCCTCCCCCAAAAAAACCAACCAAAAAAACCAAAACAAAACAAAACAAACAAAACCAAAAAACCTAAGCTTTTTTCCTTTTAAAAAAATAAAAAATAATTTTGTCACTCCATCAACAAAAAACACATTCCTACAATCCTGAGTTTGGCTCTGTCTTCCAGCTGCTGCTGCAGATGTGTGTGAGCCTCCTTCAGGCTTGTGCCACATCTGCCAGCTTGGCACAGGGGTTAGGGAAGCCTGAGCACCCCAGACTGGCTCTGCAAGTGAATTACTGTCCAAGCTACCACAGCACAAACTGGCAAACCTCTCCAGGTTTTTCTGTCTCCTCTTGGTCTCTGTGTCTTCACTGTGCTGTGTCTCAGATGGTTTGGAAAGGTTTGCATGATAGTGAGGCCAAATTAGCAATTCTAGTTCTGGTATTGATTTATATTCCCCTTTCTGAAATGTAAGTACTGCTTCCTGTCTTTGCACTGTTTGATGTTCATTTGAACTTGTTAGGTGGATTGAAAATCCTTCCTGTCCTGTCTCCTTGTACTCTCTGCTTGTTTATTTCATTCCCTCACTCCCCATTTTTTTCCACCTATTTGAATTTGAATGTGTTGGTCTCAAAGGAGTGGATAAATTCACATGTTCCATCAACTTCTGCTTTGTTTCTGTTGCTGACATGGAAACTCTCTCTCCTGCACTGAGTCCATCCCTCACCCTGCCTTCACTGTGCTGTTTACCACCATTTGGAAAACTGGTCTGAGGTTTTCACTGTATTTAAAGGCAAATTCAGTTTGATACTGGCTTCTAAAAATCCACACCTGCCTGGGTTAGACATTGCATTTGTCATCTCCCCTTCATTTGCCCTGGCCACTTGGTCAATAGTTTGGGTAAAGGAGTGGAGAAGAAGCTGAAAAAACCCCAGAAGAAATGAAGGAATTGGTTCTGGTAACCAAGAAGATAATGTAATTCTTCTGAACAGCTGAGTGCTAATGACTGTCAAAAGGCAGAAGTTTTTGACTTAAAAAATATTCTTGTGGTGAGGTTTTCAGCTGAGCACACAAACTGTCTGTGTGGCCATTGACAAGATAAGTTTTTCATGCCAAAAAGAAGAGGCTTTTCATAGTAAAACCCTGACAGATGGGAAACTGTGAAGGTCCTAAATCTTACAGTGAGATCAAGGCAACTTTCACTGTGTGGCTGCCTCATGGTTAATTCTGATTCTCTTGTGAAAATGTTAAATATTTGTGTTACTTACATACTACTGAGTAACCTCGAGTAACCTGCTCTTTCTGGAAGTAAATACCAAGTGCAGTAAAAAAAATTTCCTTCTAGAAAACAAACAGAAAAGGCAATCAAGGCCTGTTCTGCTGGGGGTTTTACAAACACATGTGGTGTGTTCAGGGCCTGGGGAAGGTGAGGGAAATGTTCCCCATCAGGGCTGTCAGAACTTCCCCCTGAAGTCACAGCCAGGGGGGGAACCTGCTGCTGCACTTGGGGAGGGAGGAGTAAAGAAAAGGGAACGTGTAATGCACAAATTGATGGGGTGCCAGTGCCAAAACTGAAACCTCAAGGCAAGAAGGCACCGTGTGTGAGGAGCAGGGGCACCATGGTGCTTCTTGAGATTTTTCCTTCCTTTTTTCAGGAAGGAAAAAACTGAGCATTTTGAAGCCTGTCCAGAGGAACTGCAAAGAGAAAAATTCTGGATATAGAGGGGGAGGGCATAGCAGGGAAAGGGTTTTAATAGCTTTGAGTGCACAAGTTTGGACACTTGACTTTCTCAGAAAAATAGTCTTGCTCAACCCACAGTGCTTTTTCAGTCTCCTTTCTTCCTGTGGTTTCTTATCTGGAAGAGAATTGCTTTTAGGATAATTGTACTCGGAGTTTTAGATATGTGTGAGCAGGTTGTGTCACAGCATCTGCAGCTCAGTGGGGCTGAGTGCCAGCATTTTCCATGTGGGGAACTGAGCCCAGCCAGGTGTGGGAGTTTTGGCACTGCAGCTCATCCCAGGATGAGGATGTCAGGTCAGGGATGGAGAGGAGAGGCTGGAAACAGCAGGAATAACAGGAATGCCCTCCTGGCAGTGGGGATTAAGTACCAGCTGTGCATGGGGAGGGATGGCAGAGGACTGAGGAGGAGCAGGGACACAAAGGTACCTGAGGAAGGGCAGGGAACTCCTTCCATGGAGAGAAGGGTGTTTGTGCCAAGGGAGGTGCTGGAGGGAGGAAATACCTTGAATTGGTTTATTTGTGCTGCTAATTCACCTCACTCTGTTTCTGCTGATTTAGGAGATGTGCCTTGCCCAGAGGTAGGATCACAAGAGGGAGCTGGGGGTGACCCCTCTGGGAGCTCAGAATCAGCTCCTCCCAGCTGCTGTGCAGGGCTTGGTTTTTAAAGAACAGTTTGTTATGAAAGTGACAGGTTTTCTAGACTCTAAAACACAAAGGGTTGATAACTGGAGGTGTCTCTGGTGAGGGGAGTGGGAGAGACAACAAGGAATATAAATGAAATTAAAGAACTCTCTTCCTATCAGTCCAGGTTCCTCTGTTCTCTTGTGATCACCTATCCCTCTTTCTCCCCCTGCCAGCCAGAAAGGGCTGCTTTGCCTGGCCCTCCCTTCTGCAGCTCTTCATCTGTGCAGAGAAAATGAATTTGAAGAAGCAGGTTGGAACAAGGCAGGGGGAAAAGGAGCAGAGCACGGGAAGCTTCAGCGTTTTTCTTTGTGTGCCTGCCATGGGGGAAGTGGCCTACATATTTCTGCTTGGGTCTATCAAAATCACCTGCTACACTTCTAAAGGAATGTCACTCAGCAAGGGAAGCAGCAGTTGCAGTCTCTTTAATCACCTTTTCACCACTTGTGGCAGCATCGGAGATGAAAACAAAGCTGCTTTCTCTTCAAATTCTAGCCCAGAATTCTGCTTCTCTCAGTATTCTGACTCCATCATCCATCCTGCTCCCAGAACAAAGGAATTCACCTGACATAAATACGTATTATTTTCCATTTACAAACATGGAACCACTCCTTTTGATGATTGGATTAAAAGTTGACAGGTGGCTGTATGTGGGTGCCACAGTTTTTTTTAGTAAAAGTGAGGGCAGAAGGGGAGTAGGGCTTAGTAGATGTCATTGGCAGGAAATAAATTAATCAAGGAGACTAAAAGTCCAAGCTTCACTGGTTTTGGCTTTGAAATGGAAGGTAAAAATACATTTTAAAAACTGATTTAGCATCTCTTGACAAAACACAGAAAGAAAAATGAAAGTTCTTCCACCTGCAGTGTCTGTTTCCATCCTTTACTTGGAATTAAACATGATTTAAGAAATAAGTGACACATGAACTCATTTGTCAACTCTCTGGCCACACTTTTATTTCTTTTAAAAGCATTAATCAACCACGTACCTGGCAACCTTGGCTCTTGGATATCCAGAAATTCCAGATGAATGGCTCTGCATTGCATGTACAGCAAGTCCAACTTGTTCTGAATGCATTGAACTTCCTATAAATGTATGGAAAAAACATGTATGGATGATAAAACACTGCATTTAGGATATGGAAGTTTTTGCATCAGACCTGTCCTTTTTCCTCAAAAAAGAGGGAAGAACCTTTTCCTTTTTGAAGTCTTTAAAGAGTCACTCTTTCAATCTTTGAATGAAAGGAATGATTCTGTGTCTCAGCTCAGCTACAAGTAAAACAAGCAGCTGGAAGTAGCTGGGCTCTTTGTTCTTGTTAGCTATTAAAAATCCTTTCTGTTTTACCATAATCCTGGGTGTTGGTGTTTGTATGGGATTAAGGTCAGAAGTCACTTCTGAAGGAATCTGGACTTAGGGAAAGGGGAGAGGTGAGGAAAACTCATTTGTCCACTTCTACACTATAATTTGCAAAGATATAACCTGAAAAGGCAAATCTATTGCTTGGGGTGTGGTTGGGATTTCTATTTGTCATATCCACCTCCCCACCCCCTGCACCTTTGTAATTAAGTCTCTACCTTAATGGATGTACTCAGGACCTTGATAAAGCCCTGGCCATCCTTAAAATGTACCCCAGAGAGCCCAGGGAGATGAATTGTATTTAAGGAGAGACAGATAAGGATCTTCCAGGAGTTACATGATTCCTCTCAAAGCTTTCAGCTTCAATTCCAGTGCCCATAATTGGAGCAGTAAGTGCACAAACACAATTTAATAGCAGCATGCAGAGTTTTTGTCAGACAAACCTTGCAGGGAATTATTTGTCTGTGCATTGCATTGACCTGGTTCCCTGTGCCTGAGTCAGTGTGAGGAGAGCCCAGCTGTCCTTCCCACAGTGGAGCTGTGGGGACAGTAACCACAGAGGGACAGTGGCAAGCAGCTCTCCTGCACCACCAGCACATCTGTTTGCAAAACAAACATGCCTCTGTGGTGTGATGAATAATTCCTGACTTCCACCCCATGGGCTTCCCTGTGCTGCCAGGAACTCTCCAGGAATTTCTGCACACTCCAGGAATTTTGCCTGGCAGCTCCAGCAGCTCAGTCAGTTTGCAGAGGGGAGGGAGCAAAAACTGTCCTGTGTTTTCAAACTCAGTGTGATAACAAGTTAAATTACTGCTCCTAAAAGTGTGTTGCACTCAAGTGGGCACTCAGACTTTCCCCAGACATTTAGCTTTGTCACCACATTTCAGGCTTTCTTGGTTTGGTCAAAGGTTTGAATAAATTCTTAAAGGCTCCTGCTCCTTCTTACCCGCTGAGAACTGGAATTACTCAGACAGAATCCTCTGCTGTAGCAGCAGGTTTATTCCAGTTTCACATTTTCTTTAGTTTCACTGAACTAAAGATTGTGAGGTATATCAGCTGCTGCTCAGAGCAGAAGAGGAAGAAGAAAAAACATCTTTGCCCTCTTGGAGCTTTTAATATGTAGATTTGTGAAATGGAAAGGAGTCCTTGTCAGGCAAGGAGTTACTTCTGAATTAGATAATAATACAAAAGAAATTTTGGGAAATGCCATAATTTGCTGGTATTAGATTTCATGTACAGATTTGAATACTTGAACTTTGTGCTTTCAGAAGGAGGTGGGAACATGAATGAAACTGCTTAGAAATTTTCCACCTGTGCAACTTAACATAATTCTGCTAGCTTTAATTCCTGTCTTACTTTCTTTCTTGCCTTCACCAGACCTTCTGAAGACTAATTTGTTTTCCCTTTGTTTCCCCTCATCCTTTTCCTTTTTCCAGGTGGTTTCTTGCAATGTTGTGGGGGATTCTGTGAAATTCCTCGTTGCTGTCTCAGCCCCTCCGCCCGCGGCTGCCGAAGCTCAGTCGTATTTTGTGAAGCTGTCCCCAGTACACCTGCAGGTGAAAAGTCTTAAGTGTTGTTCTCTCTTCCCTTCCTTTTGTTTCCCCTCTGGGGCAAGTGGTAAATACAGAAATTAAACTGCCTCTTCAGGAGACTGGGGATAAATAACATGTTGGGTAGACTACTTGGATATCTAGAACAATTCCCTTTTTTAACTGGCCTAAACTCTCAAACTTAAGCAACTTCTGCCTCCTCAGAGTGTCACTTTGAAGTTATCTACTCAGAAACTGATGTCATTCTTCCTGTGCTGAGCCTTAGCGTGGAGAATGACCTACAATTTCCTTACAGGACACCACAACAACTCTACAATAACTCTTTTCCTGTCCACAGCTTCAGCTCTCTGTGAAAGACAAAGGAGAAGATGTCAAAGTTGAGTGGCTCCTCATTAACACCGATGAAATCAACTTTGAAATCCAGCCAGCAGTGCAGGAGGTCAGTCAGTTTTATTTGTTGTAATGGTAGAACAGATGAGTCTCCATCCCCTTGATCCAAAATGTGGTAAAGATCATCTATCAAACCCCTACACCTCTGAAATCCAGCAACACCTCTCAAGATCACTGAAACAAGTCTGTATTTGACAGACAAATGACTTTGCAAACATCTTTCATCTAACTCCAAGGTGTGAAAAATGTCTGTTCCTAAATATCTTCTCTCAGAACACTTCTAAAATAATAAAAAAAAAACCCCAGTTGTGATGATATTTCCACCAAAGCAATTAAAACGCTGCTCCTTCCCTAATTTAAATCAGTTTTGAAGTCTGGCAGCAATAGATCAGAAATGGCTGTGAAAAATACAGTTATTTAAGGAAATGATGGATGATCTAAAAATATTTTGTTGCTTTTGGAATTGCACCTGATCTTTGTTTATGAGCACTGATTCATTGGGCCATCCCCTGCAAGTGTCATCTTGACTTGGGTTCTCTTCTGCCTTTGACCCTTCACAGATTTTTATTTTTGGCACAAATGTGGTGATTTAACTTTTCCTACAGCTGTGGGGGAAGACTTATTTCTATTTTGTGAAGTTGTTTTCTTGACTGAAGGCCTTGTTAAAAAGTAATTTTATTGTAGAGCTGCTTCTGTACTGAGAAGGGTACAATCATCATAATTTATTACCACAGCTTTTGTCTATAAAAATGTGAAACTCATAACTAAAGCCAGACAAGCCTTTTGAAGTGTGTTTTAATATAGGATTTACCATGCACACATAGCATGTAAATGACCTTCATATGCTGGGGTGGCATGTTGATTATCCACATTTGAGCAGTCATTAACTATTAAACCCTTCCTGACAAACACAGATGACTCTGGTGCAGTCACTGGGCTTCACAATCAGCTTTTTGCTAGGTGCCCAAGTCCAGCTTTGCAGAGTTGCACCTGTTCTGCTTTGCCTGCATGTTCGGAATGAGCCTGTTAAGCCCTTTATTCATTAGAGGGTTTTATTTTCACTTTTGAAGTTTGTGTTAGCACTTATGGAGGAGGAGAGGCAATAAACAAAGGGCTAAAACCTGTGAGCAAGGAGCAACTCCTAAACACAATGTCAGCTTTTGTGTCTTGTTTTCTTCCTCTTTCAGAAGCAATGCTGTGTGTACAAATAAATACCTCTAATTACTTGTGATTATCTGCACAGTGGTTTTGACATCACCCAAGCTGGGTGTAATAACCCATTTTCTCTTGGTAATGGCTGGGTGAACCTGAGCTGTGTTGGGCAACCTGGCTGACTGGTCGGGTTTGGATTTACACAATTTACATCATGTGCTGATGTGCCCCAGGCTGGCTGTGCTGTTCACCCCTAGCCCAAGTCAAACCAAAGTGAAACCTGTTGTCTTTATCATTTTGAGGTGGCAGTTAAGCCATTGTGGTTTGTCTTGTCAAGGGAGTTGTGGTGGAGAGTAACTTTCCAAAAACAGGATGGCTAAAAATGAGAGCTGACAGGAGGCTCTTTAATCAATCTCCTTTCCAAATAACTATGGAAACAACAGCAAATACCTATGAGCAGAAGTCCAGTGACTGAGGTTGCTGTTGTTACTGTTAAATAACAGATGTCACATTAGGCTGATGGCAAAGCACATGAGGCAACTGGGATTTTACAATTTAGGTAAGAGCAGGGGAGAGAAATTACCTCCAAAACAATGAAGACTAACCATAATTTATCTGCTTATTTAAGTAACCTCAGTAATGAAATTGCTGTTAGTAAGGCTTTAAAAAGCCTAATTTACTGTGATCTTTATTCAAGTGAATGAATATTATCTGTTTCCAGAGTTTTATCTGTTTCCTTGGTGGTTATTTGAGGGCACGTGGTGTAAATGCAGCAGGTTTTTGTGGGACTGGCCAATGCTGTTGTATGTTCTGAACATGTCATCAAAGGCCAGTTAGGTAAGAAGGCAGTACAACAGGATTTCTGAGTGTTTCTGTAACACCTGGGTAGCTGTGGAAGAGCTGTTACTCCCAATCTCTTTGACATGTCAAGCAAACTGCACATCAGTGAATGTGGTGTTGTGGTGTCAGATGGATGGGTGCTCTGTTTTTAGGTCAGATCTTGGTCTCCTACTTCATTATTTCCTTTAGAAAAGAAACCTCAGTGAGATTTCAGAGCTGGTGGGTTTCAGACTGTCCTTTCTGGGACAGCTTGATTTAAAAATCTGTGTCCTGTAGGTACCTGAGCAGACAAAAATTCCTGAGGAGCCTGCTGTGGAAAGCAGGCATTCTCCAGGAGCACAGGGAGGGCAGGGGCACTTCAGTCTCTTCATACACCTTAGAATTAATCATGTGAAGCTACATGTGTGTGCACAAACTCTCTGGTGTGTTCTGACCCCTCAGAGATTGTGGTGCTAAGCACAGATGGCTGTGAGATTTTTTATGGGCAAAAACTACAACTCAGAGCAGCACAACTCTGTCCATACACTGCACTTTCCAGCAAGGTTGAAGACCTCCAGGAGATGCTATAATTTTTTTTTCAGTGCAGCACAGGATTAGTTTCTTCTCAGCTGCTGCAAGCTGGCATAACTCCCATTAAATCAGTGGAACGGTGCAGATCTGCTTATCTGATGACCTGATCTGCTCTCTCAGGGAGTACGGAGCAGTGCAGAATCTTTAAAACACCATCATAAGATAAAAACTGTTAAAGAAACTCCTGGTTTTGTGGCTAACAGCTGTGTCTTCCTAACTCTCAGAACAGCATGATTTTTTCAGTGTTTAATTCTTTAATGCATAATGGAGAAATTTAAGTAATTCTGTGCATGATCTGTTGTTAAATTCTGTTGTTGGCAACAGAAACCATGTCTCTCTCTGGCAGAGCTAATGTTAGGTGGTTTTGATGGTATAGATATATACCAAATTAATTTTTGCCTCAACTTCTGAGTTTTGAGAAGCCTGGTCGTTTGTTTCCTCCTAGGGGCAGACAGCAGGGACATGTGCAATATCTGAAACACTCAGAGATGTCTTGAAGAACCTCTTCAGCTCAGCTTCTCCATCTGTAGAGCTGAGTGTGAGGCCTGCAGACACAAAGGAGGTTCAGGTAAGGCTCATTCCTTCCAAAATCTTTTGAGAAGTGTCCTTCATGCTTTTATTACATATTCATGACTCACAAATGAGTAAGTTTAACAGTGTTCAGTGACGAGAACTGGGACACATGTTTAGAATAGCACAGCCCATGGCAGTGGAGGCTTTGTGGTCCCACCTCCCTTGTGGCTTTGTTGGTGTTCCAGCCCAGCTTCCCTGTGCCAGCATGGCACCAGGCTTTGGTGCTGGTACATGCACAGTGCCCTTGTCCTGGTTGCCTTTTGCAGAATGTCCAGAACACACTGAGCCTTGTCCCTCAGGGCACCAGTCCTCCCAAGCCTCCGAGGGCTCACGAGCTGAAGCTGCTGCTGAGGAACATCGCGCTGGAGCCGCCGAGCGACCTCCGTGCTGCAGGTACTGCACCCCAGGGCTGCTGCTGCTCCTCAGGCTGGCTGGGCTGGCTGTTCTTACTCTTACAGATGGATAATGAGAGGATTTGGTCTCACAATTTAAAGATAACTGTTGTGTGAATATTAAGAAAAGCTTTAGTGATGTATGGTTATGTTGTGGTTTAGGTGTCCTCTGTTCTCCCCATATTCCCTTTCCCCCCTGTATTGTTGCCGTCAGACTGTTGTGTGAGTATTAATGAAAGCTTTAGTGATGTACAGTTATGTTATTGTGGTTTAGATGCCCTCTGTTCTCCCCACAGTTCCCTTTCCCCCTGTATTGTTGCCATCACACAGCCTGGGCTGTCCAGGACAGGTACAAAGAAGCTGCACAGGTGTCCCTTGCATGGGGCAGCTGGGAATGGAAAAGCTTGGGGGTGCTCAGGGGGTGAGCATGGCAACAGCTGAGCTCCAATCCAGTGACAAGAAAGCAGTTTGCACTGATAAATGGCACAGAAGAGCTGAGTGACAGACTTTGGGAGGGGCCAGGGCTGGCTGATGCAGCCCCCAGGGGTATAAAAGCCTGAGCATCCATCCTGAAGATGAACTGGGGATGTGGAGTGCATGAGGGGCAGTTCCCAGCACTGCAGCTTTTTCCTTATGCAGTCCTTTGTTGTATTTTTGTTAAGGTTTAATAAACATTTTTAAGATTTCAAAGTGAGCAATTGTTTCTCACATTACTTTCCTTTCAACTGAGATAAGGAAGTTCTGGTTTACAGCCTGCTCTCAAAAGAAGGTGTAAGAAATTGCTGTATTTTGAGAAGTAGACTTCATAGAATCACAGAGTGGTTTGGGTTGGAAGGGACCTTAAAGCTCATTCATTCCACCCCTGCCATGGATGGGGACACTTCCACTGTCCCAGCTTGCTCAAAGCCCATCCAGCCTGGCCTTGAGCATTCCCAGGGATGGGGCAGCCACAGCTTCTCTGGGCAACCTGTGCCAATGCTGACTTAATGTATATTTTCGTTTATTGGAGTATTAAACATCTTGTTCTTCTTGTACAAATCCATCATTGCTGAAAACAGATTGAAATGACCACATGTATAAAGCTGGCTGATTATTTTCTGGCTTTTAGTTTTAATTTCTAAAAGTTCTCACTTTGGCTGTTCCCAAGATGAGGGGCTCAAATCCAACTCTCCATTAGCTGCTGGCAATGACATTGGCTTGATTCAATGTCACTTTACTTTTCTTTACTTTAGAGTGATTTGCAGATATATCTCAAACTCTCCTGTATTAGAAACTCCTGAAAGGTATTTTTTTTTGTTGTCAGGGACATTTTCCCCTGATGAAGTACAGATAAAGGAAGAAGGTGCCTCTTGCAAGTGGAGAATGAAGCCAAAAAAGAGGTCACTGCCTAATCCTAGTGGAGTTAGTGTTGGGTTTGGAATGCAGCACCAGGCCTGTCTTGCAAGGCTCAGACTTCTCCAAGTGCAGATGGAGGCACAGCTCAGATTCTCTCAGCAGAAATGCAGATCAGAGGCTCTGTTGTTTATGGCCACTAAACAATTCTGTAACAGGATTTTTAATGGAAGCTTGTGGCTGCTAAATTGGGCAAGGCAGTATTTTAGATAAATACATCCTGCTTGCTGTTCTTTTTTTCAGTTAGAGGTAATAGTTTTCTGCCCTAGAGTCATGTGTAATGCTGCTTTGCTCATCCTGGTTGGAAGTGATCCCCTTAAAAATCTCTGCAGAGCTTTTTTTTTTAAAAAAAACCAATTTATTTTTAAGCACTTCTGGAACTCTTGGCTGTGAAATATCCTTTATCAATAAAATATGCTGGCAACTGCAGCCCAGTCAAGTGGAGAGTGTCCCAGCCCACAGCAGGGGCTTTGGAATGAAATGATCTTTAAGGTCCCTTCCAAGCCAAACCATTTATGATTTATTATTACTCTACAATTTTGTAGTGCAGACTAAACTTTCCAAAAGATTGTGTCATTTTGCCTCTCTTTGCAAGTCATGAGATGAGATGAGATGACATGAGATATCTTTGTGCATAGAACAGGAGATTCACCTTCTGAAAATCCCTGCACCTTCCCCAAAAACAAGAGGATAAAGAGACAATTCATGTGCTGTGCTCTGGGAACACAGCTGTTGGGAGGCAAAATCCCATTTGCCATTCTAACAGGAGATAGAGGGAATTTTGCTGGTTCCCCAGCAGCTCCTGGAGTGTAAATATTTGGAGCAGAGGATGAGAAATAAAGCTTCATAATGGGGTTTAACTGGTACACTGGAAATCCAGTGGGAATCCTGCACAGCTGGGAAGGTGCTGGCTTCTGGACATAACTGGCTGACTTTTAATTAATATTCTCTAATAATAATGTATTATCCTGTTGGAACCCAGGCTCCATGGGAGTGTGCAATATTTCAAGCACAGGTACACAGGGGCTGGGGAGGGGCAGCTTGTCCATGCTGATGAAACCATGGATGATTGATGGATGCTGGCAGGGTTTGTGGGAGCTCTGGCTCTCCTGTAGATACCTTAGTGACAGGGTTTGTAGGTTTGTAGGAGCTCTGGATCTCCTGTAGATATCTTAGTGACAGGGTTTGTGGGAGCTCTGGATCTCCTGTAGATACCTTAGTGACAGGGTTTGTGGGAGCTCTGGATCTCCTGTAGATACCTTAGTGACAGGGTTTGTAGGAGCCCTGGATCTCCTGTAGATACCTTAGTGACAGGGTTTGTAGGTTTGTAGGAGCTCTGGATCTCCTGTAGATATCTTAGTGACAGGGTTTGTAGGTTTGTGGGAGCTCTGGATCTCCTGTAGATATCTTAGTGACAGGGTTTGTGGGAGCTCTGGCTCTCCTGTAGATATCTTAGTGACAGGGTTTGTAGGAGCTCTGGCTCTCCTGTGGATACCTTAGTGACAGGGTTTGTAGGTTTGTAGGAGCTCTGGCTCTCCTGTAGGTACCTTAGTGACAGGGTTTGTAGGACTCTGGATCTCCTATAGATACCTTAGTGACAGGGTTTGTGAGAGCTCTGGATCTCCTGTAGATATGTCAGTTCAGCTGGTGAATATCCAGTAGCAGAACTGGTCTCTGCTTATGGGCTGTGCCTGTTTTTATTTCCTTAGTTTGTGTATGTAAACAAAGGTCACAAAGATTTTGTGCTGCATGTTCTCCAGGGAATAACTAAGGGCAAAAGTGATTTCTGCTGGTGAGAAAAAAGCAGTAAATTGTTTACAGCAGGGCAGAAGAGCTGCAATACCCTGTTGGGTACGGTTGGTTTGTGGTTCAGGTGTAGTTCCAGGGTCCCTGCCCTGGGCTGGGGACGTGGCAGCAGGACCAAGCCCAGAGATAATTGTAGTCCAGACTGCTTCACTCATCCTGGTTGGAAGTGATCCCCCTAAAAATCTCCGCAGAGCTTTTTTTTTTTAAAAAAAACACCTTTATTTTTAAAGCACTTGTGGGACTCTGCTTCTGGGGGAGCAGAAAGCAGCCCAGGTCCCTGAGCTCAGGCTCAGCCCCTGTGAAAGCAGCTCAGCCGCTTACCCTGGGCTCAGCTTGGATCCCAAATAAGCTGTGTGTGTGTACACAGTGCTTTGTCTCTAATCACCTTGCCAGGCCCGGGCTGCCTCTGTGCCTGAGACAGGGCTGATACACAGCCCCAAAGCATCCCCCGAGAGCAACTGAGAGCTGCTCACAGCAAACACAAACCCAGATTCTTCTGGAGAACCGGGGGCAGCAGCTTTTGTTTGCTTTGCACACAGTCAGGACTGAGCTTTTGTTGCTTTCCTTAATGTGTTGGAAGTCTGGCTTTAAATTATTTCTGATGCTGTCAAGAGTCTTATTAAAGAGACTTTTAAGAGGAACACATTAGGGAAACTATTTCCCCTTGGAGCCGCAGTAGAACTACTCTTAATATGCCAATTTGCAACGCTATCAAATTCTGAGATCAAGGCACAGATAAGGTTGCAGCAATGCTTTAAAACCTGTTAAAAACCACAGTGTGCACACCACTGTGAATTAGCACTGCTGTCACCAGTCACTTGCCAGCAGAAAAAGCTTATTTTCCTCTCCAGATAAACCACTGTGAGTGTGACCAGGGGGAACTTAGAAAACTTCTGTTTTTTTTAAAGCAGCTTGTAAACAACTCTACTCCCTCCTCACCTCACGCCCACAACATCACCTGCTCGCTCTTTGTCTCCCCATCTTTTTGGATCGTTTCATGCCGGCATTTTGTTGCTTCATGGCAGGATTTCAATCGGGCTGTCATGTTTCACAGTGTGTAGGGTAGTTCATGGGACAACAGTGATGCAATAGTGACCTTTGCCATGAATATCCTCGGTGTACAAGCCAAGGGAAGGCATTTTTCCTGTGGGAGGGTGAGAAAAAGTCTGCAAAAGTCTGTTCAAAAATGCAGTGTGCAAGGAAAAGGGGTTTCTTTGCAGTAAGTGGCCTCTTGGTGACAGAGCATTAATAACTGATTAATAACTGATTTATTAATATTAATATGTTAATATTATTGTTTTATTATTTATTATTAATAACTGATTTTTCTTGCCCTTACAGGCAGCACAAACCTTGTGTGTATAGTTCAGTTGAATGACCCTATGCAGAAGTTTTCCAGCTCTGTAGCCAAAAATGCTGCACATCCCTTTTGGAAGGAAGAGTTTATCTTGTAAGTAATTTACCTACTGAGAATACTTTTACACTAAAGCACCTTTTTTTTTTTCCTTGAATTGTGTGAGAGAAGAGTGGCATTTTGAAATAGGTCCATTCTTGGACTTTGTCTGTGTGGCCTCAGAGAAATCTGGAGCTGGTGGGGACTTGAGGATCTCTAATTACCCTCTGCATGGAAATGAGATACGGGTCTGTAGGTGTTCCATGGTAGAGACATGATTCTAGTAGATGACAGCAGTCACAGGCATAATAAATCACCTCATGCTTTCCTACAGTGCCAGAAAAGAAGTGTTAGCACTTCTTAGGTAGCAAGGTGTAGCAAGGTTTTGCTAGGTTTTGTTAGCAAGGTTTTGAAGTCACTTTACTGTGGAAACTGCATTTGAGGGAATCTAATGTCTCTCCATTCCCTCCCCTGAGTGAAAAAAAGCAAATGTGTAAAAACATCTAAAAGAATAGTGGCCATGACTAAAAAGGGAGTGTAAAAGTTAACTAGATTTTCTTTCTCCTGTAAAACAAAAAAAAGGGACTTCCAGGCAGCCTACACAGTTTTCTGTGATTCACACAGCTGCTGTAAATAAGGCCAGAAGTGAGCAGTTCTAAAACTATTTTTATTTTCACTTTCTAACAGCAGAGCAAAAATGGCTTCTGAGGTGCATGGGTTTAGGAAAGCACGGACTCACTGATAAACTTTGTTTTCTGAGGTATCACAAAGTGCTTCAGCCAGTGGCTCTGTGATTCACTTCAGCCATCTGTTGGTGGAACAGCACCCGTGCTCAGGCTTGCAGAGCACACAAGTTCCCAGCAGTTTGGGACAGGAAGTTTGTAAGAATAATACCCTTTTCCAGCTGAAAGGGCTGGGAGAGGGCAGGCAGGATGTGATTAACTTGACAGGAATTTGGCCTTGACACCAGGAATAATGCTGAGGTTTCCACACTGCTTTTCAGAAGTGCATGAGGTAAGCTTGGGGGCTTTTACAGATAAATGATTAGGATTTTGGCAGGGGTTTTTGAACTTCTTTCAAGTTCCCACACACAAACCTCTGCGTTTTTCTTTCTTCAGAGCCAAAAATACCCTCCACTCTGAACACCACAGTGCTGACCCCCATGTCAGACTCTGCTTTAGCTTCATGGCAAAGCAGCAATAGGGACATCAAGGTGTTCCTCTCCAAGTTTTGGGGTGCAGGAAGGGTGGGAGTGGCAGGAAAAAACTTCAAATCTGCTGCACAGATGATGTACCACAGCATCTGATGGAGGTGGGGTGTCTGCAGCCAGGATCACACCGTGCTGAAAGGGGGACATGGCACAATGAAATACATGTTTGCATGCCCTGAGGGGTTTTGGCAGAATGCCTGCTGAGGAGGGTGTAAAATAAAGTTTTACTGCAGGGGTTCCTCAGCAGGCACCCAGTTTGCTCCACTGTGTCAGTCAGAGGAAAGGTTTTGTATCTGTTGTCTAGTCCATCTTAGGAAGTACCAGATGTGTAATTCTGAGAATAGTTCACCTGGGTTTTGTCACACAGAAACTCCTCTTGTTGGCTTGCAGCATCCTTGAGTCATGTTTTGGAAAAGTGATACAGACTCTTCTCATTTAAAGCTGTAACTACTTTTGTTTTCTTGCATCTGTCCTGTTTTTGCAGGACACTTTCCTGCTTTGACAGGGATGTTGGTTGAGTCTGTTCCAGCATCTTGACTCACAAATTTGATCTTGCCAGGAGAAACAAAACTTTTTGGTGTTGTGGTGTAGCAGTCAGACTAGGAACCATCTTCAGCTCCTGGAGAGAAGAAAATCCTCTGAAATTCAATAAATTTAACCTGTGCAAAAGTGGGAGAGTGACCCAGGCCATGTTTTTTTACTGAGATCCCTTCAGTCACTGTTACCCACCTGCAAGGTGCAATGTTTGGCTTGGAGAGAGCTGAGAAAAGCTTGGGAAAGGGGAAAACCTACATGGGTAGGAAAATCTGCTTGGGCTGCAAAGACCTAACGTGGTTTTGTTTCCTTCACAGTGAACTAAGTGCCAAATCAAAAGCATTGCAACTGCAAATAGTAGAAGATGGAAAGTTGGATAGTAAGTATTTTAAGGCTGAGTTATTTTGCATGATCCGCCTGTGAGCTTTGCTGAGTGTTGACAGAAGCCCCCTTTTATTTCTGGATGGCCACAGAAACTGTGAGATCCATCAGAAATCATGGGTGGAAGGAAAATACACTGACCAGGTGCCTGGGTTAAGGTTACAGAGAACCTTTGAGTTTCTTTGTAGATTGTCAACATACCGAGTCTTCCAGGTGCTGATATCCTGTATTTTTCCATCTTTTCAACATGTAACAGATCCACTGTGAACCTTTTTGGTTTCAAATTAAGCTTTTGAGTTCTTTCTGTGGCTGAAGGGGTTAATTGTAAATCCTTCCTTTTTAAGTCCTAGAGACTCCCTAACAATTCGGGTGTGAAAATCACAATCAGGTGTAAAACACTCCACTTCTGATTATATTTATATATTATTATATTATATTATATTATATTATATTATATTATATTATATTATATTATATTATAATTATTATATATTTATATTTTATATATTATATTTATTTGGATTAAATATAAAACATGGGAGGGTCAAACATTTTTACAGCTCAATTCTGTTGTTTCAGAATTATTTATAATAATCTAGATATACAAAGTTGTGCAATACCTTGCTTATGATATGGGATTATTGGAGGGATTGTAAAGTCAAAAGCTTAAAAAAATTTCTGATGTGGATACTACTTTTTATTGTTAAAAGAATATGTATGTGGAGTCAGCAAACTTATGTTTTTCTTGGACAAAATGTAGTCTTGACTGTACCTAAGCATCTTTTATCTTTCAAACAACACCAGAAATGTTCTGCATCCTAACTTTCACCCTGGTTTCCTGAAGAAAAAGGTCCCTGTGGATTGCACTGACAATTCTCTTCCTCCCCCTCTGTCCCTCCATACCTGCTGAGCTTTTCTTCTCCAAAAAGTTTAAATAGAAGACTCATTAATGAGCAAGGTGCTGAGTTATATTGATATAATGTAAATCCTTTCTTGTATAATACAGGTATAGACAAGAGTTTATTACACCTGTTCAAATTGTGTTTGAGAAAATAATTTAATACAAATTCTCAGCACATGTTCTGTGGTAACCTGACCCCAAAAGGCCAGTGAAGTGTAGGAATTCTTTGTTTTTAAGCATTCTGCTTTGCACAGAAAACTAGGATTTCATCTCTTAAATCATTAGTACCTTTGCTAATAATTTGTCCTTATCTAGTGGAGCTGATAAAGTCATGGGAGGAGCAAGAGAATTGCTGAAGTTTTACTAAAGTTCAGATTAAGAAACATTATTGTTTTGATGCATCAGTTAACCAGGAATCCAGATTGCCCTCTGAAATGAAAGATGCAGAAACTGGTTATGGAAATTGTCCAAGAACCTAACAGTTGTTTCCTTTTTTCCCTAGATATTCTGCATATAAAGGGAAAAATAATGGCCAGAAACAACAGTAAAAAAATAATAGTTCATGGTTGCATTCTTTCCTCTTGCACAGTATTAGGCCAGGCTGAGGAATAGTCATAAAATGGCAGAAAAGCTGTAAAATGCCACTTCTCTGTCCCATGGTGTAGAACCAATTACTACGATTTTTTGCCTGAATTTTTCTCCTCCCTTCCCATATTCTCTCCCTTACCCATCCTGGCAGCTTTGCTGTGGGCTGACCTTGCTGGTTGTGTTCTTGCAGGTCCTTTATCCGGGCAGGTGACTGTCCCTCTGGACCTGTTCAGGAAGCAGCCCTGTGGCCAGCACAGCTTTGCCCTGGGCAGAGGGGCCGGGGAGAGCAGCTCAGAGCCAGGGCCCGGGCTGGGCTCCATCACTGCAGAGGTACTGCTGGCCTTGGGGGGCACCTGTTCCTTCAGGAACTGCTTGGGAATGCTCACACACAGCCTGGACAGGAGCACTCTCTGCTGGCTTAGGAGCTGGCTGCATGGCCAGGCCTAGAGAGGGATGGTGAATGGTGCTGCATGCAGCTGGGGCCAGGCACCAGTGGTGTCCCTCAGGGCTCTGTACTGGGACCAGTTCTAGTTATGTTTATAGACGACATGGATGAGGGCATCAAGTCCTTCATTAGTAAATTTGCAGATGACACTAAGCTGGGAGTTTGTGTTGATCTATTGGAAGGGAAGGAGGGCTCTGCAGAGAGACTTAGATTGGTTGGATGGATGGGCAGAGTCCAACAGCATGAAGTTTAATAAGTCTAAGTGCTGAGTTCTACATTTTGGCCACAAAAATTCCCTACAACCTTACAAGCTGGGGACAGTGTGGCTGGACAGTGTTCAGGCAGAAAGGGATCTGGGAGTGCTGTGGTGGTGTTCACAGGGATCCCAGGATGAGGGAAGAGATGAGAATCTTGGCTCCATGTTTCAGAAGGCTGATTTATTATTTTATGATATATATTATATTAAAAGAAAATGATATATTAAAACTATACTGAAAGAATAGAGAAAGGATTCATCAGAAGGCCAGCAAGGAATAGAAAGGAATGGAATGATAATAAAATCTTGTGACTGACCAGAGAGTCTGAGCCAGCTGACTGTGATTGGCCATTAATTAGAAACAACCACATGAGACCAATCACAGATGCACCTGTTGCATTCCACAACAGCAGATAATCATTGTTTACATTTTGTTCCTGAGGCCTCCCAGCTTCTCAGGAGAAAAAACCCTAGGGAAAGGATTTTTCATAAAACATGTCTGTGACAGGATGCTGGTCAACAGCCAGCTGAACATGAGCCAGCAGTGTGCCTTGGTGGCCAAGAAGGCCAATGGCATCCTGGCCTGCATTGGGAACTGTGTGGCCAGCAGGAGCAGGGAGCTCATCCTTCCCCTGCACTGGGCACTGGTGAGACCACACCTCAAGTGCTGTGTCCAGTTCTGGCCCCTCAGTTTGGGAAGGATTTCCAGATGCTTGAGCATGTCCAGAGGAGGCAACAAGGCTGGTGAGGGGCTTGGAACACAAGCCCTGTGAGGAACGTTTGAAGGAGCTGGGGCTGTTTAGGCTGGAGAAGAAGAGGCTCAGAGGTGACCTTGTTGCTGCCTACACCTTCCTGAAGGGAGGCTGCAGACAGGTGGGGTCAGTCTCTGACAGAACCAGAGGACACAGCCTCCAGCTACATCAGGGAAGGGATAGGTTGGATATTAGGAAAAATTTTTTCACTGAAAGAATACTAAAGCACTGGAATGCTCTTCCCAGGGAGGTGGTACAATCACCATCTCTGGATGTGTTTAAAAAAAGCCTGGCCATGGCACTTGGTGCTATGGTCTGGTTGAGGTGATAGGGCATAGCTTGGACTCGATGATCTCAGAGGTCTCTTCCAACCTCATTATTCTGTGATTCTGTGATCTCGTGCTTGGCCTTGTGGCTGAGTCAGAGCAGCCTGTTCTGATTGCAAGGTGTTTGTGTCTTAAGGGATTTTGGAAGGAATTTTGAATGATTTAGAGACAGGACCTCTGAGTTGTTTTAGATGATGGGGTTTATTTTTCTTCTACATAGACAGGAAGGGTGAGTTTGGATCACTGCATGTTTCAGAAGGTCACAAGACCCCTAGTTACAAAATAAAATAAATAAAAAGTTACAGAATAAAATAAATCCTTTTAAGGGTTTATTGACCAATAAAACACTGCCAACAAGGATATTTATGCATTTGGCACAATCCTTAAATATTTAGTCTTATGGACCCATGCTACAGTGTAAGCTTTCTTAACTAATCATGTTATGACACACAAACCTACAGTGCTGCATTCTAAACTTCTTATTTGCCTTTGTAACTACTTTTAATTTTTTCTATATCTTAAATTCTAAAACTCTAAACTTTCCTCAATTTAACATAATGTGTCTCCACTTTAAACCATACATCCACATTCTCACTTCTAGCACTGAAGTTTTGAAGCCTTTTCCAAGGTCTCAGATCAAATCCTGTGTTTAATTCTAAGCTTTGGCTTCCAGGCCCAAAGTTCTGAGAGCTCCCTGCATTTCAGATTCCAACAGCGTCTTATTGAAGGAATTAACTCTTGAATTTGGCTCAGCAAAACCTAAAAGGAGTACCAGAAATAGAGTCCTTCTTGCCTGACTGTGCTTCTGAGGTGTTTTTTTGTCTCCTCAGTTCTCTTTTATAGAGCCCAGTGAAGTGAAGGCCAGGCAGGTGTCCTCTCCAGTGCTGGCCACCAAGATCGAGAAGGACCGCACTGTGATGCCCTGTGGCACTGTGGTCACCACTGTCACTGCTGTGAGAACCAAACCTCGCCTGGAAGGGAGATCCTCCCCCCTGAGCTCAGGTCAGCACCTCCTCATCCTCCTCCATGGGCACCAGGAGGAGCCCTGGGGGCTGGGGTGGCAGGGAAGCACCAATCCCAGAGCTCTGTGATGTGTTGGAGTGGGGCTGTTGTTCGTATTCTCCAGAATCAGGGTTTTGATTTTCACCAAAACTTGTTTCTTACAAGAGAAACAGTTAATATTTATTTTAATTCACCAAATCTTCACCATGGTGTGATAATGTAGAAGGGCTGATTTTGGTGGATGGTTTTTCATGTGACAAATATATCAGAGGTTTGCTGATAACAAACCATCCTGTGCCTTCTAACCCTGATCTGTGTTATCATCCCTGATGAAACTTGGTGTTACCTGGTGACAAAATACTTTTCAGCATGTCCTCCAAGAGCAGATTTTCCAATTTTTCTTGGGAAAATTATAAAAGTAAAACCTATTAACAGTCTTGGTGTGAAGCATCACAAAGATCTATTCTTTTAAGTTATTAAAGCAAATCTTTTATTTAAGTGGGTGTTGTCTAATGTGTTACAGTAGTAGGTTTAAAAACATTATTTCATGTTTTAAACATTTAAAAATGTTTTAAAAATTTTAAAATGTTTTAAAAAATTCTCACACTTCACTGGCCTTTAAGGTCAGGTTTACCACAAAACATGTGTTGAGAATTTCTGTTAAACAGTTTTCTCAAATATGATTTGAACAGGCATAACTGGTGTAATAAATTCTCATTAATGCAGTAAAAAATGTCTTGACTAGTTCAAATAACCAAAAAATTTGGTCCTCAGATTCTCCTGTGAAAACTCCAGTCAAAGTAAAGGTGACTGAAAAGGATTTCATTGTTGAAGCCCTCCATTCTCATGGTGCTCCAGTCAGCAAAACTTTGTCATCTTCAGATACAGGTAATAAAAATGTTTGGGGCTGCTAAGGAGAACATTTCTCTGTTCTGCACGTGGGATTAATGTGATCCTGTTAAAATGACAGCCAGCCCACGTGGCTGCTGCCTGTCAGCACCATTGGGGTGTTTTTGTTACAAAGCTCTGTGGTTTGGGCTATGGCAGCCTTGCAGTAAAAGTCTGGTTTTAATTGGCAATTTAAATTAATGGTTTTGAATAAATAACAATGAGCTGTGGTTTGGAGAGGGGAGGAGGCTGCAGAAAAGCCAAAAGAAAGTATTTTCTCTTCCTTTTGAATCAAAGATGCCTCCTTTTATGAAGGCATGGGGGATACTGCACTAAATTAAAACCTGTGACATGCACCTCTAAGTCCTCTGTGTCTGAAGAGAAGGCAAGGCTGGACTGATGTTAGAAAGACTCAATTCTCTTCCTACCCTTGCCACTGGGTTTTTTTGGGTTTGTTGTGCTCATTTGTCCTCCTTCCTAAGTCACCTGGATACTGCTGAAATTCCTTCAGAGTGTCAGGTGACATTGACAATAACTACAAATTCACTTTGAATTGTATATAAACCTGATTTTCTCTCTGGAGATTTTACCTTTTCAGATTGCAGCTCTAAATCTTCAGCACATTTTTCAGTCCTGTGTGTGGTCCCCACTGAACCTTTCAGTGGCTCTGTGGGCAGGAGCAGGGACAGATGTGACCCAGGCTGGCTGCTGTGGGGTTCAGTTGGCTTTGTACAGGTCTGAGTGGGGAATGGACAACCTGGATTTGAGCTGGGCTGCTCCAGGCACAGTCAGGAGCTTTCTGAGACAGAAATGTGTTGGCCAGCAAATGTGGGGAAGGGCAAGAAGCAGTAAGCATGAATAGCTGTAACAGCACTTGGATCTTTTCCCATCTCTAGAGTAAGAAATACTCTGACACCATGAAGTATTACTACATCAATTTGGGAAATGTTATGATAGTGCAAGATTTCTGAGTTGACTCTCTGAAGTGTTTGTGATATTAAAGACACAAAACACTTCCTGGAAAATCCACCTGGAGACAGCTTTTTCCATATTGTTATGGACAATGTTTTTATTGGGAATGCAGGGGGATTTCTGTGAAGTATTTATACAGGATTGCAGGAAGAATTACTCATTCAAACAAAAGCCAAATGAAAGAAATACAAAGGAGCTTTTGGGTATGGCAGTAACTTAGGTAAAAGTTATTACAAACATCATGGCAAAATAGCAGCAAGCACCCTGGAAAAGATGCTGTGTCTGTGCCATGGTTCTGAGTGATGGCAATAATAAGAATTAATGCAGGGGCTGAGGAGATAGAAAAAATCAAGGTTTGGGATGATTGTGCAGAGATGCACACATATTCTTAATTCTAGGCCTCATCTTTTCTTACATTACTGTCACAGTTACAAAAGGCGCTGCTCAATTTAGTTACCACTGGTGCTATTCCTTCCTCTATTCTTTTTGTTGTTGCTAAAACTCTTGCCAGAAAAGTCCACCTCAGGCAATTAAACATGGGGATTTTTGTCTTGTTGACTTCCTTAGCCTTGTTTGTTCCTGAGCTTGATGAATTTGATTAATGTGTATTTGTGTCCTAGATGCCAGAAGGGGCCCTGCTTAAAAATAAACTTGTGTTTGTCAGTAAAGAGCATTTTATACAGAAGATTTTATATTCCTGTGCAGTGGTTGGAGGGGGAAAGGGAGTGCACTTTACAGGATTTGGAGGCAGCTACTTTGCCTTCCCCACCCTATCACAGTGCCATAGCAAAAATGGAAATGCTGAGCAGGGAATCTGGAAAAGCAGCAAAATACCAAAAAAGCTACCTGAGGAAATAGTATCATGTGCCAGCCTTGTACCATGTTAGAACTGTGGTTCTTCATGACTGGGCTAATTCATGATGTCCCTGCTGTCACCACAGGGCAGCAATGCATTGAAATAATGGGGTGCTTTGTCCAGGCTTCCAGAACCTCCTTTGTTCTCATGGAAAGGGTCTGTAAATGCCATTTTGGTACCTTTTCTCTAAAAATGGGTGACAGGAGGGAAAGAATCTGGAAAAGCAGCAAAATAACCAAAAAGTTACCTGAGGAAGTAGCATCATGTGCCAGCCTTGCACCATGTTAGAACTGTGGTTCCTCATGACTGGGCTAATTCATGATGTCCCTACTGTCACCACAGGGCAGCAGTGCATTGAAATAATGGGGTGCTTTGTCCAGGCTTCCAGAACCTCCTTTGTTCTCATGGAAGGGGTCTGTAAATGCCATTTTGGTACCTTTTCTCCAAAAATGGGTGACAGGAGGGAAGGAACAGCCCCAACTCGCTGGGTGTTGAATTGACGAGGTTCTGGTGTTGATGCCATTTCTGTGAATTATAAATCAAGGACAAGCTCTGGCTGTGTCTGCTCTGTTTTTCCCTGTTTCCTTGCCCCTCTGAAGTGCTCCTTTCTTTGCAGAGCTGCTGGTACTGAACGGCACCGACCCCGTGGCAGAGGCGGCCATTCGGCAGCTGAGCCAGTCTGCCAAGCAGAAGCTGAAGTCCCCTCGGAAGAAAAGCACCATTATCATATCAGGGGTGTCCAAGGTAGAGCAGAAAACACACTTAGAGTTCAAGTTTAGCTCTGGAAAGCCCTTTCTGCACTGACTGCAGTGCTAACAGGGCTTCTGTGTCCCTGCAGGGTCCAGTTCTGTGTGCCAGGTTATTTCTGTGCCTGTTTCAAGCTCAGCCAGATCAGGGTGTTGGGTGCTGATGGTTAGATTGGACAGCCTGACTAAAATGTACTCTGTCCTTGGATAGGAGTGATGTTGGGGGTTTGGGGAATCAATTTAGGTGAGAAGAGATCCATATAAAATATGTATATAAAACAAGAATGTATTGTAAGAAGACAAAGCTGATTTCATATTAAAGGTAAGAGCTGGAGCAGGCACACAGGTAACCAGGGATGTTTTCACTCTAAATGCCAAGTCTAGCCTATGAATGTAAGGAAATACACACACACACACACATATATATACATATATAAATAAATAGCACTTTAATACACATCAATACTGTACTACAGAGATTTTCAGCAATCCAGTGCCAATCTGGAGCCACATGTTATATAATGTATATATATTATATTTTGTATACATAAAATATATAAATATATCTAGTATATATAATAATATATGTATATATGTATATATATATGTATGTATATGTATATAAGCATCGTTTTGGGCCTGTTTTAAAGTACAATAATTTAGATACTCAGCCTCATGTTTTATAATCTTTATATTCTGTGCTTCACTCATGTAGGGAAGATGCACTGAAAAAGTGGGGAAGTTTTTTATACTTTATTTCAAAGCTGTTAAAACAGCTCTGAAAAATCTCTGGTTCTCTGGTCTCTGTTCCAGAGGGAGAGCAAACAGTGAGACAAGATGAAATGCTTTGATGTTAATTTTCTTAGAAGGACCAAAAGAAATGCTGACACCTCATTACAGCAGCACCTATGGGGGAGTCCTGTTATTTGTAGTGGGGCCAGAGATGGGTAGAAGGCATTTCCTTAATTGATTTTTTCACTCATTTGGACTTTGCAACATGATTAAAACTTTGCTAAATGCCCCTCTCCTTTAGTAGAGCTAAGGAAGCTTCAGGTGACTTGCTGGTGATCCTGAGCAATTACAAACACAAGTGTAAAGAGTTAAAATAACTCTTGCAGGGAGGTTTGTTTTTCTTCAGCAGGATGACTCGTGTCAGTGTTGTCTCTTATTTCCACTGGGCAGACCTCTTTATCTCAGGACAGTGAAGCTTCACTGATGATGGACTATGCTGCAGCCATGGACAGCTCCTGCAGGGAAGCAGATCCACCCACTGTGGCGGAAAATGTTGCAAAAATCACCTCTGACAAAAAGCAGTCACTGGATGCTTCAGAAAGAGTCCCTGGCACCCACCCACAGCAAAGCACCCCCAAGACCTGGAGTTTGGAGAATGGCAGCCAGCAGTGGGACACCAGCACACTCTTAGACCAGACCTCTGAAGAAATATCTGGGAGCTCATTAAGTGTTTCAGAAACTGGGAGCATGAAAAAATCTAAAGGTACATGATCCTCACTTCCACTTCAGTGACTGCTTTCTCTGTGTAATTGCCTGCAGTAGTTCATCCTTTCTTACTGATTTTTTTTTTGTCCTTCGAACTCTTTGTGATTGTGGTGTTGGTTGAAGTTGTTTTACTTGCAGCTCTCTGAGGCAGCTCAGGTTTTTTACCCTCCCCTCCATGAGGAAACAGCTCACCCTTAGAAGCTGGCAGCTCATTACACCCAACTCAGTTCTTTGGGAGAGAAATCACTAGTCACATTATCAATTCCTCAAGGAAAACTGTGTCCTTATAACCCAGGACTTGCCCTATATTGCCTGGGTGAAGATGGCAGGGATCCACTCTTGCTTTCCAATCTATTCCTCTTCCTCTTTACCTCTCTGAGCACAAGGCTGCCCTCACTAAAGTGTGTGTTCAGGAAAACACCACAGCTGAAGAGAAACTGCCTGCTGAACAGATTCCCCCTTTTCACTCATTTCATTACAGATTCCCCCTTTTCACTCATTTCATTGCAGATCCCCCTTTTCACTCATTTCATTGCAGATCTCCCTTTTCACTCGTTTCATTACAGATTCCCCCTTTTCACTCATTTCATTACAGATTCCCCCTTTTCACTCATGTCATTGCAGATCCCCCTTTTCACTCATTTCATTACAGATTCCCCCTTTTCACTCATTTCATTGCAGATTCCCCTTTTCACTCATTTCATTACAGATTCCCCCTTTTCACTCATTTCATTACAGATTCCCCTTTTCACTCATTTCATTGCAGATCCCCCTTTTCACTCATTTCATTACAGATTCCCCCTTTTCCCCTTTTCACTCATTTCATTGCAGATCCCCCTTTTCACTCATTTCATTGCAGATCTCCCTTTTCACTCATTTCATTGCAGATCCCCCTTTTCACTCGTTTCATTACAGATTCCCCCTTTTCACTCATTTCATTACAGATTCCCCCTTTTCACTCATGTCATTGCAGATCCCCCTTTTCACTCATTTCATTACAGATTCCCCCTTTTCACTCATGTCATTGCAGATCCCCCTTTTCACTCATTTCATTACAGATTCCCCCTTTTCACTCATTTCATTGCAGATCCCCCTTTTCCTCATTTCATTACAGATTCCCCCTTTTCACTCATTTCATTAATGCATCACTTGCTAAAGAAAATGGAATAGAAGTTAATTTAAGAAGTAAATAAGGTATCAGATCATTTTGCTTAGGTAGTTACAAACCTGAATAGCTGCAGTTTGAAAAGGCTTTGTGTTTCCTTTGTAAATCCAGTAACCTCTGAGCACTGGTTTGTGGTAAACACAGGGGCTATTAGGAAATCCTACAAAAGGGTCAGTGCAGTGGACTGTGCCCCAAACAGGCACACAGGTTGCACCTTAAAGTTGCAAAAACCACTGTGCTTTTCACTCATACCCATCCCTCTCTGTTTTATTATTTTCTGTCCTTTCCTCACCCAGAGATCCTGGGAAATCTCACTACAAAACCTCCCTGTCTGACTGGATTTTCACCCCCCTCACCCAAGGGCAGACACTGGAGCTCTTTGTCAGGACCCTCCCTTGGAGCTCTCTGGCCTTCCCACAGCTGGACTGCTCCACATGAGAGATCAGGAGGGAGCAGCAACAATCTCTGTCACACACATGCCCAGGCACTGGAAAGCCTTGGGAGTGTTTGGGATGAGGGGAGTGGGTTAGCTCTCAAGGGATTTGGATCATTTTGGAGCCTGGAAAACCTGAGGAAGCCGTGTGAAAAACTGCAAACCTCTGGACTCTTCTTCAGCATGTTACTCTAAAGCAAAAAAGTGGAAATCTGTATGTGAGTTGTCTAGTTTTGGGTTTCCCTGTGCAAAGAGATGAGGCTTCTAGAGATCCTTTTCAGATTCAGTATAAGTCTGCTAAAAACTGCAAAATATCTCTGAGAGAGTTGTATCATACTTGGAAAAACCTGGCTCAAATCCCTTTCATTATACACAGATGTCTTTGTGGAAGTCTTGAATCTCTGCTTTGTCACAGCTGAGTAGCTTTTATGGAGTAAGATGGGAAAACATTTCAACCCCCCTGCCTTCAGTGAGCTGTGAATAGTTCAAGGCTTCTGTTTGTCAAATGCTTTCCCTTAAAAAAAACAAACAACAAAAAAAATCCACCACAAATAAAACCGCAAATGCAACAACAAAAAAACCCAAACACGGCAAAAAACCCAAACAAAACCTCTTCTGCTTTGAAAAGCCTTTTGTGTGTGTTAATGTCTTAAAGCTAGCACTTTTTTTTAGTCTTGCATATTTTTGTTTGTTTGTTTTTTTACCTTTCTGACTTCCTCTCTCTTACCCATTCCCTTTTATAAACTTAAGATGACTGCTATGCCAGCCAGAATTAATTACCTACACAGTAAGTTATTTTTGTCTCTATTTTTATCCCTAAGAAAATGTAGCTTTACAATGAGACCCTCATTGTAAAAACTGAAGCAAAAATTAGTTTGACACCCATTTTCTTCTTCCCCTCTCCATTCCTTTCCTCCTTCCAAAATTACCTTCCTGTGCTCAGGTGTCTTAGCAGACTGGTCTGCTGTGACAAATCATCTTTCTGGTGGTTGTGCTGTCCAGGAGGATCACACAGAGAGGGCAGCAAGGAAACCTTGGAGGGATGCTCTACATCAGTCAAAATCTGCTCATGTAAACCATGTGTGAACCCCATAACTGGATATTCATACCAACAAAACTTATTTCAAAACCTGCTGCTTATAGATTTTTAGATTAAACTTTTCTGGCTTAATTTAGAGAGCTACCACAATCTCAGCGGGTATTTCCAAAACCACCTGTATGAAAACTCTTTTGGAAGTCGGGAAGGAATGGAAAGCCATCTCTGTTGGTATCCTTGTAGATGTGGAAGGAAATCTTCCTCCATTAGCACAAGTGAGATTCAGAAGTGATCCCACCCCCCACCAGTATTTTCAGAACACCCCCCATCAGTGCCATGAGTTCATAACAGTGCTCTTTGCTCATCTCCTGCTGCTGGGGGCAGGGCTGGCACATGGATCCTGTTGAACTGGAGGAATAAGCATGCAAACAGCACATGAACCAGCACATGAACCAGCATGGGCACTGCCAGGCTGCCGCCCTGCCTCCTGCCAGGGCTGCATGTCTGCACAGCAGCCAGAGCCCCTGCCAGGCTGCCTGCACACTGCTGGGCATGTGGCAAGCTTCCAGGCAGCAGGGGCTGAACTCCAGGGAGCTCTGGTGTCAGGGGTGCTGCTTGTGCTGAGCCTGTGCTGCCCCCAGGGAAGTGCTGCCCACGGATTTTCAGCTGCAGGGAGTCGTCCCAGGCCATTGGCACAATTTTTGGAGCATTCTTAGTCAGGTGCTGTTTCCTGTTGTAGAAAATCTGAATGGCAGAGTAGATGGGACTAAAAATCTGCTCAGGGATAAACCCTTGTGTCCTAGTGCTGCTGGGCAGAGCAGCTGCCTGCTCAAGCAGGAGCTGCACAGCAGTGAGGCCTCTGCACCCCCGTGCTCTGCACATCAGCAGCTGTCACTGTCCTGGGTGGAACACTGCTGCTTTTGTGCTGCTGATCACAGCTTCAAGTGGCACTGCCTTGCCAGAAAGATCAATCAGAGGCTGATGGGAGAGCAGTCAAGATTCAAATCCACAGGGTCTGGTTGCTTTCAGCTGATTTCTGCTTCCCATCCCATTGTGGCCTGTGAGGAGAGTCTCAGCAGCTGCCAGAAAAAACCATGTTTGAATTTCCTCCCAGGTGCTGAGTGCTTAGCCCTTAAAGTACACAGTAATGAACCCAAGTACACGTTTATGACTGCCTTGGTGTGCACAAAGCAGCATCTGGCTGCCATGAAATACCTGTTCTGCAGCTGTCACTGTGTGCAAAGTGACACAGAGGCCTTGGCAGGTCCTCAGGGGACAAACATTTAATTCTAGCTGTGGCAGTGTCCCGTGGAAGAACTGCACTGTGTGTTGCTTTTTGTGTCCATTTGCAGTGGGAGGAAAAGCAGAATCAGGACCACGCCATGACAGGAATTAATAGCTGAAGTTGGAAAGGATCAGGAAACCTGATAGTGGTGCAGGGAGGGGGTGTGGAAGCCCTGCCAGGGAGGTGACTGTCCCCACTCCCAATCTGACTGCCAGAAGCTCCTGTGCTGGCTTGTCACCTGGGTCCTCCTCTGTTCAAACGAGCTCTTGCCACCTGGGACAACAGCCCTACCAATTCCATACAAAACTGATGCTATTTTAACCCAGAGCTGATGTCCCAGCCAGGCTGAGTGTTGCTGGGAGCCTGGAGCAGTGTCCCTGCCAGCTGCACACCAGGCACACATGGAGAGGGAGGGTGGAATTTGGCAGAATAGCTGCAAAAACAGCCCAAGCTTGCAAAGAGAGGAGTAGTGATAGCTGCTGTTGGCAGCATGAGTCCCTGGTGAGATGACAGCTGCAATTGCCTTGGCTGCATGCTGGGTTTGACAGGGGGTCAGGGGAAAGAACATGGCAAAATAAAGCAACTTAATTTACCACAGGAGGGATTTGGGCCGACTTCTGAACCTGTTGGAAGCAGATGTAATATTATTTTTAATCTGCTTGAAGTGCATTGCTATTCCTAACAGGGTTTTAGAACAGCAAATGCTTTGTGAGTGTTACTCTGGGTGGTGCTGCTGAATTTCTATGGAACACCTGCTGCCTGGCTTGTACACAACCACTGCACATATGTTTGCTGCCAGGTACTGCTGTCCTGCACCTCAAATTGAATTTGCTTCACGGGCTGATCTTGAACTCCTTTGATCTCTGAAACAACAAAGAGTAACATTATTTCCTCTCTTTTTCATTCTTTTTATAAAATCCTTTCTACTTTACTGGTTGGAAAGATTGGATGTGCCCCTGAGACATGTGAGAGCCCAGGGTACAACCCACCCCAGTGCTGTGCATGTGTGTATGAGCACTGGCATGGCCTCCAGAGCAGCATTAGGAACTAAGTGTAAGGAAGGAGCCTTAAATCAGAGAATCAGCTTTTCTCACTCATGCTGCACTTAGAGCTGAGTTTCAAGAGGTTCTGTCTAAAGTGTCCTGCACCTTTTTCCCTGAGCCTGTTCTGTCTAAAGTGTCCTGCACCTTTTTCCCTGCACAGGTGGCATTTTGAAGAAAAGCGCCAAGCTGTTTTTCCGCCGGCAGCACCACCAGAAGGACCCGGGGATGAGCCAGTCCCACAATGACCTGGTGTTCCTGCAGCACCCCCTGGCAGAGGAGGGCCGCAAGAAGGGGGGGACACTCTCCAGAATGCTGAGCAAGAAGCTCCTTTCCAGGAACAAGAGCAAGACCAAACTGAACGGGGCCTCGGGAGAGCCGTACCCATGAACCCAACCCCTCTCCATGGATTCCTGCTCACATGAGCACTTGTTTACAGAGCAGTCCTAGAGAATACAAATATGGCTGATGGCTTGCATAAAAGGATGTTCACTGTTAACAGTGGTCTTTTTGGTTTATTTTTCCAAAATGCTTTTTCTCCCTGATGATGAAGTTGTTCCTCCAAATACAAGCAGTGCTGAATGTGTCCAGCTTTTGGAGGAGTGTGTGGTTTCTTCTGGAAGAGGAGGGAGGATAAAGAATGGTGCAGGTGGGGACCAAGAAGGCACCTGATGTCCTGGGGTGCAATGGGAAGAGCATTTCCAGCAGGTAATGCCCCTGTGCCCAGCCCTGGGGGCACCTCTGGCTGCTGTGCCCAGCTCTGGCTCCTCAGCACAGCAGGGCCAGGAGCTCCTGGAGCTGAGCAAGGGCCTGGAGCAGCTCCGTGCCCAGGAAAGGCTGAGGGAGCTGGGGCTGCTCAGCCTGGAGAGGAGCCCCAGGGAGAGAGAGGGGCTGAGCCCTGCCTGGGCCTGCCTGGCCCTGTGTCTGTCCCTGTGTCTGTCCCTGGCTGTCCCTGTGTCTGTCCCTGTGGCTGTCCCTGTGTCCATCCCTGTGTCTGTCCCTGCCTGTCCCTGTGTCTGTCCCTGTGTCTGTCCCTGTGTCTGTCCCTGGCTGTCCCTGTGTCTGTCCCTGTGTCTGTCCCTGTGTGCAGAGCTCAGAGCAGGCCCAGGCTCTGCTCCAGGCCCAGCAATGGCCCCAGAGCCACGGGCAGGGCCTGAGCCCAGCAATTCCCCTCACAGGAGGCACAACTTCTGCCCTGGGCAGTGCCCAGCCCTGAGCAGAGCCCAGAGGGGCTCTGGGGGCTCCTCCTGGGGACATTCCAGAGCCACCTGGACCCAGCCCTGTGCCCTGTGCTCTGGGATGGCCCTGCTGGAGCAGGGAGGTGGCACCAGGGACCCTCTGTGGGCCCTTCCAGCCTGACTGATCCTGCAGGGAGGACCCAAATGTGATCCCCTGATTTACATCAACAGGGAGCTCTGGACTGAAACCTCACATCCATTTATGTGACTAAACCTCTCCAGAGACAGAAAACACCACTGTGCTCCCTCTCTACAGCCTGCAACAGTAGCAACTGATTTTTCTAGTCTGAAAGGGAGAAAAAAGAGGCCCAGATGCAGTTTGTGCTGTGATTTGGAAGGGGATGAGTGTTCAGAAGCAGAAGGAAAATGCTGACTCAGACACCCTACTGTAATAACTGTAGCCTGCTGTAGTCACTGCTCAGCCCCTGGAGGTGGAGAGATGCCTTTGACATTAGCCATAAATCAATCAATTATGCAAATATCAATACTAGCATATTGTTTAATATTCTGCTTAAAAAAAAGTTACGCTTTAAAACACAGAACTTGGGTGGTTTTGTTTAAATCTACTTGAAGCTACACGCAAACCAAGTATTTGTAAAATCTTAAATGTAGCTTTTCTTCCCTGTGTGAGAAGCTGTACTGCTGATGCAAAAACTCATCTTAGGGGCTCTAATTCCTTTTCCCAAGTGCTTGTTAGACAAGTACATAAACCATCATATCAAATGCAAAGCTAGGAGCAGTAAATGGTGAGTAGAGCATAGTTAACCCTACAGTGCTTTTCATTGGAAAGCTTGTCTTACTTGCCAAACACTGAGATCTTCAAATATACAGTTGTGAAGGAAGCTTTTGAAAATTTATGAATTCCCTTAGTTCAGTTTCTAGATCTACCAGTGTTGTCATGTGCTGAGTGGTTGGCCAGATGAGTTTTTTAACCTTTTTTCCTTGCTAAATATTGCAGCTGGCTCCTTTAGTCTAAAACGAAAAACTGATGGGAGCAAAGGCATAGTTCTCATTTTGACTGTGAAGAAGAGTAAAATGTCAGTATTTCACAGGTACCATCTTTCATGCTTTACCTGTATTTTTCCATCATCTGCATTCCTGCTGAGAACAGAGGACCAAGCCTGTTCCCTTCAGCCAAGAAAAACATCCAATCATTCCAACTGAATTACTGACCTGAATGGATGATAGACCTTGTGCCTACTTTGCCAACAGTGATTTTTCCCCTGGCCCCTTTCCTCCCTTTAAGCTGTCCAACACTTTGGTGGATATTTGGGCTTTCAACTTAAAGCATTCATCAAAAATAGAAAGTTGCAGAAGAATAGAAACACATTTCAAATTTCTGACGGATTCAAGGTTGTCTTGGTGAATCAATATCAAAGTAGAGGAGGTTTGGTTTCTTTTTTACCAAGAAAATATTAGAACTGAACGGTCAAAATCTTTCAACTGCTTAAAAATACTGTTTATGTGTAACCTCCCAAGATCACTGTGGTGGAACAGTAGACCAGACTATCAAATAGTTGTACGTTTAAGTATGCTGCTGGTTATGAAAACACTTGAAGGCATTTTAATGTTCTGTATTTTGAAAATTGGGTACAAATTGATCTTCTGGAGCTGTATTGTGCTTGGAAATCCCAGTTCAGTAATACAGGTTTGTCCAGACTGAATGTGCCTGAACAGTTTTGTTTATTTCTAATTTAATACAAAGTAGAAATTTTGTTTCTTCATTTGTTCTACAGTGTTTCATGATGTGAGCATTAAAATCCCTGATGTCATGTTCCCTCAACAGACACTTTTTCTCTTGGAATTTCTCCAGGAATTCTCTGTGTTATGGGGCAGGATGGGAGTCAAGTCCCTGCCATTGTTAAATGCTCAGTCTTTGTTGCTGAAAGATAAAACCACAACAGTTCCCTAAATTCAAGAAATCCAAATGAAACTGAGCTCCATGGGTAGCACATCCATACCCTAAAAACAAACAGCTGTGGAATTTGGAATGTAGAAGCAGCACATAACATTACTTGAAGTTTTCTTAAATTACTGAGCTGGGATTTTAATTTACAGAAGCTTTAGCATGTACTGTAGAACAGAGTGAAATAACACTGAGTAACTTGCAGGATACAGCACTAGGATTTGCTTGTAATTTACCCCAGGGAATGGATACACATGGAAAAAATTGGTTCATTTAAGGTTTTGATGATTACTTGAATGCTTGTCTCAGTGGTGGGAATGAAGGACATTCTTTACTGCAAACTGTGTGAAGGTTTGGGCTCACATGTGTTAAGAGAGAATGAATTCTCCAGATAAGGAGAGCAAGGCATTTGGTGTAAAAAGGGGGTCTGTTTTTTTATTTGCCTTCACTCCTCAGGAAAATAAACATTGTTTGGTTTGATGTTGGATCTCTATATCTGGCGGGTGTGTTCCTCACCTCTTCTTACTCCTCTGCCAATAATTTATGTCCTGCTGTAAAAACAAACTAAGGCACTAAACAAGGGGACAGCTGAGTTGTGACAACCCCAAAGACCCACAGTAAGGAATCCCATCCCCTCCTTAGGTTGTCATTTAAGATCAGGAGATCTGAGGATGCATTTGGGTCAGTGTGAGCTGGATCCTCACAACCTGCAGGATCCACACTGCAGTTTTGGGTCAGAAACACTGGATTTGTCAACAGGCACAAATAATACTGGGATGTGTCCTGTGCAGTTTTTGTTTTACAAAACACCTTCTGTGTTTTGTAATTTGATCCATTGTTCAAATGTCTAGTTATTAAAATTACAAAGAATTTTATTAACTACCCACTTGAACAGCAGATAAAATCTTTACATGATATTATTACATTGAACACTTGTTGTTCACTGCCTTGCAATTTAATGAAGTCAGAATAGTAAATTGGAAACAACCTGTGAAATATTCATTCTTTTTTGTCCCTTTTCTCACACTTTTGTGTTTCTGGATGTTCTGTACAACAAAGAAAGCATGGGTATTTCTTTCATGAGGACTAAGAGATGAAGGCTTGCTTCTTTCTAAAGAATTTTTCTGCCCATACATGCAACTTCTTACTTTGTATTTTTAGTTTGTTTTGCTTTATGGTTAAATTTGCCTCAATGGAGACAAGCCCTATCCTCACCAAGATTTGTCTTAGCTTTAGTGTGAATTTTGACTGAGCAAATAGTACAAGAATTAAATTACTCTTTGTAGATGAAAGCAATAAAACTACCTGATATCTCCAATGGGAATATAAGCTAAGTAACTTTCTTCAAGTGATTGAGATCCCTTTCAAAGTCACTTTAAAGAGGAGGGGAAGGCTTTATCCCTAGGTCATTGGTATTTTATATCCCACTTGACCCAGGAAGAAATTAGAGTCACTTCACTCCTAACAATATGTAAAACTTGGGAATCCGAGGCAGAAGGAATGCCAGGGTGGAAAAATTGCATTTTGAAAGCAAAATACCTTTGCTAAACTTCTTCAGCTTTATGGACAGGTCATACACTGTGCAGGCATAAATACTGGGCTTTATTATTATGATTTCTGACAGATTTTCTTTTTTCCTGCTCTTTCTGTTGGGGCTCCAGGCCATACAGAGTTTGTGCTGTCTTGCTCTTGAGAGTACTGGATTTATAGTGCTGCTTTTTTGATGAAACTGGCTGGCAATTACAGCAGTTTTGGGGATCAGTGGAATTTTACAGCATTTCCTGCTACTGCATCTCCTTGCTGGTTCTGGGTGTTTTGCAAGTGAAAACTTTCTGCTGTGTGTGTTTCTTGCAGAGTTCCGCTGTTCTTTATGTGCAGATTGTCATAGGAAAAAACAAAGTTGAAAGCATAAAATAATGCCAAATGTGGATGGGGAAGCAAAATAAGAATCTTGCTCTTGTTTTAACACCTATTTTAGGTCTGGGAGCTCTGGGGGTTGCACAGAGCAAGGTGAGAGCTGCCTGGATTTTTCAGTTGAGTTTATTGCAGGCTTTGATTTGCAGAGCTGAGGTTTGAGAGAAGTGCTTCTGGAATTAACTGTGCCATAGCTCCAGGCTAAGACATTCCTGTTGTGAGTGGGAACAGCTGACCTCATGCTCTGACCTCAACAGGACCTAAGTGGATTTATTCATGTGTTTAAAGTCAGCATATGCTTCTGCACATTGCTAAGCCTCAGCCTTGGTGACAAACAACTCCAGATTAATTATATAACAAGGGTGATTACTTTAAGTTAAGGGTGAATAATACCACTTCACTCAGGATATCCAAACTGCTACTATGCAAGGTGCTGGCATGGTGTGAAAATAGCTGGGAAGGATGATCTGAGGTCTTTCCAGTATTATAATTCTGTATTTCCCAATGATGTATTATGCTCTGTATTATTCCAGGTGGGGTTAAACATTTTTATTTTCTAGCATCAACTGGCATAGTCACTTCTTCTGTGGTGTGTTTTTCTTTCTGTGCATACATAAACTCAAGTTGGTGCAATTATAAAATCTATGATGTACAGATTTATTATATCACTACAAAAACCTAAGAGGATTTTTTTAAAGAAGTAACTCCTGCTGTACATACAATAAAAGCCAATTGTCTCTGTGTGGTGTGCTGTCCTACATACCCAGGTGTAACAGATGGTTTTCTACCCTCCTTCACTACTTTGACCTGTTGCTTAACACAGAGCATTTACCTGTTTGTTCAGGAGCAGAGTTCTTTCCTGATAACCCCAGCCTATCAGGCAGCCCTTTGGTGCTTGAGAAATCACCTGAAACACGGATTGGGTAGGGAATCTAATGGCAGAAGGGATTGTGGAGCTTATTGTGGTTACTCAGTATTTTTTTTCTCTCAGTTATGTTGTAATATCCTAAATTAGGGGGCAGAGGGGGGGAGTTTGGGGCCTGGATCATATGGGGAAGACACCAGTGCTAGAATGAGCACAGCCTGGGAATTAGGTTCCCTTGTGATGATTTTACTGAAAAGGTTATGTTATAAATCACTGCTGCCACAAAGTCCTGCCAGACTGAGGGGAAAAAACCCAACCCCAACATTAAAACTACCACAGCAGAAAAACCAACAAAACAAATAAAAGACATTCACGTGAAAATAGCCACAGTAATGTTTCTGTTTCCCTTCCAAAGGTGAGGGCTGTACCCTCTTTTACAAGGAAATGTTACATTCCCTTACTGGGAGTTACTGCCCACGAGTTTATTCCATATTATCTAAGTGCTTAGCTCAAACTTCCTGATATTAGCAAACCTTCATCCTTTTCCTCCCTGCTCTAATCTGTGGTGAGGTTTTTTGCCTTGTGTGATGCCATTCCTGTACATTAGCAAAAGTGACAAGTCAGAGGGGCAGCAGGAATGGATGTAGCTCCAAGTATGGCACCATGCTCTTCCCTCCAGTTCATCATTCTTAATAAATACAAAGGATCTTCAATTTTTCACCTCTCTACTCAGGTGAGCCTGGCATAAGATGCAATTTCTGAGGTTAATGCTGAAAAAAAATTATTTGGAGCTGCAGGATCCAGTCTCACATGCATTGTAAATGTTCAGTTAACTATACTGAATTAATTTATACTTATTGTGACAAAGTGAATGCACTGCAAGTAGGATAAACCCCTTTGGTGTGCTGGATGCTGGACAAAACCAGGCAGAAGTCTATGTGAGTATGCAGTGAGATATACAGGGAAAATAAATAAAAGGAGACTATACAGAAACTACCAGTCAGCTTCAGTCCTTGAAAAAGCAAATAATTTGTACATGCAGTTAGATCCTTGAAAAAAAAAACTCCCTTTACTACTCCTGTAGTCATTTAAAACTTCTGGTGGGTCATTTTGAAAGAAGAAATGGTTCCCCATCCTGGAATGAACACCGTTTTACAAAGGACAGTATTTTGAAAATTCAAATGCATTGTTCCAGTTTCCCACAAGACGGTCAGTATGGCCATGGTGTCCTGGGGTCATTGGGATGGGCACTGCCAGCAGGTCAGGGCTGCCCAGCCCTGGGGGCACCTCTGGCTGCTGTGCCCAGCTCTGGCTCCTCAGCACAGCAGGGCCAGGAGCTCCTGGAGAGGGACCGGGGGAGAGTGACAAAATAAGGGAGTGGAGCATCTCTGCTGTGAGGAAAGGCTGAGGGAGCTGGGGCTGTTCAGACTAAAGAAGAGAGGGAACCTCATTAATGTGTATAAACAGCTACAGGGGGATGGTCAGGGGATGGATCCAGGCTCTGGCACAGGATGAGAGGAACAGGCAGGAACTGATGCACAGAAGCTCCACCTGTACATGAGGCAGAAGTTCCCTGTGCAGTGACCCAGCCCTGCACAGATTGTCCAGAGAGGCTGTGGAGTCTCCCTCGCTGGAGCTATTCCAGATTCATCTGGACACAATCCTGTGCTGTGTGCTGTGGGTTGGCCCTGTTGGAGCAGGGAGATGTGACCTGGTGACCCACTGTGGTTCCTTCCAGCCTAACCTATTCTCAGAACACTCTACACATCTCCTTTGAAAATGTTACTTTGGGATGGGTAACAATTGAGAAAGGCTCTGGTTGTTTCCAGCTGTTAAAGATGTATCCAGATGTGAGAAGAGCATATTCCCTGGAAAAAACAGAGCTGGTGCCAGCTTCCCACCACCTTTTGAGCTGCAGTGGTGTTCTTGCAGTGATGGCTGAACAGTCACACCATGGTGGCAGCGAGCACTGCACAAGGGGACTCCAGGTAACACTTCTCAGCAGAGCAAAAAATTGGAGCATCTTGCTTGAATACAAAAAGCCTGTGTGCTTCTTGCCCTGGCCACTGCCTGGAGTGGTGAAACAACCTGAAGGTTTAAACCTCCTTAATGATTTGTGCTGGCAGACACAGCAGGGCTGGGCACTGACAGAGCCTGGTAATGCCAAAATGTGAGATTTAAGAATCACAGAACCATTTCAGTTGGAAAAGACCCCCAAGGTGATCAATGCAACCCTTGACTGATGCCCACCTTGTCCCCAGCCCAGAGCTGTGACGGTGCTCACAGGGGTTCTTGGATGAAAGAAGAGAAGAGGATGTGACTTTATGTGTTCAGAAGGCTCATTTATTATTTTATAATATATATTACATTAAAACTATACTAAAATAATAGAAGGAAAGATTTCATCAGAAGGCTAGCTAAGAATAGAATAGCAAGGAATGATAACAAAGGTTTGTAGCTCGGGCTCTGTATCTAAGCTAGCTGGGCTGTGATTAGCCATTAATTACAAACAACTACATTAAACTAATCAAGCTCTACCTGTTGCATTCTACAGCAGATAATCATTGTTTACATTTTGTTCTTGAGGCCTCTCAGCTTCTCAGGAGGAAAAGTCCTAAAGAAAGGATTTTTCATGAAAGACGTCTGTGACACCGAGCACTGAGTGCCACATCCAGGCACTCCTTGGACATCTCCAGCAATGGGGACTCCAAACCTCCCTGAGCAGCCCCTGCCAATGTCAAATTATGCTTTATGTGAATAAATTCCTCCTAATTCCCAACTTGAACCTTCCCTGGTGCAACTTGAGATTGTGTCCTGTCATCCTGGAGTGCTGAACCTCGGTGAGGCTTCGAAAGGAGGCAAGGTGCTCGTGTGCATGGCCAGGGCTTGGGCCCACTGAGAACCTGGTGTGGCTTTTGTCCAGAGGAAGGGAACAAAGCTGGCGAAGGGTCTGAAGCAGAAACTCTCTGAGGAGTGGCTGAGGGAGCTGGGGGTGCTCAGCCTGCAGAAAAGGAGGCTTGGGGGTGATGTTACTGCTCCCTACAGCTCCCTGACAGGAGGGGACGGCCAGGTGGGAACTGGGCTCTGTTCCCAGAGAACAAGGGACAGGGAAATGGCCTAAGCTGTGCCAACGGACAGTCAGGTCAGACATCAGGAAGAATTTCTTCACTGATGTGATTTAACACTGGAACGGGCAGCTCAGGGATGTGGTGCAGTCCCCAAGCCTGGATGTGTTTAAGGCAACACTGGACGTGGCTCTCAGTGCCGTGGTCCGATGGTCAGCGTGAAAAATGCCAATCAATTGTTTTTAAAATTTTAAAAGTTTAATAGTAATAAAATGGTTGTAAAAATAGTAATACAATTAGAGTAATAATAATTTGGACAAATTGAATTAGGACGATACGAGACAATAAAGACAAAGAGTTCTGGACGTCTGGGTACCTTTTCTGGGCAGCAGAAAAAGGACCCCCGTTAAGAAAGGATTAACCCCTACAAACAATAGCCTGTTGCATATTCATACACTTCATCCATGATGCATAAATTCCATTCAAACACAGGATTCTGTCTGGTCACCATCAACTTCTTACTCTGGATCCTAACAGCACCTTTGAGGTGGGAAGAAATTAATTTCTTCTGATAATGGGCAATAAATTCAGAGAAATCTTTTCTCTGAAAGATTCAGGTGTCCTGTGGCTGCTATCTCGCTGCAAGTCCTTTCTTTAAAAGAAATATCTTACATAGCATAGTTTCTATTTTAACATTTTTTATAACCTAAAACTATATTTAACACACTACTTCAGAGAATTAATACAGCATTACTTTCTAACCCAACACATATAATATTCATTTTAATATTTGCGAAAAGCCAATCATAAAATACGCTTTTTTCACAGACAGGGTCGGGTCATGGCTTGCACTGGATGGTTCTGGAGGTCTCTTACAACCTATTCGATCCTGTGGTTCTGTTTCTGCCAGCCCGCTTCCCGGCACTGCCCGTGAGGAGACGGGAGAGCCACCGGGCTGCTCCGCAACCTTCAGCGCGGTCCCTCCGCCTCCAGCCCGGCCCGGGGAGCTGCGGGGGCTCAGGGGTGGGGAGGGATCCCGGCTGGCGGCACCGTGGGCGCTGAGGCAGGGCCATGGCCGGGGTCAGGCCCGGGACGGGCCCCGCCGCACTACACTTCCCGCCCTGCTCCGCGCCCGCCCGCGCCGGCTTCCGCTGGCGCGTGGTTTCCGGAGCGGATCGGAACCCGGAGCGCGGATCCGATCCGGGTCTGGCCATTCCCGGGGCAGGTAACGCCGGCTCCCCGCGCTCCTCCCGCCGCACCCCGCGCCCTCCCCGCCACCCCCGCCCGGGACCCCCCGCGCCCGCCCCGCCGCGCCTCCTCCCGCCGCTCCCCGGGACGCGCGGCGGGGCCGGGGCGGGCGCGGCGGCCGCTCCGAGCGCTCCCGGGGCGGCGGCGGTGGCTGCGGCCCCGCCGCCTCCTCCTCCTCCTCCTCCGCCGCCGCCGCCTCCTCCAGGCCGCCTGTTCTTTGTTACAGCGGCCGGGAGGGCGGTAGCGAAGGGGGCGAGGCGGGTCCGAGGCAAAACCCGGCGGAGCCGCTCCCGGATCCCGGGCCCCGACGGGCTCCGGGCGGCGGCGGCGGCGGCGCGGTCCCTGAGGGGAGGGCGCGGAGCGGGCGCGGGGCGATCCCCGCGGGCTCGGCCGGGCCGGGCACGGAGCCCTGGCGGCCACGGGGATGCGGCGGCGGGGAGCGCCCCGGCTTGGCCGCAGGGGCTTGGGGATGGAGGGGGGTGGGAGCTCCCAGGTGCGAGGGCGTGATCCGGAGGGAAGAGGCTGGGAGCGGCAGCAGGAGGAGGAGGAGGGAGGTGCGGGGATGCTGCCCTGCCCCGGTGTGTGCCATGGGAGAGGGTGCGGTGGAGCCCGAGGAGACAAAAGGAGCAGAGCCGCGGTCTGCGGGGCTCCGCACACGTGAAATTTCCCGCAGCACGCTCGTTTTCTGCTCGGGGCCATTAAACTTTGCGCGCAGTTTATTCGCAGCATCGCGGCAAGCGCTGGGAAGGGCAGGTGGCACAGACCCCGCCATGCCCCCCTGACTGGCCTAGAAATCGGCTCCCTCCTCAACAATAATTGATAGAATGGCCTTAATTTTTCTAAGAAATACAAGGCCTTGCTGTAGTTTACCAGATGTTCTGCAATTCCTTTGAGCGGTAGCATGAACAAGTTTTACTACATCATGAGGAAAATTGCATTTTTAAGCGCATCCTTCCACATACGTATGTGCAGCACCCATCTGCTTGTGCTCTCAAGTTATTCACTCTCATAGAAGCCCTTTCTCAGACTGAAGAGAGGAGAATTTTAATTCTACCTTGTTGATCATTAAGTTCAAACACAGATTTTCAGGCATTCTCTTAATTTTTCTGACTTACTTTTTAAAAAAAAAATACATTAGCAAGATCAAAATGGCTCAACTTAGCACTTGAGCCTGATATCTTTATGCAGCACTTTATAAGAAGAAAGTGTGATTTTACATCCATTCTTAAATTTTTACAGCTCAAGTGGTTCCCTGACAGTATTTTTGCACATATTGGGCTGCAAGCAGGTACCTGTGATGCTGCAGCTCCTCAGTGTCTTCATTTGGATTCCCTCAAGTTCCAGATATGCTCCAAGGCTTGTGTTGCAGCTGGAATTTTTGTGCATAGCTGCGTGGCTGAGCATAAAATCACTCATCTAATTATAAAAGCCAAAAAAACGTGGTTTTCTGCTCTTTTGCTGCCATCATAATTAAGCTTTGTATCTGGTCTAGTTTCCTCTGTGTGGCTTTTCTCCTGATTATTGACTTCTAATGATTACTCTCTGTTTTATGTAAAAAATACCTGCAACTCCCAGAAGCTTTGCAAGACAAGAACAGATTTAGGAGCAGTGGGATGAGTGACTTCATGGAGTATTTTTCTGTTACAAATGTTTGAAAAGGAAAAAAAAAAAAAAACTAGACCCTGTGGCCCTTAGCAGCAGCAGATGAGGGCAAAAACAACCCTGTGTTCAGTGCCACCATGTGAGTGGCACATCGTGACTCTGTTTACAGCCGGTGGCATGGTGGTGTGTGGTTTGTTTCAAAAACCCCTGGGAAGCACAGCTGAGATCAGGGAGGAGGGGCTGGAAAGCGCTTGGGTGAGCAGGGTGTAAATCAGAGTTGAGGAGCAGGCAGCAGTGTGTGCTGGGGAGCAGGGGCGAGGCTGGGCCGGGAGTGTTGGGAGTGCAGAGCGGCGCGAGTCATTTACCCAGTGAGGTGGTGGAGTCGTCATCCCTTGAAGAATTCAAAAAAAGACTGGATGTGGCACTTGCTGCCATGATCTAGTTGAACAGTTAGAACATCGGTGGACTTGATGATCTTATAGGTCTCTTCCAGTCTTGAACTTCTGTGATTCTGTGATTCTGTGAGTCAGCCCTTGCTGCAGAGAGGGAGCTGCGCTAATGCAGAGCTGAGGCACCTGCGAGGGCCCTTCACGCTCCCTCCCCATCACCTTGAGCAGCGCTGGGGATTTCTCCACCCCTTTGTTGCTATTCTCATCTGAAGGCTCCTGTAACGTCACTTGTCCCCAGTCTGTTTGCCAAGGATGCGACAGAGGGATGTCCTGGAGGCTGAATGCCTTTGGTGGTGTGGCTGCACTGAGCTTCCGAACCATTGATCAAGGCCATTATTTCTTAATTCACCCATATTTAGGATTAAAGTTTTGTCAGGACACAAACTATCGAAAAACAGCTGGGCATACCCCTCTTGAAATGGTGCAAAGCATCAAAAAATAAGTGTGTTTAAAAAGCAAAGCAAACCATTTTTGACATCAGCTTACACCGCTTGTTTTTGCAGCGTTGTGCTTGGACTCCCCTCAATACCTGTTGCATTATTCAGGACAAGAGCTTTTGGGGAAATTTCCTGAGTTGCTGTTCCTGCTCAGCACTGAGGTTTTGTATAAATGTTTGTTCTGTTATTTGAGCTTAGATCCCAAAGCTGCAGCCAGGAGAGGCCCAGTTTGTGCCACGGATGGGGAGTGTTTGCCCCTGAGAGCAGTGAGTGTTAGGGAGGGATCCTGCTGCTGACAGTGGAGTTAGGAAGGGCAGTGCTTGGAGAGTCCTGATCCTGAGCAGTGCCTGTGCTCCCACATTTCTGCCTTGGCTTTTGTTGCTTTATCTGTTTCCAAACAGGGCTCTGTGAGTTTGGTGTGTCATGTTTGCTCTCCCTCTCAGAGATTCAGGCTCTTACTGCTTCCTGTCCTCCTCTTGCTGTTTTGCAGCCTCACCTCTCTCAGACTTGGGTCAGGATCTTTGTGTTGCTTTGCCTCTCTGCTGGGGCATTGGCAAAATTGCTTATTTGAGGAGGAGAGCGTTTTTTTGGGTAGAAAAGGGAAAAACTCTCTTCTAGGTCCTGCTTGTATTGTGGTCTTAGCATACATAATCAGACTTTGTGCCAACCATAATTTAATTGTTGAGGGGCAGTAGTGTTCATGCCAGTTTTTAATACAGACTGACACTAATGAAGTGAATATAGATTAACCTTATTTAAGTGTGAAATCAAATTGGTTAGTTACCATTTCATAGAATGAAATCCTGCCTCAGTGACCGAGGCAGGATTTTATTTCCCCAGGTTTTCTGGTGCTCAGTACCACCATATGCCTTTGCCTCTGGAAGAGGTCTGTGACTGTATCTGCAGCTTTTAAGATTGCTGTGTTTATTAAATAAATTATCTGACTTTCAGAGATAATGTTTTTAAGCTAAATAAAATGTTGCAATGTTCAATAAAATGTTGCACTGGACCTTGTTCCTGCAGTGGTTGCTGCTGACCTGGATTATCCTCTGGCCCTGAGTGTTCTGAGGCTCCACAGGAGCTTTTTAGCAGGGGGTGCAGGAGTGGCTGGAAGTTTGTCAGAGATGGGGAGCAGCAGGAGACAGCATTTCCTCACAGAGAAATGCCTGAGAACCCACAGACATTGAGGCTTCCTTGGTAGTGATGTCTGCAACACATGTAATGATACAGCAGTCTCTGGGGCATTTAAAAACTTGAATTTCTTTAATTTTCCATTGGTACTCCTGCAGGGACATTAATGTGTTTGTGTGGGCTCTGGGTCAGTCAACATCATTACTTCACAAAGGAATGTTTATATGATACAGAAAGTAAAAGTCAATTCAGAACTAACTTTGTCTTTTGTGTTTTGGCAGGTTTAAAATAATGGCTGAAGATGGCAGTGAGGAGATTATGTTTATTTGTAAGTATTAGGAAAAGGATCCAATTCTCACTGTGTGTGACTTGTCTACTCAGAATGCCTGAAATTAAACCAGACATAAGATTTTATTTAGAAAAATTGCTCTTTGTAAAGGAGGCTCATGCAGCTAATGGGTGAATAAGAGGAGTTTGTGTAATTTAAGCATACATATTCTGATGCTGTTGGCAAACACACAATGAAACCTCTGAATGTGAGTGAGCAGCACAGCTTTTTCATGGCTGAAGTGAGTGAGATTGAAGGTCTCACCCTGGTGTAAGCCCTTTGTTTATACAACCAGCTCTAGCAGCCAGGGCTGTCTGGGGATAGCTCTGACCTCTGGCCTGCCTTGGGGATCTGCACCTCCACAGCAGGGGCAGCAGACTCAAAATTCCTTCAGAACAAGTTTGAGATGCACCAGCTGCCCTGGCAGGTTTCAGTGATGGCACTCACTGCCTGTGCAGCCTTGGGTGCCACGCTGATCCTGTCCTCTGTCAGCAGCCTGGGCAGGCAGGACCTGGTGTTACACTGGAAAAGGGTTAAGGGATGTAGAGTCCTTGTGTGAGCACAGAGGGCCCAGATGTCGTGGATCCAGTCAGGGTGGAGCAGAATGGAGCACATCCTTGGTTTTAGGATATTTTACCTCTGATGGTTCCACAGCTGCATTTATGGCAACTGTCAGAAAGTTGAGTTTTCTCCCTGCCAGGGTCAGGAAAGTTGAATTTTCAGCTTCCTTCAAAACTAGTGTTGACTGTTTGCATTTTTACTGAGATGCAGATACCAATAGTGGTTACCTTATCTTCCCCTTCACAAAATGATTCAGGTGGACAGCAAAAAGAATGGGGATGTGATGCCACTCCTAATTAGATAGAAGGTGTCACACAACATGATTTTGTCCCTTCCAGTGGGGGCTGTGGTCACTGGGCTTTTTCTTGTGCTCTCTGCAATTAGTTTTTCCCATGGAATATGGGGACTTTATGTTCTGAAAAAATGAGTTGCTATAAATGGCACTGTGCATTCCCAATAATAAACATCCTTGAGTATGTATTTCACAGACAAGAGAATTGGGGATTTTTTCCCTTTATTAAGTGTGTGAATATAGTCTCTCTGGAGTATTTTTTTAATATTCCCATGCTTGTTTTTGTGTCTCTCCTGTGGCTGTAATCTCTTGAAAGTGTCACCTATGGTGGGTGTAACAGCCTTGGCTGCTGTAGGGCATCCCTTGGATATTGAGCTGTGCCACACAATGTCGTTGTCATATTCCCCTGGCTTTGCTCGTTGCTCTGCAGAGGAGTGAGAGCAATGTGTGCCTTATTCCTGCCTGTAGCTGTGGCCAGTGCTGTCTGCACCTTTCAGAGGCTTGTCTTTGCAGAGGTGAGGAGTGCCCTGATGCAGCCAGGAGATGAGGAAAATGACAAAGTGCATTTTTCTTTGGACAGCAAAGCCTTTTGGAGAAGCTGTTACTCAGGCTATTCCTTCCTGTCCCCTTGGTTATGACAGCCCTTTATGGATGACAGTCCATTTCTTTTCAGCAGTCAGATTTACACATTCCTCTGTCCTCTCTGGTTTGGGAAATCTGCTTTTAGCCCAGATTATTTCAGTAATATTTTCAGTGATATTTTTCAGTAATAATTTCAGCAGCCTGGGCTACAGGCACACCTGGAATGGTGGAACAGTGAACAGCTGTAGGCTGAGCTTTGGTGCTGTTGCTCTGTGAGTAGTACTTGCCCATGGATCCTTTCCTCTGCTACAATAACTCTGTGGGGCTGTAGAGCAAGCCAGGCTGGGAAATTCCTCCTTCTGAAAAACCATGTGAAGAGCTGGTTCTTTCATTCCTTGGCTCACCAGAAGGCAGCACAAACAGGAGGCAGTGACCAGGCTTGGGGGCTGCAACAGCCAGAAATACTGTCAAATATATGTATTTTTTCACTACTAAGCTGGTTTTGCTGCCAGAAGAAATGTGAAGCAGTTTGAAATCCCTTGTTTTAGAAAACCTTTTGTTCACTGGGATGAGTAGAAACTTCCAGTTGGGAGCACAAAGTGGCTTTGCCAGAGGGGATATACCTTGGAATGACTTGGCTTTTGTCATGTCTTCCCAAAAAAGGTGTAGTGACCCTTACATTACACATTTTCTGGGGTTTTCCTGACTTGCCCTTGTAAGCTTGCAGCTCAGATGCAAAAGGCAGCACAGCAATATAACCCCTGTGTGATGATCTCTCCTGAAGCTGTGTCAGCAGCTGACCAGGCAGGGCAGTTTGACAGCTATTTTTTTCCCAGTGAAGCAGTGTATAAGCATTTGGAATCCTGTTAACTTAGCTTATTTTAGAAAGCCTCAAATTATCCTCGTCTGAAAATTGTTTCTTAGGAACCACTCAGTTCTGGGTAATTTACAGCCACTTAAACTGAAAGTTAATTTAGCTGAGCTGGCAGTGAATTAGGTGGCCAGAGTGTGTTGTGCAGCAGCTGACTTGCCTGGAAAGGCACCAGGAGGCACCTTGGAGGTGTCTGTCCTGCCCTGTGGGTGAGAAATGTGTGTGGCCAGGCAGGGCTGGCCCTGCTGGTGCCCTGCTGAGCCCTGTGCCACTTCTGCTGCTGCTTCTGGGTTTGTGCCTCCTGTCACTGGAAACACCAAGATGTTCAGAACAGCCCAGCTCCTGGGGAAGGCAGTGGTGTGGTTTTCTTCAGCTGCCATGTGTTGCAGCACTTTATCTGAAGAATAATGCCATCTTTAAGCAGAATATTTACTGTGGGTGTAAGGCATTCATTTGCCTTGGTGAGAGAATTTAAACAGTTGTCTTCTGATGTACTGATCACAGTGTGTGTTATCTCACCTACACAGGTGCCAGCTATCCACTCAGTGTTCAATTATTTATGTTCTTTTAAGCAGAATAAATAAACATCTGCCTCTCTGTGTATGTATTTTACCTGGTGCTAGGTTTCTTTTGAAAGAGAGAGGAAACTGCCTTAGAAAAATGTTTTCCCCCAACCTTTTCTGTCTGGTTCCTTGCAGGGTGTGAGGACTGTGGGCAGTACCATGATTCAGAGTGTCCTGAGCTGGGCCCAGTGGTGACAGTCAAAGACTCCTTTGTATTGAGCAGGGCAAGGTAAGAAATGTTTGTGTTAATCCTGATTAACCCAACACCCATGTTAGTCCTTTAAAGCATATTTGCTGTTCAGTGGATGTCACTCTGACAGCTGGCAACTGAAATCCCAGAGGATGACAGAAATCTATGGAAAGCACATGGCCTTGATTAAATAGAAAAATTGATGCACACACTTAAGTGCTGCACTGAATAGAAGCCAAAAAGAATAACTTGCTGCTCATCAGGACTCTGTTTCTTTGCTGAGGTTTCTGGCAAGGAGTCAGGGTGCTGCCAGATGGGGTGATGATTTCTGTCATGGTTGAGTACCTGCCCCTTTTATCCCCCTTGGATACACCAGATTCATTTCAGAGAAGCGTGTGAGGATTTCTCATTCATGTGTATGAACTCTCTCATTCTTCCACTTAGAAGCAAAACAAGTTGTTCTCATTATTGTGGGGCTTTGCAAACGATTAGGGGTAATAGTTCTGTCAGCAAATCTGTGACAGCACAGCAGAAACACTCATGTTTGCCAAAAGAAACAAATAGACTCAATCTAGTTGGGAGAAAACAACACTGAGTAGTGATTTTTACAGGGAAAGACAATCAGGCACTGTCAGCAAAATTCATATTAAGATGTAGAATGTAAAGCTAAGGAAAAGAATTCAACTGTTGTGAAGGTGTAGTGCAGATCCAAAAAGGGAAGTGTTCAGATGGCTTTGTGTGTTATATAATGTGTGCAGGGCTTCCATATTTCTTCTTGGGAAGTCACAGGCAGCAAACAGGCACGTGGGCAGCAAGTCTGGCACGTCCTGCCTGTGTGGGCTGTGCTGTGTGTATTCCCAGCATCATTTTGGAACAAATTCTGATGTGCTGGATCTGCCCCCTGGGTGCCACAACCCCTTGGCCAGGGCAGGATGCTCCTGGTGCCCCACCAAGTACAGAGGCTGCACCTGTGCAGGAGCTGCCCCTGCTTTTCTTGGCCTTCCCAGAGGAGGAATTTCCCTGCAGCTCCTGCCAGGCACTGCCTTCCTGGGCCTGGAAATGTTCCCTGGATGATCCCCTGCAGCAGCTGTGCATGGATAACAGCCCTGGCACTACAGGTGCTGAGGGTCATTTAAAAATACCCCTTGGAATAAAAGAAGGAGAGGTGCTTTTATTGTACACAGAAAATGAGCAGTGCAGTAAGTCTCTAACCTGTACCACACACATTCCATGACAAACTACTATTTCCTACCTTTTTCTGTTGTTTAACTTGCACTTTCATGTCCAGATGTTCCAACTGGGAATGTTTGCAAATATGGTGCCTGCACTGGTTTTCAGTCTCCTTTTGACATGCAAATGCAAAGTTTTCCCTGGTGGAAGTGTGGGCTGCTGGACCATAGACTTGAAAGCAGCATTTTAAATTGATTTTTTACAGATAAATGTATTTCTTTTCCTGAAGAGTTTTCAACTGAAATCAGGTAAGGTAAGAAAAGGAAAGAAGAAATTTAATTGTAGCCTTTACATCTGGGGAGCAGTAACTGAAAATGAGTTATCTGAGGTTGAGGGCAAGTTTAACCACAAACTGGATATGAATCTTTTAAAAACAGTCTGCTTGCTTAACCAGGTTTGTTGTTCCCTCTGTCTTACTGAAAAGATCAAATGGATGCTTCATGGTTAGAAAAGAAGTGCTGAGAAACATCTGCTGAACTTCTCTGTCTCTAACTCTGCTCCTTGTATGCTTCAAACTAAAAGTATTGTTTTCAATTCATTTGCTGATCACTATGATTGCAATCTTTTTGTATTTCTCTTTATCTAGGCAGTAAAGCAGTTCTGCCAGTGTCAACCTCAGGGTAGTCAGTAGCCTGTCTGATTATTTTAGCTTTTCATCTGTTAGCACAGACCTAAAAAAACAGAATTGCATTTGTTTTGTAAAACCAACCCTGTGGGGCCAGTCTAGTGAATTTTTGGGAAGCTGTTCTCTGTGTATTATACATAGTAACACTATTTGCTACATGTAGTTTTCTCAGAAGCTTGTTTGGGAAAACAGAGAGGCTGGGAGCACAGAAACACTTGAGTTTAATGCTGATTTCTTTCTTCAGGGCTTCCTGCTGTGCATAACTGTTACTGGCTGAGGTGGTGTTCAGCCAAAGGTTGAACTTTCTGATCTTGGAAGTCTTTTCCAACCTAATCAGTTCTGTGATTTATTTTTTTTTCTCAATTCTGTCTTAAATGTTTAGGTCATCTCTGCCTTCTAATTTGGAGATTAGACAGCTGGAGGATGGGACTGAGGGAGTGTTTGCTCTGACTCAGCTGGTGAAACGTACCCAGTTTGGCCCCTTTGAATGCAAGAGAGTTCTCAAGCTGGAGAAAGAATCAGTTTTTCCCCTGAAGGTAAAGCACAGAATTTGTAAAGCAATAAATAGCAAGGAGTCAGTTTAACCTGTGAGGAATTAATGCTGGCTAACACTATGAAAACAAAGATATGAAGGGGGATTATTTGGAACATCTTTTAGGTGTGCCCTGTAAGGGATGATCTAAACAAACATTCTCTGGGCAAAGAACAGAAGAACCAAACTAGAAGCTCAGTTCTTTTAATGAGTCTCTTCAATCTGATTGAATTTTCCTAATGATTCCCATATGTATTAGGTTTATGGAACATGCAGAATAAGTGGGTCTTTTCTGTCTTGCATTTGTTTTATTCCTCTCTTGACAAGTTTTGGTAGGAAAAATGCTACATTAAGAATGGAATTCAGTCTTAGTTTCCACTAATACCTAATGCCTTCAGAAGTAAAGATTTAGAATTGTGCCTTGGGCTGATGGCTATTTGGATACCCTTCCATTCATGTATGCAGTAATTTTTTGGGAAACTGGTGGCTATAGCAAGAATTCTTGGGATAATTTTTTCAGTTTGTTCCAGTCTTGCTCCTGGTTGTCTGTCTCATCTGAAGGTGTGACTAAATAAAAGATTCCTGATGCAGGACTTGAGGTTTGCTTCGTCCCTGATGTCCGTTGAAAAGAAACCACTGCAAAAGCAGAAAATATTTTTTTTCCCTTAACTTCCTATAATTTCTCATGGGTTTTATTCTGTGCCCATTTTGCTTGGCAGGTGTTCCAGAAGGAAGGGCCCCTGGTGTATTTTGACACCACAAATGAAGATGATTGCAACTGGATGATGATGGTGCGCCCAGCCACCGAGTATGAGCACCAAAACCTCACAGCCTTCCAGCATGACAATGACATTTACTTCACCACCTGCCAGGACATCCCCCCAGGAACTGAGCTGAGAGTGTGGTATGCAGCTTTTTACGCCAAAAAAATGGAAAAGCCAGTGCTGAAGCAGGTCACTAGTGTTGCCAATGGTATGTGTGGGGGCCTTTCTTCCTTCCTAAGGGCCCGGTGCTGGCAGGGACTGATAGGCCCTGCCTGTTGGAGTTGACAGTGCTGTTTATCCAGTGGGTTCTTATCCTGCACAGTCAGGCCAGCCTGCACACGTGGGTGCCCTGCAAGAAGAAGGTGTAGATGCTTTACCATAATACAGCCAGTTTTTTTTTTTTTAAAGCAGGTGGCCTACTTAATGGTTCAGCCTCTTCAGAATGGACAGACTGGATAAATAGTCCTTAACTAAAGATTTGGTGTATCAGATAATTTGTATCAAATCATTTCTGGGTGGGTAGAACAGCAAAGGAGCTCAATTATCAGAGAAATCTGTATACAGAGTTGATAAAGAAGCCATTCTTCAGTTGCAGTGAAAATGGTTTGGTTTTGCACAGAACTGTTACAGAGTTCTAAAAAGCTAGATTTCTCTTAAGCATCCTCACATGGGACCCACTAGAGCAAAATCCACGTGGCTGTGCATTGGAAAGAAAGGCAGCAGATATTTTAGTATCTGAATTAGAATTGCCACAAGTTCCAGTGTTTTCCCCTTTGTTTTCTCCTACTTTTCCATTTCTACAGCTGAAAGGCAAGATCCTTTGACATTGTAAGGGTGTTTTCTTTCTGCTCTTGAGCTGGGAGTACTCCCTGGATGTTATTACTGCTCTGCTGGGTATAATTTGGGGTGACAAATTTGGGAAGAAGCCATTGCCACCAGCTTTATGGCTGCCCTTGATCCTAAGCAGAGTCTCAAGTGCTGCAGCTGAATCAATGCAGCTGACATGTTTCTGTGCTCTGAGATGTTTCCAGTTGGTACTCACTGAGAGATTTCATATTTTCCCTCTTTAATCTAACCTGTTCATGTATTTTTGGGGGGTTATGGGTATTTTAAAATACTGTTAAAATATGCCCTGCACTCTCTGTTCAGCACTTCATGGTTCACTCCAGAATATTTAAGGCACAATGGGTGAGATATAAGAATGTTCTGGTTAAAATTTTCCATGAGAATGTGATTTGCAGGCCTGCTACAGAATAAAACTTTCTGACTGTTGTTACTGCCCTCAGCACAGAGCAAGAGTCAAAGGGTCTGGGCAGTAAAGATGATGAACTCTTTTTCCTCTTCACAGATACATCCTTGGTAGCAATGGAGTCTGATAAAGAAGGAAATAATAAGGTGTCTTCAAAACCTTCATCTGCTGTCTTACCCCATAAAAAAAACAAGAAATCCAGCATTTTGGCAGCTGATCCAGCAGGTATGCAAAATCACTGTGCTCTTAAGGAAGATAGAGGGCAGATACAGGTGTGCAGAGCTGTTAGGTCTAACACTCCTACATGTGTATTATGGATAGATAACTTCTGGCAAATACTAATTTAGAGAGGATTTGAAAGCCTGAATTTTTCTTTTTGTTTTTGTGGGCACAGTGCTTAAAGTACATACACAGGTTAAAAAGTGACAGAGGGGCCAATAAACTTTTAGGCAGATTATTTTCATGAAAACCACAAATGCTCCTGACTTTGGAGATAGTTAGTGTTGGGATGGGGGCAATCCCCAATAAAATCTTCATTCTGCCTGTGCAAAGTGTAGTAATTCAAATGATCAGGCCAAGCTCTAGAAGAAAACATTTCAAATGTTTGGAATATAACCAAATTTGGAATATAACCAGAACATTGGTCATCCCCAAATTACAACAATACCACAGTATATGCCACTATTAGAGCTCAAACTGTTCTAAATTACAGAAATTAAAATTTCAATAAACTTATAAGCAATACATATCCTCTTGGCAAAGAACACATGGCTGAAAAAATACCTATATAAATAGTGTCACAGGATCTCTGTCCCAAGGATTCTTTACAAAGCAGTGCTCCCCTCACCCAATCTCTGCAAAATGCAACAGTGAAATTAAGAACCCACTTAACAGAAATTTCAAAAATTACACTCAGAGTACACAAGATCAAAAGAAAACCATTCTAGGTGTGCTCTTTGAGAGGTTATTTTCCTAAGCTTTGCTTGTTAAAAGTAGCTGGGAGGAAAGGAGGGGAGTTGTTGCAGGTGTGTTCAGAGCAGCTGATCAGAGGATCCATTTGTCAGCTTGGGTTCTGTCACAGCCAAACTCTGAAGTTGACTGAGGAGTTGTTTCAGTTTGGCATTATTGATTTTTCCAGAGGTAAAATGAAGGATTGGAACAGCCCCTCCTGCATCTTTCACCCTACTGCCTCAAAGTCCAACCTCAGTAGAAACAAAAAGCTGCCTTTTATATTTTGGGAACCCTGAGGTGTTCCCACTGATTTGGTGCTTCCGAAACAAAATTTTCTTCTTTTGATTTTGTTTGCCTCAAGTCATATACCTCAAGCAGTTGCCAGCTGTCAGATGTGTGGTTCCAAGTCAGCCAGGTTGCCCTGCAGCTGCCCTGGAAGCCTGAGGAAGTGGGAATTTAAGAAAGACCTGAATTTTCCTGACAAACCAGTACCAGGAGCAGCTAGGAGCAAGGGAAGTGCAGAATCAGGCACAATTAAATTACACAGAATCTTGGTTTGCTGCTTTTGTCCTCCTGGACTGAGCCCTCAAGAAGTTCTTTATGTAGCCTGTGAAGAGAGATATTTTTTTTTTTGCTGTATTGCCAATTTCTTATTAATTTATTTATTGCAGCATGGATGAGATCACACCTCTGTAGTGCAGAGTGTTGAATGATCTCCTGTAGCAGGAAACAGCCTCTGCCTCAGAGAATCCTTTATTTTGAGAGCCAACACTGAAAAGAAGGAACGACTTTACTGTCCCTTTACAGACGGGGTCCTCAGGCAGAGAGAGATGAGCTGCCATGTAATGACCATCTAGAAGATCTGTGGCACAAACTGAGGCACAATTGGAATTCCCTGTGCTGCCATTCACTTACCCTGACTTCAGTGTCATCCTCTGCAGAAGGAGTGTTACTCAGCTTTTTGTGTGCCAAAAAAATCTCTGAATCAGTCCAGATTTATCAGATCCTCTTGACAAATTTATCATCTAAGGACTGAAATACAAAGGACTGTGAACAGAGTTACTCTTCCTGTTTCATTTTTTTTATTCCAGTTTCATTTTTGCCCCAATTTCTTCACCTTTCCTGAGTTGATGTGTTAATTAAAGTATTAGTGTGATGATTTCATAGCACATGTAATTAATGAAACTGCTGAAACCCAGGTTTTCATTGTCCTCACCCTTACTTCCACTAATCCAAATGTTCTTACTCTGCAATGCCCTTCACAGAGGTTTGTCCTGCTTCTGTCCTCAGCTAATCCATAAGAAGACTGGTAACTCTGGTTTTAAAGGTGCTAAAAATTGCTTTATGCCATGCCTTTTATGAACTCAGTTCTTTAGAAAGTGATAAAGAAGCCCTCAGGATTTTACAAGGGCACAGATATTCTCTCCTGGCATCATTTATATCTTCCAATAGTTCAACTCCTCATGTTTGGAGAATCCTGAAATAGTCCCAGCTGCCCCCAGGGGTCTCTTACTGCTTAAATTGTATCTTGTGATACTCGGGGAGTTACTGCAAGATAAACAAAGCTACAGGGCTTTACCACCTCCCCATTTTCAGAGTATTTCAGTATTTCTTGTTGTGATTTAGTGAACACTCCAGAAGGCAGTGGAACAGCAGAAGCAAAGCCCAACCAGTGGACGTGTAAAGTGTGTTCATCTGCTTTCCAAGAGCCCCAGCTGCTGACAGGTAGGAAGTGCTAGAAATTCATGGGAGAGCACTGAGAATCCTCAGCAGAGTTCTGCTCTCCCATGGCTGTGAAGCCATGCACCACCCATGGTGCAGGAAGAGAAAAATTTTAAATTTTGTGCTCCTTTAAGAAAAGCAGTAGTAGGGAAGGTAGAACAAGGATATTTTGACCATAGCAGTGTCCTGTCTCTGGACAAACAGCTGTAATGTTGAATCTAGAAGAAATAAAATTAGAAGAAAATAAAAAAAATATATAATAAAAAAACCTAGAAGAAATAAAATTGTGATCTAGAAGATGATGTGACTGTGAGGAAGATCAAGGATAGGGAGCTGCATGAGCAGTGTAAGGTCAGTGATGCCAGGTTATACTTTGTGATATTGTCCATCTGGTATTTAGGGCACAGATTTAGTAAGGGTAATGAAGTACATATTTTGCAGCTATTTTATGCAGTTTTTCAGAAGAACTTAAAATTATTTAGAAGCTTTGGCCATTTGATGAATCTTTTTTGAAAAGGGGACTTCAGTCAGTAAATAACTTGGACATTTGGAAAAATGTACTCATTATTAGAAACACGAACTTTTTGCTGTGATATCAACCGATCTTAAAAATTCAGTTCTTGTGACTGTTGAATAAACTGTAGGCTTTGATTTTTGAAGGTATTGTGGCTGCTTTTGAAATAATTTGAAGTCACTGCAAAGTGAAATGGACCTGATAGATGGGCTTCAGCTAGTTCCATTTGAATATTTTAAGGATAATTTTCTCCTTACTCTCCTATTCTTCCTTATCCACCCAGAGCACTTGCTGAGTCACCTGGAACAAGCCAAAGGTGCCTCCCCAAGCAGCCAAAATGATGCTGAGAAAGCAGAGAAAGCAGCAGAGGCTGTGCCAGCAGATCAACCAGTGGCAAGTGATACAGCCAGTGCCAGCACAGACTCGAGGAGAAAGGCCAGGAGGGGGAGAAAAGCCAAAACAGCAAAAGTAGAAACACCTCTTGTCATTGACGAAGAGAAAGATCCTGCAGGTAAGACAGAAATCTGGAAAATGCTAAGCAATATATCTGCTTATGCATCTGTGATGGTGCCTTTGCAGAAAGGCCTGAAAAGCAGCAGAGACAAGATGGAGGTTTTTAGTTGGATCACTGAAGCTGCCAATTTACAAGTTTTGTTAGTTATTTCTGAGGGCCTTGAAGGCAGCACCTACAGAGTCACCTGCATTCTTCTGTGATGTTTGTAGAGAGCCCCAGGGAAACACAGGCTGTGAGAACTGCAAGAAGGAGCAGGAGAGGAAGCATCCTTCCTTCCTCTCAAGAGGACAAATTTCTCTATCTCAAGTTTAGTTTAGAAAGGGCTTTACCCTCCTTGAAGGGATGTTCTAATAGGAAACTTCATGAGGATTGGTCAACTGACCCTGCAGTAATAGCTTGGAAAGGTAAGAAGTTAGAAAAAGGTGAGATGTCCCTGCCTGTGGCATGGGGTTGGATTTGATTTTTAACAATCCCTTCCAACCCACACTGTTCTGTGATTCTTTGAATTCTTTCCTTATGGACAATTGATTTGTCCACTGCCACCTCTTATTACAAATCCTGCATTTGAGGTTTTGTTTCCAGCTGTGCACATTACTGCTGTGTTTATTTCTTTGGTGTGTGTGCAGTGGAACGTGTGGCTGACGCTGTCCCTGAGGTGCCTCCAGAGGAGGTGGCCCTGCCCCCAGCTCCAGAAGAGAGCATCATGGACCTGGTTTTAGGAAAGATGCCCAGCACCACAAACAGCATCAGCTCAGTGACAAAGTAAGTGTTCTGGGATGCACAATTTCCTCCTACTTGTATCTAAGATGATGTAGCATGCAACAGTTCTGCTCAACTTCTGGCCACACAGATGCTCTTTTTTATCAGCATAAAATTGTGTGATGCTGCTGCTTCAAGGGGTGATTTTGAGTGCCACTTGTACACTGGTAGGATTTTGGAACATAACATAAATGAAAATTTCTTTTTTCATCATGTTACTGCTTTTATTCTGTGTTTCCAAAAGCCTCCTGCAGCTGCAAGGTGAAATTTACTCCCATTGAATGTTAGTGATAAGACAGGCAAAGAGGTTTTTTTCTTTCAGAATATGTTACTAATTTTTATTATTATTCAGTCTTGCTTGTCATCTTAGCTCATGAATGACTTCATGTTGATTTTGATACTTCAGATTTGGAGCAGTAGGAGGGGAAAACTTCAGTATAACAGAACCTCAGGGAGACTCTTAAGTATCACATGATTAATTCAGATTCTTTGATGTCTTTTTGTCTTGGTAAAATTGGCCTTTTGAATTTTTTTTTTATTTGTATAATAGAGCACTCCATTTTTATGAATTAGCTAGTAATGGTATATATTGAAGTCCTTAGCAGACACAGAGCCATCAAAAAGTCATTTCAGCAGGTGGTTGTGCTGGGAAATGGCACAGTGCTGCTTGGCACCCTGCTGCCCTCTGCCCAAACACAGCTTAGATGTGGGGGCTGCCAAGCTTCCCAAGCTGAGCTAGAGCTGATGTTTTCAGAGCAGAACAGACCCTTTCTGTCCCTCTGAGGGGCCTGCAAAGAGAATCTCTGCTGCTGCTTTTTGCCTTGTTGTTTCTGGGTGAAGAAAATTTGGAATGAGTGACACCTGCAGCATCCAGGGGGTGGCCAGGGGAGCACCTTGGAGCTGGGCAAGCTCCATCCAGGCCCCCTCGCTCCTGCCAGGAGCTGAGTTGAACACTCCTCTAGTTTTTACTAGCTCTGTTACAACCTGTGGGCTAGCTTTCAGTCCCTGCCTTTCTCTCTAATCCAGTAGGTTTGCTCATCACCAAAACACCATGTCCCTCAAAAGAAGTTTCATTCTCTCCAGTAGACACGGGATTCGGCGGAAGCTGATAAAGCAGCTGGGGGAGCACAAGAGGGTCTATCAGTGCAGCATCTGCAGTAAGATCTTCCAGAACAGCAGCAACCTCAGCAGGCACATCCGTTCTCATGGTGGGTTGGCTTTTCCCTTGGCTGGAATTGATTTTATGTCTTGATTTTCATTGATTTTATGTCTTGGTTCCACCTTCGAGTTAAACAGCAGGGCTCGTTTTAGGGACTGGGATATGTATTTATAAGAGCTGGTTTTGCTTTTTTCTTTCTTTTAAGTCTCTCTAGGAAACTTAGTTTTTGAGACCAAAGCATGAGAAGATATCTATTCTGAGATATAGAAGATATCTATCTATCAATCTATCTATCTATCTATCTATTGCAACAGATAATGCCAAATTGAAGTTGGAAGTATTTAAAGTATTTAAAATTTGAATTAGTTACATCTTCTAAATGAGAGCAAGGATGTGATGTTTTTTCCAAAGCTTTTATTGCTTTTAAATTGATACATAAATATCACCCTCACCTTCACATGGGTGAAGGAAACTCTTAATTTTTCAGACCAAAAATTTTTCAGACCATGCTGAGATATGGAAGATATCTATCTATCTATCTATCTATCTATCTATCTATCTATCTATCTATCTATCTATCTATCTATCTATCTATCTATCTATCTTATCTATGCTATCTTTGTTATGTACTGCAATAGATAATGCAGAATTGAAGTTGAAATTATTTAAAATTTGAACTAGGTACATCTTTTAAATGAGGGCAAGGATGTGATGTTTTTTCCAAAGCTTTTATTCCCTTTAAATTGATACACAGATGTCACCCCCATCTTCACAGGCACATGGGTAACATAACTGTGTAAATGTCAGGTGTTTTTCCACCTGTGATCTGCAGTTCTAGGAGTCTGTGTCCTATTCTAAGGATTCCATGAAAAATCATCACTGAAAAAGGGTGGGGGAGCTAAACCAAAATTGTTGGAAATGGTTAAAATCCACTGGTTAGATCTGCTGAAATACTAAATTTTTCACCACCAGCCTGTGTGTTTGCAGTTGCTTGTGCTTTGTTTTCCCCTGCCTTGCCTGGAGTTGGTTATTATCAATCACTGACTACTTCCCTTTCATCTTGATTGATTCCCTCAGGTGACAAACTGTTTAAATGTGAGGAATGTGCCAAGCTGTTCAGCAGGAAGGAGAGCTTGAAGCAGCACGTTTCCTACAAGCACAGCAGGAATGAAGTGAGTGCAAGGGGCTCTTGCAGGGTTTATGTGCAAAGGCACAGTGAGATTCCAGGTGTGAGCAGGTATCCCATGGGAGCGAAAAAGGACAGAGAGGGAGTGTTAACATCTTATTTTAGAATAATTGATGGATTTGAAAAGTGCTTTTGAGCATGTGCAAACCCTTTTCCTATAGAAAATTGCTTTCAGGCATCAATTCCAGCAAGACAAGCTGGAGTTAGCTGGACCTGCATGATACAGAGGTGAGATCTGACTTGAGTTATGCTGCTAAATAGGATTGTTCCATTCTTGTTTGCTTGTTCTGTTTGATTTCTCCCCACTTATCAGTCCTTTAATGTGTGAACTCTGCCCTTTGATGCTGCTGCCATAGAAATATCAAACACACCTTTAGTGGCACCTTATTAGTGACAATTTCCATTGTTGCTTGGCACCAGGGTCCTTAACTCTCAGATTGCTGCCACCTCTTCTGGAAGATGAGTCAGATCACATCTTGCTTCTCAAACCTTCTGTGTCTGTGTTGGACCAGATGTTCCACATCCACACAGGAGCAGAGTTTCTGGGGTTTTTATAGCTCAGATGTAGGAGCATGGCAGGATAATACAGCATCAGAATTTTGCACCACTGTGTAGATAAATGCCCTCTTGAAGGATTAAAAATTGGAAAGAACAGAAAACAAAAGAAGTATTTGAGGTTTAGAATTTTCTGTCAGATGTGACTTGGCTGTTCCTGTTTGTCCTCAGGTGGACAGTGAGTACAGATACAAGTGCACCACATGTGAAAAGGCCTTTCGGATAGAGAGTGCACTGGAATTCCACAACTGCAGGACAGGTGAGAATGGAAACTCTTCCTCTGGCATCTCTGCTCCATTCTGGGAAGATGTCCCCAAATCCATCTCAGCAGAGAAACTACAGAAAGGGAGTAGGGATTTAGGTTTTTGTCATCATCACAGCAAGCAACCTGGTTTTGATAAGAAAAGTGTAAAAACCAATGATCTGTAGAGCAACACAACCACTTAGGAATTGGGATTTTTTAGTATCTTCTGCTCACTTGTGTAATATCCTCACTGGTGTTTCCTTTGTTCACAGGTAATCTCTGTTTAACTTTTTTCCCTAAAACTAAGTTCTACCTCCCTCCTCTGAAACAGAGGAACTGGAGAGAGGACCAGTATTAGTGGTCATATGTAGTTTTTTGGGATTGCAGTTCTCCTCAGCTTTCTGCAGTAGTCTCTAAATGTTTTTTTCTTAGTATCACTCCAACCTGTGCTTTTCTCCCATAGCCATCCCTTGTGGTTACTCATATTATTTCTGCTGTGATCTTATGCTCAAAAAATGCCATTCTGGTTACTTTTATGGCCTCACAACAATATTCAGTCCAGAATCACACAGGTAATTGCCCTTAGAGCAGAGTGATGGATTCCATGTTTAAAACCCAGATCCAACAGAGGAACCACCTGTCTCACAAACATACAAAACCTCTTTTCAGCTCTAAAGAGCTGCATGCTTTCTCTTGCTTACAGATGACAAGACATTCCAGTGTGAGATGTGTTTCAGATTCTTCTCTACAAACAGCAACCTTTCAAAACACAAGAAAAAACATGGGGATAAGAAGTTTGCATGTGAGATCTGCAATAAGATGTTCTACAGGAAGGATGTCATGCTGGACCATCAGAGGCGGCACTTGGAAGGTAAATTTACTGCAGATCAACCTAATTATTCCTCCTGAACCAGCAGTGAAAGTGGGCAGGTTAAGGAAATCATAGTGGGCATTATATCTTGAATGGTGGCTGTCTTTTTATTAATCAGTTACCTGATCAAGAGTTTCAAGTTTCAGAAAAATATGACATTTATGAAAAATAACAGTAGTGGGTCGAGAGGTGTTAACAGTCATGTGGAAGCTGCATGGCTTATTATGCAGCAGTTTAGATTAGCTAATTATGTATTTTAATTTTGTATTTTAATTATGTATTTTTCTTTCTTTGCATCCTATTCTTCCTTTTTTAAAATGTGTGTGGTAACTTGAAAATCTGAAGGCAGAGAGTTAACTTGCCACTCTCTTGCTGAGAGTGACTACTACATAAATACAGTGTCAGCATGTTATCTTGAAACACTTGAGAATATGTGAAAATGAGGTTATGAGAGTTTGCTGTTCAAAGTCTCAAGCACCTGAGGTTATTACAGGTACTTAAAGACTGGAAACAGTTGGTACATTGCTCAACTTGTATTAGAATGTGGTTAGTGCCTTAGATGATAAAACTAAAAGTGATAGAAAAAAAAAAAAAAAAGGAAGCGAGATTATTTATTTTGTGTCCTGAACCAGAGGACAAGGGGCTGCATGACACTGGCAGTGTCTCATTTTCAGCTGTCACAGAAGAGCAGGAGCCCTCTGCCCTCCTGAAAGCAGCACAGAAAGAGGTCTGAAATCCTCTCTGAGCATTACAGCTGATGCTGGATGGTTGCATCTCTCCTTAGAGACTTCTTTTCTCTCTTTCTTAGTGAGGGTGAATTTCTGGGCCAGATACCACATTGAAGTGCCAAGGCCTACCAAATCTGCCTGTTTCCTGGTGTTGACAAAAATCTTTTAGCCAAAAGTGTTTTCAGTCACTTTACAGTTGCTTTGATAACCAACAAGCCATAACACATCACTTTGGCAGACTGCTTCTATATTCTTAAAACACATTTTAATTTAGAAATCACCCTTTTGTTACCAATTCAACCCTGCGTTGAGGCCCTTCCCATTGTTTCACTCTCCTTCCCAGTCTCCTTGTGAGCAGGCCTGCAGGCTGGAGTGGAAAGCCATGGTTTATTTCTTGTTTTGTGTTTTTTTTTGATGGGGACTGCTGTGTGAAGGGGTGAGGCGTGTGAAGAGAGAAGACTTTGAGCACAGCACGGAGAGCATGGTTCGCTACAAGAAGGAGCCCTCAGGCTGCCCTGTGTGTGGGAAGGTAGGAGCTGGTGCCAGTGTGCCATGAGAGGCTCTGCATTGTGGCTCCAGGGTGCTGCAGTTCAGTCCAGACAGGAGAAAACTGAGGGGATCCATCCATTACATTTAAATCTCTCCAAGGGGTGTCAGAGGATGGTGCCCGACTCTTTTCCGTGGTGCTCAGCTGTGGCATTCACATTCTCTGAACAGAGAGAGACATAATTTTCCCTCCCAGGATTTTGCCTGAAGAAGCACAGAAAGAAGAAGAGAAAAGAATTCTTATCTCTGTTTTCTCTGTGTTTCTCTAGGCAAAATCCTGGGAGGGAGAATTGTGTCTCTCTGTTCAGAGAATGTGAATACCACACTCAGCAATGGCACGAGGAGCAGAGGCCATAAAATAAAACACAACAAATTCCACCTCAGCATGGGGAAGAAATTCCTCACACTGAGGGTGGCAGAGCTCTGGAAGAGCTGCCCATGGAGGGTGTGGAGTCTAGTGAGGAAATTCCTCTTCAAACACCTGTAGCTCCATTATTTATCCAAGCCCACTGTGGCCATGGATGGTGGGAGCTGTTAAGACAGAGATGAGAGCAGACCTGAACTTCTTCAGGACACAACACAATGGAGAGTGTCACATGGCCACTGTGTGTGTCAGTGAAATCTCATGGCTTATGTCATTTAAAATGAAGTTTTTCTGACTGGTTATAAACAGCTGGAGTTGACACTGGGAATCCTTTTCCATGGGGAATAAAAGTGAATTCATGGTGTAGTCATGGCATGGTTGCATTTGAATGTTCAACACTCATGATCATAAGTCACTGTTGTCACAAGGAGTGTGGGTTAACTTGTGATTTTATAAATATTTAATGATTCATAGTGCAAAAGGCACTCAAGAACTCTTCAGCTGATCTGCAGACCTCTGATTTTGATGCTTTGGATATGTTTCATACCAGTCAAGGTAGATTTTGTGACTATATCTTTTTAGAGATAGACGGAACATTGGTGATTCAAAGATGCTGTCTAAATATTTCAAATTCTACTCTGTGTAATTCTGCTGCAGCTTTTTTTTTGGAAGTCCACTCCTGTTTTTCCTGGGAATAGGAGAACCTTGTTTTTTCCAGGAAACAAGGGGTAAAAAAAAACCCAAACCAACTGCTTTTCCTGGTAATTTGAGGGGAAAACTGCCCGTTTTTCATGGGAATTGAGGAAAAACTGCCCCAAACTCGCCGTTTTTCCTGGGAATTTGGGGGATCCCTCCCTCTAAACCCCTCCCATTGGGGACTAGTTTCAAATGACAAATGGCTTGTTTCAGTCAGTTCCTTGGAACTCTGCCCCTGGCTTTTGCCATGCCAGCAGTTCTGAGGCAGACTGCTAACAGGAGCTCCTGCATGTTTCTGGCCAGAAGGAATAAAAAAAGACAGTAAATGTGACAGTAAATGTGTTCTGTCACTGGACAGGTTTCAGAGAACTGTAGCCCTGCTGGACATGATCCAAAAATCCTTTCTTCCTTCTCTTTTCCTTTTAGGTATTTTCATGTAGGAGCAACATGAACAAACACCTTCTAACACATGGAGACAAGAAATACACCTGTGAGATCTGTGGACGGAAATTTTTCAGGGTGGATGTGCTGAGAGATCATATTCATGTCCATTTTAAGGTATTGTGTTAATAATCAGATTGTTTTGCCAACACTGATTTGTAAGGAATTAAATTGAAAGGGAATTATATCACTCCGGTGGTGCTGATAAAGATGCTTTTATTGATGTAATACTGTACCAGTTGAGTCTCTTTACATGAAAATTCCTTTTATATGTAGAAAAAATAATATTAGTTGTTTGAATAAGTTATTCCTTATATGGACAGAGAAACTCTAGATTGAATGAAACAAGAGGATATTTTAAATAAATAATATTACAGCAGTTAATGCAAAGCAGCTTGCATGGAAGCAAAAGGTGACCAGGCCTTACTTTTTGAAGAAGTTTAATAGATTAAAAACAAAATATTCTTTCCCTTTATTTTACACAGGACATAGCCCTAATGGATGATCACCAGAGGGAGGAGTTCATTGGTAAAATTGGAATCTCATCAGAGGAAAATGATGACAACTCTGATGAAAGTGCAGATTTAGAGCCTCACAAGTATAGCTGCAAAAGGTGCCAGGTAGCTTTAAATACTTTCAAATTAACTTGTTTTGGGATGGGGGAGGGAGTGGGGGAATTTATAAATAATTCAGAATTTTAAATAACATTAAGAGCTCTCAAAGAGAAGGCAAGTTCTCAGGTCTGCTGTCTTCTGCAGTGCTGTTACCTCTGATCTGTGAACTGAGGCTATTCCATAAGAATTGAGGTACTGTCCAGCAAGGGGGATGATAAACACTAAAAAAAGGAAAGACAGACGCATTCACTTTTTCCTGTGAGAAAGAAAACAAGCAAAACTGGAGGAAGGATCAATAAAGGAACACTCACATCTCAGACTGCCTTTTAATTATGTGCAACTTTAAATGGTGGCAGCATTTCTGATTGATAGAGCCCACAAATTGATTAATTTTTATGAGATCAGAAGGTTCTTTAATGGATATCCAGTGTGGAGGAGTGAGATTGCTGCTTATATTCAGAGTGACTGCTTATTTTCACCCTGCTCCATTGCAAACAGGATGGTGTTGGAAGTGCTGCTGGAATGTAATTCACTCAGTTGTCAGCTGAGAGGGGAAGACTTTTTAAACCTCTCACTGTGTGGCTTTTGCCATTTTCTAAAGAAATAATAATGGGTCCTTAAGGACTCTGTGCCCTCCCTGGGTGAGCACACTGTGCTGGGGCAGCTGGAGTACAAAACCACTCAGTGACAACAGCAAAACTGACTCAGGGACAGGGAATTTTTGGTTGTTCAGCTACTGGAAATCAGTCTTACTTCACAGCCCACACTTAATGTGGTGAAAGTTCTTAATTTATCTTCATTTTAAGACCTGGAGATAATAATATTTCAATTTTCTTCTCTGGGAGATGGTTTTCAGTGCAAACTGATTTTAACTTTGTGTCAGTAAACGTGTGGAGTTGTGGTGTCACAGCAGTTCATCATGTTCTTGCTTTCACTGTGCTGATTTTCTTGCCTGACACTTCATGGGTACATAAACTATATAAAATTGTGTGCTTGGGTACATAAACTATATAAAAAGTGAGGGCAGTTGGGCCATTCAAATCAGAAAGATCTTTTGGGAAGTTGGGGTTTTTTCAGTGCTTTTGCAGGTGTTTGTGAAGTAAATAGTTGTGTAAGGGCACAGCTGTGGGAAATGGGATTTGATGTGAGGAGATGGGGACACTGAACAGCCAAAGGGAGAACAAATACAGATAACTCTTGGAGAAATCTCTTTTCTAAGCTCTTAAAACATCTGGTTTACTTGGTGTCAAAGTACATCTTCAGCAAGCTGTGCAGTGCTGTTAGAAATGCCCTGACTAGTTCCAGAATTGCAGCAAAAGACCATGTCAGTATGGCACTTCACCCTGGCATGCTGGAGCACATCTGGATGTGCACATCTGGAGCTCAGTAGTGCAGCACCTGTCTGTTGTAGCTCCAGGAGCTGAGCCAGGGTCACTGCCCTGCAGTGCCTGGAGATTCTAGCCCTTCAGGAGCTGCTGCCAAAGCTGCTGGTGCAGGAGCTCACCATGCCCCCAGAGCCCAGCAGGCACTTCCTCCATCTGTGGTGTCCTCACTGTGCAGAATCACAGAATAATCTGAGCTGGAAGGGACCCTCAGGGCTCACTGAGTGCAGCTCCTGGCTCTGTGCAGCCCCTGCAATCCCACATGTGCCTGAGAGCATTGTCCAAACACTCCTGAGCTCTGTCTCGCTGCAGTGACCAGAACCTGGGGAGCCTGCTCAGTGCCCAACTATCTTCTGAGGGAGAAACCTTTGCCTAATACCCAACCTAAACCTGCCCTGACACAAGTTCAGGCCATTTCCCCAAGTTCTGTCAGTGTCACCACAGAGCACAGATCAGTGCCTCCCCCTCACAAAAAGTTGTGACTGCAGTGAAGTCTCCCCTCAGTCTCTTCTTCAGGCTGAACAGACCAAGTGCCCTCAGTGGCTCTCCCAAAGCTTCCCCTGCAGACCCTTCACCATCTCTGTAGCTCTCTGGGCATTCTCCAGTAGTTTAATATCATCCCTGTACTGTGGTGACCAAAACTGCTCACTGTAGTCAAGGTGAGCTGGTGGAGGTTAAACCTGGCTGTTCCTCAGTGCACAAACAACTCAAGGTCCTATTATTGTGCAGAAGTGGAGACACCATCTCCATCCAGAGAAATTGAGTGAATTGATGTCCTGTAGCAGCATGCTTGTAATACCCAAAGAATTTGAGGCCTAAACCCAGCTGCCACAGGTTTTTCATCCACTGGCACACAAGATTTTAGTGCGACACAGGATATTTATGTCTGCTCAATGTTACTTGCTTGTGCCCAAGGACTTTTTTTTCCCCTTGCATTCACTATGGGTTCATTCCCCAGCTGACCTTTGGCAGAGGGAAGGAGTACCTGAAGCACATCATGGACGTGCACAAGGAGAAGGGTTATGGCTGCAGCATCTGCAACCGGCGCTTCGCCCTCAAGGCCACGTACCACGCGCACATGGTCATCCACAGGGAGAACCTGCCCGACCCCAACGTGCAAAAGTAAGGCTTGTTCCACTGAGGAGAGCTGCCTGCTTGCAGTTCTAATGGTTCTGCCACCTGGGGTGCTCTTTGGGAATTTGGCTGGGCTAAAATAACTGTGAAATTGGGGTTAAAATGTTTTATTATGAGCTTGAAATGTGTGTGGCTGGTGGTTGGCTTCACAAGGGTTGATGAGTCAGCAGCCTCCCAGTTTGGGCTTTGCAAAGTGTAAATCAGTGATTTTAATAAATGGTTTTGGAAAAAAATTGTGTGTATAGCAATGCCAGACTGCTCCAAGCTTGCAGTCAGCTTGGGGGTTTCTTAAGGCTCATGTAGAAAAACTTGTGCTTCAAGGAACTTTTGGAGTAATTAATATTAGCAAATTGAAATACACTTAGTGACAGAGATGCCTGAGAATCACCTCTGCCTGGAGAGTAGAATCACAGTTTTTGGTCTCTTTGGTTTCAGATACATCCATCCATGTGAAATCTGTGGCAGGATTTTTAACAGTATAGGAAATCTGGAAAGACATAAGCTAATACATACAGGTAAAAATGTTGTTTCTTTATAATTATCAATACCAAAGAGAAATTTCTGTTGCCAGTGCCTGCCTTTTTCTTTTTTTTTTTTTTTTTTTTTTGCTAGAGAATTTTCACTCTATGTTACAACAAGACAAATATAAGATTTATTATTTTAGAGTAAACCAGTTTTCTAAAGCAGGGAATATTAATGAAGAGATTTAATCTGGACACACAATCCAAATTCCTAGTTAATGTGTTTGCAGGATTCACCTAATTCTGTATTCTCTTCTTCCCCAAATTCTTCTCCATGCCACCTTCTCACCATTACACAGGCTGAAACCTGCTATTGCAAAATCATTTTTAACAGCTCATTACTATTTCATGCTATTCAGTCTTCTCCTACCTCAGGCTTTATCTGTTTTTTCTCACACAAAAAGCCAGCTTTTCTCTCTCTTCAAAGTCTTCTAATTTAATTTGGGCCACAATATCCATGAAAGGTGTGCTTGTCAGCATAGGTGGACTGTTGCCCTCTAATTCACCACTTTAATTAGTTTTTAGGAGATGCACATTACTCATTAACATTTTTTTTTGTTTATGTTGTCTTTTAAATTTATTTTCAAGGTGTAAAAAGTCATGCTTGTGAGCAATGTGGCAAATCATTTGCTAGAAAAGACATGTTAAAAGAACATATGCGAGTCCATGATAATATCCGAGAATACTTGTGTGCAGAGTGTGGCAAAGGTATGTCTGCTGCCTTGTTTTCCATTCATTGTGATACTGAGTAGCAGGTGAATATCTGAATTAAAACAACTGCCATGCTGAGAGTAATGCCAGGGCTGTAAATCCTGCATTTTTCAGAGGTAGAAAATGTATTAATCAGGAGAATTGTTGTTACACAAGCTGCCCTAATTTTGTACAGTTTGGTTTCATGGGCTATAACACAACACTGATTTTAGTAGCATTTGTTTCTGTCAAGTTGAGGAATGCCTGATTTGCAGCACAAAAGGAAATGTAAGTTGATCTTTTCATTATAGGCTTTTTACAGGCTTAAAAAATAATTTTTCTCTGTAAGAGCCTTAAGAGTCAAAGTCACTTTGACTTTTTAATTTCTCATGTTACAACTTGAACAAATCTGAGCTGGTATTTTAGTAAAAGACAGTAGTAAGTCTGACACCTCTAAGGATGTTTTTTATCTTTGCTTGTCCCTACTGTTTCTCTATCAGTGATTACTCAGATGTTTTCCAGAGCTTTTTTCCTGGAATTAAAATAATAATGATGAAGTGCACTGCTACATTAACAATTAAAAATATGCAACTGTGGACTTGCAGCAAATATAAAATAGAGCTGTTGGTTAACACCATGAGCCTGATTTCTCCCCTGAAGGTGGGAGTGATGGACTAAGTGTCCTGTGCCTTCTGCCTGACAGGAATGAAGACAAAACATGCCCTTCGTCACCACATGAAGCTGCACAAGGGGATTAAGGAGTACGAGTGCAAGGAATGTCACAGAAAATTTGCACAGAAAGTCAACATGCTGAAGCATTACAAGAGACACACAGGTGAGGGCTCCAGAGATGGACAAAAGTTGCACTGAATCAGTTAAATCTTTCCCAACAGAATTCTTACCTAGAGTAGTCAAACAGTATGACAAACCCAGATAAAATGTGCATGTTCTGCTCTTTGAAAAGTGAGGTTTTGTCCTGTCCTCAACCAGGACCCCTTCTACAAATAAATGCAGATTAGTTGGTATCAAGTTCTGCCTTTTTTAAAGGTTCTTGGTCTAGGGTAACTCTACAGTGTTGGGGGTTTAAATTAGTCCTCAAGTTGTGATTTCCCAAAACAAAATTTTACTTCCCACATCAGTTTCTCTGATATTTATTTTCTGCTGGATATAGTGGAATGGTTTAGCTAAAAATAGCTGGTGAAGGTAGGCTTCTGCCTTTTTTTTTTTTTTTTGTCTGTGATTTTTATTTTTTTAATGTCACTAATAAAAAACTCAGAATTGTCCCAGATTCCTTCAGGCTGCTTTCACAGGTGCCAAATGTGCTTTTCATGCAGGAATCAAAGATTTCATGTGTGAGCTCTGTGGCAAGACATTCAGCGAGAGAAACACAATGGAGACTCACAAGTTGATTCATACAGGTAAACCCTCTAAAAAGCAGTATCCAACAAAAATACCTTCATTTTGCTCCTTAATTTTGATTTAGACTGGCCAGTCTTGGAACTAACATTGCACATCCTGTTACCAAACATCAATTATTGCTCTCATTGAGGGGTTGGCAATCTGGTGCTCATCCATTGGGTTTCCTTCCTTCCCTCTGCCACCAGTAGGAAAACAGTGGACGTGTTCAGTGTGTGACAAGAAGTATGTCACTGATTACATGCTGCAGAAGCACATCCAGCTCACCCATGACAAGGTGGAAGCCCAGAGCTGTCAGCTGTGTGGCACAAAGGTTTCCACCAGGGCGTCCATGAGTCGACACATGAGGCGTAAACACCCAGAGGTGAGTTTGAGTGCTGGATTGTGGAATTTTTAAATTCTTTTTTTTTTTTGATGTTTATGGCCTTTGGTGGCTTGAAAGGAATTACTGTCTTTGCCTCTTTTTTTTTTTTTTTTTCTGTTCTTTTGGGCCCAATTTTAAGTAGTATCTGTCAAACATGGACTTAACTGAATGAGCCATTTCACTATCTGATTCTCAGTCCCTGAAAATGAAGTTCTGATTATTTAAATCTCTTTTCTTTTTCTACCCCAGCTTAAATGTATGTTTTTTCATGTTTTGTCTCCATCCATTAGTGAGTATAATGGATTCTTTTTTCCCCATTGTGTTCTGTGTATTCAGAAGTGATCTGAAAGAAGTGGTGAATAGAGAGGTGATGGCAGCATCTGCTGATGATGCAAAATTATTTTCAGTATTAAAGATGAATGCTGACTGGAGAGAATGTGGATTAGAGGGATGTTTTGTCTGACCCCAGCAGGGTTTTTTCTGAGTTCTAAATATTGTGTTTCTCCTCAGCATTTCCTGTTTAGGTTTGATTAAGGCTTGTCTGTTCCTTTTGAGGCTTTTTAAAAATTTTTTTAACTACCAATTTTTCATTAGTATTGCTTTGCTGTTTTATCATGATGACTATGAAGGAAGTCAACAAAATGCTTTGTTTATTGATTTGGGGATTTAAAATGCAGCCACATATCTGAAATCCAGGGGACAATTTGTCTCCATTCTTTGATGAGCTGAGATGTGTAGATTCATCTGAAAATAATGAAATAGGACACAGTTGATAGGTTTATAAATTGAAATGCTAACATAATATTTCTTTTTTTCCAAACATGTTGAAATTCATCACGTCCCAGAGGGTTATGTTCTGTCTAGAATATGAAAATGGACATGTTCTTTTACTGTGTTTAAATTTTGCTGGATTTCAGCAAGAGGGAAAAGGTGATATGACAAAAGGTTATTTTAAAAAGCCACACTCAACTCCCTGTATTAAATACTACATGTAAAGTGCTAAGATTGCATCACTTTTGCTTGGTGATGGGGTTTCTCAGGGAAATGCTGTGCTGTTTGACTGTGCTTTGCAGTGCTGCAGCTGACACCTCTCTGTGTTCAGATTCTTTCAGTGAGGATTGATGATTTAGAGCCACTGCCAGAGACAACCACCATTGATGCCTCTTCAATTGGGATTGTTCAGGTGAGCTCCAGGCCTGCTGCAGGGGGAGGTGGGACAGCACTCTGTGGGTACAGAACACAGCTGGGTGTGGGCTGATGGGTGAGGAATGTGCTTTTTTAGAGAGTCAGCCCCAGTGGAACATGTCCAAACAGCCACAAGCTGCTGATCTGCTTGGTTGTATAACAGGCAGACCATAATTACAGGGTGAGGTCTCAATCCCTGGAGTCAGGATTTTGCTAAAGTTTGTTTCTTTGCTTGAGAACTGACAGTAAACCAGCTTCAGGTGATTGTCTCTTACTTGGAACCTCACTAAGCAAAAAGACTTGATGTTTTGTTTGGAAATGTGTTCCTGCAGCCGGAATTGGCCTTGGAACAGGGTGAACTACCAGAAGGGAAGCAGCATGTAAAAGCTCCTAAAAGTGGCCAGAAAAGAAAACAAAAGTCAGGTGAGGAGGAGGAAGCTCAAGTGCCTGAGGACCCTGCCTTCAGTGAATACACAGAGAAGGAAGGTGAATTCACAGGGAATGTTGGAGATGAAACCAATTCAGCTGTGCAGAGCATCCAACAGGTGAGCTGCAGCAGGAGGGTGATGGGTGCCATTGCTTAGAGGGATAACACTTCTTTTGATTAAAAAAACATCACAACAGAGTGCTTGGAACATTTGGAGCTGATTGGATAAATTGTGGGAACACAAAGATGTGTTTAAAAACCCAAGAAATTGGACGAATAAGCTCCTCATGTTTGTTTCATTCCCTCTTGTGTTGGCATCAGTTTGTTTGCTGAAGATATCACTGGCTGAAGCTGGGATTAAAAGAGTGAAAGTTAATTTGTCTGTTTGTTCTGAATGTTCCATATCCCTCTCTCCCATCACCATCTTACTTATACACTTGGAAGTTGGTACATTCCAAATTTCCTACTTTCCCATCTGTGTGTGGCTTCTCTTGCTGGCACCATGTGAGCCCACCAGCACTTCCCTGGTATTTGGTGCTCACTCAGAATCTGGGTGATGAGGTCACTGAGGCTGAGGTCACCTCTGTGTTTCTCTTCAGGTGGTGGTGACCTTTGTGTTTCTCCTCAGGTGATGGTGGTGACCCTCAGTGACCTTTGTGTTTCTCCTCAGGTGGTGGTGACCTTTGTGTTTCTCCTCAGGTGGTGGTGGTGACCCTCAGTGACCTCTGTGTTTCTCCTCAGGTGGCGGTGACCCTCAGTGATGTTTGTGTTTCTCCTCAGTTGGTGGTGACCTTTGTGTTTCTCCTCAGGTTGTGGTGACCCTCAGTGACCTTTGTGTTTTTCCTCAGGTGGTGGTGACTCTCAGTGACATTTGTGTTTCTCCTCAGTTGGTGGTGACCCTCAATGACCTCTGTGTTTCTCCTCAGGTGATGGTGACCCTCACTGACCTCTGTGTTTCTCCTCAGGTTGTGGTGACCCTCAGTGATCTTTGTGTTTCTCCTTAGGTAGTGGTGACCCTCAGTGATTTTTCTGTTTCTCCTCAAGTTGTGGTGACCCTCACTGACCTCTGTGTTTCTCCTCAGGTGGTGGTGACGCTCAGTGACCCGAACGTCTCGGCGCCCTCCAGCTCGGTGGGACTCACCAACATCACCGTGACCCCCATCACCACAGCAGCTGGCACCCAGTTCACCAACCTGCAGCCCGTGGCCGTGGGCCACCTGTGTCCCCCCGAGAGGCAGCTGCAGCTGGACAGCTCCATCCTCACCGTCACCTTCGACACCGTCAGCGGCTCGGCCGTGCTGCACAACCGCCAGAGCGACATCCAGCTCCCGCCGCAGCCCGAGGCTCCCAACCCCCAGTCCGTGGCCCATTTCATAAACCTGACCACCCTGGTGAACTCCATTGCCCCCCTGGGGACCCCCCAGATGACAGAACAGCACCCCCTGAGCTGGAGGTCGGTGCCTCAGACTGATGTGCTGCAGCCCCCGGCGCCGGCCGCGCCGCAGCAGCCGGGCCAGCAGCCCGTCCAGACAGAGCAGCAGCAGCAGCAGATGTACAGCTACTAATTTATACTTGGCCATGGACAGTACTCAGAGACACAGAAAAACACACTGACCTTTGGAAAATTTCTACTAGGATTGTTTGCTGGATACCAAACAGAGATGGGAATTGAATTTCGTTGTTTATACAATGAAATTTAAGCTGAAATTGGCAGATCACCCTGCAGCACCCCGGTCTGAGGTTCTCTAGACCTTGCACTGTCTTAAAAAATAACAGAAAGGGGAAAAAAAAAAATCTCACCACAAATTTAGCACCCCCTTGCAGTTGTGCACTAAGATTGAGATTTGGCAGGTGCATCATCACACACCTTAACCAAAGCAGGGAAATCCTAAATTTTGCAGCACTTGTGATGTACAAAAACCCTTTCAGCCATACCATGTCACTTCTTTCCAAGTCTGGAAATGGCACCTGAAGATCTGTTCACAGTGGGTGGAATGTCCTTGTGGTCAGCTGGTAGAGACTGAAATGTGAAGACACAAAGGGGCAAAACAGGAATTGTCTTTGTTTCTTATCTTCTTTAGGTCTTGTATCTAACAACATCAGTAAAGTAGGTGGAATTTGGGGTTTTGGGGTGGCCATGAGTGTGGTGTGGAAGAAAATTATTTCCATTTTAGTCATGGGAAAAACCCTGTACCCATCAGGCAGTGATAGTGCTACTTGAGCCAGAGAGCTAATCCTGAAGCAAATTTTTATGGTCTTCTAGTCAAGTTTCAATCAAACCAATTACAAACCGAAAGAAGAATGTGATACAGTTTTATGTAATTTTTAAAACCTCCTCTTTCAATCTTGCATTTAGCTAATAGCCCTGAAAAGCAATCCATCCCCTTTGATGAAATTCAGGATGTGAATTTTTTTCAATTAGACTTATTTCATCCTGTAATAAACATTTGAGAAAGCATTCTTTTAATATATATATACATATATATATATATATATAGCCTTTGTATTTTACTGTGTGTTTCTGGTGAGTATTTGTGTGGAAAACACTGTTACCAACACAATTCATGAATTATTTCATCCCCATGTCACTGCTTTTTACGGAAAAAAAATATGGATTCTGTTCCTTCTGTTCCCAAAATTTATTTCCAAAGTTCACAGCCACACACAAGGTTGTGTGAAGGTGCAAGAAAAAGAAAAAGGAATGTCTGAAGCATATTCTGTGTCCTGCCACATGGAGTCAGTGTGCCCCAGTGTATAAAGGGTGAGGTTTGCATCACTGCTGTGGATGCAAATCCTGGGCTGGGTCAGAGCCCCTTCACTGCATTCTCCATCCATGGATGTGCAGTCTGGACTTTTGCATGTCAAGAAGATAGTGCTATTCCCACAGGGAAAATGAGCTGGTAGCAAAAAGGAATAAACTATATATATATATGCATATATATATATATGCATATATATATATATATATATATATATAAATGCATATATATATATAAAAATGCATATATATATAAATGCATATATATATAAATGCATATATATATATATATATATAAATGCATATATATATATATATATATATATAAAATGTTGTTGCTTGAAATCCCAAAGGGCAAACCCTGCTGTGGCTGAGGAACAAGGTCCTTTGGGGCAGCAGACTGAGCCACAGAACTCTGCTGAAGGGTTTTATTTTTCCCTGAGGATAAAGCAGCTGCTGTGTCTGACAGTGAGGATGGGTTGGTGGTTGTAAAAATCCTGTCTGTGCTTATTGTATTTATGAAAAATTCTATGTTTTAGCAGAAATATGAGTAGGAACGACTTCAGCTTTGAAAGTCTCTATTAACATGGACTGCTTTACTCTTAAAGGTTGCCTTACAATCTCTACAACAAATTCTCCCAAAGTATAAATGTCTGGATATTAAAATTAACCTCCAGTGCTTTTCTTGGTGCCATGGCTGTGTCCAGAGGCTTGGGCTTTGTGTAGAGCTGCAGGACAGGGGTAGCAAAGGGATTTCTGGTGACAGAATTTGTGTGTCAGAGGAGCAGAACTACTTTTAATTAAATGTCAACAGGTCTATAAAATACCTGCATGGGAGGGAGCAGTATTTGATGGGACAAGGATGCAGATGAAAAAGGAAGGTACCTTCTAGCAGTGTGGGAAAGAGAATTTTTCATTCCCTGCTCACTTCTGTCTTCCTAAGGCACTTCTCACACAAATACTGTGAGATCCTGTAATTTTTTAGCCTCGCAATATCCTGAGAACAGTTCCTGGATTCTTTCACCACTGGCTTGAGCTAGTTCAGTTTCTCCTCAGCTGTCCTGCCAAAAATGCTTCTGTTTCACACCAAACCAATGGGCAAGAGGAAGCCAGGTTTTATTTATGAAATATATTGTTTATGTACTTGAAACTTCTTTTTCCCCCTGTGTTTGCCTAATTGGTAAAGGCACATTATCTTTTGTCAGGTGGAAAAAGGGGGAAAAAAGGGGAGGAAAGCAAATTCTGTGATTGTGTGAAATGGAGAACTCATATGATTCTGTGAGATAGAACTCCTGTTACTGCAACACTTGGGTTGTTGTGGTAATACAGAATTTTTTACACAATCAAAGCTTTTTTGAGACACATGTAAATGTTGATTAGGATTTTAATTGGGGAGGAAGAGGTTTTTTACCTTAGCAGAGTCCTTTTTCTCTATGTTGATACTACTGACAGTGGCATTTGTGCTGCATTTAATCTACCTGCATCATTTTAACACATAATTTCCTGCTTGATAAAAGTAGCACTCAAAGGAAATCAAGCTTTAGAGACCTCTCTGGCTTCACAAAATCTCTATCCTACTGTAATCCCCTGGTTTTCTGTGCTCTTCTGGGGTTTGGCATCCCTCCCATGCTAGCTGGCCTCAGTACCCTCATCCAGGCAATGGGATCTTCCCTTTCTGGCAGTGGTTGATTCCAGGTGGTTTTAGAAGGAATGATCCCACAGGAAGTGCTTGCATGCTGGATTTCACATAGAAATGTCCCTCTTCAATCTCTCAGAATCCCCAAAATCATAGAATAGCCCAGGCTGGGAGGCACCTCAAAAGATGATTGATCTGGTGCAGCCTTTTTCTGGGAAAGGGGAGCACAGGTGAGGTGATAGAATCATAAAATCATCATTAACCTGTCTAATTGCATCTTTTAAACCTCCAGTGACACAACTCTGGGAAGGTTGTTCCAGTGGCTGATTGTTTTTCCTGTAAAAATTACCTTAAATAATGTTCAGGAGAGGAAAATAAAACCACTGGAAAGGCTTAGAGTAGAAAACTCTAAATATGATCTTCCCAGAGCTCTCCTTTGAGCCAGGATTGTGAGTTTCTCCACAGCCCTTGCTGTGGTGTCTCATCATCATCTCCCAGCATGATTTTATTATTATTCCTGTTATTAACATCCATATGAGAAAACAACTGTATCTTGGGTGTGCTGCACCATGGAAAAAAAAATCCAGAACAAATTATTCTGTTTGCTTTTTGTTTCAAATGGTTTTTGTTTGTAGATGTTGGAAATTGCTGCCTTTTCAGACAGAGCTTCCCTTGGACAAGCAGTGACTGCTCTCCCAACTAAGCCTTTTCCAGGTGAATACCAAAGTTGTACTGATGCTGTTTTCAAGCTGCACAAGAAATAAAACCACTCCACAAGGGATGTGCAATCTAAATTTCCTCTGCCAATTTGTTCCCTGCCTTTTCAGCTGTAGGATGTGAAGGCTTTCTTGTTTTGCATAACAGCTGTTCAGTCACAAACTGGAATTACTTTGAGCCAAAGGAGTGATGTTGTGTGGTGTTCTGTGTATTGTCATTGTTTATTGCTAAAATTATTTAATTGAATGCTGTCTGTGGCACACTGGGCTCTGAAGTAAAGGAGCATCAAGGTACAGAATCCTTTCTCTGCCAGTGTTATTCTTTACTGTTCCTTAATTAAGATGCCAAACATTTTTTTTTCCTTCAAATCTCTTAGATTTGCCCCAAAAGCAAATAAGATTAACTCTCATCCCATGAAACTGTGTGCATCCCAAATTAGAGAAACATAGGGTAGCATTCTAAAATATTTATTCTGTAGCTTGTTATTGGTAATAAGAAAGCAAAAGAGATTGAATCTTTCATGGTTTCTTTGCTGAGTTCTCAGGAGAATTGACTGTATCAAGTGTTACTATGCTTTTGAAAACTAATTTTTTCTTTGACTGTGAAAAGTGAGTATTTTTGCAGAAACCCACCAGCCAGTCTCCTGCCAGTCTAACCAGCCACATTTCTGTATTCTTTTATTGTTCCAGAGATTGCCTGAAGTTAACATCCAGGTAACAGCTGGATTTATTTCAAGAACTGAATTCCCTGCCAGGTTGTCAGGGATTTGTTCTGCATACACAAAGATGTCTCAATTTGTCCTGTCCAAAGCAGGAATGGAATAAACACCACACATCCAAGTGACAGGCATATTCAAACTCTAGGTACCCCATGCAAATATTCACAAATACCTTTGTGAATTCTTGGCCAGTGATGAGATTTCCTTGGTGCTGTTTACAGTAATAATAATGTCCCTCCTGATTCCTTTTGGCCTGACATTTATTATTGATTTGGGTGTAAACCAAATGTTTACATTTGGAAACTTTTTGTAACTCTTTAACCTTTGTATTCTTGGCTCTCTCATGGTTGGAACTCATCTGTAAAACGAGATGAACATTGGAGGAGGATCTGCTCATCCTCACTCTGCACAGCAAAGCTCTGCTTGAAAAGCACTTTTGGAGACAAACATGCAGCCAAATTATTTCAATCTCTAAAATTATCAAGGTTTCTTTCCAAATAGGGGCTTTTGCCCTACAGCAAACCCAAAGTCTCATGGCAGTAGCAGGATAAAGGAAAAAAAATATTTCTATCATGTTTCTCATCAATTTGAGTATTGATTTTGCAGTGTTCATGGCAGGAAGCTGCTAAAAAGTCAGTGCAGCCATGGTTGGAAAGGATGTTTCTTGCCCTAGGATGCTGTGAGAAAGCTTTTCTGGATTTATTGTCCCTCCTGGATGCTGCAGGGCTGTTCTGCATCTGTACTGCTGCCATCTCACTTCAGACAGGATTCTGCAGTGGAATCCTAAATCACAGAATGGCTCTGTTTGGAAATGGCCTTAAAAATCATCCAATGCCACCCTGCATGGGCAGGGACACCTCCCACTGCCCCAGGCTGATCAGAGCCCCAGTGTCCAACCTGGCCTTGGGCACTGCCAGGGATCCAGGGGCAGCCACAGCTGCTCTGGGCACCCTGTGCCCCTCACAGAGAACAATTTCTTCTTAATACCAAACCTAGCCCTTCTTTATTTCAGCTTAGAGCCATTCCCCCATGTCCTGTCACCACATACCTTTATAAAAAATCCCTTTCCAGCTCTCCTGAGCAGATGATGATGGCTGAAACATTGGATCACTCATCAAAAGAGTCCAAGCTTGCTAAATTCCCAATATCTGAGCAGAAAGTATCCTGGAGATTTCAGTGTCACCCCCAGAGTAAGAATTCCATCAACATTTGGGGTGTAATGCCCTTGTATTCCTGCTTTATCCAGGAGCTGTGTTGGCCAGGTACAGTGCCTGACACTTTTGAAAAGTGATTAGTACACACTGATTATTGTGTACAACATCTGTAGAGCAGCTGATATGAAAAGCAAGAAAAACTACTGGATTTGGAGGTTTATTTCATGTAAAGTTGAATTTTTCAGTCCTAATATCTTTGCTGTCACTTGAGTGCTTTCCTCTGTTTTTCTGTTTACTTGCAGGTTTCAATTCTAGAAGGTTTTTAAGGTAAAAAAAAAAGAAAAAAAAAAAGTAGTAATGGCAGAATGAGGAGTTAAAATTAGGAGAAACAAGTGATGCTCATTTTCTGCAGATCCCCCCCCTCCTGCTGCCCACCTGAGCCTTGGGTGAGCTATGGAGGGTGATGAAGGCTGGAGGAAGGAGGCAGCACAAGCTCTGGCTGGTTTGGCAGAGCTGTGGTGTGGGGATTCAGGTGCAGGGTGTTGTTAGTGAGAGCAGGAGCTCTGCCTGCCTTCCCTCAGTGCAGGGTGTTGGTGATGAGAGCAGGAGCTCTGCCTGCCTTCCCTCAGTGCAGGGTGTTGGTAACCAGAGCAGGAGCTCTGCCTGCCCTCCCTCAGTGCAGGGTGTTGGTGATGAGAGCAGGAGCTCTGCCTGCCCTCCCTCAGTGCAGGGTGTTGGTAACCAGAGCAGGAGCTCTGCCTGCCTTCCCTCAGTGCAGGGTGTTGGTGATGAGAGCAGGAGCTCTGCCTGCCCTCCCTCAGTGCAGGGTGTTGGTGATGAGAGCAGGAGCTCTGCCTGCCCTCCCTCAGTGCAGGGTGTTGGAGATGAGAGCAGGAGCTCTGCCTGCCTTCCCTCAGTGCAGGGTGTTGTTAGTGAGAGCAGGAGCTCTGCCTGCCCTCCCTCAGTGCAGGGTGTTGGTGATGAGAGCAGGAGCTCTGCCTGCCCTCCCTCAGTGCAGGGTGTTGGAAATGAGAGCAGGAGCTCTGCCTGCCTTCCCTCAGTGCAGGGTGTTGGAAAGGAGAGCAGGAGCTCTGCCTGCCCTCCCTCAGTGCAGGGTGTTGGTGATGAGAGCAGGAGCTCTGCCTGCCCTCCCTCAGTGCAGGGTGTTGGAAAGGAGAGCAGGAGCTCTGCCTGCCCTCCCTCAGTGCAGGGTGTTGGTGATGAGAGCAGGAGCTCTGCGTGCCCTCCCTCAGTGCAGGGTGTTGGTGATGAGAGCAGGAGCTCTGCCTGCCTTCCCTCAGTGCAGGGTGTTGGTGATGAGAGCAGGAGCTCCGCCTGCCTTCCCTCAGTGCAGGGTGTTGGTGATGAGAGCAGGAGCTCCGCCTGCCTTCCCTCAGTGCAGGGTGTTGGTGATGAGAGCAGGAGCTCTGCGTGCCTTCCCCTCAAGCCATGTGCTCATGTCAGTGCCTCTCCCAGCACAGAGCTCAGGGGAACCTCTCAGTATGCAGGATTTGTGTCTTTCATGTTCAGTGAATGTAAAATCAGAATCCTTTTAGGCTGGGAAGGACCTCTGAGATCATCAAGTCCAGCCTGTGACCCAATGCACTCCTTGTCCCCAGCTCAGAGCACTCAGTGCCACCTCCAGGCCTTCCTTGGACACCTCCAAACCTCCTTGGGCAGCTCTTCCAGTTCCTGACCACCCTTTCTGGGAAGGAATTCTTCCTGATGTCCAACCTGAGGCTGCCCTGGCACAGCCTGAGGCCTCTTGTCCTGTTCTTGGTTATCATGGAATGGTTTGGGCTGAAAGGGACTTTCAAAATCATCCAGTCCCAACTCCTGCCATGGGCAGGGACACTTTCCACTGTCCCAGGTTGCTCAAAGCTTCATCCAACCTGGCCTTGGACACTTCCAGGGATCCAGAGGCAGCCACAGCTGCTCTTGCCAGGGCCTCCCCACCCTCACAGGGAAGAATTCCTTCCTAATATCTAAACTAAACCTACTCTCTTTCAGTTTGTACCCATACCCCCTTCTCCTGTCACTCCAGTTCCTGATGAATTGTCCCCCTCTGGTTCTTCTGTAACCTCTTCAGGCACTGGAAGCTGCTCTGAGGTCTCCACACAATTTCCCCTCCCCAGGCTGAACAGCCCCAACATTCCCATCATCAAGAAAGGGATTCAAAACTGGGGGGAAAAAGGGGCCTGAGGGGCACAAGGCACATTGGAAATACAGCTAAAAATATGTGCTGTGCTGAACTGATGGCAGGCTGTGGCTGGCTGCAGGGCTGCTCACTAATTAGTGATTATTGCACAGAATCTGTGCTCTCTTACCAGGGCTGATCACTAATTATTAATCATTGCACAGAATTTGTTCTGTTAGCAGGGCTGATCACTAATTAGTGATTATTGCACAGAATCTGTGCTCTGTTACCAGGGCTGATCACTAATTATTAATCATTGCACAGAATTTGTTCTGTTAGCAGGGCTGATCACTAATTAGTGATTATTGCATAGAATTTGTTCTGTTAGCAGGGCTGATCACCAATTAGTGATTATTATACAGAATCTGTGCTCTGTTACCAGGGCTGATCACTAATTATTGATCATTGCACAGAATCTGTGCTCTGTTAGCAGGGCTGATCACTAATTAGTGATTATTACACAGAATCTGTGCTCTGTTACCAGGGCTGATCACTAATTATTGATCATTGCACAGAATCTGTGCTCTGTTAGCAGGGCTGATCACTAATTAGTGATTATTGCACAGAATCTGTGCTCTGTTACCTGGACAGGGAAAAGTGTTGATGCTCAGTGTGTGAATTTGCCCTAAATTAAACCCAAATTTTGGACTCGCACACTCTGTGTGTTGTTATGTGCAGCAACATGCAAAAAGCCAACAGGGGGATGCTCAGTGATAAGAGAATGAAGAAGGGCCATGTTTCCTGGCTTTTGGGAATTGTGGAAGTGAGGCTGCGAGCAGAGTTTTCTCAAGGGTGATTGTCCTTTCTCATGCCCAGAATAAACCTCTCTGCTGCCTGCATATGAGTCAGGCACAGGAGAGATCTCAAGGGGGTGACACTGGAGGAAAGGGGGGCTTTACAATCAAAAAAAACCTCTAAAAAAAATCAAATCAGCTCATTGCAGGAAAGGATGGGGAAGTACTAACCTAACTATCCTTGCTCTGCCAACAGAGATACAAAAAAGAATTGCTCTCAGTCTGTTACACTGACTGGTAGATAAAAAAAATTAAACAAATTGCATGTTCACACTCCTTTTTCCTCTCTCCACACCAATGCCCTGACCCTCATCAGAGTTTTAAAAGGAATAAATACCTTTGTCTGACTGACAGACAGATGGCACTTGTGCCCTTGTTAGGATGTACAATTCAGGATTGCTGAACTGCAAACATGGGTGCATAGGCTGGGGGCGTTTGGGCAGGAGTGGGTTCTCTTTGGGGCTGTGTGTGTCTTTAAAAGTGAAGAATAGCTGCTTTATTGCCTTCCTGTAAAGTCCATGCTGATGCAAACAGATTTTTGCTGAAGAGACTGGAATCAGTGACAAAGCACCATTTTTAAAGATCAAGAAGAAAAAAAAAAAAAAAAAAAAAAAATTGCATAACCAAAGAGAAAAATTGGAAACTCTGTCCCGAAGGCAAATGCACCCATTTCTCATTCACTCTCCTCCCTTTTTCACTCCTTTTTTCCCCATGAAATACATGCAAATCCCAACATGCACTAAGTTTTCCTCCAGGCATGATATACTTGTGTGGTTATTTAAGTAAGAAGTGGGTTGAATAGAGATATGAGGTGTTCCCAGCAGAAAGAGCCTGCAAAAGAGTGCTCAGTTTATGCTGCTGTTCTGAAGCCATGCACTCACCCCTGAGAGCATTTGTAGGTAGTAAAGGGGAGAGCTGTCATTCTAATTATACAAAACACACATTTCCTGCCTCATTTACTTTGTCTTCCCACAGTACAGCCACTGTTTCTGAGTCTGCCTGCTTGGAAAGGTGTCTAGAAATTAAGTTACAACTTAATTTCTAGACATTAGCACTTAATTTCTAGACATCAAGCATTTTATCAAAATGAAGAGTGGTTTAAGGAGTCATTCAAGCAGAGCAAGAACTTGCTTTTATCAATTAATGCTCGAAAGAAATGAAATTTTCTGTTGCACAGGACACTTATCAGTCTGGAAGCAGCAAATCAATGTGTGTGGTTGGTAAATCCTTCCAGGATCCTTCCAGCTCTCCAGTGCCTTTAAAAGTGTCTGTGTTGGGGGTGAAGGATATTGAAAAAAGTGGGGGTGAGCCTAAACTAACAAAAGCACAAACAGAAGGATTAGAGGGTGGGTGGGATGCAGAGGGAAGGGGGAAGAGTTGTGGGTGCTCAGGTGGGATGGGCAGACAAGGAAAGGGCAATGTGGGAGGTTCAAATAAAATGTAAAAACCAGGAAAGGGGATGTGGACATTCAGGTGGGATGTAGAAATAAGGAAAGGGCAATGTGGGAGGTTCAAATAAAATGTAAAAACCAGGAAAGGGGATATGGATGTTCAGGTGGGATGTAGAAACAAGGAAAGGGCAATGTGGGAGGTTCAAACAAATATAAAAACCAGGAAAGGGGATATGGATGTTCAGGTGGGATGGGAGACAAGGAAAGGGGATATGGACATTCAGGTGGGATGTAGAAACAAAGAAAGGGCAATGTGGGAAGTTTAAATAAAATATAAAAGCCAGGAAGGGGGATGTGGATGTCCAGGTGGGATGGGAGACAAGGAAAGGCAATATGGACATTCAAGTGGGATGTAGAGACAAAGAAAGGGCAATGTGAGAGGTTCAAATAAAATATAAAAAATGGGAAGGGGATGTGAGAGGTTCAGATGGGATGTGGGTGCTCAGGTGGGATGTACACACAAGGGGAGGCTGTGCCATTATGGACAGGAGGATTTCAAAGTTTCTCCCACAGTTTTCCCTCTGGTGGTTTTTGCCTCTGGTCCTTGGGATATTGTGGATACTGGCGTTGGTCCATTAGAATAATTATAACTTGAGATATTTTCTTCCCGTGGTATTAAATCCATGGCTGGAATAACTTTAATAAGGCTCCTTGACCACGGATTATTTAATGTCCTGCATAAACACTGCTCTCCCTGCCTTTCCCTCTGTCTTTAGGGATGCCAGGAGTTCCTGTTTCAGGGAAAAGGTTGGTTGTAGAAGTTTGGACTGAATGTCACAACATGAGGAGAGTCCCAGCTGGAATACCAGACCATCATTTCTCTGGGAAGCTCTCCAGTATTTCCCCTTCTGGTAGGAGAACACTTCCAGAGGGGGAATTTTAGCAGCTGGGAGCACAAAGAGCACACAGCCAGTCGTGTGGATGGTGCCTGTCTGACACCGTGGAGCTGGCACAGAGATTCCTGCACGTTTTCCCACTTTCCCACTGTTTTTTTCCCAGCCTGGAATGATGTCAGCACCCACGGGTTTTAATCAGTGGGATCAGCACGAGCGCCAGGGGAAGGCGCAGTCAGGCTTTTCCACCGGTGCTTGAGGCTACTGGGCAGAGTTTGTCTTCCAGATCTGGATGAGAAAGTGCAGCAGCTCCTCCCTGCTGCTGTTGCCATCCTCCTCCCAAAGTCTGCCCGAGATCCCTCAGCTGATCTGCTCCTGGAGCCCTCAAATCTCACCCAGAGCGCTGGCAGGAAAGGCAGGGAGCGGCTCTCGGAGCAGCTGATCTGCAGATCTTTGCTAACGCAGGGAACAGGAGGGAGGTGGAAAACCATGGAGAATGGGCCAGAAGAATTGTTTCATGGAGTTTGCTGTTGTGTCTTGTATGTTGCAGATTTCGTTTCCTTTCGGGAAGGGAAAGGGAATCTTGCGAATCCGAAAAGAGAGGCTTACAAACACTCTGGAAAGGAGATTGGATCAAATGAAATGCAATTGAAAAAAACCTCAAAAAAACCCCAGAAAATCGGGAGTTTTAGTGTCTTCAAAAAACAGGCTGTGAGGAAATCAGCTGCATTGCAAAGGACCAAAACAGGCCAAAACAAAGCTCACAGATGTTGCAAAAGCAGGGGGAAAAGTCAAGGAGGAAGGCAAAACTTGGAGGGGAAGATATGAGGGACATGGTGTGGATACTTAAAAAAAAAAAAAAAGAAAAAAATCTTTCCCAAAGTCAAAGCCATCAAAAGGCATGGCATGCCATCAAGGGCAGGGACATGCACCAAAGATTCCTCTATTGGTCCCCATTGAAATTGCAAGATTCCTTTTCACTTCCCAAAAGGAAATGAAATTTCATTACTGTTCAGAGTAACAAAAAAACAGTGGAACTATTTCTCATTGGCTTACACTCCTATTAGCTTCCTTATATTAACATTTATCCAGTTGAGCAGAAAACTGATTTCTCTCCATATCGTCCCCCCCAAGAATCACCTCTATCAGCTGCAAATCCCTTTTTTTTTTATCTTTCCATCAATTTTCTCATCAATTTAGCAGCTGTGCCAATTCCAGAGCTGCATCCTGAGAAGAACAAGACAATGGAACCAGCCCAGTTCAGTGGGATCCCACTCTGGTGTCAGTGACTGGAATTGCACTCCTGGTGATGGTGGTTCTGGTTTTCTGTGTGGAAAGAGGTTTTACAGCCCTGCCATGGAGTTAAATTATGAGAAAGGTGAGGCAGACGTGGTTGTGCACCCTCAGCAGATATTTGGGGTGGTGATCACAAGGACTCTTACCACGGGGTTGTAACGAAAATGTTACAACTGTGGCTTCTGGCAAGGTGTAAGTGTTTGCAAAATGTGGCTTTAGATACTTAAAATAAGGTATCCAATGATTAAAAAAAAAAAAAAAAAAACCAAAAAAAACAAAACCAAAAAAAGTTCATGTCATTGGGGAGACTCTAATCTTGACTATGAATTTTCCAAGAGAAACTCACAGAAATGTAACATAACTGAAGCTTTCAGGCAATGGCCCCAGGAAGCAAATTTGAGAGCCCTGGATTGATGCTGCCACATGTGAACGCTGCTCTGTAGGGAGATGCATGGAGGAGTTTTGCAATCCCTCTGGGGAAGGAGCTCCCACAGCTGGGAGCAGCAGATCATTCCCTCCTCGCCTTCCACAGAGATTCTGGGGAGAATATTCCAGGATTAGAAGGCAATTCTGACTTCAGTTCACCTGGAAAATAACACTGACTTCAGTTTTCCTGAGCTTTGCTAAGCCCCACCTGCATGAAGCCCTTCAACAAGGCCTTGTACCTGTTTTTTTTTCCCTTCATTCCTGGTTATTCTGGATTTTTCTTTCTATTGACAACTATTACTAAATGGAAAGACAGTGAAGAGGTGATGTCATGAGAACTTCTGCTGAGGTTTTTTTTTCCTAACATCAGGGCCTCAGCAGGTGCAGATTTTAACAAATTGTTTTTAATGGCAGGGTTTTCTTCCCTTTCAGGGATAAGAATTTTGAGTTTAAATTAGGATTTGTATGAATCTTTACAGAAAGGGAAATTTTATTGTTTCTAGGGTGTTTTCCTTAATACACTGGTGTTATCATGATCGTTATTGTATTTTACAGTTTTGAAATACTATTAAATGTACTCAAAAAGAAAACAAAAAAATTCCCATTCTGCAGAAAATTACAGGTAGAGTCTGTGGATATAATAGCAATAATATACCAGACTTTTTAATATAGCTGGTTTGGCTCTTGTGTATCCTGCTCTTTATTCTTAACGCTGTAATCAAGTGTAATTACAGGTGTAGACATTTTAATTAAAGGTGAATGAGTTTTAATTAAAGGTGAAAAAAGTAGAATTGGACTAACATTAACAATGTCTCTGTGACCTAAGCTGAAGAATGTCATAGTATACACCTAAGAAAAATTGATTTGGACAAAATTTTCCTGTTGAATCTATGAAATGCCTTTGTGCAGAAAATTGTGCTTTAAAGTACAAAGCAATCAGATGTTGCTGCATTTGTGGGACAGTGGGAAATCTGTTTGCCACTGAGATTTGCAAGTTTTATTTGGTGCATTATCAGCAGATAGCAATTAGCAGCTTCTCTGCTAAGGCTACTCATGGAGTATGAAGTTACTACACTTGTTGGCACGACTGTGATGTGAAATATTTGATATGGGCATTTTATTTTCCTTTCCTGACTGCAGCATTCTTTGGACTTGGCTCCCAATGGGGAATTTTTGCTCAGTTTTACCCCTGGACAAGGTGTCCCACTGTCCTTGTAACACGAGATTACCACGGCAGCAAAGACAAAAATGCACAGCACAGGAGCAGATAATGGGGATATTCCATTTCTGCCTGCACAGAATGCTCTGCTCCCTCACGGGAATATTCCAGATCTGCACAGAATCCTCTGCTCCCTCATGGGGATATTCCAGATCTGCACAAAATCCTCTGTTCCCTCATGGGGATATTCCAGATCTGCACAAAATCCTCTGCTCCCTCACGGAAATATTCCAGATCTGCACAAAATCCTCTGCTCCCTCATGGGGATATTCCAGATCTGCACAAAATCCTCTGCTCCCTCGTGGGGATATTCCAGATCTTTCTTCACAAAATCCTCTGCTCTGGGAGCTGGGATCAGATGAGCCACTGAGGTCCCTCCCATCCTGACCCACTCTGTGATATTTGCATAACATTTGTGGCCTTGAATCCAAGTTTTCTTTCTCTTTCTCGGCTCTAAAATGATCTTTTTGACAAAGATGCAACTTTTTCTCTGTTTTAAAAGCATATCTGAAAAGCTTTAATGCACTCAGTTCAGTGATAAACTTGTTTGTAGCCAGATCTGGAGTGTTTATTGTTGGTCTGAAAAAAAGGCAACAAAATCTCTTTCCTTGGTTAGTTGGAAATGTTTGGGAATTTTTCTTAGCTCAAAGAGAAATCAGACATTTACACCAAGCTCTTCATGCAAGTTTGATGTTCAAACATTGCCAAGATTAGTTTCAACTAAAAATGGTTTGTACCTTGACCACTTTTAATGTCCTGTGTTAAATAAAATAATTTATCCACTCTGTGCTGTTTCTGTACCAAGCAAACCAAGACAAGAGCAGCTGCTATATTTTTATTAACAATGTTAATAAAGAAATAACATAAATACTGATGCCTATATAATTGTTTTTTGCTTCTTGAGTGTGTTCACTCCTGACCAAAAGTAGCTTCCTATTGATATGACATTATGGGGAATGTCATATAATTTCTTTTTCTTCTCCTTTGGTGTAACTCTTGAGCATAATAGTTCTTAAAGAAAAAAATAGTGCAGGAAAGTTTTTTATCTGGTCCACAACAATTTTTTTCATGAGTTTTGCTCTTTCATTTAAGTGATATAACTTAAAAAATAATGGCAAGGAAGAAACAACTGAATTGAGTTACCGAAAAACTGGAAACAAAACAGTTTTGCAAACCTCACATGGACAAATCTGATGTTGGTTTTGAAATAGTGAACTAATCAATAATAAATGATCAATACCAAAATAACCAATCAAGAATAATCAACACAAAAATTTCATTTTTCAGAAGACTGATAATTTTTTCCTTATGTCTCTCTATGTCTTTCAAAGATTCATAGCTTATCTTCCTTAAATCCCATTCTCTGTTATCTTTGATTTTTCATATCAAAGTTTGCGATTACATTAATGACATAAACTATCTTTTTGAGGCTAAGAACAAACACTAATGAGGATGAAAATATTTGCATGCAAGGCAATGTCAGACCAAAGGGTGGTGCTTTACCAAGATATTTTATTTCTCATGTGTGTCATACCAGAATTACAATCAGTGTGATATTGGTGTATTTGTTATCAGAATTTATTGGAATAAATGCACTGCAGTGATGGAGCAAAGTCAATTCTGTTTTTTGATGGTTTCTGCAGTCCCTGCTTTGCTTTACTGAACTTTGCCTTACTGGGTCTGTAATCTTTTCCAGTTTCATCTTTACATTTCAGATATGATGTTTAAAAATATCCTTTTGACCCTAAATTTAGAATATCTGTATTCACATAATGCTCTGATACCTCTCTTTTATTAATTTTTCCTCGAATGAAATAATGGCATACAAATTCTGTTTGTAGAGAGAGGTAGTTCTGTTGTTAAATCAATCTGTGAGAACCTCTAAATAAAAATTTTAATTCACAAGTGGATTACACATGTAGCACCCCATTGTCATCTTTTAAAAGCTATAAAACTAAGCATATAATACAGATAATTTATGATACATTTGGATTGTCTGAATAATTTGATTACAAACTATTGCTACAAACAAACCTTGTTGCTGTTATGTCTGATCTCTTACAGGAATCACATTTCTTCCAGGAGTTATTTTTGATACTGATGGCCTTTAATGCACACCAATCAGCCTTTACTCACACACTGCCAGGATTGCTCTATTTATTTTAAAAATGAGGAAGGTTCAGAAAAAGTTCAAAAAAGTTCTGTCACTGGGAGCAGTCTTGGCTTGAAAAACAAGCTTAAACCCCAGCTAATTGATTTAATATTCCAATTTTTCTATTTGTCAGTGGGCAGTTGGGGCTGGTGGAACCCTTGAGCCCACAGCATCCTGCAAAATCCTTTTCCCTGCATGTTTTCTCAAGTCCCAGCTATGCAGTGAATTTTATTAATTAGAAGAATGTTTCCCAACCCAGCAGGCTCCATCCCCAGGAGCTGGGGTAGGGCACAGTGTGAGAGAGGAGAACTTTGAGGGCAGGGAAAGCTGCTCACCTCTCCCATCCACCTGCACATTTGTTCCCACAGTTATAACTCTCCTGTTAAAATCACCCATGCAGCCTCCCCTGGCACCTCTCACTGTGTCAGGCTCAGCTCCCCCTGCTATGAGTGAGAAGCTTGACTAGGCCAATGTTCAAGCAGCAATCAATTTATTATTTAAATTAATAATAAATTTAAAAGTATGAGCAATACAGTGCTGGGTACAATGGGGGAAGTTTTCCCTCACACTGCACACCGATAATTGATGGTTACAGGTATTTATAGGGGTAGCCATCAGCTTTTTCAGCAGTTTCTATTTCCAATTTTTTTACTCATCAGCAATTTTTATTCCCAGTTATTACATCATGATTCTATACACTGTTGTGCTCTTAGTTTCTCAGGATGGATCTCAAAAGGAGGATCCCAGATGGTGGCGGTCCAGTTTCCCTTTGGTCGAAACCATAAACCCTTGAGGTGATGCTCATCTTCCTTTCTCAAGCTGTTTTTCTCTGCTTCAATAAGGCATGAGATAAGCATGTTTCCTTTATATATATTCCAAAGCTATAGTTTCAAGGATATAAGTAATATCCCAAAATTGTACTTCAAAAGGTAATTATTAAATGCAGGTAAAAAGCAACATCCTAACACTTCAATTCCAACGCTCCTAAATCAACCAGGGTTAATTGCAAACAAAAGATAGGTTCAAAGGCCTTTTCCCATGCTTTATTCTCCTCAGTTATTTATTAGAATTCACAGCTCTCCCATTGTCGAGGTCCACACATTTTGCATTCACAAATACACACATAGCCTGTTTGTACCTGACACGAAACACAGCTTTGCATCTGACATCCCACACCTGAATCTTCTGATTTAAAAACTTCTCCTCTCCATAAAGAATATTTAACAAAGTTCCACTAAAACACTCCAACTTTTGGTACCAACCAGAATTAAAATGAGTTTGAGCCCCACATGGTGAGGTGGTTTTCCATCTGTCTGGCTCAATATTTCAGTTGACTCACCTTTATGTGTCTCTGTGTTTCCATACACACAGCACCTTGGATTTCTCAGATCCTGTTTCAAGCCCTTCCGAGGAAATAAGGGCTTGTCTGCCCCGAGGAGGTGTTGTGAAATACTCTGGAGTGGGAATTTAAAATGCAGCACCCTGCCTGCATTAACCCCTTGTGGGAATGCTCTGTCCTGCACACAGAATGCTCAGCAGCTTCCTTTCATCCGCTCTGCTAAGATTGGAATGACCAAAACCAGGTAATCCTATATAAAATAGGATATATAAAATATAAAATATGCTTAAATTGATGTATTTTTTCTTTAAACAACCTGGATGATATTTACATTTTAATCAGCTGTTATCATCGTAAGGAGTTTCACCCATTTCCTGTCCCAGGTATTTGATTTGGTTGAAAGCAGTTCCTTGCCCCAAATTCAGCGTGTAGCCTTACAAAGTTGTTGTGCCATCACAGCAGAGAGGCTGAAGGTTAGATTGTTGGGAGCTGAGGGGTGCAATTTGAGTTTGGTGTGCTGCTGAATGGCAGTTTCTGTTTCACACTGCAGAAATGCAATATACAGCCCACTGTCACTCTCAGGTGTGGGGTTTTTGTGGACTGGATAATTAAGGTTTAGTCCCCCCTTGTCACATAAATCCTGACTCATGGGATGCTGCATCCTGACCAAATATAAACCCATATAAACCAAATTTATTTTAATCACTGTGCACCCTTCCCATTTCTGTTGGAATTACCTGCACTGCCCTCATAAACCTTGAGTAGGAGCAGGGAGAAGTGAAGGGAGGGGACAAGGTTAAAATATACAGAGAAATAAACCAACAAAAATTAATGAGCAGGCACAGCCCTGTTCAAAAGAATGAGGAGCATTCACCCAATTAGTCTGGACAGATTTTTCCACTCAGGGATGGTGGGTGAGAATGCAGGACCTGGTTTGTGTTGTGGATACTGCAAAATTTTCTGCATTTTTGTAGTTGGTGTAATTGTCTCTGTGTTGGAGCGAGTTAATTAAATGCTACTGCAATATTTACTGGTGTCTGTTTGGTTTTGAAAAACACTTAATTCTATGTTCCTGTCAGTTGATTTTCTGCCAAAACCATCTTGTCTTCTCCATGCTTCTATTTCGGTTTATGTTACCTTCACTAACCCAGTGTGGTTTTATGAAGATGTTGCTCTACATGCCTCTGATAAGGAGGAAGAAACTGTTACAAATTAAAAAAAAAAAAAAAAAAAAAAAAAGGTATAAAAGTTGTTTATTGTCACTGGAAAGGTGGTTCATTAAGAAATTAAAACGTACTATCCCAAAAAGTATTTCACATACATATGTTTCTTATAAAATTCACTTAGTGCTCTATGTTCATAGGAACTTCTGAAAGATCTTTGATATTTTTTCTCCTATCTGAAATAGTTACAGGAACATTTCTATTTTATGGGCACTATCATTTTAAGTAGGGTATTTCCTGTCATCCATGGGCAGAGTAACTGAGAATTGAGCAGGGTTGAGTTTCCTCATGATTCTGCTTGTGGGTGACAGTGCATAAACCATCCCAGCAGATTTTTTACTTATTTCTACCAGCCAGGATCAAGTTAATATCTCATGGTGAGCTTCCTTCTGTGCTCCTGACCCTTTCCAATCAAGGCAAACACACCCACCTCCTGCTGCCCCAGTTTTTCTCAGCTCTGTGGTAAGAAAGAGCATTTTCAATGCATTCTCTATATTGCAAACCACCTCTTGTGCTAAAATTATTGTCATGGCTTCAAAGGCGATGTCCTGCCCGTGGCTGTGCTGGAGCCACATTCCAGGGACAGCCTTTCATAGCAGATGCCTGGATTGTTTGAGTAAGGGCTAAACTATGGGCTGCATCTGCTGCGCATGCCATTCAGCTCCAGAGGAAGGAGCAGAGCCTTTCCAGATGGAAAGCTGGAGGATAACAAGGCAATTTGTGGGACTCTGCTCCTGGAACAGATCGTTCTCTTCTTGCTCTGAATGAATCCGTTTGGCTTTGTTTCCCTAAAATGTGTCAGCAGAGCCCACATTTCATTGGGATCCTCTTGGTGAAGCCACAAGCTGGGTGTCTCTTCAATTTAGGGGCTGAAGTTGCTTTTTGGGGTGGATATCAATGACAAAATCCCATCAGGAGAGGCAAGGCAACACAAATGTGTTCACTCTCCCTCTGGAGATCAGCTGGCAGATGCATTTCTGTTTGTCACTCAACTCAACTCACTCCAGCAACCTGAAAGTGTAAAATTTCTAGTCCTTAAGAGGAGCAAAAATCACACATCATTGGGATCATAACTTTAGAAAATAAAGCCCATTAGGACAGATGGAGGGACTCCTCTGTCTGTACAGCCTAAATATGGGAATGGGGAAGAAAAAGAATGTGGTTTGTCTTCAAAGATGTTTAGGAACAGGGAAACCACTTGATCTCCATGTCTGTGCTAGAAGAGATGAGAAGTAATGAGCATCAGTTACAAGAGAGGTGAAAGATCTGTTGTAGGCAAGGTTTCAGGATTTTCTGTCTTTTAACAAAGATCTGGGGGTTCTGACCCTTTACTAAGTACATGAATCTGTAGCTCAGAACTCTGTGCCAGGAAATTGCCTGTGTTCCATGCACTGGAGAGGATGTGGGCTGTGATCAAGGTTTTACATTCTTGTTCTTGAGAGAACGTCCTGATGAAGAGCAGAAATGGACTCACTCTGCACCCACTTGGTTACTAGGCAAGTCTTTTGTAAATGAATTTTATGTATTCATTTCTGAGACCTAAACATATCCAAAGAGTCATTTCAGTTCCTATCATCAGGAATATTTTCTTTCCTTACCTCTTGTTCTTGAATTTGCATTTAGTCCTCTTGATTCTTAAATCTGGTTGGGTGCAGGCTGTGATTTCACCTTGCTGGAAAGGGAGATTTCTGCATAGCTGTCACCTTTGTTAGGCAGATGAGAGACACTTGTGACTGCTCCTTGCATGAGATGATGGGACGTTCCTTTACATCTGTCTGAACTTTTCTCCTAAATGTAGTTTTTTAGCTCTATTTACACCCAAACACAAAACCACTTGGGATTTTCCCCTTGACACGTGTCAGCAGTCAGAGCTCTCTGCTTCTGCTGTTAAAATTGCATTGTGTCCTCAGTATCAGAGAGCTCCTGAGCTCAGGAGATCAGAGGACAGAGCTTTTGAAATGCAAAGGTTGTTTGGTGGCTTGCTGATTGCTTGTGGTTAACCACTATGTGAATTTAAATATAAAGATAGAAAGTGCAAAGAGTTAAACAAAAACAGTCACTAAGTGGAGTTCTGGATTTGTACAGCTGACATTTATTCCCTGTACCATAATCCTGATCCTCCAGAGACTATAAAGACTGGAGATATTCCAGAACAGTCTGGACACAGCCCTGTGCCATGGACATTTACAGGGTTAAATGTCCTGTGGTGTTTGCAACACTGCTAACATGATTTTTATTTTGTAAAGATGTAATTTGTGTATTTCTAAACATATAACAGCCAGACATAAGTATGTGATTGCTTCTTCTGCTTCGGCATAAGAAAGCACAGTCCTCATGTGCAGCTTTTTATTTTTTGGTTGGTTGGTTCAGGTTGTTTAGGTGTGTTTAAAGGAAGGTGTGGGGTTAGCTGTAGTATTTTTATCATGTACAGAATTAAGTTTCAGAAAACAGCACAGGGTTATGCTCTTATTTCTGTTTATATTTTTAAGATTTTCATTTAATGTGCATGTGTAATTTAATAAGTATTTCTACTTGCATAGAAATCAATTGCATGAGAGCAGAGTTTGCTTCAGGAAGGTTGCTGTGCTCATGAAGCACAGAAATTCTCTTGCCTCTGTGTGTTTGGTGAGTATTTTCCTCACCAGAACACTCCCCACCTTAACTGTGTTTTACATTGTGTGCTTTTCTACAAGCTAAAAAAGGAGAGACAGGTGGTGGCTTTGCTGTGGTTTTAAGTGCTTGGAATACATTTAGAATTTGTGGATGTTTTGGTGATGGAAAGTGAGTGCATTGACAGAAGATCACAAATTTTAAATTTGTTGGTTGTTTGAAGAGGTTATTATTCTGTTTAGGATTTTACTCACTTGATAAACCATCCTCTTCATTTAGCCTAAACTAAATTTGTAGTGAAAAAAGAATATTGGAACTGTCTCAATGCTATATGACTGTATTAACAAAACTGACAGCTTAATTAATAACAAGTTATTAATTAATAAATCTTTCAAAAGTTATTTGTATTGCCACTAAATAGTTCCGGTTTAAATTCAGAAAAAATATTTGCTTGGCAGAACGGTCGGAAACATTCTGCCAATGAAAGGCTGCTGGGAGATAACATGAGAAAACATGATTAGGTTAGAGCTTCCTAAAATAAAACATGCTTTTCTCAAGGTTAGATAAACTGCAGGTCAGATAAACTACAGAGCTATAAGCATTGTTATATCAGCTAAGAAAATTGATTTATGAACATGGATCAGCTGTGCTACAAATGCTGGGAAAAAGTAAGAACTGCCTGTGCCTCTGAGGCGTGGAAATTCCACTCTTTGTGCCTCCAAGCCCAGGAGTTGAAGGGGCTTTTCTGCTTTGCAGCGGCTCCCGTGCAGGTGTTTGTTCTCCTCCTGCGCCTCTGTCTGCTCGCATCGGGAGGCAGGGCCGGGTGATGCCCGAGGTGCGCTCCTGCAGCGCATTCCCAGCCTCTCTCACACAGCCCGGTCCTCCCCTGACCTGACCGCAGCCTCCCTCGGGTCCCAGAGGCTCCCGCAAGCGGCGATGAGTGGCTGGGAAAGAATCCCGGCGCATCCGAGCAGGAGGAAAGCTGGGCCTGGCTGCGGCACACGCAGGAAATGCAGGGAACGGGAGCATTCCAGCCACGCAGCCAGACCTGGCAGCCTTCGGCTTCCATAAACACCCAGGGAGCTCTGTGCAGACTTGCTCTGTCGGGCACATTCTGCTTTCCAGTTGCATTCTTCAGGAAACGTGATTTTCTTCACTGACTACAACTCCACACATTGATGCTTAGGCACTCTGTTTCATTAGATTAGACTCAAGGTGCTTTTGTAAAGAGATTGGAAATAAATCCAAATTGAGATTTTTATTAACTAATGAAGCAGTTTAAATATGCTGGGGTTTGTTTGTTTTTTTTTTTTTTTTTTGTTTTGTTTTGTTTTTGTTTTTTTTTTGGTGTTTCTTGTTTTTTATTTTTTTTATATATATATTACAGAATCACAGAATAACGAGGTTGGAAGAGACCTCTAAGATCATCGAGTCCAACCTATGCACAATACATTAAGATAGATCTGATATATTAAATAAAGGGCATGGCTAACTGAACTATTTGTATCTGTGATTAAAACTTTGTGAATTGTACAATGTGCCTGAATCACAGAATAATGAGGTCGGAAGAGACCTCTAAGATCATCGACTCCAACCTATGCCCTAACAATTAAAGCACAACACATTAAGATAGATCTAATACATTAAATAAAGGGCATGGCTAACTGAACTATTTGTATCTGTGATTAAAACTTTGTGAATTGTACAATGTGCCTGGCTGTCCTTGTCCCCTGATAACTCTGGCTGTGCTCTGCTTGCACAGGCAGGGAAAATCTCAAGGTGGCTGGAGCGGGAGCAAGGCTGATGTGAACCTGTGTCACATCCCAGTGAGTGAGCGTGGCTGAGGGAGCTGGGAGGCATCCCAGGGTCCCAGCTGCCCAAATCCATTCAGGTTCTGAAGGCAGCTGCATCCCTGGGTCATGATTCAGCTTTCTTTAGCAATTCTGGCAGCACACACGTCTGCGTGTTGGTGCAGAGCGCCAGTGCAGACATGACATTCCCATATTCCTGCCCTGGTGGATTGCATAACAGCTTGCTGATAAATATTGAAATTCCCTGTTAAAGAGCTTGCTTACCTATAGGAAATTATTCTGAAATGAGCTGTGGTGTGAATGCAAATGTTGTAGATATTCTGAAATCTTTACATCCGTGGACATATTTACATGGCAGACAGCTAAGTAAACTTGGATGCTCCCATTCCAAGAGCCTGCTGAATTCACTGACACAGTTTTGCAGATTAAATTATTCCAGACAGGTTTTCCACATGAAGCTATTTATGTTAGGGAGAAAAGCAAAACAAGATTCCTGGTCTGAGACAAACTATGAGGAAAAATACCTGTGCAGGGAGTGATTCTGGAATATTACAATGCATTATTGTGGCATTCACATTCTCTGAAAAAATCCCTTTGCCCAGGGTTTTTCTCCTGGGAAGCTGAGAAGCCTCAGAGAAAAGGAAAACAATCCTTATCTCATTTGCTTCTCCTGTGTTGTGCTCATGTGGAATGTGTTTGGAGATTGTTTACCCACAGGTGATTGTTTCATTGGGTTCTGCTGGGAGTTGTTTTCACTCTTTGGCCAATCAGGGCCAAGCTGTGTCAGGACTCTGGAAAGAGTCACGAGTTCATTACTACATTTTTAGCATTCTGTAAGTATCCTCTCTGTATTCTTTAGTATAGTATATTATAGTATTCTTTAATATAATATAATAAATTAATAAATTAGCCTTCTAAGAACACGGAGTCAGATTCATCATTCCTGCCTTTGTCGGGACATTCCCTGGAAATACAATACACTATATTTACTTTTTTTTTTTTTTTTTGAGACAACATGACTGTTTTTCTCTGGACATCTGTAAATCAGTGGGCTGATTAGAAAACAATGAAAGGTTTCAAGATCCTATAAAAGCCAGCTTTTCTCCAAATTCAAGCATTCTTTTAGAGACTCTCCCTCCGGCGCTCCCCACGTTGCTGATTCATAGCACAAAGCAGAGTTTGTTCAGGGTAAATCCTTCCAGCCCTGCCTGCCCATCTGCCAGGGGCTGTCCCAAATCCAGAGCAACCCCACATCTCAGCCTGCAGCTGAGCAAGCCCTGGGCACGGCTGTGGAAATAAATCCCTCTGTGCAATGGGGAGGCAGAGGATGGACGCTCCTCCTGCTGCCCTTGTGAGAGTGGTGATTCCTCAAACACCAAAAGCAGATTTTACAGTGCTTGTCCCTCAGAACAACATCCACCTTTTAAAAACCCTCCACAAGTGCCAAATGTACTTCTAAATGTTCTAGTGATGGCAACATGTACCTCTAATTTTGTGCTGAAACAATAATCATCCTTTTAGTGAGGGCCTAGAGGGTGAAACATGATCTTACCATCTATTGTTTGGAAGTAACCTGAAACTCTGTAAATCAACAATTATTCCAGTGCCCTCTTTATTGGATCTGCATTTCATTTTGATCTCATTCTTTCTCTGTATATTTTATTCCCAAGTGTATTATAATATGCTAATTTTAAAGTGACTTTTTCTCTTTTCTTTGGTCACGCAGAAGACAAAATCCTGGTGAATATTATAAAGAACAGAAAGTATGTTTTTCTCTATATATTTTTTCTATTTAATTGTATTACCTAGAGCCTTTGTGGGATGGTGAGCACAGGTGCCTCCTCACTGAAAGCACACATCCAGTTTTGACACCATAATTCCATAATGTCATAATTCCATTGTCACCCCTGTGACAGCAGGTAAGAAAATCTGAGGCTCATGGCCTGGGGATGTGACAAACCAAGTTGCACACATAAGCACTGGCAAATTGTTTTAATTTTTCTTGAGAAGATGAGAGGTTTAGGCTTTGGATGCTGGAAATGGGGTAAAATGCATCAATATTTAAGTACTTTTCAGTTCACATTGTGTGTGGATAGAAGGAAAGAACTGGAATTTCTAAACCATAGAGGATGATTGGTAATGGACAAGAATTTTCTTTATGTTAACATAAAGAAAAGGTGACAGTTGTGGAAAAATAACCTGGATTTGGGCATGGTATGGACGTGTGGGAAGAAAGAAGGAATGGAAAAAGAAATTAAGATCACATCAAAGAGAAGTCTGTACTATTCCCTTTCCACAGGTGGAAAAACTGAGGCAGAGGAGCAATTTACACTTATTCCACTTTCACTTGTCCCTGTCAGAGCCAAAAATTTCTACCTCCCAGTCCTAAACATTAACCACAAGGCTACTCCTCTGTACTATTATATCTGCTCTTTGTTTTGCCTTGTTTTCAGTTTTCAGAGTGCCTCTGATCTACATAAACATGTTGAAACACACCGTGATTCAGGTGCCTACAGCTGTGATGTTGGAGGATGTGGTTTTATTTCACGGACTTCACCAGCTTTGAGACAGCACTGCAAGAGGCTGCATGTGGTGAGTGTAATAAAGAGCAGGATAAAATACATTTCTCTAAATGAGACTAAAGTTTCAAGTTTATGTGCATTTGGTTTCGTGTGAATTAATGGAATATTTTATTTTTGCATCAAATCCAGCATTTATTTGCACACATTTCTAGGACTCTTGCAAGTGTTATGCAAGTTCCTGATTTCTCCTTTTGAGTGCTTGCTGTAGGTACATGCAGTTGCATTCTCAGAGTCTTGAACTCTGGCCAACCTCCTCCCACCTCCCTTTTGTTTAAAGGAAAAAACCCCCACATGCCAATTCCAATCTCAACAGCAAAGCATTTCAGGGATTAAAATCCAACATCACCTTTCTGGATTGGTACTCCATTCTTAGAACAAATATGTTACCTGAAAATAGGGAAACTTTCAATCATGTGAGTGTGGCCACGCATTAAATTTCAGCTTCTGTAATTTATGCATGCTTGCTGCCTGTTTCTTCAGCTTCCTGAGCTGTGATCACTCCTGTGCTGTAAAATGAATTTATTTTAGTGGGATCTGTTCCCACTCTGTTCCTGGAGATCTGCAGCACCAATGGCCAGGGCAGAGAATTCCCACATTCACTGGGGTTCCTTAATCAGACCAGTTCTAACAACCACAAAATGGAAATATTTAGGAACTTCAAAACTTCAGCTGTTCAGTGTGGTTTTCCCCTTTTCAACAGGGGATTAATTTTTTGTCATATATATGTACAAGCCTTCCATGACTCTAACAGTTTTTTTCCGGAATATAAATTGCATACCTGTCATTTCTCCTGGAGTTACTCACTGACCCAACAGTTCCAAAAAGCTCACAAACTCAGCAGCCATTCTCATTTCAGGTATTTCACCAGCTGATTCTTGCTCAGATCATAAAGTATTTTTTCTAAAACATCCTGATTCAGAGATCCAGATAATTAATTTAAAGTTTGGTTCCACTTTAGACATTCTGAGTGTGAAACAATTTACTACTTTGCATTAGGTTTTCCATCATGGTAGTGAAACCTAAGATGGTTAAACCGAGGAAGTAAAAAGGATTTTTTGCTTTTATAGCTTTTACAACTGTGAAAATCTTGTCACTGATGTTGTTAGAAGAAATATTTTAGCCTCGCAAGTTGTATCCATGGAAGAGAGTTCAGAAATACATCAGTAGCTTCTGCGGTATAAACAAGCTGTTCCCTCCATTTTGGGACAAGAAAATGCAACAAATAAAATATTGTTATGAATATGTATCTCCTATTTTCTCTCACATGCTGCATATTTGGTAAAAACCACTGACTGGAGCCCTCTTGCAGGTGTTCCATCACAGAGGGTGTCTTTTGTTTGAGTGCCACATAGTAAACAACAACCTAATTCATCTTTTAATTGCTGACATTATCAGTTTTGGCAATCTAATTCGATGTTATTCTTATTTTCTGCTGCAAATGCTATGTTTGTAGTTTATGTTTTCATTATTTTCAATTTTTTTCCCTTAGATATAAAGGTGACAATGAAAGTCACTGGAGTTTGGATGCAGCCAAGGTTTGGGGAAGGATTTATAGACGGTGACAAGTCTTGACCAAGTCAAAAGAATTTTGGCAGAGAGGGAATGGAATTGGGTTTGGGAATTCAGATAAACTTCTAGCAAAACAGTCTTTTCTTGAATTTTTACTGTGTGAAAAAATGAAAGTAAAAAATCGTTTTTACTATGTGAAAAAATATCACTTTTTTTTACTCTTTGGGACAGGTTTGCTTTCTTAAACAAAGCAAGTTTTAAAGTTTTCACTTTTATCCTTGTCAAATCTCATATATAACACTCTTTTCTCAGTTTTCTTGTTAAATTATTTTGATGTGCTTAGACAATACATACAAGATCAACACAATGGCATGCACATACAAGAAGTTCATGTATAGCCTTTTTGAGAAGAAACTTTTAGGTTCTGTATATTCATAGAATTTCATGTATATTCATTATATACATATATATGTGTTCATATATATGTGTTCATAGCATATATATGTGTTCATTTATTTATTAAAAACACACAGACAGTGGGGAAAATGTTGAGCCAATGCATGAGACAAAGAATTTGAGTTGGTAGGTAAAACATCCCATTTTTATTAGCCCACTATATTATTTATTAGAAATTAGCTAACAGCTTGTGTGGTATTTTTTGAGACTCCTTTCATAGGGAGGAATGATGAATCTGACTCCATGTTCTTAGAAGGTTAATTTATTATTTTATGATACTAGAATATATTAAAGAATACTGTACTAAACTATACTAAAGAATATAGAAAGGATACAACCAGAAGGTTAAAAGATAATAATGAAAAACTCATGACTCTCTCCTCCAGAGTCTGACAGCCTGGCTGTGATTGGTTGTTAAATTAAAATAAATCACATGTTTTAAAAAAATCTCTGACCACATTCCAAAGGAGCAAAACACATGAGAAGCAAATGAGATAATATTGTTTTCCTTTTTCTCTGAGGCTTCTCAGCTTGCCAAGAGAAAATCCTGAGCAAAAAGAATTTTTTCAAAAGATATGACAGTAACAAGTTTGTGAGATGTATAAAAGAATGCAAAAATTTTGGTGGGTTTCTTAGCTTTATTTAGTGACTTCAAAAATATCTCAGGAGTTATTAGAGAGACTTTCTTGTTACAATGGAAGTGTTGCAAAGGAATTTATAAGCTTTGTCACAAATATAGTCACAATAAAGGGGACGTGTAAAAATCTCCTTCCATGCTCAAAAGCTCTTGCTTTGCAGGCAGCTGAGATCTCCGTGCTCAGGTTTTACTCTCATTAAATACGCTGGGCTGTAAAATGATGTTCCAAGAGCACTTGAGCCATCTGTGCAGAGGGGGGAGGCCAGACACACGTGGGTGTCAGCCTGATTTTAATCTGCATGAATCAGGGAGGCAGCGTTTTCAATATCCACAGCCAGGCAGGGCTGACTCACCTTTCCCTGGGCCACGGATGGGTCCCTCTGCAGCCCCTGGGATTTCCCCTGCTAAATAAACATCAAAGGGCTGCAGCAAAGCACAGAGGTGTCCACCCTTCCCAGAGACAGAGTCCCTCACAATGGAAAGTGTGAGTCAGCCAGGGCACACAGGAGCCTTTTCCAGGTTTTACAACACCTCACCCTGTCCAACATCCCAACTTTTACTCCCCATGCCTGATGGGGAGGTTGCTGCCTTCAGTGCAGGTACCAAGGTTAATTTACACCAAGGCCATTCAGGGTTTCTATTTGCCATTTTGCCATCTCAGTGGCAAATTAAAGCACGGTGTTATTTGATTTGTACTTGTGCTGTGGAGCTGAACACGAGCAAGAGTACGACCTGCAAGTCCAAAGTTCCCATCTCTTCCTGTGTTCCTACTGAATGCATTTTGTAAGGCAAAATCAACTGTGGGGTCAGACCAAATGGGGTGATAACTTATTCATAGAGAGCTATTTTTGAAAATATTTTTAAAATAATTATAAATAAAATTGAATTAAAATTATATTTTTTAAAAAATAATGGCTCTAGAATGTCATTAAGCACTAATTTAAAATAAAGTGCTGTATGACACTCTAGAGTTTTATTTTATTATTGTTTACGTACCTGGCTTATTTCATTATTATTTACAGAGCTTGAATTCACACAAGGGGTTTGCAAAGATAAAAGTTACATATTTTTTATTTTTTGTCAGTAATCTATTTTAGAATTTACATTAGAAAATACATTTCAATTTTTTTCTATTTGCTTGTATATAGAGGTTTTGCTCACACCCGTGTTTCTAGTAGACAACAGAAGTTAACAATGATGATTTTCAGGGTATTTAAAGCATTTTTTCAAATTTTATGTTAATATTTTTAATAATTTCATGTTAAATTTTTTGTACTCTTTTGTTAGGGTTTTAATAATTTGTTGTTAAGATTATTTTAGCGTTTTTTCAAATTTTATGGTAATATTTTTAATAATCTTATGTGAAAATTTGAATAATCTTTTGTTAATATTTTAATAATATTTTGTTCAGATTGTTTCAGCATTTTCCTCAAATTTTATGTTAACACTTTTAATAATATTATGTTAAAATTTTAATATTATGTTAAAATGTTACTAATATTTTGTTAAGATTATTTCAGCATTTCTTCAAATTTTATGTTAATATTTGTAATAATCTTAAAATTTTAATCTTTTGTTAAGCTTTTAATAATATGTTGTTAAGATTATTTCAGCGTTTTTTCAAATTTTATGTTAATAGTTTTAATCATCTTATGCTAAAATTTTAATAATCTTTTTTAAGATTTTAATATATTTTGTTAAGATTATTTGTGTTTTTAAAATTTTATGTTGATATTTTAATAATCTTATGTTAAAATTTTAGTAATATTTTGTGAAGATTTTAATAATATTTTGTTAAGATTATTTCAGCGCTTTTTCAAATTTCACGTTAATAGTTTTAATAATCTTATGCTACAATTTTAATAATATTTTCTTAAGATTTTTAGCACCCCAAGATGCTGGTGCAAATGTACAGAATAAAATATCCATTCAAAAGCATTTTGGTGAAAAGACGCTCCATTTCCCCCCTGATTTTGGTAACAAATTTTAACTTTTTTGTACTGAAACAACCATGAGTGAACCCATTTGGCTTTGAAAAGTGGAATTTTGGCTGTGCCTAATTTTGGAAATCACTCTGAAATTGATGTCAGAGTGTGAAGTGATTGTTCCATAGAGGAGTGGGTGCTCCCACTGGTGTGGTGTTTGTGGGGTCCCCAGGATGAGGTGAGAGATGAGAATCTGACTCCATGTCAGAAAGCTGATTTATTATTCAGAAAACTGATTTATTATTTTATGATATGGTATTATATTAAAAAACTGCTATACTAAAACTGTACTAAAGAAACAGAGTAAGGATACATCAGAAGGTTTAACAGGAACGAATAATAAAAACTCGCGACTCCTCAGAGCCTCGACACAGCTGGACGGTGATTGATCATTAAATTAAAACAATTCACATGCTGGGTAAACAATTCTCCAAATCACATTCCAAAGCAGAAAAACATGGAGAAGCTGAAGCTTCTCAGCTTCCACGGAGAAAAAATCCCGGAGAAGGGATTTTTCAGAAAATATCACAGTGACACACTTGTGTCCCATGTTGCAGTGGGTGTCTGCGCACGGAAATCTGAACTCACTTGGGGCTTGTACCACGCAAATCTCTCTGTCCTACACCCCTGCATGCAGGAGGGAGGAGGCTCTGCCAGGAACGAGGCACCATTTGCCAGGATTTGTGGGATCCAGCCTGAAGAACAGCTCCTGGTGCAGGGGTTGGAGGTGGCCGTGAGTCACCAGGGCTGGTTCTGGAGGAGCCGGAGCATCAGATAAAGCAGGAGCCGGCTCCAATGTGCAGGGGTGGAAAAGCAGCGAGGTGTCTGCCTGGGCTCTGGCATGGCATCCCGCTGGATTTCGGTGCTGGATTCCAGCCCTGGGCTCTGCGGAGGTGCTGGCAAAGAGCTCTTCTGACCGTGCCCGGGGAGGTGGTGCCCTGCAGCGCAGCCGGCAGCTGGGAAAAATATGTGCCTGAAAGACGTGGCTGAAAAATGTAACTGAGAAATCTACCTGAAAAATGTAGCTGGAAAAAGTACCTGAAAAAACGTGCCCAAAAAATGTAGCCAAATAATGTATCCTGAGAAATGTACCCAGAAAAATGTATCCAAAAAAATGTACCTGAAAAATTGTACCCAAAAAATGTACCCGAAAGTGTAGCCAAAAAAAAATATAACTGAGAAATGTAGCCAAAAAATGTACCCAGAAAACGCACATGAAAAATGTACCTGAAAATTGTACCCAAAAGATGTACCTGAAAAATGTACCTGAAAAACATAACTGAAAAAACATACCTGGAAAATGTACCCAAATAACGTACACAAAAAATGTACCCAAATAATGTACCTGGAAAAATGTACCTGAAAAATGTACCTGAGAAATGTATCTGAGAAATGTAGCTGACAAAATTACCCAAAAAATGTAGATGAAAAAATGTACCCAAAAAATCTGCCTGAAAAAAATGTACCCAAATAATGTACCTGAGAAATGTACCTGGAAAAATGTACCCAAAAAATGTACCCAAGAAATGTACCCGAAAAATGTACCCAAGAAATATACCCCGAAAAATGTACCTGAAAAATGTACTCGAAAGATGTACCCAAAAAATGTACCCAAATAATGTACCCCAAAAAAATGTGCCCCAAAAAAATGTACCTGAAAAAATGTAGCTGAAAAATGAATCAAAAAAAAATGTACCTGAAAAATGTGCCCCAAAAAACGTTCCCAAAAAATGTACCTAAGAAATGTAATCGGAAAAATGTACCTGAAAAATGTACCCAAAAATTGTAGATGAAAAAATGTACCCAAATAATGTACCTGAGAAATGTAGCTGGAAAAATGTACCCAACAGATATACCTGAAAAAATGTACCTGAAGAATGTACTCAAAAAATGTACCCAAAAATATGTACTTAAAAAAATGTACCCAAAAATGTACCCCAATAATGTACCCGAGAAATGTACCTGAAAAATGAGCGGGGCTGCCAAGGAGCAGAGCAACACCAAGCTGGAGGAAATCATCCAGAAAGCATTTTCTGTTCTCAGAGGTTGAAGAATTAAAATTTAAAACTAGGCATTCTTCTCCCAAATATCCACAAACAACCACGTCAATCATTTGCTGCTAATGCAAACATGACTAATATATTTTTTAATTACTATTTTTTCACATTATACAGGCTCTCCATCATTAACAGAACTGATAACAAGGTGCATATAAAATTTGGGCTGTTTAATATTTCTCAATTAGGTTCCTGAATGTAGGGCTTTTTTATTATCCTTGTAGAGGAAGAATGTTAGCAAAGATAGTTCAGAAGTTTCTAAGAAAGCAGTAGAGAAAAAAACACTTTATTTGTCTCTGGTAAAAAAAGAATCTCAAAGCTGGTTCACTAAGCAGTGCTATTGTTTTGCACAGGCTTTAAAGTTTGGTGTCTGGGAGAGGACTGGTTGCCCTGATATGGTTTTTAGTATGTAATTCCATGAAATAAGACCTGTTAAAAGCAATGTGCAAAGCCTACCTAAACCCCAAACCAGTAATTTTCTTACTAGATCACATCAAATACAGAGTTTGTTCTGTTGCTGTCTACAGCAAGGAGCTTATGTGATATCCAGCAAATGATGATGTACCTCAGTTCTCTGCCTCTAAAGATGAGTTTTCATCTTTAAAAGGAAGCCACAAGGTTTTTTATTAACCTGTGTTCATTTGTTCAGATATTATGAGCACTAAAACCCCTCTGCTGAAGGCCCAAGGGTAGTCCTCAACCTGCCTTTTAAATCCTGGCTTCCTTTAGTGCATACAAACCAATTTATAAAGGAATTGACTCTAGGGGTACTGGGCAGGCAGGGCTGCCAATACCTTCAGCTCTGAACTCCCAAAAACTCACACATGGGCCCAGAGCAGTCCAGTGTGTCACTGACTTCAGCAGGATTGTCTACACCTTGCTTTTTAAAAAGTATTCCTCAGTAAAAGCTGGTTTCAGAATTCCCCCTGTCTTCCTGTGGAAGCCCAGGGCACACTGGGAATATTTCTGTGTCTGCTCTGGGGTGCCCTGACCCCCAGGGCAGCACTGACTCTGACCCTCATTCATGGAGAAAGTTTCCCAGACTTCAAGATAGACCAGAATCCACAGAAGTGTGAAATAGATCATAGAGAGCAGTGTAGGTGCATCACTTGGTGAGAAATTGAGGTTTTGGGGTTTTTAGTATATTGTGGATGGCAGCAAGATGGAGGGCACAGGGTGTCATCCTGGGTTTCTTCTTCATGCTGCTTCTTCCTTCTTCTCCATGGGTTTGGGTGGCATTTTGTAATTGGGCAGAAAAGTCCCCATTGCAGCTCTGTGGGATCAGTTATTGGATTAAAAGGGAAAATAATCCAGGTGTCAGTTCTTCATTGGATAGTTCAGCTTTAAAAGCCCTTGTACCAAGAGATTGTTGGCCATTTTGTGCCTTTAATGAAAAGCTGCAGAACTCACAGCAGTGAGACTGTTTTACTGATAACAAATAATAAACACCTGAGTGTGAACATGAAACACCATCTCAAGTGCCTTCAATCCAGACCCAGAGAAACCCACAACTGGTACTACCACATTTTCCCACTGCTCATTTCCATCTCCACACTTCTCCAAGGTTTGTTAGGGTGCTTTGAGCGAGACCAGCAAGGAGCTCCAGCCTCTCCTCCAGCCCAGCCGTGCCCCTTTCATCCCCTCCTTGTGGAGCAGCTTCCTCCCAGCCCTCTCCTCTGCCTGGCTGCTGACATGAAGGAGCACCTGCTCAGTCAGCCCAGCTTTCTGATCTGGCTCCAGACTAACCCAGGGAGTTTTTTTTCAGTGAGATCACTGAGCTGATTCAGTTACTGTTCAACCACGTGAGTGCAAAGGCAGCCGTGGGGATGGGAGCACCAGAAGGGGATGGCAGCCTCCTCCAGAGCCTGGGCTTGGCTCAACCCAGCTGCACTATTGCACCATCTGTCTAGGAAAAAAAAAACCAACACAGCTAAATATTTGCAGAGTGGACAAATAGATGGATTTTTGTTTAATAGTTTTGCAAATTAGTGCTGCTTTATATCGACTTTAAAGCCATTACCTGGTTGCCAGCTGCTGCCTGTACACAGAATGGAAAAGCAAAATGTTTTAGCTCTAACATACAGGACAAAGGCGCCCTGTGACCTGCTGAAGCACCAGGCTGGTTGAGTTCACTCATGCCAAGCAATCCTTTAGAAGCATTTTGTTCTAAAAAGACCAAGCTGAAGCACTGGATTGGATCCTGTTCTCAGAAAGGACTGGGAAATACTGCAAGACAACAAAGCAGAATAAGAACAGAGTTTCTCCGTGGTGCCTCTGCTAATACACACTCACAGGAGAAAAGGAATTATGTGAGACTGTTTATCTTGCCACAAAAAAGATAAATTACATTGGTTGTACGAGATTTGTTCTCAATAAACCTGGTGCTGACTGTTGTTTGTCAGCCTGGCCAACTGTTAGGATGTTTTAAATTTTTAATTAGTTAATGAGTCTATTTATTTATTTATTCATTTCTATTCAGTGACCTGACTGCTCTGGAATTCCCTTGATGGCTTCTTTTTCTGCCTATGGAAGACAAGTCCTTCTGGTGTCCTTTTCCAGCCTTCCTACACTGCATCAGGAAAAAGCTCAGAGCCTGGGAGCCTTGAAGCACCTTAAATGTGAATTTTATTTAGGCCTAGCCCTTTTGAAAGTATTTAAATAATTGAAATTCTCTCAGATGAGCTCTTTCTGTGTTCTGTCATGAGCTCTGACTCCGTTCTTGCTTGGTGTTTGTTAAATTAATTCTCAAATGACAGTGGAGGCAGAAGGTGAAGAATTCACTTTTTGGTTAAATTTAACTGCCAGCTAAGTGCAAGCTGGGCTTTGTCTTGCTTTACTTTCACCATCAGCCCAGTGAAACAGGGGTTTGAATGACAATGTAGCATTAGAGGAATTAAAAATATCTTCTGTGAACAAAGTTGTGCACTCCTCCAGAAATTCCAGGGCCGTGGTTCTCCAAATCCCTTCAGTTTAAGGAGAGCTCCTTGAGAGCATGGCACACTCTCCAGGCTGATCCACTGAGAGCTGAATCCCAAATAAAAGCAAGGAACAGGCCAGGATGATATCCAGGAGCAGGAGAGCAGATAGAGGTGCATTGTTGGGTCACAGAGGTGACCCATGGGCTTGTCCCCGCACACAGCTCTTTCTTATTCCTGATTTATTTATACAAAGATGTTCTCATTCAGAGTAAACCATTGTTTCGTTTAATCCAGAGTAAATTAAGCAGGAAGAAATCCATGTGGAATAAAGTCTTGAGAACAGGCTTCATGTCCTGTGCCTTTTGAAAGTAATTAAATGTCTTTGTAGACTCTTTTTTAAGTGGAGCTTTGCAAAGGACTGCTATTATCCTGGCTTTAAAACACATTGTCCTCTATCTATTGCCCAACCTGCCAGATTAAATGACACACACTGCCTGCCCAGAACAATCCCCTCGAGTCTGATACTCAGAGTAACAAACAAAGGCCAGCTTTATTAACCTTCAGACCTGTGATAGGTGGTGTGAAGGCTGTGATGCAGGTCAGAACAGCCTCTTCACCAATCCTGTCACACACCAAGGGGTGCAGGCTCCTTCCTTCCTTCCTTCCTTCCTTCCTTCCTTCCTTCCTTCCTTCCTTCCTTCCTTCCTTCCTTCCTTCCTTCCTTCCTTCCTTCCTTCCTTCCTTCCTTCCTTCCTTCCTTCCTTCCTTCCTTCCTTCCTTCCTTCCTATCTCAGGGTGAGACCCTGCACCCACTGGTCTGAGTCACAGCTGGACACGAGCCCAGGTGTGCCCAGGTGTGCCCAGGTGTGCCCACATGGCCAAGGGCACCTGTGTCAGCAGTAGTGTGGGCATCCCCCAGGGCAGGGATTGTCCCTCCGTGCTGGGCACTGCTGAGGCCACACCTCCCATCCTGGGTCCAGTTTTGGCCCCGTAAATTCATATTTAGGGTCCCAAAACTCATATTTAGGGAAAGATATTGAGGTGTGTCCAGGGAATAGTAAAGGAGATGGTGAAGGACCTAGAGAGCCAGACCAGTGAAGGGTGACTGAGGGTGTTTAGTGTGGAGAAAATGAAGATCAAGGAGGACTTTCTCACTCTCTACAACTCCCTGACAGGAGGGGGCAGCCAGGGAAGCTCAGGCTCTGCTCCTAGGGAACAAGGCACAGGACGAGAGGCCACAGCCTCAAGCTGCACCAGGGGAGGTTTAGGTTGGAATCAGGCAGAATTTCTTCACTGAGAGGGTGGTCAGGCATTGGGAGACTACCCAGGCAGCCCCCATCCCTGGAGGTGCTCAATAAACTGGATGTGGCACTTGGTGCTATGGTTTAGTGACAAGGTGGAGATTGTCCAGAGGTTTGACTTGATGATCTCAAGAGATTTTTTCCAGACAAAACAATTCTGGGGGTCCTGTGAGTCCTGCAATTAGAGGGAGCCAGGCACTGAAGTCTAGCACTGAGATCATCAAAGTCAAGAGGTTTGACTTGATGATCTCAAGAGATTTTTTCCAAACAAAACAATTCTGGGGGTCCTGTGATCCCTGCAATTAGATCCACAAAAAGATCCAGGCACCAAAATCTAGCGCTGGGATAATCAAAGCTTCTGATCCCATGGGCAACTAAAACCCAGAGACGTGTGAATTCTCGGCAGTAGCTTCTCGGAGACGAAAATCTGTTGCTTCAGAGCGTGCCTGGACAGACAGACAGACAGACAGACAGCAGCCTGGGGCAGGCTGTCCAGAGTCCCGCACTCCAGGCTGGGATGTGCGGATCAGGGGATGGAGGGACCGGAACCCAGAGGGGAAGGAGAAAAGGGAGGAATGGAGGAGAAAAGGCAGGAATGGAGGAGAAAAGGCAGGAATGAAGGAGAAAGGGGAGGAATGAAGGAGAAAAGGCAGGAATGAAGGAGAAAGGGGAGGAATGAAGGAGAAAAGGCAGGAATGAAGGAGAAAGGGGAGGAATGAAGGAGAAAAGGCAGGAATGAAGGAGAAAAGGCAGGAATGAAGGAGAAAGGGGAGGAATGAAGGAGAAAAGGCAGGAATGAAGGAGAAAAGGCAGGAATGGAGGAGAAAAGGGAGGAATAGAGGAGAAAAGGCAGGAATGAAGAAGAAAAGGCAGGAATGAGGTGGCCGGCGCTTCCCTCTCCTTTATTTAACACTTTATTTGTCACCGTTTATTTGTCCCAGCTCGGCAGCGTGCGCTCCCCTCCCGCCCCATCGCTCCGGACGCGAGCATCGCCCCGGGGCTGCTCCAAGCCCAGAGCTGCCCCTGTGCTCCGTCCCGGGACGGCAGAAGGAGCCGTGCAGAGCCCACCCACGGGCCCGGCCCAGGAAGTGACGGCAGCCCGGGCACACCTGAGTCACTCACCTGGGCGGCAGCGGCGGCGCTGCGCTCCGCGGGCCGGGCGGCTCCGGGCACACGGCGCGGCCATGGCGAGGGACACCGCGGGCCACGGCGGCTCCCCCTGGGCCATGGGGCTGCTCAGAACCTTCGAGGAGAGCGAGTTCAGCAGCTGGGAGAAGATCGGCTCCGGGGGGTTCGGGCAGGTGTACAAGGTGCGGCATCTCCACTGGAAGACGTGGCTCGCCATCAAGTGTTCGCCCAGCCTGCATGTGGATGAGAAGTAAGGGGGGGGGAAAAGGGAATGGGGATATTGTGGGGACGAGGGATTATTCCCAAAGAGGCGCTCCGAGCCCTCGGTCACCCCGCGGATGCGCGGCCGGGGAGCTGCGGGGCGAGCGAGCGCTCCGGGTGTGCAGCCCTGCCCGTGTCACAGCCAGCGGCAGGAACCATGGAATACCCCAAATACCCTGAATTTAGGGGCCCAGATGTCCTGCCTGTTCGCTGGGATGCATGAAATATCCCAAATGCCCTGCGTGTTCCCTGGGAACCATGGAATACCCCAAATGTCCTGCGTGTTCCCTAGGATGCATGAAATATCCCAAATGTGCTGCCTGCTCCCTGGGATGGATGAAATGTCCCAAATATCCTGCGTGTTCTCTGGGGTGCATGAAATACCCCAAATGTCCTGCGCGTTCCCCGAGATGCGTGAAATACCCCAAATGTTCTGCGTGTTCCCTAGGAACAATGAAATATCCCAAATGTTCTGCGTGTTCCGTGGGATGCGTGAAATATCCCAAACGTCCTGCTGGTTCTCTGGGATGCAAGAAATACCCCAAATGTTCTGCGTGTTCCCTAGGAACAATGAAATATCCCAAATATCCTGCCGGTTCCCTGGGAACCATTAAATATCCCAAATGTCCTGTGTGTTCCCTGGGAACCATTAAATACCCCAAATGCGTGTTCCCTGGTATGCATGAAATACCCCAAATGTCCTGCGTGTTCCCTAGGAACAATTAAACACCCCAAACGTCCTGCTGGTTCTCTGGGATGCAAGAAATACCCCAAATGTTCTGCGTGTTCCCTAGGAACAATGAAATATCCCAAATATCCTGCCGGTTCCCTGGGAACCATGAAATACCCCAAATGTCCTGTGTGTTCCCTGGGAACCATTAAATACCCCAAATGTCCTGCGGGTTCCCTGGGCACTATGGAATGCCCCAAATGTCCTGCCGGTTCCCTGGGCACTATGGAATGCCCCAAATGTCCTGCCGGTTCCCTGGGAGCCCTGAACCGCCCCGGTGTCCCGCCTGTCCCTCGGAGCCATGCGGAAAGCATTCCTGCCCTGCCCGGCTCTGCGTGTGCCGGCTTGCACGGACCCGCTGCGGCCCCGGCAGGCGCCGACCGAGCCGGGATGGGATGGGATGGGAAGGGATGGGAAGGGCAGGGCAGGAGGATTGGGAATGTGTCTGGGATGCAGGGGCTTGGATAGAGCCAGGTCTGGCTGCCAGTGCAGCAGTTGCGGCCGATGTGGTTGGGGTGCGGGCGTGGAGCCGCGGGTTCGGTGTCTTTGGGGCGCTGAAAGGAGCCGGGCTGGGCAATGTGTCCGGCCCCAGGGCAGGGGCAGCGCTCGTCCGTGTGTCTGTGTGCTCCAGGTGAGGCCGTGCAGGTGTGCTGTGGTGCGGGTGAAGGTGCCCCACGGCGGGACTGCGCTGCCCTCTGTCACCCGGTGAGGACGATGGGCTGTGCTGCTCTCACGCTGTGACTGCGGAGTCACAGATGGGTTTGGGTTGGGAAAGACCTTCAAGCTCATCCCCTGCCACGACCAGGGACACTTTCCACTGTCCCAGGTTGCTCCAAACCCCATCCAAGGTGCCCTTGAGCACCTCCAGGGACGGGAGCTATCGAGGGCAGATCTCCTTTCCAGGAGGGGAAGGCTGTCAGGTGCAGCTTTAGGGACATCTCTGTGTTGTAGGGACAGAGGTGGCTTCAGCCTCTGTGCACAGGGAGGTGAATACCCCCAAGTCGTGTTCCTGGAGCTTTCCCAGCTCCACTTGATCTCTGGCATCTCCACCAGCTCACAAGCTGATTCTGCAGTTCAGTTTTTGAGACGTGGGTTGGCTCGGTCACAAAAGGTTTCCTGTTGGTGCCTTTCCTGCAGAAGGAGGGAGATCAGCTAGGCAAAGACTGAAAACATTTGTAAACCCATCTTCTGCAGGATTTCTGGGGTATTGAGCATCTTTTCCAGTATCTGAATTGCTGACTTTGCAGTAGCCATAGGACATTAAATTTCATTAAATGTCCTTTGGAGAGGGAGAGTTTACGATAAGCACAGGCTAACTGTGCTGTCTGTGAATAAAATGGAAAAGACCTTGAAGTTGCACAGTGTATTTTATTGTGCTAATCTGCAAGCCCCCTACTATTAAAACCTCAAAGGAGATTTCAGGCTTGATGCTTATTGATCAAAATAGTACCGTGGCTGATTAATTTTGAAGTTAGGATTAAAACATGTCTGAAAAATAAGCTAGAACTTTTCATTTGTAGTGTACATCCAGAAATTTACTCTGAAAGTTAATTTCCACTCTGAGAAAAAGGATGCTGTCACCTATTTTAATATGACTAGTACTTAATTTTATTATTTATTTATTAGTTTAATATTTAATAATTTGTTTTGAGATTTGCTATCAGACCTCTATATTAATATGTACCACGTGCAGTAGAGAGCCACCTGTCCCTCCGTGGCTGTGAGGTGTGCAAATGCTGGAAGACCATACAAACATGCAGCTCAGTAAGCAAAAAATGCCTTGAGAATTTGGGAAATTTGAGGCCATAGAGCTCCTGCAGCTTCTGATTGATTTTAATAAACCACTCCTTAAAGCACTAATTTATTTTACTGCAGAATTTGTGCTTCAGATGCTTGAGGAGACCATTGATAAGAAATTGAAGTGTCCCTGGCCTTTGAAAGAGCTGCCCCTGCTAAATAAATGTAAACTGTTTTTTAAAATATTTTTTTTAATTGCTCATTTGATTCATGGGCTGTTCTATCAAGCCCCTTACAGGAGATGGTTATGCTGAGACTTTTTACCCAAAACTTTTCTAATAAACTTGTGCTATTCAAATGGTGGGGTGGGGGGCACAGCCTCTTCAGCTGGCAGGCTGCAACAAGCCTGTGCAATTAGATTGTTAATCCGGGAGATTAACTTGACTGGCTGTTTCTTGGAACCCTGTGAAGAGTTAGAAGAATTGCCAGTGGTATCAGAAACATTAAGTGGAAAGCACAGAGGCTTTTTCTGATGTATTTATTTGGTACCACATTAAAACCCCGTTTGTAATGGCTTGGTGGTGGTAATACCCTGTGGAGTCTCTCTTGCCGTGTTTCTGCAGACAGTGAGAGATTTGGAGTAATTCCCTCGGCAATTATCACATCACAGAGCCAAGTGGCCTCAAGCAGAAGAAAAACTGAATGTAGAGCCAGCAGTGTTTTTTACCTTTAAGCCCAAGCCCTCTCAACCCAGACAACCCAGTCAAATTCCATTGCTAACACCTTATTTTAAGATCCCACTTTCCTGAGATCTCCTTTCTCTCCTGGGACTCAGGATGCTCTCAGTATGGGGAGGTTCAAGGCAAATCTGAAAAAAAGAATATTGTGACCCAGAAGTGTGGAGGAGCCTCTCCCGCAGGACTTGCAGTGGAAGTCTCTTCTCTTTATCCCTGTGGTCAAAATCAACAAAATCCTTTGTTGATTTCTTCTGCTGGAAATAAACGTGCTGAGTGTAAGGTGTAACATTTCCTGGAGAGGGATCTTTACTGGAGGTGTTGGCCATGGGGTGACTACAGGCTGTGGAGGTGGAAAAAAATTCTTGATTAGGAAAAAAAAACCAACCAAAAAACAGGCAAAGCCCTACATATTTCTCCTTCTGCACATCCTGGATTTGGGAATGGAGCAGGACTTTGAAGTTGAGGAGGTTTTAGAATTGCCTTGCTGGTAGTGGAGGCTGCATTTATTTGGGTGAATGAATGTCTCTTCTGCGTAGGGAGAACTTTAGAGTCACCTTGTGCTCCTTAAAGAGTTGGGGAGAGCCTGGCTGTCCTGTAATCCTCTGGTACCAGAACTGCACGGATCTGTTAGCAGGGCTGACATCTGTTAAACCTGAAAAAAGAGATTTTCTTCCTTTTTCCCACCCTCCCCCCCCCAATACTCTGCCCTGACCACACAGTGCTTTTTTTCTTCTCATATTCACATTTTTCTCTGCGAGTCAGCAGTGTGGAAATTGTTAAATATGAACTCTGCAGAGCAGAGGCCACTGTGTGCTCTCCAAACCTCTGCCATGATGCAGGGGAGAGGAATTCTGAGGATATTCAGGGGTGGTGTAATTTGATGGACCCCCACCTGCACCACCAGGACTTTGTGAAGAGGGAGCTGAAATTCCTGACTGCAGAGCAGGGCTGGATCTCCCCTGGCTGCTCTGTGTCTGGAGGTGCCTCACACAAATGGCCCCAATTACAATTTTTTTTGAGCTTCTCTGGAGCAATTTTTGAGTTTCTCTGGAGCAACTTTTAACTGCTCTGTCTCAGACTGCATTAGGGAAATGCGGTGGTGATGGTGGGGGAATATAAAACTGCAAGGACTGCCTGGTGAGTCTAAGGTTGTAGTTCTACAGCAGTGTTATCTCTAGGGCACGAAGATTGGATCCATGCAAATGCAGGCCCAGCTGCAATTCCTGCTGTTCCTGTGGCAGGGTTTGTGGGACTGGGGCAGTGGGCAAGAGGAGGCCCTTGTGTCTGCAGGAGCATCCAAGGAATGCAGCCCTGTCTGTCTGATGTGGAGTGGGAGCAGACAGCTCTTTGGAGGGCTCCCATTCATGTAATATTTCTACTTGCTTTGGAAGTGACTGATCTGTGCTGACTTTTGTGACAGAGATGCTCTTTTGGCACTGGAGCCAGTGCTGGAGCTCTTGATGTGTGGGCCCCTGTCTCCTGCTACTATTTACAGGAGAAAGTGTGTGCAGCCCATCATTTACATGACCTCAGCTGTCCTGGGTGTAACATTTTCTTTTTTTCTTTTTTCTTTCTTTTTTTTTTTTTTTTCTTTTTTCTTTTTTTTTTCCTTTTTTCTTTCTTTTTTCTTTTTTCTTTTTTCTTTTTTCTTTTTTTCTTCATTTTCTTTTTTCTCTCTTTCTTTTCTCTTTTTTCCTTTTTCCTTTTTCCTTTTTCCTTTTTCCCCTTTCCTTTTTCCCCTTTCCTTTTCCCTTTTCCCTTTTTCCCTTTTTCTCTTTCTTTTCTTTTTTCTCTTTTTCTTCTTTTTCCTTTCCCCCCTTTTTGTCCATTTTTCATTGTCCAATTTTTCCCTGCCCCTTCTTTTCCCCCTGTTCTTTCTGTTCCCCCCTTCTTTTCCCCCCTTTTCCCTCTTCTTTCCTCCTCTTTCCCCCTTCTTTTCCCTTTCTTCTTTTTCCTTTATTACAGTAAAATTAGGATACCCCACTGCAGCGAGAGGCGAGCGGAGCCGAGCCTCCTAGAAAAAATAATCCCAACTCTTTACCCGCGTGGCTACAAAATAAAATCTAGGCTTAAACCTACAGCTCTGGGCTGAGCAACCCCAGCAGGAGCTTTGCTTTTCCTTCCCTTTGGATAACTCGGGATGACTCCTGAGCTCAGAATACCGGAGCAGTGCCATCCCCATCCTTGCTGCATCCTTGGATGCGCTCCGGGGGCCGCACTCGGTGCTGGGGCTCCAGGACCGCCTCATTCTGTGCCCAGCGCCGGTGGCATCCTCGGGGCAAAGGGGAGGGAGGGGAGAGACCTTTGATCTGTGCCTGCTGCAGGAGATCTTGCCTTAACCAGCTGCTGGTGTTAGTGGCGTTCATGCGAGCGCGCTCCTAATGACTGCTCTGGCTCCCTTCGCCGCTTTTGTCTTTTCTGCTTTCAGAAGGTGACAGGGGTCCTTTGGAAAGATGCTTGGAAGCTGTGCCAGGCCTCTGGCTGCTTCGGTTTTGAGTGCTCTTGGTATGGGAAACGCTAAGGGTGGTGGTAATTGTTGCAAGGGGGCTTTAAACAGGTAAATTACATAGACGGCACTTGCCTGTTGTTCTGTTAATTCACTCAATGAACTGGATCTGGCCCAAGCAGAAATGGAGTTTTTTTAAAAAACGTCATTTTGGGTGGTAATTGTTGCAAGGGGACTTTAAACAGGTAAATTACATAGAAGGCACTCGCCTGTTATTCTCTTAATTCATTCAATGAACTGGATCTGGCCCAAGCAGAAATGGAGCTTTTTTTAAAAATCATTATTTTTATGAAAGAGAAAATTCTGGGTTTTTTTCTTCTTTCCCTTTCTGCTTTTAGAAGGTGACAGGGGTCCTTTGGAAAGATGCTTGGAAGCTGTGCCAGGCCTCTGGCTGGTTTGGTTTTGAGTGCTCTTGGTATGGGAAATGCTAAGGGTGGTGGTAATTGTTGCAAGGGGGCTTTAAACAGGTAAATTACATAGAAGGCACTTGCCTGTTATTCTCTTAATTCACTCAATGAACTGGATATGGTCCAAGCAGAAATGGAGCTTTTTTTAAAACAACATTATTTTTATGAAAGAGAAAATTCTGGGTTTCTTTCTTCTTTCCCTTTCTGCTTTCAGAAGGTGACAGGGGTCCTTTTGACAGCTGTGCCAGGCCTCTGGCTGATGGGGTTTTGAGTGCTCTGGGTATGGGAGAGTGCTAAGGGTGGTTGCATAGTGGGGTTTATTTAAACAGGCAAATTACACAGAGAGCACTCGCCTGTTATTCTCTTAATTCACTCAATGAACTGGATCTGGCCCAAGCAGAAATGGAGTTTTTTAAAAAAACATTATTTTGGGCGGTAATTGTTGCATGGGGGCTTTAAACAGGCAAATTACACACAGGGCACTTGCCTGTTATTCTGTTAATTCACTCAATGAAGTGGATGTGGTCCAGGCAGAAATGGAGCTTTTTGGAAAAAAAAATTATTTTAATGGAACAGAAAATTCTGGTTTTTTTTCTTCTTTCCCTTTCTGCTTTCAGAAGATGACAGGGGTGCTTTGGTGCTTGAACGCTGTGCCAGGCCTCTGGCTGGTTCAGTTTTGAATGCTCTTGGTATGGGAAAGTGCTAAGGGTGGTAATTGTTGCATGGGGGCTTTAAACAGCTAAATTACATAGAGGGCACTCACCTGTTATTCTCTTAATTCACTCCAGTCCAAGCAGAAATGGAGCTTTTTTTAAAAAAAAGCCATTATTTTAATGGAACAGAAAAGTCAGGTTTTTTGGAAAACGCCCCATTTCCAGCAGCCAATCTGTGCTTTCGGCGATGCTCTCTGAGGCTGTTGCTAGCCTGAGAACCTGAGTCTGGTGGCTCTTGTCAGACCTTGGCTGTTGCTGGGCTCTTGCTTTGCCTGGGAGGGCTCAGACAGGTATTTTACATCCCTGACTCCAGCTCGGGTGAATTATGCTGGCTCTGCGTGTGGCTTGGGGGCAAGGAGTTGGTTGTGTTATTCATGGGCGCTCCCTTCCAGCGTGCCAAAGAGCAAACTGGGGACTTGTCTGCAAAGGCAATTATTTCACAAGAGAGTTGCTGTAGGGAGCAGCAGGAGCCAACATGGTTAATGGAAAAGATTTCTCTTATCTTTTTTGTTTCTCTCTCTGTGCAACATGGTTAATGGAAAAGGTTTCTGTTTCTCTCTCTGTGTGTACGTCCCTCTTTAAGCCATTTTTCAGCCTGGTCTTGCCTCTGAAATGGGTTTGCTGCTCCTGGCTGGGTCCTGGTGGGAAATGTTACCTGCAGCAGGTGAAGAGCAGACCACATTGCCAGCCTTGGGGAGTGCCCTGCTGCCCACTCTGAGAGCTAAATGACAGCTCCCAAAATCTGAGAGTCCCTCACAGGCTGTGCTTCAGCTTCTTCCAGGTCATCCAGGCATTGGGGGACACATAAGAAGAGAAAACTTGGCTGAGTGCAGGCTGGATTTAGTGTTTTCTCTTTTTAGAAGTGCACAATGCTACTAGCTGGCCTTGGATTTGAAATTTTAAAACCAAAACCAAAACAGGTTTGATTGAGCTGAGGTTCTACCATGAGGCTCCCACAGTGGTAACTGGCATCACTTGTTGGTGGCACACAGCACAAACTTTGTCCTTTTACTTCAGGTACTGTTGTCCATTAGACAGTGTGCACATCTTTGGGTGCATTGCAGGAGATGTAATAAGAGAGGGTCTGCTCAGGAAATTTTACCTGTCTGACCTCCCTGTGCCCTCTTCTGTGAATCTGTGGCAGCAGCAGTGATGTGTCAGTGCCCAAAGCTGCTCTGGGCAGGGTTCATAATCACTGATAATGCAGTTTTTACAGATTGAGGGGTCTTTAAAACATCAAGCGTGGCCCCTTTTTGTGGGCACAGCCAGCCCCTTGTCTCCTCTTTCCAATCTGTGGGCTGCTCCAGAAGGCCGTGAGTGAGGTGCAGAAGAAAAGCACAGCAATTAAGGGTCCTGCCCTGGGTGGCTGCAGCTGGGACTGAGTAACACTTACCCCTGTGCAGGGTCAGGCTGGAGTGACCTGTAAACAACCCGGGGTGCTCATTACAGCTGCCAGGCCCAGGCCTGTTACATCACTGAGAATGATCAGCTGGGAGATTTAGGCACCTGCTGGAGCTCAGTGAGTGCAGTTTTGGACTTGTCAGAGCTGTATTTTGGGGAGGCTTTTGTTGTGTTGTGTCCCCCTGGCTACAGCCAGCAGTTTGCTCCCCTCAGTGGTGGGTCCAAGGATTCCTCTCCCAAGGTTTGGGTTTGTGAGCGCTCAGGATGCACCAGCAGGGCTGGTGAAGAGATGCTGTCTGGCTTCTGTTCTGATTAGCACAGCCTTGTGACTCACTAAAAGTTAATTACTTCAGCCCAAGGAGCTCCAGCAGTGTAAATCTGGGCTCTAAGTGTATCATCCTCCTTCTGAGCAGCACAGCGCGACCATCAGAGCAGGGAGATGGGCTTTGCACTCAGGATATTCACACTGTAGATGTGTAGGGCTCACCTGTGCTCCTGCAGCTGGGAGCTGCCTACGGTCCTAGCTGAGACAGAGACAATACAAAGCAACACACTCCATTTCCAGAAGGCTTCAAACTGTTTTAAATTTTTATTCTCTTAATTCACTCAATGAACTGGATCTGGTCCAAGCAGAAATTGAGCTTTTTAAAAAAAATGTTATTTTATGAAACAGAAAATTCTGGGGTTTTTTTAGAAAATGCTCCGCTAATAATTAATTTTTATTATAGCATGCATGCTTTTTGTACATTCTTACAAAACTCATAAGTTTACACTTTACTCATTGCTCATAAGAGACAAACCAAGTGCTCATTGGAATAGGCAGTTGCAAGTTTCTCTTATTTATCCTTCTTTCTTTCCTGGTTTCTATGTCAATGACCTTGGTAGAAAATTCTTTCGGGGGTAAACATGGATCCCCTTATCAAACTTCTCTCTGGCTCACAGAAGTTGCTGTAAAACCTCTTCCTTCCACAGCCAACCACTGAAAGCATAAAACCCCAAATTGGTAAATATGGAAATACACCTGGGAAGGATGCTCAGGCTGGTGAGATGCAGCATGGGTCAGCCAGGGGATGATGTGAAATGTGTGTTGGGTTTCATAGGAAACATTTTGTGCTGTTTGGCTTGAGGAGAAGCAGCTGCTCCATCCTTCACCTCCCTCTCTCTTCCACCCAGGGAGCGCATGGAGTTACTGGAAGAAGCCAGGAAGATGGAAATGGCAAAGTTTCGCTACATTCTCCCTGTCTATGGCATCTGCAGAGAGCCAGTGGGCCTGGTGATGGAATACATGGAGACAGGGTCCCTGGAGAAGCTGCTGGCCTCCGAGCCCCTGCCCTGGGAGCTGCGCTTCCGCATCATCCACGAGACCGCGGTGGGCATGAACTTCCTGCACTGCATGTCCCCTCCCCTGCTCCACCTGGACCTCAAGCCTGCAAACATCCTGCTGGATGCCCACTACCACGTCAAGGTATGCACTGAATGCTCTGTGCCAGGGTGTCCAAGCTTTGGATGGTCCCCCAGGTGCAAAAAGGCTGAGAGAAGGCAGCAGCGTTCCTTTCGATTTAGAGAAATGCTCACCGAGCCAACACCTCTGATTCCCACGTTAAAATCCACCCAGATAGAGCTCTTAAAGAAATGCACCTGGTTTATGCACCATTTAATGCATTTTATTTTAGTCCATAAATAGAGGTGTGGTTAGGGAAGTTGTGAGAAAGCCCCTGAAATTTTAGAAGGATGCAGGTCAGGAACTGCATCTCTTAACTGCATTCAGGAACTCAGGAACTCTGGTTCTGAGACCTAATGGGTCCTGCTACAAATTTCTTGGAGAACAGAGGGAGAAAAATGGTGTGAACCTCTAAATCATCTTTGCCACTTCCACAGTTGCCACAATTGCCTTGTTCTGGGTCTTTGTCTGCAGCACAAAATGCACAGATCTCATTTACAGCTATAGCCTGGAGAAGCCTTCCCAGAGGCAGCTCATTTCCATTTGCTCAGGGCATGTACAGTGAGGAAGGATCTCTGTCCTGACTGTTCATGCATGCCAGAGGTCACTGGAAGGAATTTCTTTCGTGGCTGTATCAGCATGAAATTATTTTCGTTATCCATTTCCAGAGTAAACAGGCAAACTTGCTAGCCTTCTCTGCTGGAGGTTCTGTGGTCAGCTGGACCAAGGAGGTTGTGCTTCCTTCCTCAACTTTCTTTTTAGAGAGCACAGAGACTGAAATACATTTTTTTCCCTGTTTTCTTTTTGTGTTCAAATTTTTTTTTTTAGCAGTGCCATAATCCATCTGCTCCCTGTTCTCCTGGCCCCCTCACTGATCAAGTGCCTTTGGTCTTCCCTGTATCATTCTAAAAATGAAGTTTTCATTAAATAAAGACAGATTTCCTGGTGCCATGGTAGGGTTGGAGCCTTAAGAGGTGTGTGCCACTAATGAAGCCACACTTGTGACGGTCTCAGCTTTTTTACTAGGCCTCTTAGTCATTTATTTCTTAGAAGGATTTTCTTTCTGAGGTAGGAGGCATCTGCAGGTGGTCATGCTATTATGACCATAACATCAGGATTTCAACTGCTGAAAGCCTGTTCTCACACAATAGCGCTGAGAGACCTTTGCTAAGTATTTATTTACTTAAAAGTTCATGCTTGCTTGCATAACTTCTTAAATTCCTGATTCTTGACTCATCCATGAGCCCAGATAGCAAGGCTGTGTTTTTCTCACTGTTTCAGGAGGTTGAAGTGCCTGATGCACAGCCCATATCTGGGTGGTGATGTAACACGAGGGGGCAAAGTGCAAAATGTCCAAAAATAGAAAAGTCTCTGGTGAGGTCATTGCTGACATCCCTGATGTGCTTCTACACAAAACACATCAAGGTCTTCAAATCCTTTCCATGGAGTCCAGAAAGGAATGGTGTAATCCAAACCTTTTCCAGCCAGCAGTCTTCTACATCCACAGGCATCTTGGAAAGCCCTCCAAGAAGCAGAGCAGGCACAGGAATCCATATGCAGAATGAGAGATGCACATATTCTGTGAGGCGCCTTCCCTTTAAAAATGTGGCCCCGAACCTTCTTTTTGTGTGACCTGAAATTTACAATTAAACTTCAGACCCTGCAGCTTGATTTAATGTGCATTTTCTTGCTGGAAGGCTAATGGGAGCTGCTGATTGAAGTGTTTTTAAGTGTCAGCATTAATTTAGTATGTGACCTGTCCCTAATAGAGTCCTAAGGTGAGCGAAGAGACGTTGCAGACTGCAAAAGAAGAGTTTGTAGGTAGGGAGGACTTTACAAACTGTTTGCCCTTGAGCCAGGAAGCAGTCAGTCTTCCAGAGGAGAGCCCTGGAAATGCTGCTGTGCCATCCTGCAGTTAAATGCAAACACACCCTGCTCCTTTTACGAGTGCTGTGATCACTGCAAAGCCCTGAGTGAGGCTGGTGACTCAGGCAGTGCTGCTGAGCAGAACTTATCATCAAGTGGGTGCCTCCATATCATAAAGCCTGGCCATTACATAAGCCTGGGCTGAATTGGGAGGATAATTAGGAGGATGGGCAGGGATACAGATAGACAGATATTGACTTTACCAAAGGCAGATTGGGGGATTCCCTGGTGATTTTAAGTGTTTGTGTGTAACGTGTAGAGAGAAAGGTTTGCTGGTTTTTGAAGGTGGATGAATCCATCCTCCCTTGTGAATTGGTGCTGGCAGCTCCCTTCCCTGCCATGTCCTGCTCCATCTTGTTTGCCTTAAACACTGTGCTTTTCTTGGCAGGATTATTCCATACCCAGGCAGGCTTTGTCTTCCTCCCTGCCAGCCTTTTTCTCTTATTCGCACCACCAAGATCCTCCCTTTCTCCAGTGTTCCTCATATCCAGTCTTCCTCATATCCCATCTTCCAATATTTACACGCTGTCTGACATCTATTTCTTTGCTCACCCACATCTTTTGAGCTTATTCCTCAGCTCTGCTGCCCTCCACACACTCTCTGGATGTGTCCCCTGAGCTGCTGTGATGTGGCAATCGCCGGCACGGGGGAAGCAATGCCACATTCCAGCGCTGCCCTCGTGGGCTGGGAGTTTGCTCCTTCCCTGCTGCAATGTGATCTCTCTGCAGGGCCCTGGCTAGGAGAATAAACACCCCACCACGTGCAGAAATCTCATGCCCAGCTTGTTGCCAGCTGCCATGCCCTCGTGATCTCTGTTGCTGCTTCACAGCTCTCTTGTCTTCCAAAAATCTCATGGTCAAGAGTGTTACTTTTTATTCAGGTGTTAAAAATTAAGCCAACCTGCAGCTTAATACTTTTGGGGGAAAACATTATTTTTAAGCTCTTGTTTCTCTCACTATCCAGCCTGGGTTTTTGCAACTCCTCATCTTGTCATATATATATATTTGTACAGATACACACAGATACATACATGTGTGGGTTTGTACACACAGAGACAAGCCTGACCAGCTGTTTCTCATCTCCTACATTTTGGTTTTAAGGAACTTGAAGGAGAACAAGCTGCTGTCAACTGTGCACTGCTTTAAGCTCTCTGTAGTTCCTTTTCTCCCCTCCCCAGTTCTCCAGTTTAAAGCAATGTGAAATTTGCTGCTGTGTTGTATACCGTGCTGATGGTGCTGCCTCTGTGGTCTTCACTTTTATTTGCTTCAGCTGCAAAATTTCTGAGAATGGAGTTAGAAGCAGCCTAGTCAGATGGCAAATTTCATGATCAGAAAGCTTCTTCATGTAGGTTGTTAACTGTAGGGCCGAGCAATACCCAGAGGCCAGGCTGGTAAAGAGCAGTTGTCTCTTTATTAGACTGCCTGATGTAGGTGGCACAGCCACTTTATCAGCTGTAATTGCTCTCCTGTTATTAGAGATGAGGAGAGCCTTTGTTTTGTGTGTCCCTTCTGCTTGTTTCCTACCCTGCCTGATCAAGGTTTCCATGCAGGGCTGTTGTTGCATGGCTCTTTAATCCCAACCAACAAAGCTGGTTTGCACCTTGATCAATTCTCTGATCAATCTGGTTGTGGTGGTAGGGGAGGGAACAAAACCATCCCTATTACAGTAATGCAGATTCAGGATGGATTAAAATGGGTGTTTGGCTTTGGGTTGTTTGTGGTGCTTCTGAAAAGAGCATTACAAATGTCCCACCTGAAACTGGTTTGGAGGAGTTAAAAGTTTCAGGGAAGGTTGGAAAAGGATGGAAATACAGTATGTTTCAAAAAAGTTTTTTTTAGAAGCTAACTGAAGTGCATTCATTAAAAAAAACCCTATTCATAAAGACATAAGTTTGAAGTGCACATTGTGTTGGTATTTGGAATTCATTTTTAGTCATAATTTTTAGTAATCCAAATCTGTGACCTGTGCAAATTGCTTAAAAATTTCAGTCAGTTTTAAAGAACAAAAAATGTAACTGCCTTTCCCCCTACCCCCAGAAAAAACAAACAAAGGAAACATCCCTGCCACCAGACACCCTAATAACCCACAGACAAACATGGGGCCATTCTCAATATCCAAGTGCAGAGACTTCATACAGAGACAAATACTGCATGTTGGAACGCAGATTAAAAATTAATCCAGTGGATTTGATGCAGAAAACCTTTTGGTGAACTCTGTCCCTGAGTCCACTGCAGTGGGTTCTTGAGTTTTGCTTGCAGAAAAATTACATAAAGCATCAGGAGCTAAGTGCACAGTTCAGGACATCAGGAGGTGAGAGCAGAGTTCAGGGCAGCCTGTCAGGGAAAAAAAAAGCACTTTCCAAGCACTCGTTTTATTCCTGGGAGCTAGATCCTTGCAGTGCTTGACTGTAGTAGCTGTTGTGGTTATGTGAGTGTATCTTCTAGTTTTCAAAAAAAAATTACATTACAAAGTAGAAAAAAATTATAAAAAGCATCTAAAACTTTGCAAGTGAGCGTTTTTGTACGAACTAGAATGGACAGATCCACGAATGGCAGAAGCAGAGAAAGTCTTGCGTGCACTGAGTTGAAAAACAAACCGAACTAAAAATAAAAACAAATAAATAGAAATCTTCAGATCTCTGAGCCCTTCAGTAGAGCGAGCGTTGCTGGAAGTGGGCAGGAGAACACGTGCAGCTCCTGTCCCAGCTCGGTGCTCACGTGTTGGCTCTCATGCAGCCCTTGGAGGAGCAGAGCTGCCTGAACATGAACAGCCCAGAGCCTGCGTGGGCTCTGGCCAAGGCTCCTTCCCCTTCTCCCAGCGCCCGCTGTGGGTTTTGTGTGGAGCCTCCGTGTCTCCCCTGCTGCTGCCACGTGTGCTTTTCATGGGACCCACCTGAAATCACTGATGCTGGTGCCTCAGGTTTTAGGTTTTATATGTTTCAGATTCTGTGCTGCTTTAGTGTGTGGGTCTGGGCTTCGTATAAGGGAATGGTGAGCTCTGTGCACAGAGCAGGGAGACAAAACAATTCCTGCTCCAGCTGGGCACCAAGGACAAATGATCCAAATCTCAGGCCCAAGAGCATAAACCATGTAGACCCAAAAGAGAAAAACAAGCAGCATGGGACTGCATAACCTAAAGCTGGAATTGGACAATGAATTTAAAAATGCAAATGAAGCAGAACTGATCAAAGTGAGAGACCCCGTGCCTGGTTGTGCATTTTGGGACCATTTTGGTTCATTTTGGATTCATTTTGGGACCATTTTGTTTCATTTTGGGTTCATTTTGTTACCATTTTGGTTCATTTTGGGTTCATTTTGTGGCCATTTTGGTTCATCTTGGGTGCAGCCCTGGCTGGGCTCTTGTGCTGCCCGAGGTGCATCCATTGAGTAAATCCTTTTAATAAATCCCTGCTTTATTCTTTAGCTCTGTCCAGTCTCTGTTCTAGGTCAGCCTACACAAGGCATCAGTGTGAAGGAGCAAGACTGTGGATTCCCTTGGAATTTAGGGGAAGGGCAGAGCCTGGGGTGGGCTGCAGGGACCAGCAAGGATGTGGAAGAAGGGGTGGGGAAGGGTGCTCCACTTTCACTGCCTCCCCCAGCTAGGGAGTTGCAGAACGAGGTGCCTGGCAAGCAATTTAAAGGCAAACCAGGCGAGTTAAATGGCTGCATCTTCCACCCACTGCACAGTTCCCACTGGTGTTTAAAGAGCCTGCATGGCTAAATACACCCCATGTAGTGTGGAAAATTCGCCCTAGAGGAACTAATAAAAGCCACAAAAAGCTGTCTGCAGAATGTTGCTGTTTTGTTGCAGCCTGCAAGATAACAATTCCTCAATTTCCAGTGCTTTCTCCTGCAGAATTTGGTATGATCGAAGCCCTGCTGTACAGGTGATTATTGACATAACACCCAGTCCTTCACACTAGGTAGGGACAGTTCCACAAGGTGATGTTCTTGCTAGCCCAGGGAGGGTGTATGCTATATAACTTAGCTGTTTCTTAGTTTGTAGGGTGATTTTTTCCTGTCTGGAGTGCTGAGCTCTGCCTTAGCCCCCAGCCTTAGATTCACACCGTAGCTGGTGGCTCCAAACACAGGAGTGTCACCCTGCTGTCTGCATTTCATCTTCATTTCTTAACTCAGGCAGTAGGAAACACGCCATTGTTTAGACAAAGAGGGAGGTGTGTGGCTTTAATTATGCCTGGATTTCTTGAGGTGTACACAAGCCTGTGCCTCACGTTAATCAAAGGAGAGCAGCGCTTCGGATCCGTTCAGACTTGCAGGGTTCAGTTCATTTATGAACCTGACACCACAGCCTGCCTTGGTGCTGGGCTTGGGCTTTTGTTCTCCTGTGGAGCACCAAGTGCCCCAGACTCACACAGGATTTCCTGTGGTGGTCAATTTGGCTCTCCCCAGGGTGACCTGGTGTGTGGACAAGGTTTCTTGCTGCTTTCCTGGGCTCTAATGCTTGGCTTAGTGAGAAATCCAGCAATCCCTCTCTTGAGAGTGTAGCTCCACAAGGATGAGAAACTATTCCTCCAGATAACTTTGCTTTTTCCCCTTTTTTCCCCCCTCTTTTATTTTTTTCCCTTGTGTGTGGGTTTTTTTTTTTGTTCTCAAGTCATTCCCACATTACTCTACAGATCAAAGAAGGACAACAGCTTGGACATACCTGTGTTTTAGGGTGCAGGACTTCTCCAGCCCCTTCAGCTCTGCTGAGCTCTTTGTCCATGGGAGAAGTTCTTGCTGAAGCTGTGTGGGTTGCTTTGTTTATTTTATGGCAAAGGGAGATTCCTTGCATGGCTGTGTAATGTGCGTGTTCTCCAGGAGGCTGAAGCTGGCAGAAGTTTTCTCCCTTTCCAGTAATGGACACATGTTACAACTGGTTTTGTGGTATCTTTAGAGAGAAACTTCTCAAAGTGTGCCTATTAAAAAAAAAAAAAAAAAAAAGCAAAGCTTTTTTTTAATTATGCTTGTTGTTTTGAGGGAAAACTTTCTCAAAGGAGAAGCTGTGAAGATCAAAAGGGGAATGAGTCATTGAAAAACCTGAGTATTTATTAGATAAAAGGAATGTATAAGTTAGGGGGAGGGGGAGTCTTATCTGACATGTAGACAAAAATCAGTGGGCTCAGTGGTCCAAAAAGACTTGACTTTTCTTGAAATTACCACTTGGCATAATAGACATTTTTATCCAGTGGGAAATAAGTAAGACAAAGGAAATTCCTGCCCTATCTGTTTGCTCGATGATTGGTATGCCTTTGAGAGCAAATGAATGCATATTTGCCTGACACTTCAAATTAAAGTGGAGGTGTGTCCTTTTTATAAACTTGCTGTCACTTGTTGTGCTCATTTCAGCTGTGCTCCCTGCGTCACTGCACCAACTTGCTGTATCTCCTGGCTGCCAAAAAGAGTTCCCAGTGTGGCTTTCTGGTGTGTGTGTGTGTTTCCATTTGGGTTTTTGTAGCACTTGGTGGCTCTGCTGTTGGGCTTGGTGCTCATTGGCACGGTCAGTGCAGCAGGGATACCTGAAAGGGTGATTCTCCAGAGTTCATTGCAGAGCCAGGGCATTTAAACACCTCATAGAATGTGAGGTTATGTAGGGAAAGGGGGTGGCAGGGCCAATAATTACATTAAAGTAGTTTGCAGTAGCTAAATTCGACTGGTTTAAATTACAATAAATTGTCTTGACTGTTTGTTGTGTTTGCTATGTAATGGGCTGGCATGCTGCTGCTTGCAAGAACTGCTTGCCTTTATTTTTTTTTCCTTCTTCTTTTAGCTTAACCATAAAGAAAAGCCTACCATAGCATTATGCTTCCAGAGATGTTTTATTGGCTTAATATTTCTGAACAGCCCTTCACTGTATTTGTTGGGTGATCCTGTTGCATCTGTTGTTCTTTGCAGAAAATATTTTGTGAGCACCTTGAAGGTCTGATGGCACCATGCACTTTTCTCACCTTCCTCCTCCTCCATTTTTTTTCCTTCAGATTTCTGACTTTGGGCTGGCAAAGTGCAATGGCTTGTCCCATTCCCATGACATCAGCATGGATGGCTTGTGTGGCACCATTGCCTATCTGCCTCCAGAGCGCATCAAGGAGAAAAACAGGTGTTTTGACACCAAACATGATGTGTACAGGTCAGTGAACTATGAAAATACCTAAATGCTATTTTAGTAACCCTGTAAAATGAGCCCTTTTTTAAAGCATGAAACCCCTAAATCCAATTCGAGCCTCGTCTTGAAATGTGTCATATTTGCTTTGGGTTTTTTCAAAGTCTTTGTAGGGTAGAGGCCTTTTAAAAACTGCAGGTGATGCTGGGTCTTGAAATCACTTTTTGGCAGTGGGAGGCACTCTGCCCACCTTTAATTTCCCTTCTAAAGGTACATCCTGACCTACTTTTTGAGTCTGTGACAAAATTCTGAGTTATCTTCAGTGGATTTCATCACTAGGTCTTTGGCTCTTCTTTCATGGCAAGATTATTAGGAAAAGGAACTCACAGCTTTAGATTAAAAAGATATCTCTTCTTCTAAATTAAATTGATTTATTTAAAGTCATCTTGCAGGGCAGAAACATTAAATTAAACCCACTGTAATGCTTTCTCTGATTTTGTCAGGGTGGATGTGGAGTGGTTGGTAGATGCTACCAAGGACTTGGCAGCCTCCAGCAAGTCCCTGTGTTTGCTGCCTCAGGTTCCTCCCTGCCAAAGCCAGACTTTGAAATCGTGGTTCTTAGCTTCATTCCTCTGTGTGTGTGTTCATCAGCTGAATTAGGTGCAAAAGGGATAAGGAAAATAAATTACACTTCGGTGAGATTTTTTGGTTAAAAATTTTTCTAGAATTTTTTTTTACCTTTTTAAATTTTTTTTGGTAGCTTTTCCATCGTGGTTTGGGGAATTCTTACACAGAAGAAGCCTTTTGCAGGTAAGTTGTGTGTTATCTTGGATATTTTTTTCCTTTTTCCCATTAATAAGCACACTTTTTGCCCCACCAACCCTAGATTTTTGTGCATGACCTCCAAATTCTGACAGTCTTGAGTGGTAGAGACTTTTAAGCTCTCAAATTCTGATCACAAGCTTAAATTCTCCTTTGTCCTGCGTCATGAAAACAGAACCTGTATTGCTGCAGGGACCCTTGTCTGCACATTTCTGCTTCTGCTGGGGTTTGCTGCACAGCTTCAGATCAGTGTGTGGCAAAGCCACCTTGGCAGGCAGCTCTGCTGTTGTTCAGAGGCAGCTCCTCTATAGAGAGGTTCTGTAGTTTATTTGTAGATTGTGGGTACAGATTTCTTCCTTAAAAAAAAAAAAAAAAAAAGGAAAGAAAAGAAAAGCTGTCTGTGAGAATAAGCCTTGTTCCACCCCACAGTAAATGCACCTCAAGAGGCAGCTGTTTATTCTTTATGACTTTCCTGTGTCTGTGACTGGCCTATGTATAGCAAACATGTCCCAGCAAGTTCCAGTCTACTATTAGTTTTTCTCCCAGTGAGGGATTCCTTTTAGCCCAGTGATTGATTTACAGGCAGGAGCTGCATTGCTGCACCTCTTGATTTGTGTTCTTCCTTCACCTTTATGAATAGTTCAGGTACCTGGTCTAAATAAAACCTGAGGTTCTGTTTTCTTGCAGCAGATATGGAAATCCAAAGAGAAGTAGCAAAGAACTTTTTGAGGGTTTTTTTCCCTTTTGTTCTTTATCTTTAATGGGTGGAAAAAGAACAGTCACTCACTGAAAATTGTTTTATAAATGATACATGAGAAGCAGTTGTTACTGCATTAAAAAATATCTTGTTGGAGAAGACAACCAACAATTTTTTCTCCTATTGATAAGAAATCTAGAAAAAAAAAAAGCGTGAAAACAAATTTTCAGCTTAATGCACTCTTAATACTCTTGGAAAAAAGAGAAGTGATTCCTTTTGCTGGGCCATCTAAATCTGTGTGCTTTTGCTTTGCAGAGGAAAACAACATTTTACATATTATGGTAAAAGTAGTTAAAGGGCACCGCCCAGAGCTACCTGCTGTTTCCAAATCCAGACCTCAGTCATGTAATAACTTGATCAAACTGATGCAAAAATGTTGGCAAGATGATCCTGGTGAACGGCCAACATTTCAAGGTAAGATTTCCTCTTAACTTGGCTGCCCATTTATTCTGCTGTGAGTCACATTATTGCTCAGGACTCTGCTAATCCTTGGGGTAAAGGCTGAGAAGCTCTGTGACAGAGTAAATAGAGCACATTGTGTGGTGGAGACAATGATACAGGCCACTTAGTCATTTGTGGAGGAAGGGATTATCTGAGGACATGTCTGACCATGATGGTGTTATGTAAACACGCCAGGAATAAGCCTTGCACTGAGCCATTGGTCCATTGAGCCAGAAATGATGTTGATTTCTGATAGTGAGTGTCAGGACATAAGCCAAGCTGGAGCTGGTGTGGTTTGCAGTGTACCAAAGCGTTGAAGGACCTGGCTCTTGAAATTTGTACATTGAGAAACTGAATTATTTTCTTGTATTGAAACAGTTTGTACAGTCACTTTTCTGCCAGTAAAAGGTCTGAACTTGTCCAAAGCACCTGTTATGAATTCAAGTGTGCAGAGGGATGTAGCTTCATTTAGAAGAATGGGAGAGATTTGCCTCTTCCTTCTCCTCCTGCTCAAACAAGGAATGAGGACTGAAGGGATGAGGGATTCCATCTTTAAAAAAACCGTATCTAAATCTGCCAGCAGTACAGTAGTTCCTATTTCCCAGTCCTGCAGTGTGGGCCCTGTGTAACACCAGCCTGTTGTGACTGAAAATGAATTGTTTGGGCAGCCCTGTGTGCCCTTGGCTTGGCTGCACATTTGTGCCCCCTGGAATGGTCAGCACTGGAGTTCTTCTCCCTCAGCAGCTCAGAGATTTTACGTTCAGTTGATAGAGAAAGGCAGCAGGGCATCTCAGAAACTCTCCTTCTGAAAAAACCAAACACTAAAACCTTCTTTTATTTTCTTTAAAGAAATCACTTCAGAAACAGAGGCCCTTTGTGAAAAACCAGAAGATGACACAAAGGAGATGATAACTCAGGACCTGGACACCAAGAATGCCCCAGAGCAGCAGCCTGAGGTATTTTCTCTTTCACTTCTTGTTCAGACTTGCAGGGTTTTGGGAGGAACAGGCTCCTTTATGACCTGGAAGATTCCAAGCAACCTTCTTTTTGCTGCTTTTGAGCACCACCTTGACTGATAGAAGTGGGTCTTGGTGAAGGACTGGGATGCACAAATGACAGCAGGGGCATGGACCAGCTCAGGAAAACCTCAGGGCAGAACCAGATGACAAGTGCATCTTATTCTGTGGAGGGAGAGCAGGACAGTTCGGAAATAAAGGCTGGAACTGTGTGGGTGTGACTGATCTTAAAACCATCATAGACAGAAGAGCCACAAGGCTTTAGTGGCTCTGTGAATAGTGATGGAAACTGCCCTCCTGCTTCTGAAAAAATTCAGTGACTTTTTATTCATAGGTTTCATTTAATACTAACAGTGTTTAAATGCTACCCGCAAACCAACAAATTTATGCTTCTTCTGTAGGGCTCAGTTTTGTTTGCTGACCTTTCTAAAATGCTTGTGTGCTTCTCTTGAAGGGGATTTGTGCACTATCCCAGAAGAAACAGGAGCCTGCTCTACCATCAGTTAAGGATTACAGTCTCTCAGAGCTGTTGTCCCAGCTGGATTCGGGGATTTCACAGACTATGGAAGGCCCTGAGGAGCTCAGCCGCAGCTCTTCTGAGTCCAAACTTGCCTCCAGTGACAAGAGGCTTTCAGGAGTTTCATCTGTGGATTCAGCTTTTTCATCCAGAGGATCCCTTTCCCTTTCCTTTGAACGGGAGAGTTCAGGTAATGGTCAAGTTTTCCTTTGTAGTTGTTTGGATTGGGGCATGGGAGTCAATGGGCTGGAGAGTAGAATAACATTCTGGAAATTACTGTTAGCCTTGCTTTCTCTTGCTGTCAGCACTACAAATTTGTTTACTGGAGGTAGTTATTTAAAAGGAAAAAAATAAAAACAAAACAAAAAAAACCCTATGTGGTTCCCAAACATGATCTAATGAGAAATAATAAATCTCATTTAGTTTTTTAAAGGAGTAAACTCCCATTAAAGCAATTACAGAATCAGTCATGTAGAGGTTGGTTGGAAGGGAGGTCACTACTAGTCCAGCATCCTGCTTGACATGGGATTAAAGCCACTTGCCCAGTCAGGTCAGCTGAGTTTGTGGCTTTTTCAGTTATACTAAGCCTAAACCTCAAGACTTTATTTTTTGAGAGGACTCAAGCCACCTTCTCAGCAGCCCCTGGGGCCATTGTGATAAAGACCCCCTCACTTTTACTTTTCATTTCAGGGCTGCAAACCCCAGACATCTGTTTTCCAGTGAGGTAAACAATGGTTAGTGCAGGGAGATCAACCACAACATCCTTTGGTCTTCATGCCACAACAAAGGGAGTTAGTGGGGGCCCAAATCTGACCTGAAAATGTTCTGGGACTCCTGTGGAGCAAGGGGTATGAATTGCTGTGCAGGCAGCTCATTGCTGGGGGGGTATAGTTTGATGGGTGTCAGAATTGTGGTGTTGTCTTTTCAATAGAATCTTAGAACAGTTTGGGTTGGAATGGACATTTAATGAGCATGGACATCTTCAAATAGCTCAAGCTGAATGTGTTCAGGGACGGGAAATCCACCACCTCTCTGGGCTCTGGGCAGCCTGTTCCAGTGTTTCACCACCATGGTAAAAGTGGTAATCATGGTAAAATGTTTTTCATGGTAAAAAAATTTTCTTCCTTGTATCCATTTAGATATTGGTACCACAGACATACAGAAGAGGAAGCTAACGGAGGCGATTTTATCCGGAGATACCAGCAAGCTGATGAAGATCCTCCAGCCTCAAGATGTTGATATTGTTTTAGATGGGAACTCCAGCCTTCTGCACTTGGCTGTTGAAGCAGGTCAAGAAGAATGTGTCAAATGGCTCCTGCTGTACAACGCCAACCCTAACCTCACCAACAAGAAAGGGTCCACCCCTCTTCATATAGCCATTGAGAAGAGATTTAAAAGCATTGTGGAACTGATTATGGCCAGGAAAATCAACGTCAACGCCAAAGACGAGGACCAGTGGACCGCTCTCCACTTTGCTGCCCAGAACGGGGATGACTTCAGCACCAAAATGCTGCTTGACAAGAACGCGTCCTTAAACGAGGTGGATTTTGAGGGCAGAGCCCCCATCCACATAGCCTGCCAGTACGGCCAGGAAAACATCGTGCGCATCCTGCTGAGGAGAGGCGTCAAAGTCAACATCAAGGGCAAGGACGACTGGGTGCCCCTTCACTACGCCGCCTGGCAGGGCCACCTACCCATCGTGAAGCTGCTGGCCAAGCAGCGCGGCGCCGACGTCAACGTGCAGACCGTGGACGGGAGGACCTCGCTGCACCTGGCCGCCCAGCGGGGTCACTACCGCGTGGCCCGGCTCCTCATCGACCTGGAGTCGGACGTCAATGTGCGCAACGGGCTCCTGCAGACTGCTCTGCACATCGCCGCTGAGACCGGCCACACCAGCACCTCCAGGCTGCTCCTCAAGCACGGGGCAGACATGGAGGCCGCCACGGCCGAGGGGTACACGGCCCTGCACTTGGCGTCGCGCAGCGGCCACTTGGCCACGACGAAGCTGCTGATGGATGAGAGGGCCAGCGTGCTAGCCAGAGGGCCTTTAAACAGGACAGCGCTGCACCTTGCCGCGGAAAACGGGCACTCTGAGGTGGTGGAAGAACTTGTCAGTGCGGAGAATATCGATATTTCTGACAGCGAGGGGTTCACGGCTCTGCACCTGGCCGCGCGAGGGGGGCACGCCAAAGCGGTGGAGGTTCTCCTCAAGCACGGGGCCCACACTGACATGCCGAGACCCAAGGGTCAGGCCCCGCTCCCTCCTGCTCAGCACAGCAGGAATAGCTCGCTCACGGTGTTGTTAAGTGACACTTAAGCCAAAGGTGCCCAGTGGTGCTTTTTTACCTGGTGTGAGGAGGCTGCTGGAGCTCAGGGCCTTCTCCAGCCACGCAGGGATGCGCTCACCGGCGGTGGCAGATGATGGACTGAGGTGTTTGAGTGGAACTGAGACCAGGTACTGGAATCTGCCGTGGTCTGTGTCACTCATTCCATGCCTGCCCACCCTGCCTGGATCCGGACATTCCCCTCCCCAAGGACATTGTGAGAGAAGGATGCAACTTGTGTGCTCTCCCTGCTTTGTTTTTTTTTTCCTTATGTGCCAAACTAATTTAAGAACTAACATTATGCTTTTTTTTATTTTCATCAAAGCAAAAAGCAAAAAAAAAAGATGGCATAGATTTGTGGTTCATTATTTTCATCAAAGCAAAAAGCAAAAAAAAAAAAAGATGGCATAGATTTGTGGTTCATTGATATTTTGGGCTGAAAGCCACCAGTGTAGAATAAGCACAACAGCAGTCTGCTGGAAAATAATGCAGGAGTTGAGGAAAGGGCTGTTTAAGGTACAGTTAATCACATTTCTGCTACGTTTTTTAATGAAGACATTGATTACAGATTTCCACATACTCAAAGTTTATGAGGCAGACTTAATAACAAGGCAGGATTAAAAAAAAATTAAGCAGAAGTAAAAGCTTAACACTGCTATCTTCATGTACAGTACTCCCTTGTAAGTATCCTGAGATCAGTAAACTGGATTAGGTGCTTAGTGGTTTGTCTTAAATGAGCAAGTAAAGAGCTGAAATTCGTACTGGACTGGAACTGGATGGTCTGTTCTAACACCATTGTACCAATTTGTAAAACACTGTTTGGAGAGGTTGATGATAGAATTGATATACTGTGTATATAGGATTTCTACCTGTTGTACGCTTTTTTCTACTGAAGAAAATAGATTGCTTAGAGTGGGTATGTTTTAATACACCTTTTAATTTCACTCTTTTCGAAGTACAAATGTGGCCTGTTATTAATAAAAAAATTGTGTTCCACAACTTTGTCTGTATTTTGGAGTTGATAAAGCAACTGAAAACCCATTGACCAACAACAGCAGAACACAAATATCATGTGTTTAGTGATCATAGAATGGGTTAGAAGGGACCTTAAAGAGCCCCTGATCTGAGCAGGGACACCTTCCACTAGATCAGGCTGCTCAGAGCTCCATCCAGCCTTGTCTTGAATCATGCTGAAGCCCAAACTGTTGACATGTAAGGCTGCCCTCGGTTTTACATTCCCTACAGCTTTACAGAAAGCCAGGAGCTTGCAGGAATGGGAGGTGTTTGTTATTTACAGAACAAAATTGTAGAATAAAGCCTCACCTAACCTAATCTTTATGCATGCAACAGATTGATGTACAACTGGGATGGTTTCCTCTTATGCTGTAGCTGTTAGTGGGGAATGAAATGGTATTAAAAAGTAGATGGTGAAGCCGTGCTCATGCCACTACATGGAGGTTACAAAGCAATGCCACTCTTAGCAGAGCATGGCAGTCCCAGCAAGCTCCTAAAGGTGCTGACAGTGGAACTTCTCACTCAACAAACAACTGTCATCTTCCTGCTTCCTTCCACTTCTTTGGAGACCAGTGAGGTGGCCATGTTTCATTAAGCTGTGCCTAATCACTGTCTCAATATAGCAAATTCAACCACAGACCACTTGGTCTCTCAAGCTTAAACACTTGGCTTAGTCTAGCACACACCATTCCCCTTCTATTTCATAGTCTCCTGAACAGTGAGATTAAAGATACTTAAATCCCAGTGCTTGCCTGAAGTGCAAAAGAGCTGTAAGATCAGGTAACAGCAGTCTTGCACCTCCTAATAAAGGTGGTTAACACCAGCAAGGCAAAGGGAAAGTACACTTATAAAATGCTTTTAAAACAGCTCAAACACTGCTTCTCCAGTGCATTCCTTCAGTGCCTAATAATAATAGTACATTAGCTTCTAATTAAACATGAGGCCACACTCATGAGTCTTTATTTCCATGCTGTCTTTCACAATAACAGGCACCAGCTATGCATTACAGGGAAGGCAACACAGCTGGCACTAGACAAAAAAAACAAAGGATTGCAATGACATGCTGCCAGTATTGCAGTATTGGAGTGGGTATTTTTCCTTGTGAACCAGCCTTCCTTGGGGGCAGGAGGGGTGAGGGGGGTGCTAAACTGGCACTAATGCAGTAATTAGGAATTACTGTTTTGTAAAGGTCTCCTACGGGTGACTTTTCTAGTCCTATGTGCACTCCTCTGACTTAGCTGAAGTCTCTGGCTGTTGACCTAAAGCTTACAGGCATTTCTTTGTCTCTTTCCAATTTCAGGTGTGTTGCTTCAAAAAAACTCTGTAGGCTTGGGAGGTGGGTTTGAGGTGCTGTGTGAAGGGCTCCATGGAGCTGAGCCTGCTCCAGGTGCCCCAGCTGCTCCCTTGTAGGTGAGAGGGCTGAAAGATGAACATCAACCCTTCCTGCTCACCTCCAAGATCAGGCAGAGGCTGCTTGCAACTCTCCCTGCTCACCTCCAAGATCAGGCAGAGGTTGTTTGCAGGGTTTCTGCAGACATCTCATCCACTTCCTTCCTTCCCTCCTTCCATCTCATCCATGGGCTTCTGACCATGGCCCCGGGTGGCTATTTCCTGGGAGAAACATAGCCCAGTATGAAACATAAGAAAAAATGATACAGTGAAATGCTTTTCATGACCATAACCTTCACCTTTTCATCTCTAGATGTGGTTTTTCTGCCTGCACAGCTCTGGTGGCACAGTCTGGGCTCCTGCCAGCACCCACTGGTGCCGTCTCCCCGGGCAGGAGCCCCAGCATTGGGAAGGTGCCTCACACCATCCCCATTCCTGACTCCTCCATCCCAGCCTCTGCCCCCAGGGGAGACACAGCCCCTGCTGCATTAACCTGTCTTAGCAGCAGTTTGTTCCCAGCACAGGCGGCTTTATTTACCTGCTGCTGTGTTTGTACAGGCCTCGAGAGGACTCGACAAGCCTGCGGTTCAAACACGCTGCTGCTGCTGCTGCTGGAGGTGGTGCAGAGGGGAGAGAATTGCTGGGTGATTGCAAAGAGGCCCCGAGGCAAACCTCAGCCCTTTCATTCCTCCTCTCTTGCACCACCTTGGCTCCGCTCAATATCAGGCTTGCAAGAAAAACAAGGCATGTGGGAGCTGCTCTGCCAGGCCTGCCTTAGCAGAGGGCTCTGGAGGAGGGGAGATCTCCTCTCCCTCCTTTAACCCCAGCTGGGCGGCATGGGGTGCAGATCAGCTAATGGGTGTCTCCAAAAATCCCAGGCAAAGCCTTCAGGTGCTAAAGTGCTCATGGGGTTCAAAGCTGTGTTACCTCTCTGGCTGTCTCTGGGCTCAGCTGTTGAACAGATCCCGTTGTCCCTGTGTTTTGGGGAGGGAGCATCCAGCCTTTCCTCTTCCTTGACTTCCGATGTGTTTCTTTGGAGGAGACCCACAAAGTAAGGAGGACAGAGCAGCGGTGTGAAAAACGCCAATCACTTGTTTTTAAAATTTTAAAAGTTTAATGGTAATAAAATGGTTATAAAAATAGTAATACAATTAGAGTAATAATAATTTGGACAATTTGAATTAGGACAATATGAGACAATAAAGACAAAGAGTTACAGACATCTGAGTACATTTTTCTGGGCATCATGAACCCAAGAAATGACCCCTGTTAACAGAGGATTAACCCTTAAAAGCAACAGCCTGTTGCATATTCATACACCTCATCCATGATGCATAAATCCCATTCAAACACAGGATTCTGTCTGGTCAGTGTCAGTCTCTTCCTCTGAATCCTGACAGCACCTTTGAGGCGGGAAGAAGTTAGTTTCTTCTGATAATGGAGCAATAAATTCATTTTCTCTGAAAGATTTAGGTGTCCTGTGGCTGCTATCTCGCTGTGAGTCCTTTCTTTAAAAAAAAAGTAACTTACAGAGGATTGTTTCTATTTTAACAATTTTTTATAACCTAAAACTATATTTAACACAGTACTTAAGAGAATTAATACAGCATTGCTTTCTAACACAACACATACAATATTCATTTAATATTTGTGAAAAGCCAATCATAAAATACATGCATTTTTCACAAGTGGGTTCTTCAAGTCCTGGGGTGAGGGGGGTTGAGGGAAGATGCCCAGCTGCACTTTGCCTGTCTTGTTCTTTGGCCAAAATCACATGAAAGTGCACCCAGGTCTCTCCAAGAAGCCTGTAACAGCTTTGACCACACCAGTTTGGTATTGGAGAGGGATGGATCATTCACAGCACTGCTCCACTGCCTCCCCTCTCCCTCCTCTGGGACACTCTTCCATCCAGGGCTGTGGTGAAATGCCAAACCCAGGAATCACAGAATCATTCAGGTTGGAAAAGACCTCCAAAATCATTGAGTCCAACCATTTACCCATCACTGCCATGCCCACCACTACTGCCAGCCAAGCCAGGGAGAGGCTCAGAGCCCAAAGGGAGCGGTGCTGAAGCAGGGCACGGTGAGAGCACAGGAAGCCCTTTCCAGGGGAGGTGGCACAGGCAGATCCCAACACGTCCAGCTGGGCGTCAGGGGCTGTCACAGTGAGACACAGGGCTGGGAGGGCATGAGCTGGGATGGAAAGAGCAGGGTGGGGAGGCTGTGCCCTGGGGACACCCTGCAGAGGCTGGCACGACACCCAGCTGGGCTGGAAAACTCTCACTGCTGCACCAGAGGAGTCCTGAGCTTATAAACACTCAGCTGGTACTTGAGGAAGAATGGGATTTAAATCAGTGCTGCCACTCTGGTGTTTTTGAAATACTGTGGGAGGGGTTTGCTCTGCAGTGATGTGGAGCTAAGACTATTTAAAAGCTAAGAAAGAGCAACTTATGATCCGCACAGAAACACCTTGCCTGAGAGACTCGAGTAGAAACATGCAGGAGTGCAAGGCAAACACTCCAGCTGTGGCAACGAGAAGGGGAAGGATGTTCTGCACTCTCCCCTGGAAGAGCAGGCAGGAGCCCGTTTGCTCTGCCCCAGAGGCACAGAGTAACCCTTGACAGGAGCAAGGGCCGTGGGCCAACTCAGAGCATGCACAAGGAGAGAAATCTGCCTGACGAGTCTCCCCCACCCCAGTCTCCACTGCCTGATCAGATCAGAGGAAATAAATCCTGGCAGAGCCAGTTTTCACAGGAGTTCATGCCCTGACCCTGCCTCAACAGGGAGCGGGTCCAATGCGTTTCCCTTTTATCTATTTAAATAGAATTGCTTGTCTTAGTCCACTAACAGGCAGAACATGCCAAGTCCTGTGCTGAATTACTGATGTCTGCTGTGTTTTAAAACCCTCAGTGAGGCTGGCTTTGCCCCAGCATTGCCTTGCTTTTGCAAAGATGCTTAGCTAGGGGCATTGTAGGAGGTTTAGCAGGGCACAATTATAACTGACATTGGAAACTTCTATCACACATCCAAAAGCACACGTGCAGTGGGGTTTAGGCATTTGCAAAATCAAAGTCTAGACATTTGTGGTGAATGTAAAAGCTGACTTCAGCCTAACCTCTGCCAGTCTCCCAGCTCACAAAAGACTACATCTTCCTTTAAAAAAATGTAAGATTTAAAATCTATTCAGCAGATCTTGAAGAAGATGCTGGATGCCCTGAGATTAACTCAGCCTGACCACTGACTTCCCAAAGCAGAAAAGCCTTTATTCCCCACATCTTGACATAAATCCAGATTCTGATGGTGATTTACTAAAGAAAGGTGGTACTGCTGCATTGTTCACCAAGCCAAACTGCTCTCAGAATCATCTCTGTTCTCCTGACACATTTCTCACTGCACCAATTCCCAGGGAAGAAGTTTGCTTTAGTGCAGCAAACCAGGGCAGCCAGTGCAGATGCAGACAAGCTCTTGGGCCACAGCTACAACCCACAGTCTCTCCCTCCCTTTCACCAGCATTTTCTCTGCCAAAAAGCTCCTAGCTGTATGTCATTTCCAAAGTAAAAATCTTTGCAGAGTTGGAAACTGAGGGGTTCATTTCCCATCCTTGTCTCTGCCAGCTCTGGGGAAAGAGAGAGCTGCAGAATTGCTCCTGGCATCCTGTCCTGGGCTGACTATATGATGCTTTTATCTCCAATTTCTCGCTCTGTTTTGCTGAATAGTAAGTTTTGCACCTTTAAGATGTGTTCCAGAGAGTGCAGAGGGGAGAGAAGAAGCAGCAGTTTGTTTTCAGACACTGCACTCACTCCTCCACATTCCTGCTCCTGACTGTGCTGTCTGCGGAGGGACAGGCAGCAGGACAGAGCTCTCTTTTGCTTTTAGTTAGTTTAGCTAGCTGAGGCAAAGAAGTTCCCTGGACTGTGGGGTTTTTTCCCTTTTATTTGGAGCTGTTCAAACCTGCTCTGGCCTGAACACCCAGCAGAGCACCGGCAGCTGCACCTGAGGCCACCACGCTGGGCCTGGCCTGTGACATTTCCAGCACTGATCAGAGACTGAGTGAGCTCAGCTACAGCCCATGGAGGGACTTTCTCAGTTTGTCATCTCTTTTGAAGCAGCAAGGGGTTTTATTGTTTAATATTGTTTAAGTTTTATTGTTTAATAAACAGGGTTTTTTCCACTTTTCTCCAAGGAGGTGTTTTCTCCCGGACTGGTTGTGAGGAGGGGCCGATTGAATCTGCTTTCCTAGAGGAGCCCCTTTGGGGATTCTCTCCCAGATTTGCTCTGAACCAGGACAAATCCCCATGGCCGTGCCAAGGACACAGCCCCAGACATGCTCTCAGCACAGCACCCTGTGTTTCCTTCCCAGAGGCCTGCCAGGATGAGGCAGCCCTGCAGCAGCCCTTGGCCCCGGGTGGCAGCCAGCTCAGCGTGTGCCAGCAAGCTCTGTGCTACAGCTGACTCTGCTCACAGAGCTGGCTGGGCTTTGCCAGCCAGCTTTTGGCAGGGAGGCGGTGTTGGAGATGCCACTGGACTTTATCCATTCATTTCTCCTCATTAGTAACCAAAACAGCCACTCCAGCCAGGGTGAAGGCTGATGGTGAAGGCTGTTGTTAATGAGCTGTGCTGGCAAGCACACCCACCAAAGAGAAAGGGCTGGGGAGTCATCCCAGGACCAGCCTGTGCCACTGGGCACACCTGATCCTCCTCCCTCTGAGCTTCCCTTCCCTCTCAATTAGCTGAGAGGTAACTCAGCTTCTCCTTCCTGGAGGAGTTAAAAGAAAAAATAAACTAAAAGGCCAACAAATCAGCCTCACCCTGCTGGCAGAGCGTTGTGCCTAGAGGGGGTTCCCTTTTTCCTGAAGGGCAGGGGGGCAGCAGGGGTCAGGCAGAGGGTGCAGTGCCGTGGCACAGCTGGCCAAGCCCATCCTTGGAAAGAACTGTTTTGCTCCATGGATTTCAGCACTGTGCTGACAGACTCTCTAGCCTGAAGCAAGCCAAGAAAAGGTGCTCCAGGGGAGGCTGTCATTGCTTTAACAACAGCAGCCTGTTCCCAAGGCTGGAAAGAAGATTTTATGCATCTGAGTCTCATTAAAACCAGAGGGACACTGACCTATGGGACTTGGCCAGCATTGTGCTTGATGCCTGCAGACATCTGGAACTGCTCCTTCAAATGCCACCTCCTCTGCTCCCTCCTGGCCCACACTGCAGCATCCAGAAAAACATGTAAAGTCAGGTTGTTCCCATGTAAAATTCCCAGAACTGCTCTGAGGTGTGCCACAAAGTTTGTGCCACCACTTTGTCCCCTCTCTGGGCTGGCAGGCAGAGCTCTCCCAGTGTCACAAGGCTCACAGCAAGGCAGTGGGACTTCCCAGGGAAGGACCCAACCCACTGATCAACCCCATCTGGGCTGTTTGTGGAGAATCAACAGGACAGGGTGAGGTAGGAAGCCATGGGGATGGGATCTCCAGCCATTTCACCTTTTTAGAGTGGCTCTTTCCTCACTGCCCTCACAGGGACAGCTGTGGGGCCCTGCCCCTCCCTGCATAGGCACACACCTGTGCTCACTCACACAACACTCACTTCTTGTTTTCACACTGAAAATTCTCCACTTCTCACAGCAGGGAGCTCTCAGAGTGTTGTCATCTTATTGCAAAGGTTCCCATACCTTCTCAGTGATTGCTCATGTGCAGCTCCTTGCAGCACTGACTCCTTCTTCCTCACAGCACAGCTAACAAACTCCAACTCTCTCCTCACCCGAATAACCCCCTCCTTGATAGCACTCATCCTCACTGGACAGAGCTGTGGCCTGCTAAGGGCAGGCCTGTTCCTGATCTTTAGTGATTAATACAGCTGCAGCTCCTCAGGGGTGAGATTGCCTTCTGCACTATCTTTATTTTCTCACATTCTATCCCTCCACATCAGAGCACTACATCCACCAAACTTCCCCCAGCACAAGCAGGGCCATGGCTCTCATCTTTCAGGGGCACAAAATCACAAGGATGTGTCAGAACCCAGGACATCCCTCTGGCTGTCCAGAGCAGTCAAGACCCCTGCCAGGGGGCTCAGAGACCCTGGCACAGAGCCCAAGGTGCCTGTGGGTTTGATTATGACCCATGGAGCAAGTTACCAACCTTAGATGAAGATCAGCAAGCCACAACAGTTTAAGTAGAATAATAGTGAAGTTATCATGGGGTGAAAAAGTAGATTTTGGGGTTTTTGGTATGGGGGTTACGGAGGCAAGATGGAGGGAACTGGGCATGTCCAGCCTTTCTCCTTTTTCTTCTGGGCCTCCATCTTCTGCTGTGATGTTGGCACTTACAGATTGGTTTAGAGTAGAAGCTCACTGTCTAATATAGGTGATAGGTATTGGAAAGTAATTGTAAATATTGTACACGTAGTTTTTAGTATAAAAAGATAACATTGCCCCAGGGGCAGGCAGAGTGCCTCTGTCTTGCTGAATGGACCTCACCTGGACAGGAGAAAAAATTTTACAGATAAGATACAATAAACAACCTTGAGACCGAGAAACGAAGAGTTTCTGACTCCTTCTTCAAGCACCAGGCTGAGAAAAGAGACTTTCTAATATTTCTCAGGGTCACTCTGACAAGCTAATGATCCCGACAAGGATGGAGATGGCAGTGACTCATCTCTGCTTGTGCAATGCTTTGCTGACCTGATCCCACAGCAGTCTGCAGCTCTCCCCTTTGGCTACTCCATCCCAGCTCCCTGAGGTCTAGCAGAGCATCCATGGGGCTAAAAGCTGCCTCAGGGTGTGTCCTCAGGGTTGGAGTTTGTTGTGACACATCACAACCCCATAATCCACTCCCGTGGGACACTGCTGCTGTCAGAGAGGAATCAAATCCCATCTGCAAAGAAAGAGGAAAAAACACTCAATTCCTCAGCCATGAACATTGGTTTGGTTGTTCCCAGCTCAGAAAGCACAATCTGGATGAGACTAGCATTCCTCAAATTTGGTTTTGCCTCAAGAGTTTCCTGTATTAAAAGCCTGAGGAAAAATCAAATGATTCCTCTCTAAGAAGTTAGGAAACACAGTGCTCATAGTGAAAATGCCATCTGCATCCCAGTCATTTATCACAGTGTCCACTTTATCTATAGTAAATTTTTAAATATTTCCAGAATCCTACACTGCTCTTCAATTACCATTAAAAAAATTATTAATAGATACATGTTTACTGTTATACATATCCAGACACATAAATAGATATGTGTGTGCACATATATATATTCACACACATTTAAAAACCCCTTGAAAGCATTTATTTGACAAGTCTAAAGGCATCCTGCCTTTGGATTCTGCTTCTACCCTGTCTTGTCATATATGTCATTTGTCATATTGACATATATTGTCATATATATCAATATCTCAAGATACCTAATAATATGAGAATTGAATATTTAATAATATTCAGTATCTCAAGATATTTAATAATATAACAAAATATCCTCTTGTCATATTTAATAATGTTCAATAAGTCATATTTACCCTCTTTTTAGCAGTCACATGAGACAGAATATAAACTCCTACTGATTCCCCTACAATGCTACTTGTTGACAACAGCTCCAGCCCTATCCCATCCCAACAACTCAAATCCAAACCCAGGTGCAAGGATTTGGGTCCAAAATGGTACATGAGGCTGCTGCTCCTGCACCACCAAAAACTAAAGGAGCTGCAGGTAATTTACTTACTTCTGGCCTCAGGTCTTTGCAGGGGTTTATTGTGGTTTGTTTGTGCCAGGCTGGATGGGGCTCTGAGCACCTGGTCAGTGGAAGGTGTCCCTGCCCATGGCAGTGGGGTTGGAGCTGGATGATCTTTAAGGCTCTTTCCAACCCAAACCATTCTGTGACTCCTCCCCTTGTCCCCCAGCTGCTTTCTCCACCATATTTTAATAACTGCAGCTCCTCTAAGGGTCATCCTTTGGCCCACAAAGAAGGGATTCATCAAGCATTTCTAACTTCCATTGCTGACATACGTGTGCACACACACAGAGTGGGAAGTTGCAGAGCTACATTGCTTTTTATTAAGCCTCTTCCTGCCCTTCTGCTGTTTTCCTTTACTCTAAGGCCCTGAATGTATCCCAGATTAATAAAATTCACCAGGAATCAAGATACAAGTGGCAAAACCTTCCAGCCAAACAGATGAAGACTTCCAGCAAAGTTAGGTTTATGTATCTCAGCTAAAATTGTCCCCTTGCCCCTGGTGAGTGCCAGGGGCTCTGTGCCAAGCCCTGGCCACTCCTCACCAGCCACTTCTCATGCCAGAGGATTATGGCTTCCTCGAAAGCCTCCTGAGAGCCTTCAATTATCTTCCTTGATCAGATATCAGAGCTCCTGTGCCAGCAGCAAGCATTGGGAACAGACCCAGCTGCAGGAAGAGTCTCTCCTGAGCAAGGCACTGATGTCCTGCAGGAACAGCCAGCCCCAGCAGCTTCACAGAAAGTTTAATTTCTTGAGAGGTCTGTTCTGGGAGAGGCATAGCCCAGCTCTTGAGAGATACTAATTTTCTGGAAAAATGCTTTTGCCCAGGATTTTTCTCCTGGGAATCTGAAAGGCTATGAGAGGCCTGAGAGAAAAGGAAAACAATTCTTATCTCATTTGCTTCTCCTGTGTTGTGCTCATGTGGAATGTGTTTGGAGATTGTTTACCCACAGGTGATTGTTTCATTGGATTCTGCTGTGAGTTGTTTTCACTCATTGGCCAATTGGGGCCAAGCTGTGTCAGGACCCTGGAAAGAGTCAAGAGTTTTCATTATTATCCTATTAGCATTCTGTAAGTATCTTTTCTGTTTTCTTTAGTATAGTATAGTATTCTTTAATATAATGTAGTATCATAAAACAATAAATTAGCCTTCTGAGAACATGGAGTCAGATTCATCATTCCTGCCTTTGTTGGGGCATCCTACAAATACAACACTGGGGCTTTGGGGGCTCTGCTGCTCCCCAGGACACCATGAGAATTGAGTGAAATGGAAGAGGGAAGTCATTGCTGCTGCAGAAACCTGCCAGAAGGCCAGAGCCAGCCTCAGTTTTTGGGTTTGGCTCCCCCTCCAGTGCTTTTAACTCCTTAAAGCTCTTCCTGAACAACCAATCCAGCCCTCCAGTTTTGCACAAAAGGCATTTGGCCGACAGCAGGGAAGTTAAGATGTCAGTACAAACACATCTGATGCCAGCAGAGTTTGGCTGCAGATCCGAGTTGTGACACAATTAATACCTAACAAGGATATAAATATTATATTGTGACACATGCAAGATCACCAGGTTTCCACAGAATATGTTGTTGTTGAGGAGCCAAGAAATAATCCTTTAACCATGGATTAAATTCAGTGTTATTTGACATCCCATCCTTCAATCAAGCCATTAAGAGAACCTGGGACAGGAAGATTTCCTCACCAGAAAAAACTCACATCTGGGTGAGATATTTTCTAGCATACACGAAAATAAGAATTTATGAGGCTCTCTGAGGAATGGCTGCTCCAGTCTTATGTCTGCTTTGTGCCTAGGCTGCATTAAATGCTGATGTCTTGTCTGAAAAAGATCATTAAGCTGCAAGTATATCTGTCCTGTCTTTCTTTCAACTCAGTCTTAGCTGCAAACTTCACCCACCAGACTTTAGGCCAGCTCCTAAATGCCCACATTTGGTGTCCCTTGAAGCAGCACTTGCAGGGGTGTTGTCACTGCAGGGTGACCCAGCAGTGACATGTGGCTGTGCCTGCAGTCACCACACATGCCAGGGGTCCAGCCTGCCCTTCCTTTGGTCAGGTGTGCGAGCTGCCACTGCAAGGCTGCTTCAGCCTCTCTTCATCCCCTGCTCCTCTTCTGGGCCCTGCCCTTTGAGTCGTGCTGAATTCATGCACCCAGAGCTGGAAGGTGAATCCTCAGTGACTCACAGGGCAGGGGAGGGAGGGAAATGAACACAAAGGACAGCCTGTGTTATTTCAGCCCTGTCCAGTGGAGATTTTCTCTCCCCTCTGTATCTCCAGAGGCTGGAGAGGTCTCATTCCCTGGAGAAGTTGGTTCAGTGTTTTACAGCTGCCAACATCCTCTGTAACTCATTCTGTGACCCTGCACAGTCACTACAGTGTTTTTCTTCTCTCTGCCACCTACACTGGAGGTCCACAGGGATCCACCTTGCACTTCCTCCTATCTTAGCTGAGTTATTAAGGATCTCTCTCTCTCTAGCAGCAGCAAAATGGGGACAGACACGGCCAACTTAGGAATTCAGTGAAAAGAAAGCCAACTCCTGTAACAGAAATGTGGAAGAAGAACATCAAGAAGAGAGCTGGAAATGAAAAGCACATTGTGGAATTATGCAGCATCCCTGCAACCAAATCAGTTATACAACTCCTTGTGAGGGCACCTATTTGCATTATTCAGGAGGTATTAATTACACAACTCTTAATTTTTCCTTTTGAGACTTTGCCATTGCAGCTCAACACATCCAGCAGGTAACCCAGCAGTGCTTTTCTGCCTCCAACACAGCCTATTCAGTTTTCTCCTCCTACCTAATTATGACAATTACTTTCTTATCCTCCTCCTTTATTTCCCTTGACTCCCATTGTTCGAGCCAGCCATTACATCTTTAATGTTCTGTACCAAAGTTGTTCTGTGCAGACCCCACCCAGGGCAGCACCATGACATCACCTGGTGTCAGGTAACAGCTGAAATCAGCTCTCCACCGGGTGTTTTTCTGACAGCTCCTGAGAAAAAGGAGGCTGTGGGTTTGTTTTGTTTTCCTCTGTTTGCTGCATCTCTCCCTGGCCTCCTCTTGCCATCCATTCCTGCTGGGAACATGCTGGATGAACATGGGTGTGTGGTCTCAGAGGCTGTTCCAGGAGTGAGAGGGATCCCGAGGAAGGGCTCAGCCCACTGCCCCAGCACAGCATGCCAGCTTCTCAGAGCTGAAATCCACAGCACCAAGGGTCTGAGCATCCCCCAGGACCCAGAGTGCTCCCTCAGCAGCACCAGGCAGCAGGGCAGGGGCTGCTCCCACACATCCAGGGCAGGGGCTGTGCTCAGCCCACAGCAGGAAACATTCTTACCCATTAATTATTGGGAGCACCAACAGAGGACCCAAAAAACCACATTTGCAAGGGATAGAAATACCTGACCAAACCAGAGACCATGAAACCAGAGCAAACAGGGCCACCAGCTACACAATCACAGTTGTTTAGGCTGTTCATGAAATATAAATTTTTATAGCCAGATTGAATGCAGCACACGCAACTTCAGGTATCCCTGCAAGTGTGCCAAAGCTCCCCCAGCAACCAGTGGAGAAAATGAAACAAACACTGAATTTATTCATCCATTCTACCTTTCTCAGTCTGGGGCTGAACCCCTGGGGAAGGGAAGGGAAGGGAAGGGAAGGGAAGGGAAGGGAAGGGAAGGGAAGGGAAGGGAAGGGAAGGGAAGGGAAGGGAAGGGAAGGGAAGGGAAGGGAAGGGAAGGGAAGGGAAGGGAAGGGAAGGGAAGGGAAGGCCAAATCCCTCCTAGGTTGCCTCCACTGTGTTGTTAAACAGCCCCAGGAAAGCCCAGCAGTGAGAAGCTCCTGGGACACACCTCAGGGCAACAGTGGAGCTACAGGAGGGTTTTGGTGGAGATGGAGCACTGGGCTCACGCTTGAGTTTACAGGGAGGCAGAGGAGTGCAGGAGCAGCAGAGCCAGGTGTCTCCTCTGGTGGGTCCTCCTGGGCAGAGAGCTGCTTGTAAGAGATTGCTGGCAAAGCAGACTGTCCAGAAGGGTGGGTTGAGCTGCCCAGGCCCCTGGGCTAACCCTGAGGTTGGGTTATGCTTGTGGACATGAGTCCAGAAGGAACCAAAGAGCTGAGTCCAACATCCTGCTTTTAGCAGGGACTAAAGCCCTCCAGTGAGTGCTGCTGTCTCTGGGGGTAATTGTGTGATCCATCCTGAGCTAACAGTGCTTCTTTAGGCTCCTGTGTCAGGGTTCTGCCTCAGCAGAAGATGACCTAAAATGAGTCATGGAGGAAGTTTCTGGAAGGTTGGAGACACTGGCTGAGGATTCCTGGGTGTAGGGAAGGCTCCGAGCTGGAGGCATGCCAGGTGATCTGGGTGCATTGGGTTTGCACGGCAACATTTTGGGGGTTGGGTGGCTTCTATGAGAAGCTGCTAGAAGCTTCTTTTGTGATCAAAAGAAATAACATGAGCAATGTTACCTAGAAGATGAATGCAAGCCAGTGGTCACCACAGGAACAAGTAATTTATTGCAGTAACACTTAACATCCTTTTGTCCTAAACAAGGGTTCCTGAGTCAGCATTCCTATAATGAGGCAGTTCTCACTTCTCTTCACAATGAGGAAAACTGCTTTTCTGAGACCTAACACCCATCTTGCCCTTGTCTTAAGCCTAGACCACAAACCCATCTGCTTTTACCTGTCACAGACATCTTTTATGAAAAATCCTTTCCTTAGGATTTTTTCTCCTGAGAAGCTGAAAGGCCTCAGGAACAAAATGTAAACAATGGTTATCTGCTGCTGTGGAATGCAACAGGTGCATCTGTGATTGGCCCATGTTGGATGTTTCTAATTAATGGCCAATCACAGTCAGCTGGCTCAGACTGTCCGAGACAGAAGCTTTGTTATCATTCCTTATTTTTCTATTCTTAGCCAGCCTTCTGATGAAATCCTTTCTTCTATTCTTTTAGTATAGCTTTAATATAATATATATAATAAAATAATAAATCAGCCTTCTGAAACATGGAGTCAGATCCTCATCTCTTCCCTCATCCTTGGACCCTTTTCAACACGGTCACATTTACCCTGTAGTTTGCTTTTCATGGGTGCAAATCAAAATACCTGCTCAGTATACAGAATATACACAATTAGCTGAATCTGGCCCAGAATAATCACACTGGATTACACCAGGAGGCACTGGCTGGTTTTAGCCTTACAGTAAAATCTCATCTGCCTTCTGAGCCAATCAAAGACATAAATCAGCCCTTATCTTAGCCAGACAGGCCCTGCAGATGCTCATGTCATATCAAACTCTTCAGCTTCTGCTCTCAACACTCTAATCCAGTGATGTTGAGCTGAACCTAAGTGAATTATGACCCTTTTGCCCCAGGTGATGCTGACTCTTCACTTTTATGGCACTACAAGAACCGAACAGAAATTACAGCTTTGAGAGCAGCCTGAGCCCTAATGATGGGGTGATATCCTTGCTTACAGGCCCTGAGCTGGCACAAAATGAATAAGGATTCTTCATCCACAGGGTAGTCATCCTATTTGTAAATGTCCATCAGGACACAGCAGAACAGGACATAAATCCCAAGAGATCTTGAGCCTGTGATAAACCAACCCCATGAGCATCCTGCTTTCTGCCATTGCTTTAAAAAAGAAAAAAAACAGAAAAAAACTTCAGAATTTTTTCACTCCTGAAGAAATCACAGATAATTCAGGACGACACCCTCACTTTTGCTTGTTTGGCCTTGCAGGCACAGAGACATATGGATCCATGCAACTTTTTAGTCCCTGAGTTTTCCACATGGTTGCTCAGACACAGGAGCCTCAACCCCCCACCCACGTGGCACCAGGGCTAATCCAAGCCCAAAGGCAGTGGAAACGCCCCAGAAAGCTCAGGGCAGGGCCAGGGCCTCATTCAGCAGGATCTGAGGAGTTTCCTGTTTTACCACGAGGTAAATCCAGGAGCCTGGGATCAGAGCCTGCTCAGCGTCCTGAAGGGATTAGAGCTTTCCATAGGGATGAGCTGCCAGAGGTCCTGTGCTAAGATGAGGGCCAAGATTAGGAACAGCAGGGTTGGTGGAGTCCAAGTGATCCACAGAGCTCCCAAGCAGGAGGAGGGCAGGCATTAAAACGAGCCAGTGACTTTTTGGGGTGTTTTGGGATGAGGCAGGGACTCCCACATTTGTGTCTACGGGCACACAGACAATGCTTGGGTTGGCAGAGCCTGTTTTCCTGCTGGGATGGGCCCAGTGGGAAGGCAGGTGGGAGATGGTGGGTGCTGGTATCAGGGTTATTTAGCCCTCCTCACCATCACTGTCTGGCCAAACTCACCATCAGCTCCACCCACGGGGCCTTCCCAGCTCCCTGTTCAGGCCACACTGACTCCACTTTGCCCAGTGCTACCAAACCTCCAGCATCTGCTGCCTCCTCATCACCCCTTGGCAAACTGCAGCCCTCTGTTGCATATCAAAGGAGGAGGATCCAGCAGGATTAAGGCTCAGAACAATGCATGGGAGATCTTAGCCTGCTTCTGAATCATTCAGGGCTGGGAGGCTGGATTAGAGATGGTGCCACTGGAAGCCAACAGCTCCTGCTTTTTTTTTTCTTTTCTTTTCTTTTTTATTTTTTTTTTTTTCTGGGGCTGGGATGCTACTCCATGGCATGGTAGTTTTTAAATACAGGTTTGGCACTTTATCCCAAAAGTCTAGGCCAAATGATAAATCCTGGAGATTTGCATAAACACTGGTGTCAGTCTGGATGGCTTCTGTGTAACTGTGGGGCATGTGTGGATCTCCTGGGTATACAATAGCAGGAGCAAATAACTTAATGGGTCTGTTGTGAGTAAAGCCTGCATCAAAGGCTGGAGTTGAAGCCCTGATTAAGAAAACCAAGGGATGAAAAGCTAAGCTGATTTACACATTTTGCAACACCTCCCAAAGTAGAATGAGGGCTGCTGGTAATAGCAGCAAGCGTCTCCTGGTTTGTCTTGGGGCACAAAATGTTCTCTAGACAAACACAGGCAAGCCTAGAACCGGGCTTAATATTAGGGAAGGAGACAACTGAAGACCTCTTTATTGTTGTTTTCACTTTGGCTTAGAGCACTGCAGTGGCTGCTGTCCTGGCAGGAGATTATCAACACGCTCAGCACTCGCTGCCTGGCTGGTGCCTTGGCTTGGTCAGGGTGCTGCAGTCAGCACTCAGACATTGACACCTTTTTGCCCAGGCCCAGGAGGTCCACAGGGATCAGTTCAGGTTAACACCAGAGCCGCCTGCCCTCATCAGCACCACCTTTGCTCCTCAGTCCTGGCATGAGAAACCGTCTCAGAATCAGCCCCATTGCTCTTGTGGCACCACCCAAAGCCAGGATTTGTGGCCCTTGCTCTTGCTGCCTTGCTATCCTGGGCTATTCTGCAGCACAGGTGTGTCCTGACACCCACCAGACAAGATGTATCCAGGGAATTTATCCAAATCATCAGGGGAATTGTTTGGGAGCTACAAATTCCAGAGAACACATCCAGCTATCCCCCCACTCCCCCAATAGCAGATGTTGGCTTGGCCAACCCATCTGAATTTTTCCATTCCCAACTAATTCACTTTAAAATTTAAAAGTTTTTTTAGAGTTTCTAACTGAAGTTTTATCTTCTTTTCAAGGTCATTGTTATCTTTTACAGTTGGAGAACCTCTGTTGACTCTGAATGTAATTGCCTTTCTACTTCCAGCTGGCATTACTGAAAGGGCTATTGAACACGAAGCAATATGAACTGGGGTTTATAAAATTTACATTTTATTACAATAATCCTTCACATGAGAGGTACCTCTTCCTCTTTTATGTACCCCTGTCCACCTTCATGTGCAAATGTATTGCTCATGAATTTTAATAGATATTGGAAACGCACACTGGAGTGGGAACAGTCTTTTTTCACTGGCCACAAACACAATATGACAAGCACTAACATTTTTTTCCACCCTGCTCATTTTTTTTTTTGATCCTACCTTCTTATTTAATAATAAACCAGGCTGTGAACACATTGACTCATCTGTTGTTTTCTCAAAATAGTGAGAAGTTTTATTTATTTTTTTTAATCAGTAACTACCAGAGAAAGGAATGCCTCATAAGATAAAGGCATTTAATTAGTTTGTTTGCTGTTAAGAAAAATATGTAGGTGGATGTGGGCGAAATGCCAAGCCAAAGTGGTCTGGCTTTGCTGACAGTTCAGCAAAAGAAAAAGATTAGACGTCATGGAAAAAATTACTCCCAGAACAGGAAAAGCTGGACATGGCACATATTTCTCTTCATGCTCCAGCTTTGTAACAGTAAAAGGAACCTCTAGCAGCAGCTAACAGAACATATTTAGTGTGCAAGAGGGCTGCAAGACAACAAAGCTGGCTGATTCACAGGCCTTTGGTAATTACATGACATTTCTTGCAAATCTCTTGCTCTTCACCAGTATTATTGTTAATAGCATTATAGCAAGAGCTACATTCCTTGTCTCCCCAGACTGCATAAAGGCCAACATGTCAGCACTGTGAACCTTTGGCTCCACTGTGCACGTTCCAGAGCAGACCCAGACATCAGGATACTTCCATTTATACCCCAGAGCACAGTACAAAGCAGAATAACCTTTTGGAACCAGGTTAGCAAACAAACAGCACTGTATCAATCGCCCTCATCTTGATTTCAATGCTGCTCACATTCCTGTGGACACAAAACACTCGAGGTACAACGTGCTGGAATCCCAAAACACAAACAAATCTAGAGAGCCCATAATGTGGCACAAGTCTGCTTAGAGTTTGGCCATTCTTGCTGAAGGCCAAATTTGCCACTGGACACCCTCTGTACCCTGTGCACAGTTGGGTCCTTCTGGTCTGCCAAGGAATTGCTCCCCACACTTGAGTTTGTGCCACATCTGAGGTGGGGTTGTGCCTGTCTGTACCAAACTCATCTCCAGGGCATTCCAGACAAAGCTTTCCAGCTGGCTGCTGCATCAGGAGAGTCTACCAGCATGTTTTGTGTACAGTCTCTTAATGCCAGTCATCCTTTACCCTTTAGACTTTTGTCCCAGATAACACCCAAACAGCTCCAAACCTTTCCTGAAATCCACGATTCTTATCGTGGTGACCCAGCTTTTTTTATGATCACTTAGCTCACTCCCATCTTTGGGATTGTTCAATCCATTTCTGTTAACCAGGAAGGATACTGAAATATCCAGTCTATTATTAGCTCCCATTCCTGAGATGAGCTGTCTCTCCCATGCTGGAGGAACCTGGCCACACAACTCCTTCTCCTGTTGACCTTCTTCTCTTGACCTTTGGGAGAGTGAGATGTCTGTTTACCACATGGTCCCATCCTTAGACAGTCATGACAGGGATTTTTATTTGTTTTTAAATCACCATGCATCCCTTTCCATGATGTAGGGATCTGTTACAGACCCTCACATTGTCACTATAGGACATGAAAGAACACACACACCACTGCTCTCAAGGTGAAGAAGAAAAGGCAAGTTTATTTTCTGACTCCAACATTTGTAGTTTTCCAAAAGTGACAGTGGATTGGAGGGTGACAGTGCCACCTCTCCAATGACACTGGACAAACCAACAGTCCATCAAATTTCTCCTCCTCTATAAAAGAATGCAAAACAATGAGTTATTTATAGCAAGTGTGTGAGAAAGTTCGCTACAAGAATGTCAACATCAGAAGGCTTAGAAAATCTTAAAAACTCAGGGTGACACATCATGGTACCTTGGTTTTTCCCTTTTATCATTGAAGGGTTTGTGTGCCTGACTTGGAAGGAATTTTGTCACTGCCACCCAAGTCGAGGTGAGTGTAAAGGGCACATTTTTACACATGTCCAGGAGAAATTGAACCCAGTTTGAAGAGCAAGTCTGACACTTCCAGCAGCTGCTAGGGATGTTACAGGGACCCACTGGGCACAAGAGCATGGATATATGAACAGATAATAGGAATTTACATCAGGTCAAACACCATGAATGACAAGCACATTGAACCAGCAGCCGAATGATCTGCTCCCCAACCAGCAGACAGAAACCTGGCTGTCACCCTCTCTTGTCCCACAGGATCTTGCCTTGCATACATTTATCCCATTACAACTTCCCCTTCCCTGTGCCCCAGCAAGAATTCCAACCTGCACCCTTGCACAACCCTGATTTCTCAGGGATCAGGATGGGAACCCCACCTGACAGCATTTGCTCAGCACTTCTGCCTGCTGAGGCAGTAACACTGAGGGCAGTGCCCACACCAGAGGCTAAAAGGGTGGGACTGTGCCTGGGAAGCCACAGCTGGGGCAGCAGGGGCAGATTTGTCCCTCAGCACAGCACCAGCAAATCTTCCACGCTCGCAGGCAGGGTTTGCACCTGGTTATTTCAGCCTGCACTGCCATTGCATCAGGACTGGTGTCAGACACCTTAAACCTCAGCTGGTTACTTTTGCTTTCAGGCATGGCAAGAATAGAGGCGGGGGGGAAAGAACAAGATGAGTTCTGAATTTTCTCCTCCAGGAGAAATTGTAAATGAAATCCTGTGTTAATAAATTTGCTTTACCCAATCTGGCTCCCTAGAATGAGGCTAAAGGCAACAAGTTCTGCCTCGCTACATCCATGTGGCTTGGCCAGCTGCTGACACAACGAGAATTTTGCAACACCTTGCCTGTACACACAACCAGTGTGGGCCTCCCTCCTCTCCTGCCAGTACCTTCCCCAAAATCATGAGTTTCTCCCTCTCCTGCAACCACACGTGCTGCTTTCCACCAGGGAATATCCCTGTGCACACACAGCTCCTTTGCTGAGCTGTGTCCTTGCTTGGTTGAATTTGAAAACTGACTCTTGAGCACAGAGGTGTGAAACCTTCACCCTGATGGCAAATTCCCCCGCATGGTGCCCTGCAAAGTCCCATCCCTGTTCCTCATCCTCTCCACTGATCTTTGTCCAATCTCTATTTCCACTCTTTGGTCCCAAAGGACGCTCCTGGACTCCCATTTCTCAGAATCATAGAATGACTTGAGTTGGAAAGGACCTAAAAGATCATTTTGTTCCAACTACCAGCCTGGGCAGGGACACCTTTCACTGTCCCAAGTTGCTCCAAGCCCCATCCAACCTGGCCTTGGACAATTCCAGGGATGGGGAGTCCATGACCTCTATGGGCAACCTATTCCAGGGCCTCACAGGGAAGAATTTCTGCCTAATATCGAACCAAAATCTGCCCTCCTTCAGCTAAAGGCCAGTCCCCTTTGTGCTGTCACTACATGCCCTTGTGAAAAGTCCTCCTCCAGCTCTCTCATAACCCTTTTAGGCACTGGAAGGTGCTCCAAGGTCTCCCTGGAGCTACAGTGGATATTTTTGCTCCCAACAAAGGACAGGAATGATGCATCTGACTCCATCTTATCAGAAGGCTAATTAGTTACTTTAATATACTATATTATTCTATATTATATTACACGACATTACATTACATCTAAACTGAATCTGCCAAGCACTCAACTGCACAGAATCTCGTGGCTGTCACTCGACAGTCCTGACTCACACACACATACTGGGCCCTGACAGGCCAAGGAAACAAAACACCATCACTTTGGGTAAACAATCTTCACATTGCATTCTACTTTTGCACAAACACAGGCACAGCAAATGATAAGAATTGTTTTTCTTTTCACTGAGGTTCAGAGAATGTGAATCTCAGAAATATTCTTGGGAAGAATTGTGCCTTGCTTTTCTCTGTGAAATGTGGCTACATGGAGCTTTCTCTTCTCCAGGCTGAACAGCCCCAGTTCTCAGCCTGGCTCCACAGCAAAGCTGCTCCAGCCCTGTGATCACCTTTGTGGCCTCCTCCGGGCTCCTTCCCACAGCTCATCCTGTGCTGGGACCCCAGAAGACTGCAGGACCCCACACAGGAGTGTGCCCTGTGGGGCTGTGTGTCCTGGTTCAGAGCAGATTTGGGAGAGAATCCCCAGAGGGGCTCCTCTAGGAAAGCAGATTCAATCGGCTCCTCCCCCCAAAGTCTGGGAGAAAACACCTCCTTGGAGAAAAGTGGAAAAAACCCTGTTTATTAAACAATAAAACCTAAACAATATTAAACAATAAAACCCCTTGCTGCTTCAAAAGAGATGACAAACTGAGAAAGTCCCTCCATGGGCTGTAGCTGAGCTCACTCAGTCTCTGATCAGTGCTGGAAATGTCGCAGGCCCGGCCCGGCCTGGTGGCCTCAGGTGGAGCTGCCGGTGCTCCCCTGGGTGTTCAGGCCAGGGCAGGTTTAAACAGCTCCAAAGAAAAGGGAAAAAACCCCACAGTCCAGGGAACTTCTTTGCCTCACCTAGCTAAACTAACTAAAAGCAAAGGAGAGCTCTGTCCTGCTGTCTGTCCATCTGCAGACAGCACAGTCCCGGAGCAGGAATGTGGAGGAGTGAGTGCAGTGTCTGAAAACAAACTGCTGCTTCTCTCCCCCCACTTCACTCTCTGGAACACATCTTAAAGGTGCAAAACTTATTATTCACCATAGACAGAATGAGACAATTGGGGATAAAAGCATCATATAATCAACCAAGGACACTGTGCCATCTCTGGGGGCTTCAGGCTCAGCAGGATGAGGGGTCCTGGTGCTGTGGGGCAGGAACGGGCACAGATCCCACTGGATGCAGCTGTGTTCTCATCCCAGGTCTGGGGGATAAGGAATTCCTGACTGGTGTGTGCCACAGGCTGAGACATCAGTGCTTGGGAACCCTGGGTGGCCCCAGGTGAGGAAAAGGTTCCTCACCCCACTTCACTTGAGGAAAAGGCTCCCCACCCCACTTCAGCTGAACAAAAGCCTTTCCCCATCACTTTTCTTTCTGTGCTTTCCATACCCAGACCAGCTTAATCTTCACTGCACCCACAGAGAGCATTTAGCCTTGTTATTAAGCCTTTGGAGGCTGCAGCAGACACACACCACATTAGGTGAAAAATACAGGAGTTAATGTAATTGCTTTTGAACAGGGCACAGTCTCCAGCATCAATTAAACACTTAAAGGAAAAGGGATGCATGGGAGGTAATGGTAGGAGTATCAAAATGGCACCAGGCAAAAGAACATGTATTTCTGGTTAAGGGGGGAAAAGGCATCAAGAGAAGAAGCCTGAAAGAGTCCTCACCATATGAAACATCTCCAAAATAATTCATGAAACTTTTCTTGTGAAAGTTAATATGGCATATAGAGCTTTGAGGTCTTAAAGAACCTTAACATTCCTTATTTTTATCCATTTAGCATGTTTTGGTTCACATGGCAAATCATATATTTATCTTGAGAAACCTTAGATAGACAAATTGGCTGATCAGATGTTCAAGGGAACAGAGTGAATGGAAAAGAATCAAAAAGTGGGAGGAAGCATAAAGAGAACATGTTTCTTTTTGCTAGCACACAGTAGGATACATTAAAAGTGCCAATTAGAAGTGGAACAGAAAGAAGAACTTTGACTTCATGAAATGAATATAACTTCTGAGAAAATTACAGGTTTTGCCCTTAAAATAACCATCCCAAACCCACTGTAGAAATGTAACCCCAGCTCCTCACATCATCCTCTGCTCTCTTCTCCCCAGAGATGATTTGGAGGTGAATGGAGAATTTTCTGGCCACAAGAGGTGTGGGAATTGTTTTAAAGGTATGAGGAGGCTCCACAGAAATTGCAATACTGAGGGAAAGAGAAATGAGAGAGGTGAGAAGACTGGAAAATACATCCCTCAAGAGAGAAACCTGTCCAAGTAACAACAAAAAGGTGCTGGGGAATGGGAAGCTGAGTTAAGCTGTGAGCAATGATGACCATTTCCAATTCCTGACGTTTCCAGTCATGAGTTCAGGCTCAGCTTTCACTCCAGTGTCTGTCTCCCCAGCCGGAAACTGAGTGAGTAAAAATCCAGCACATTTCCTGTACAGTTTACTCAGGAGCAGCATTGGTTACTTATCACCACGGCTTTTATTTAGACACCAAGTTACAAACTTGTCATGTGAGTGGGTCAAAGGCACTACTAGAAACACAAGTATTGATCCCCAGCTAGCCCCTCCTTAAAACTGTGCAGATAAATATTGACATCTAGAAAAAGAAACTGAAAAGAAGCTGAATCTGGGACATTTTTCATTTCTTAAATTCTGCACAGTTCTTTTCATCCCTTATGCCACTTTCTCACTGTCATTGAAAAATATTTCTTTTCAGCTCATCTTTTTCCTCAAAGGCCAGCTTGCCTTCTCCTGCCTGTTCACATGCATCCACTGACTGGCAGATGATAAAATCCTCCTTCCCACCTCTGCTCCCTGACAGGGCAGGACCACCAGGCTCCTCTGCACATCAACAGCCTGAGATTGGAGAAGGAAAAAGAAAAGAAAGCAAGACTTATTACAAGACACAACATAATGGCACTTGGAGAAGGTTATTTATTTCCAAGTTGTGCAGAATGAGGCCAGTGTAGGCACCAAGCTCTCTGAAGAAGGGTCAGTTTGAGGGAATTGATTTCACAGAGAATAATGGAGGAGGGAGAAGGGTAAGAGGGTAAGGGACATCCTGAAACATGAATGAACCACATCAGAGTCCCCACTACCACAGCAGGACAAGAAAAGCTTTAATTCTGACAAAGAGAGCTGAGTTTCCCCTCCATTTGGGGCTCCAGTGGGGAGCCCTGGTGTCTCCGTGTGCACTCACAGCCACAGGAGCACGCAGGCTCCTCACCAAGGGCAGCTTATCAGCCAGGCAGCCATGAGAAAATGATAAGGACAATATAATTACACCTGCTTGTCTCATGGCTGGGTAAATACTGTGGGACTCATGCTCAGCTGTGCTGAGTCCCAGAAAATCCATCTGAAGCCACCCTGCAGCTCCCAGGTGGAATGCTGAGCACTCGTGTGCTGCATGAAGGTGATCACAACATCTGGGGGAAGAGTTTTCTATTGAAATAACAAAAAAAGGAATTTTAAAAAGAAATAGGAAAGGAAATTTTAAAATCCACCTGAAGCCCCCCTGCAGCTCCCAGGTGGAACGCTGAGCACTCATGTGCTGCATGAAGGTGATCACAACATCTGGGGGAAGAGTTTTCTATTGAAATAACAAAAAAAGGAATTTTAAAAAGAAATAGGAAAGGAAATTTTAAAATCCACCTGAAGCCCCCCTGCAGCTCCCAGGTGGAACGCTGAGCACTCATGTGCTGCATGAAGGTGATCACAACATCTGGGGGAAGAATTTTCTATTGAAACAACGAAAAAAGGAATTTTAAAAAGGAATAGGAAAGGAAGTTTTAAAAAGGAAAAGGGAATTTTAAAAAGGAATAGGAAAGAAAATTTTTATAAGGAAAAAAAGGAATTTTAAAAGGAATTTTAATTTTAAAGAATTAAATGTATTTTAGAATTGGTTTGATGTAAGTGTTAACAAGAAAGCAAGGGACCGAATAATTTTTCATATTAACAAAATTAATGAGAAAATTGTTTTGATAAGGAGATTTTTTAAACTATGATCTTGCTATTAAAATCTGTACAAAAGTAGAGTGTAAGACACTTGTACTATAAAAATGAAATGTTTCTGAAAAAGTTTCATGAGGAGTAATTGAGTTTTGTTTTGCAAGAAATGCAGGCTTTTTTATTCCCACACAGCATTTAAGTGTCAACACTGAACTTCAGAACAGAAGTGCTAATTTCTTAGCAGCCTCACCACTAAAAACATGCTTCCCCTAATTAGAGTTTTGTGGTAAGTCTGTAATAAAGACAGGAACGAGATAAAGAAACTTTTTCTCAAAGCAAGAGGGGAAAATTCTGTAATCCATACATGCTTAGAAAAGAATTAAATGACTACATCTTTCCACAATGGTATGTTCCTTAGACTGGAGGAAAAAAAAAATCAAAAAACCACACAGAGGAGTCATCCAGCACATACCAAACCCAAGTAGCTCCTCACTTTCCCACAGAGAAAATTGGCCACTGGGCATTTTCATTTCTGCATCACCAAGTTATTACATCCCAACCACTCACAGGATAAACTTCAGTTAATTAGATCACAGTCTCCCAGGTTTTAATCCTTGGATATAATTTAACTTTGCACCAAAAGATCCTTGACACTGACAGCTTAATTTGGTGTCGCTGATCTCTGCACTGCCACTTTAATCAGACAGGCTGCAGTGTCAGGGAGCCCCTGAATTACACCTGTGGTGTAATCAGGGATGTGTAATAGTGAGTTTTATATTAATAAAGGCTGATATCACCGTGATGCACTCCTGAGGCAGATAGCAGATGCTGAAATGAGTGCAGTAATAAGGAACCCCACCCTTTCCATATATACCTGTTAATAGCTGGTTTCCCTTAACAAGACTCTCCCAAAGGACAGGCCTTTTCCTTCCCAGCAGCCACACTTAATACCCACAGCAGCAGAAAGGGAGACATTTCCTCCCAGAGCATTGCTCTTGCACAATGCCAAAAGCTACATCTCCATCTTTTCTAGTGGAAGGTTCCCTGCCCATGACAAGGGGCTGGAAGGAGTTGATCTTTTTCCCTTCCAAGACAAATCATTCTGTGATTTTTAAGTACCCATTGTTCTGGTAAAACACTTAAAAGTCTTGCTTAGGTACATGTTGAAATATGTTCATAAGTAGAAATCCTGGATTTGTACTATTGACTCCTGAGAAAGAAAACTGACTGGGTAAGAGCTTTGGGAAAAAAGGACATATCTTCTGGCAAATTCTGGGCTGGTTCAAACCTACTCCATTTTATGGTTCATCAAGCCAGGGGCATATAAAGTGAAATATAAAAAGAAAATCACTACTGAGCACAATAAATTGAAGTCAAAGTGGGAACTGTGCTGTCTGTGGATGAGTCCTGCCAACTGGCCCAGAAGTCCACCTTGCAGCCTCCTTTTTTTTTCTGTAAATCCAATCCTTCTTCTTTTTCCTTTGCTGTTGCCACAGAGCAGGACATTTTCTCTCAAGCCCTCCCTAGAACTTCCTTTCCTCCTTGCTGTGCTAGCTTGCATTTGGGCTAATTGGGGACACATCATCAGCCCGGTGAGCACAGCTGTGTGTCATATCTCTGCCTGTCTCTGAGATAAAGCTGGGCGGGGCCCAGGGAGGAAAGGAGAGCAGAGGGGAGCTGGCCAGGGGCAGGTGTGAAGGACCCAGAAGGGGAACCCACAGCTCAGGAGAGGGGCAGCTGCAGCTCCTTGCCCAGGACAGGGAATGGGGAGCAGTGGGAGATGATGAGAGCCCCTGGTTTTTAATGCAATCCATTCCTGCAGGGACATGGCAAAGGAGGGGGAAAAGGAGGCAGGGAACTGAAAATCCCTGAAATAGAAGGCTGGGAACACAGTGTGATACAGTTTAATGTCTAGCAGTGCTGTTACACTGACATTAAGGACTACCCAGCCACCAGAGTCCTAGCCCTCAAAAAAAAGCACAGCCACCCTCTCCTGCCCTGTGGGGATCAAAAACTTTGGTCCAGACCCTGAAAGCTGACCAAGCCTTGGACCTCCAGGGTAAAGACAGGCCCTGGAGGTGGGCTTTGAGGAGTAACATAAATTCAGGGAGAGGTGTGAAGGGTCTGATACAGCCAGGATTTTCCCCAAAAATACCACAGCTCCACCATCACAGATCTCGAGAGAACACAGGAGGAATCCCCAGTGCATACAAACCCCAAAAATACAGAAATGGAGCAAAACATACACCTGCCTCAGGACACTGTGAGGCTCAGGGGATACAGCAGGAGCCCAGGCACCAGAAATCCTCCCTGACCACCCTGCAGTGGGGAAGAGAGCAGCACAGCTTTTGGGGAAGAGTAGATGTGAAAAATGCATGTATTTTATGATTGGCTTTTCACAAATATTAACATTAATATTATATGTGTTGTGTTAGAAAGTAACACTGTATTAATTCTCTTAAGTAGTGTGTTAAATATAGTTTTAGGTTATAGCATAATGTTAAAATAGAAACTATGCTATGTAGGATACTTTTTTAAAAGAAAGCACTTGCAGCAAGATAGCAGCCACAGGACACCTGAATCTTTCAGAGAAAGAGAATTTATTGCTCCATTATCAGAAGAAACAAACTTCTTCCTGCCTCGAAGGTACTGTCAGGATTCAGAGGAAGAAGCTGAAACTGCCCAGACACAATCCTGTGTTTGAATGGAATTTATGCACCATGTATGAGGTGTATGAATATGCAACAGGCTATTGTTTTTAAGGGTTAATCCTCTGTTAATGTGTGTTCTTTTTCAGGCTTATGCTGCCCAGAAAAAGGTACCCGGACATCCATAACTCTTTGTCTTTATTGTCTCATATTGTCCTAATCCAAATTGTCCAAATTATTATTACTCTAACTGTATTACTCTTTTTATAACCATTTTATTACTATTAAACTTTTAAAATTTTAAAAACAAGCGATTGGCGTTTTTCACAGTGGATGAAGGGCACACGGTATGGAAAGGCAGGGGAGGGGGATCAATTGGCTGTGATCAGTCCCACAGGCAGAATTGCCTAATCCCTGTGGCAATTTTGGTATGCACAGGGATGGAGGAGCCCAGGAGGTGGTGTTTCCTCTCCCAGGGGATGGGGTGATGTCCAGGGTGATGCCAAGCCTTGCCTGGAGTCAGCAGAGCCCTGAGCTCAGGACGCACCTGGCCGGGAGCAGAGAGCGCCTGGAGCTCCTCACAGGGACAGCAAGGTGGCAACTGGGGGCAAGCACAGCAGGGACAGATCCTGAGCTGATTACTCTGACCTTACTCAGTGGGAATTTTTGCCTGAACAACAACTGAGTAATCAACTTTGCCTGTTGGCACACACATGACACACCATTGCGTTTTATATGGGAGTTGTCTCAATTTCTAATTAGTTTGTGCTTGTCCTGGTTGTATTTTGACAAAACAGCACTAGACAAGTCTATTTTCTTCTCCCCCCTCCTGTGTTTAAAAACACCTGGGAAGCATCTGGGGGGTCCAGCTCCCTGCTGCAGCCAGAGCACAGCTTGGAGGTGCACAAGTGCAGACTCACTGCAGGCTGTGGGTGTGCTCCAGGGATGGTGGCAGGGAAATCCAGCTCTGCTGCCGGGCCTCAGGATGGACAGGGGCTTTTCCACCATGTTCATGGCTGGGTTTTATCCACCATCTCCTGTCCCATAAGGTGCTGTGACTGTGACTGTAAAGATGTGTCTTTGTGCTGTGTTTGCTGAAGGCTGTGGAGCAGCTGGGGTTCATGGGGCAAGGAAAGCCCTCCACCACCCTCTGCCCCCTGATTTCAGCTCTGATTCACCACCTAGGGCACAGGTCATGAAGCAGTTCTCTGCCCAGCACTGCCCATTTGTGGTTTAAGGCTTCTCCACAATCAGAGTGTTTGGGAAGAACTCCCAAAGCAGCAGCAGCACCTCCGATCCAGCTCTGCTCCAAAATCCTCAGGCTGCCTGACCTCCTCCCCACCACACACCCTGACCTGTGATGACTCTTCTCCCCAGCCCAATTTCCTGGCCAAAGTGCTCCAGCACACACTTAACTTGTTATATAACACCCTCTAAGTGCTGTAATGTGTTTCAGCATCATCACAACATCATTTTTGAAGGTGAGAAATAAAACCCCGGCACCTTCACAGATCTCTGCCACCAAAGGTAATTGCAGAATTCATTCCAGCTGAGGCTGAAAGGAGAGACAAGGCAAGTTTTACAAGAGGACTCTGATTTGTTGGAATTGATAGAGATGCCCCTTGCAGACACCTGCAATTTTATTTCTAAACCCAAAGCAGGACATGTGTATGTAATTACACAGCAACGTGCTTTTAGCTGTGGATTTAATAGTAAGGCACCGGAAAGAAAAACACCACGTGTGTCAAAGTAAATATTGTCCTTATGAAACGGAGTGATAACAGCCCAAATCAGAGCCCAGAGCGCAACACACACTGCAAAAAGCCCCAAAAGTCACGTTTCTGTACAGTGGAGGGGTTCACGTCCCTCCCACAACCTCCCTGAAGCTGAAGGGAGTGCAAAGAGCAGCCAAGCCCAACATTCTGTTCAGTCTTAAACCTTCACCTGTTGCAACAAATGTGTTGCCATAGGAGATATACTGCCAGCATTTAGCACCTTTAAAATCTATTTTGATCTGCAGATAAGATCAGTTTACTAAAACAAGCACAGGGATTGCAAAGGTCTCGTTGTTACCAGCTTAAAGGAGAGCAGTTCCAGCAAAGCTTTGCAGGGCATGGGTCAGGCAGGCCATGCCAAGTTTAATAGCTGCAATTTAGGATGCTGCTGTTGCCTGCTCAGGTGTTTGCAACCCAGGCCATTGCACTGCAGGCCCAGCCACCAGCAAGGCTGGAAAACAGAGCAGGGCTGAGCTCAGGCTGGTTCAGACCCTTTTGTGGGCAATCCCTTGGCACCAAAGCAGCCAAAGCACAGGTGCACAATCCCTGCCACTGCAGGGACACTGCCAAAAGTCACACTGACCTTAAACCACCGTGGGTACTTCTGGCCCAAATGAGTTTTTTAACCTCGTTTCACTGGCACAATTAGGAGTGTGCTCAAATAAGGAAATTGGGTAAGAACCCAAAAGCAGACTGGCATACAGCACCTGACGGGTTCCTTTCCAAAACATGAAGAAATTCAGATTTCAAAACTGTCCAGATGAGCGTTCTGCTCATTTTGAACAGTGGCCACATTTGCTATCCATCTCAAGTGCAGGATGACTACAGAATCACCAGATTTATTTAGGGTTTTTTTTGCCCATTACCATTTGTCATACAGACCTTGCTGTGTAGTCTGGCATTTTACTGAATAAGTCTGTTGACATATATAACTTTCCTTAACTGGCAAGGAAGTTCACTCTGAATCTATTTCTGAAGTTACCACACAGGATAACTCATTGCAACAGGATCTATAAATCCCTGCACACATAAAGCCTTAAGAAAAAACCCCATTACTCACTTGAACTTTGTCATTGTGTGACTGCTCTGCAGACTGCATACAAGAGGCAACAAGTGTACATGCAGAGTTACACAAAAAGAACCTCTGCCATTTTCATACATTTTCATACACAAACTTGAGTTTCCTGACAAAAATATTTTTGAATCAAAAATTATTCTGACCTCAGAATTTAAATTTTTTTTTGGTGCAGTTTCAGTTTTATCTGAGCAGCTCCACACCGCATTTCCAAAATCACTCACACAGGACAGAAATGTCCTTATTGTTTCCTAATGAGCTGGATTTCTTAGAACATTTAGACTTTTATGGTATATTTTCTACTCATCCAAGCCAAATAATATTTCCTCAGTGGAGATGTTTTTCAGCATAGAAGCTTGATCCTAAAAGAAGAGAGGACATGACAAGCCCTAATTCCAGTTCAAGCTGGACACTTGAAAATCCAGTGGCAGCAACTGACAGCTTCTAATCTGAATAATTTATGAACTTTTTTTTAAAAGATAGTTTTATAGTTGGCATAAAAACATATAAGCTTTTCAACTGAAAAGGAAACCCAGGTTTCATTTGCCTATAAATATCTCCTTATCTACTCATATCTGTAGAGATACAGAATATCACCTGTACTAAGAACTGACCTCTGTACATTTTACAAGATATTCCCGTGCTGACAATAAACTTGTGCTTGTATGAAAGGGTCCCTTTGTTCCACACCTTTATACAACCCAGTTCGGTTGATAATCAACCACTAAAAAAAAACAACAAAAGAAGAACAAAACAAAAAAACCCTCAAGACTCTCTCCTCCCCTCAAAAAATCCCAAGAATTTTAAGTGTGGATGAGTACTTGGGGAAGCAGGAAGACAAGGTGTCAACAGACAAGTTACCATCCCAAAGCATTCATGTTTAGCAGAAAAACAGATGAGGCAATAATAGTTCTTTTGAGGGCAATTAATTCTTGAAATTCAGATGAGACACTTGTCAGTCAATGGAGCTGCTTAGTGCAAGTAATCTCTCGGTCTCCCCAAAAAATATCAGCAGGAAGAAGGAAAAAGAACATAATGAAAGAATCACCCCTAAAACAACTCCCCAAAGAGCATTTCCTTCCTCTACTAGTTGAAAAATTCCCTCCTACAGATTATTTTTGGGCTTGCTTTGTAAATATCTATTTTTTTCTCATTGTGGCTCAGCACTGAAGTAAATAATTTTTTCAGTGAGAGGTTTAGGAAACAAAGGGGAGGAGGAGTGGCTTGTTTGGAAACAGAATGACACAGCCGGACACACTCAATGTCAACAAGAGATTTCAGTGCATAAGATGATATTGTGGGAGAGGTCTGCAGGGTAACTGGGTGAAATATTCTTGTATCAATAATGTATCATCATTACAGGGCAAATCTGTCTGTGCCAAGCTCACCCTTGTGCCACTGGGACAGACACTCATTACCAAGTCACCTCTGGTTACAAGAAATAACAGATCATTTCTTTCATCCCAGGAGTGACCTGTCTACAGACACCTGAGTCCTCAGCCCCAGCACACGGCTGGCACGACAGCCTTGGAGAGGATTGCTTCATTTGTGAAGAAAAATCTCAGTCTATTAATTACATTCCTGTGTTGAAAGATGCACAGATTGTAGAATCATGTTTCATGAAGGGTTGTCCCTGACAGATTTTATGTGCGCACACTTTCCCCCAAAAAACATTTTTGAAATAATTGTCCTGTCCTCCTAAGAAATCTGGTGTTTGGAAAATTATTTCTTTGAGTGAAGGTATTTCAAATAATACCAAGAAAACAAAGAAAGACAGCCACGGGAAGAAAACACAGATCCTTTTTCTGAGCACAGATCCTTTTCCTGAGCCCAGACTGGCATCGCCTCCCAGATCTTGCTGCGCAGCTCAGGGTCACCCCCAGCTCCATCCTGCCCAGCCCTGGCAGGGTGGCTGCTGCCCCTGCTCTGCCCCCTGTGCTCCATGCCCTGCTGCCAGGCAGGAGTTCAAGGCAAGGCTCAGCTCCACAGGTGGAAGCTCCTGCTCTCCTTCCTTTCTTCCTCCTCCTCCCTCCTCCTCCCACACCACGGCAGGGAGCCAGGTGAGGACATTGGGGTGTGCAGGGAGAGGGCAACCAGGGTTTGGCCTCTGAGCAGTCACCTCTTCTCTGTTTAATGCACTCCTAGTCTATTCTCTGCTCCTTTGCTTTTTGGTTTTTTTTTTTTTTTTTTTTTTTTTTTTTTTTTTTTTTTTTTTTTTTGCATGAGAAGCCTGATGGTCACATCTAACTTCTCCTTTTATTTTCATTTTTGTGGACCTGATCTTGCTGCTGTGAAAAATGCATGTACTTTATGATTGGCTTTTTGCAAATATTAAAATGAATATTATACGTGTTAGAAAGTAATGCTGTATTAGTTCTCTTAAGTAGTGTGTTAAATATAATTTTAGGTTATAAAAATTGTTAAAATAGAAACTATACTATGTAGGATACTTTTTTAAAGAAAGGACTTGCACTGAGATAGCAGCCACAGGACTCCTAAATCTTTCAGAGAAAGAGAATTTATTGCTCCATTATCAGAAGAAACAAACTTCTTCCCACCTCAAAGGCGCTGTTAGGATTCAGAGGAAGAAGTTGATGATGACCAGCCAGAATCCTGTGTTTGAATGGAATTTATGCATCATGGATGAGGTGTATGAATATGCAACAGGCTGTTGCTTTTAAGGGTTAATCCTTTGTTAATGGGTGTCCTTTTTCAGGCTCATGCTGCCCAGAAAAAGGTAGCTGGACTGTCTGTAACTCTTTGTCTTTATTGTCTCATATTGTCCTAATCCAAATTGTCCAAATTATTATTGCTCTAATAGTATTTCTATTTTTATAACCATTTTATTACTATTAAACTTTTAAAATTTTAAAAATAAGTGATTGGCTTTTTTCACACTGCTGACTCAGGTAGGGGTCAACTCAAATGTTCCATTCACTTAAATAAGTAAGTTTAATTCTATATTAAAATATCCTCAAACCAAATATTCTTCAGCTTCTTGTTCACGCTGCCCACTCGGTATGACTACACCTGTAACTGGACTTGGTTTTTTTTTTGTTCTGGAGTCCACCTTGGGCATGCAAGCAATCCCAAACTTTATGAAAACATAGATAGATATTTTTCTATATCTTTTTCCATGGATGTTAAGGCTTAATGGGGAAACTAAATCTCAGCCTCAGTGCTACTCCTACAGCAAAAGCTGAGCTCCGCAAAGATCAGGACATGTCTGTGCAGAAAGATAGCAGAGCACGTGGTTTGTGAGCCTGGTTTGCAAACCCAGACACAAAGTGTGAGCTCAGGGTTGTTTTGCTTTTCATGGTTTTTAGTGGACAAGAGCTGTTTGTCACAGGGGAGCCCTGCCAAAATAAAAAGAACCAAGCAGAGACAGTCCCACAGGCCTGAGCTTGCACAGGTCTCCAAACCATGGCTGGGCAGGCAGAGCTGTCTTGGGCACCTGGCCCTGAGCAGGGCAGAGTGACAGCAGGGACACCTCAGTGCCAGCACTGGCTCCTCACACTTGGGTTTTCTGCAGGTTCAACAAAGCCTTTTCTGCAGGTTGAACAAAACCTGCAGTAGGTATGGGGATCATAAACTCTGCAGGGAGAAAAAGGCAACAAAAGGGGAAGAAATGACCCAAAAGTCAAAATGAGTGTTTGGAGCATGGAGGGACAAGAGGAGGCAGCAGAGTCAGACAAGTCAGAAATAGTAGCAACCTTAAGGGCTAGTCTGTGAAGGAACCATTCAAAAATCCCACTAATTAAAGACCAGAGAAAAATTATAACCTTGCTCCCTCTGCGCTTCTTGATAACAAGGTTTCTTCTACCGGATGAAGCCCTGACCTTAGAGATAGCTATTCCTATAAAGGAGCTACAAATAAAAATTAAAAAAAAATAACAAAATCTGCTACCCATGAGGCCAGAGAGGAGTTTTTGGGCTGAGATCCCTCCCACCCTGAACTGCCAGCCCTGTAAGTGATAGGGAGCAGCCACGGCACACCTGGCCTGCCCTAAAATCTGCCATGTCTTCCCAAAGAGTGCCTTGGACACAGAAAACTCCTGGAGATTTCCTCAGGGGAATTATCCCTGAGCTAATTCCCCCCAGCAGGAATGGTGGCTGAGCTTCCTGCTCCAACCTGATGCTTGCTGGGGCTTTCAAAGCACCCAGATATGTGATAAATGATTTATCTTTTCCCCAGCACAGGTCGGCTCCCCTCCCACCTCACAATACCCCAAGGGTACAATTAAAGCCCTTCTGGATAACAGGAACACTCCCTGGAGTGCTAATCACGTCAAAGAGATTGCTGGAGCATTTAGAAACCTAAAGCTTATCTTCTGCCCCGTACAAAAGAGGATCTGCTTCTGCAGACATCCTAATCTGCAGGATTCTATTTAAATTTCAGGTGATTCCCAGTGCCACACCGGAGAATGAGAAAAAGCTGATTAGAAGCTGGGTGAATCAATATGTGCTGAATGGCCTAGAGAAGCAGGAGCATTCATCTTGGCAGCAATAAAACTGGGAAAGCTGTGGGTGGATGACTCAAAGGAACAAAGGGCTGCTTAGCAGCGTTGAGCTAGGGTAAAAAGGCCAGGAAGAAAAGCACCCATAAAACTTTATGACTAAGAGCAGAACGAGATGAGAAATGCTCTGGGAGAAGTGTTGGATCAGGAAACGTGTCACTCAAACCCAGGGTGAGTCACAGCAGCTCCTGCCCTGACTCCTGCCTTTTAGGACATCAGGTCTGCCTTGCTGAGAAGGTCAAGTTCCCCTCTTGGATGTCCCCATGGAGGGGCAGGTTTCCTTCAGGGAATTCTTGGGACTGCTGAAGGGAGATCCAAGAGCAGAGGAAAGGAGATCCACAGGAGCAGGGAGGTCATCCTTCCCCTGTGCTCAGCACTGCTGAGGTCACACCTCGAGTGCTGTGTCCAATTCTGGCCCCTCAGTTTGGGAAGGACCTTGGGACACTGAGCACATCCAGAGGGGCTGAAGAACACAAACCCTGTGAGGAAGCCCTGAGGGAGCTGGGGGTGCTCGGCCTGGAGAAAAGGAGACTCAGGGGTGCCCCCATCACTCTGCACAGCTCCTGAAAGGTGCCTGTGCTCACCTGGGGCTGGGCTCTTTCTCCAGCAGCACTGACACACCCAGAGCACACAGCCTTGAGCTGCACCAGGGGAAACACAGGTTGGAGAGCAGGGAAAAGGTTTTTATGGAAAGAGCGAGAAAGTTCTGGAATGGCTGCCCAGGGAGGTGCTGGAGTGCCCATCCCTGGGTGTGTTTAACAAAGCCTGGATGTGGCACTGGGTGCCAGGGTTCAGTTGAGGGGTTGGGGCTGGGCTGGACTCGATGGTCCTGAAGTTCTCTTCCAACCCAGTGACTCTGTGAATTCATTCTGCGGATTCTGAGGACCTCCCATTTCAGAGCAGGATAAGCGCGAAGGCGCCAGAGCCGCCCGCTGCCTGCTCCGGAGCTCTGTAAGGAGCACCAGCATTATGACAAAGGGGAAAAAATTACCCAGAGGAGTTACAGGGCCACAGATGTGCCCTGAAGGACTCAAAACAAGGAGAAAGAGCAGCAGCCCTGGGGAAGAGAGGCTGAGCATTCAGCCAGGCTGGAAACGGGGTGACCTGGGGCCGGTGTTGCAGCGCTTTGTCAGGGCCCTGTTTGTTCTGCCCTTGCTTTATTTGCCCCGGGGATATTTAGGGAACTTTCTTCTCTCCAGTTATCAATTTGCAAGTCTCATGAGTGCTTAGCTCGCTTAATAATCTGGGTTTTGCTAATGTGTATTTTGAGCTTGCAGTCTCTGTTCATTAAAAACAATTTTCTTGTAGAAATATAGGATAGTTTCAATATTTTGAAACAGCAACATGTGAGGTCCCATGGAGAGCTAGTGTTCAGACTTATTAAAAAGATTACTGAAACATTCAAATTAAAAAGATTACTGAAACATTCAAATAAGATTGTTTTCTGTTATGTTTCAGAAGCAGAATTCAATATTAAAACAAATATAGCACTGGGATAGACACCTAAGGGTGCCTGGGTTTTTGTGTCTTCTAATGGTTTTGCCTTCCCTCTCATCACCCTTAAAATCCAAAATCCAGATTTTAGAATCTGGTCTGCTACACACCACCTTTGGCAGTGATGTGTAGTAGACCATAAACAACACTGAGCACAGATTTGTAATTAGAGGTTTAGTCATGAGGTCACTGTGCCCCTCACAGAGCTTCAGTCCAGACTTTGATTACTTTTAAAGATTATTTACAAAGCTCATGAGGGATACTAACACAAAAATTCCAGAACTACACAGAAAAAAACCCAAAACAGTGGGATTTTTAGGTTGTTGTTTGTGTTTTTTTTTTTTTTAATTTAGTACAGATACATTTGTTTTCATACAATCTGAACCACAGTCCTTGTCTGTGTGCTGATTTTCTGCCTGAAAGTCTTCAAACACCTCTGCTTTCTACAGAGATTTTCAACTCTTGCTGTCTAAAATGGCAATGAATGAGATTAAATGGGGTTCACAGAAGTGAAGCAGAGATGAACCTGGAGCCTTCCACACCCTTCCCAGCACTTCCAGCAAAGCAAAAGGAGAGGTCTGAGGCAGTAGTAACACAGCAGTGGCCGGAATATTCCTAATCCCACAGCAAAAAAATGCAGCAAAAAACTCAGAAAAAAAATCTTCTGATTGCCAGGTGACCTTCACTGATTGGAGAGATTTGCAAGGTTAGGTAAAATCTGTTCGCCTGCACACACACTTGGGTATTTCCACATTGATGCTGATGAACATTGATTCCATTTTGATTCCAGATATTCTAAATAAATCCATTATTGATTGTAAGTTACTCGAATTGGATGTCTGTTCCTCTTCTGAGCACACAGCACATCCACAGTGTGTGGAACACTCATTTAAAAGTCTCGTTGCTTCCCATACCTCGGACTCCAGCTCTGCTCCGAGTAACTCTGACAGACGAGGGACACCTAGTGGGGCTGTGCTCAAGTGCCAGCACCACAAAACTTCTAGCAGAAAACTCTTCTTTATGTTTTAAAAACATATTATATTGTCGGCTTTTCGCTAATATTAAGATGAATACTTTATGTAAAATGTTAAAATGAATTTGCTTTTATTTATTTTTTATTGTTATATTTATTTTTTATTATTTATCCTGTTTAGTCAGGAAAACATCCAGTAAACATGTGATAAAGACCCTAATATTAATATGCCAACTCTCAGCATCTACCATCTGAAGACAATATAGATAAAGCCCAAACTTAAAATATAAAGATATTATCTATAATATAATAAAGAAAACAGAGCAAAACCACAGCCAAAAAACACATATACTCTAAAAAAGCAGACCCAAAAAAAGAACCATACAAAATAGTTCCTAAAATAGATAAGCTAATTGATAAAAATTAATAATATGCATAAAAGTCTATAAATATACAAGCTGATGTAATAAAAAGTATTTAAAGAGTATTTTAAAAAAACCATTGTACTTTTAACTAAATACCAAACACCCAACTGTTTTTAACCCTTTACTTTATTTCTGTATCCTACTGTCTTTTTATCAAACTTTTTAAATTTTACCAAGAAAATAAACCTCGTTTTTCACAGTTAAAAAAATATTATCACACAGATTTTTTTTTTAAATTTAGTTGCTGATGCTACAGAAAAAAAAAAAATCCCAGTGTATTTTCCCAAAAGTTTTCTCAGCTTGGGCACAGCACCCACACACTCTTTTGGTTCCTTTCCCTTTCCACCTTCTTTGCCTGGTGTTTCTCAGGGCTTGGAGTCAAGAGATTGCTGCCACATTTTGAAAGTGTTTCATGCCCTAAAGCCAGAATCCATTGGCATTAACAAGCTCATCAGCATCACTGCCTAGAACGGCTCCATGGCCAGCACAGCTCCAAACTCCAGGACTGCAACCAATAATTTAAACTGCAGACAGGCAGAACTTTTCATTTTTATCCCCTTGGAATGACTAGAATATTATCCTGTCAACAGAAAAACAAATACTTGCCTAAAATCTTATTGTTGAGTCACTTACACATTATTGGTGCTGTTGGCAGGGTTTTTACAGTGGGCACTGTAAAAATCAGCACATAATTTCTATTTTAATAAACAGGAGTAACAACATGAAGACGCTGTAGGATGCAGCCTGATCCTTGAGAGATTTTTTTTTTTTTTTTTTGGTGGGCTAAAACACTTTTATCCTCTGGATTTCTCTAAGCTGGACCCTGCTGTTTTGGATTACTGCAGCTGCATGAGAAGGTTTTTTAAAAAAGAGCCATAGCTAAGTGCTTTGTGTCACTTTGCGATTCTCAGTCCATCTTCTGCTTTAGTCCTAAACTTTTATTAGCCCAGAACTCTGGAAAAGTTATTTCCTACTTTTATCTCTTCCAGGGTATTGATTTGGAGCACTACCTGAAACCATGAGACATTGAGCAGGTAAAGCAACAACTTTATCCACTTCATTGCAGATTTAGCTAAAAGAGAAACACAAAGAAATGCCCAGACAACCCCTGTCCTGTACCTGCAGAACTGAATGTGCTGAGTACCTGCACAGTTCTTTCATGTCCCCAGGTAGATCTTGCAGTGATTGATAACTCAGCCTCTGCTCCAGCCTGCTCCTTAATTGCCTTAAATACCTGTTTCATCACATTCCCTCTGCTGGCTCCCAAATCTGAGAGGCAGACAAAGCCAGGGGAGTGATGTTTGATGGCTTCAGAGTCAAGCAGAGACAGCAGAACCTCTTCCCACCCCTCCCAATCAAAGCTGAACATACTTTAAGGGGGGATTGACTGGGCAGGGCCATTTCTCCTGCTCTCTCTGATGGAAACACAAAGCCAAAAACTTCCCAAAAAAGCAGCACAAGCCTGAAGTAGGTCAGAGGATGTGGGGAGGGGAAGATGAATGGACAAGCAGCACCAATACAGTCAAAACTCAGAGAGAATTTAAGTTTTTCATACTAGGAAGGTAGCAATGTTAAACTGGCAACTGAACCACTGTTTAGTCTCTCTCTGGATGAATTCACCAAAATGGGCAGGGCAATTCCCTGCTACAACAGTACTGTTAATTTTTTTATTGTGTGAAATCAAACTGCTGTCACAGTCATATTTTCTGAAAAATCCTTTTGCCCAGCATTTTTTCCTGTGAAGCTGAGAAGCCTCGGCTTCTCCATGTTTTGCTGCTCTGGAATGTGGTCTGGAGATTGTTTACCCAAACATGTGAATTGTTTTTACTTAATGACCAATCACCATCAGCTGTGTCAGGCTTCAGGAGTCAGTCAGAAGTTTTTATTATTCATTTTTGTTAAGCCTTCTCATGTATCCTTTCTCTTTCTGTAGTATAGTTTTGGTATAGCATTCTTTCTATAAAATTAATATAATAGATAATATATATTATATATCATGGGATATGCTGATAATATAATATATAATATATAATATAATATAATATAATATAATATAATATAATATAATATAATATAATATAATATAATATAATATAATATAATATAATATAATATAATATGTTATATAACATATAATGTAATATATAATGCAATACATAATATAATATATCCTATAATATATAATGCATAATATACTATATTATATATAGTATATTATACATTATATAATATCATCTATAATCAATAATACAATATATACTATAAATAATATAATACATAATACATATAATACATAGTATATAATATAGAATATAAATAATGCATAATATCACGTGTAATATCACATGTAATGTATATCATAAAATAATAAATCAGCCTTCTGAGAACATGGAGCCCAGTCATGTCCCAGACTGGAGGCAAGCTGCAGATAGGGACGCTGCTCCTTGGGGAGCTAAGGATGACGCCCTTCCCATCACCTGGGTGCCAGGCCAGCCCTGCTGCAGGAGGTTTCCCTCCTGCCCACCCTGCTCCTGCTGACTGAGCTCCCATTGTCAGCCAGGAGCTGCACAGAGGCTCCTTTGTTCCCCAAACCGAGGGGGTTGCGTTACACCCAGCGTGCAGCTCATGCTAGGACACTCTCTGAACATCCCTCCAGGATGACAGGCTGGGAAATTCAGAGCTTTGAGAGGGAAGCAGAGGTAGGATGAGCTGTCAGAGCATGAATTAGTACCTCACCACACTGCTGAGTGCAGCGAGCCCTGGTGCTGTTTCTCTGAGCAGACATGACGTGTGATGGTGTCTCTGGTGTTGAGATGACCCTGAGGTGTTGGAAAGTCTCTTTTTCCCAGCCCTGAGACTGAAGAAGGAGGCAGAATTCCTTGGCTCTGGTTCTCAAGGTTATTTGCTCTTCTCTAATACATTGTCTTTCTGACCTGCTGAGGTCTGTCCAGCAGGTTCACCACCCTCAGGGCAGCGTTATCTTTTTATACAAAATCTACGTGTACATTATTTACAATAATTTTCCAATACCTATCACCTGTGTTAGACAGTCTGTCTCTACTCTAAACCAATCCAGAAGTGCCACCATCACAGCAGAAAATGGACGACAAGAAGAAGAAGAAAGACAGGACATGCCCAGATTCCTCCATCTTGCCTTTTGAACCCCCATTCTAAAACCCCAAAATTCTACTTTTTCACCCTGTGATAAATTCACTATCTTTCTACTCAAACCCTTGTGGCTTGTAACTCCTCACACCAAGTTGGTAATTGTTTCCATGGGTTAAAATCAAAGGCACAGGTGTTTTTGACTCCTTGCCAAGGTCTCTGAGCCCCCTGCCACAAAGGCACCATCAGGGTCTCGAGTCCTCCAGGGCAGTCAGAGGAATGTCCTGGGTTCTGACAGACATGCTCTGTGCTGAAAGAGGAGTCACAGCAGACTATTCATGGACAGAGCCACAAGAGAACCATTTTCTTGTGGAAAAGTCTCCATAACATTAACAAGAGGGACTTCTCTCCCTAAGTGAACTGCACAAAGCCTATTTTAGAGGTGGTAAACTGACTGAAATTTTAGTTTTGTTTCTTTATATTGCCAGTGGGAAAGAAAAGGTTGTAGGGGGAGGAGAAGTGTCCTGAAGGTTTTGTTCTGATTCTTATTACCCTTTCTTTTAGTTACTGTTAATAATTTTTTTCTTTAAACCCTTTTAAAGTTTTGAGCCTGCTTTGCCTTTCTCCTAATCCTGTATGACAGTAAGTACATTTTAGTGAGTGCACTGGTGATTGGCCAGCACTGAACGCACCACACTAACTGGTGAACCAAAACCACTACAGGCATCACCAGTGCTTTTCCCATCACCCAGGGACACCCTCAGCTGTGTGACAGGAAAGCTCCTCTGTAATTACACCCCAATGAAAAACCAGAGATCTGCTGGGTCATCTCCCTTTCAGTGCTCTCTAAACCTTTGTTCAGTGCTAAAACAACACTGACACACTTGTTCCATCTTCCTCTTTGAAGGCCAGGACTTTTCCAGACTCTTGGTGTTGGGATTAAGGATTCTTCAGGGAAAGTGAGCAAGCCTTGCCCAGTTCCTTGTTTTGAACAAGTCATGAACCATCATTGAAACCCTACTGACAGATAAACAGAGTCACAGCCTCTGCTTCTACCCTGAACTTTGAGGAAAAATAGCAAAGTTTGGGATATGAACAATCTCATTCTCTTTTTAAAATGTTTGGTTTTCTGTGTCTTATGCTACATTGTTAATCTTCAGAATATTTTTTAGCACTTCCTCCCCGAACATCCCCTTGGCACAGGGCAGAGGCTGTGCCAAACAGTTCCTGCATTTCAAACATTTATCAGGATAAAGAAAGATTATCAACAGATAAGATGGGGAGGGGAGGATTAGCCTGCAAAGGCCACAAATACAAGGCAGACTCAATGGTTGAAGATTTTTTTCCTGTGCTTGCAGTGGGTAGAGTGACCTTGTAATCTCCCCTCTGCCTCCTCTGGCCACTCATTATTGTGAGGTTTCATCATCAGAATTTGTGTCCTGCCAGGCTGTTTTCTTCTCTTTTACAATGCTTCCCTACCTGGCTTCAAAACTTACAAGAGTTGCAAATTCTTTTGCTTTTATCACTGTAGTCCCATCTTCTTGTTTTTTTAAACTCAAATATAAACTCCCAAAGGCAAGCTGTTATGCAGAAATCCCAGGCTTCATTCAACAGCAGTAATAATATTTAAATATTTCCAGATGTCAGAAATGCTAAAAAATATTCTGAAGATTAACAATGTAGCATAAGACACAGAAAACCAAACGTTTTAAAAAGAGAATGAGATTGTTCATATCCCAAACTTTTTTTTTTCCTCAAATAAAATTATTTTCCCCCACCTGGAGTGAATAAAAGAGGATGAAGCTCGAGTCAGTGTTGACTGTGTGGGATTAATAATACTGAATTTTACAGTTAATTTTACAAATAAAATCTGATCAGTTTAACAAAGTTGAAGCCTCCTCATATAAGGAGGAAGGATGGTTCTAAAACTTGTTTATTGTTCTAATCCCTGTTACAAAGGCCACAGTTTAACTGAAAATTAATTCTGCCTTGTTTTTGCTATTGTTTGCACAGCACCAGGAGAGCACCAGACACTTTACAAACACTGTAGGCTGACTTAAATAACTGAAATATGAAAACGTGACCTTTATGTGGAGGGTGGAAGCAGAGAATTCTTTAGTTACGGTCTCTGGCTGGTCCCAGGCTGTACCTTTTGCTAAGCTGAATAGCATTAGAGGTACAAAACCTTGCTTTGTGCAGCACTGGCACCAGAGGGAGGCAGGCAGGTCCAGGCCCACAATGGGTGTCCTGTTCCTCCAGGACAGCTGGTGTCTTCACCAGAAAACGCTGAAATGCCATCGGTTCCTTGCGTGTGTCTCGCACACAAACGCGTCACTCAGATCACCTCACCCCAGGGACTCCCTCACAGAGTTTATTCACTGCAGCCCCACAAAGGCACCATGAACCCTCAGGTGAGGGCACACCATTGTACATTTCACCACCTAAACCAGCAGCACAAAAATGAGAGCTTCCAGAGGGGAGCCAACGCTCACAGCCTCAAATTTAGGCAGTGATTCCCCAAAGTGAGGAGTGGGCAAACAGGATCAGGTAGAGAGGGCAAGTTCACACACAGCAGCCACTGAGGAGTTTGGAATTTTATTTATTTATTCATGTATTTAGTTAATGAAAGTCCATTTATGTCCACTGAAGAGGTGCATTTGCCAGCCACCACAACTCCTGAACCCCTTCAGCTCTGCCATTCACTATTTCAGTGCACAACATGCAGAGGAGAGCACAAAACTGCTCAGGGCACAGAATCAGGCTCTCAAAGTGAGACTCAAAGGAATTCTCATCCAGGAGATGCCTGAATAAGGCACAATTACGGCCTCAGTGTGGTATTTACTGAGGATGAAGTGTTTACAATATTCCATTTGCCCATTAAGCAGTTATGCACTAATATATGACAGACTTTTAATGACGAACACTGGAAGCATGTGAAATCCACCATTCCCAGGATATCTGTTGCAACTTTGTCTTTAATCTCCTCTAATCTATGTAGAGTGAACAAATGAAAGACAAAAGCTTGAGTTCATGAGTCTGGACCCCAGTGGGGTGAGCTGAGGGCACCTGTGGCTCTCAAACCCTGTTAACCAATGTCAGAGTCTGGAGGCAGAGTGTCCCAAATCCACCTGCCTTCCTCTGGCTCCATCCCTCCTTCCCACAGCTCCCAACAGCCAGGGAAACTCACCAGCCACACTTTGATCCCTCAAATCCAACAATTTCCTTTCACCAAAGCAAAACTCAACCTTTTCATCCCACACCTTGTTTTGAAAGGTACCCAGTGAAAAGACAGAAAGCAAAACCAAGCAAAACAAAAAGGAGAATAACACTGAGCTGCTTTCATTCTCACCTTCTGTCTCATGGAATAATCTTCCCAGGTGATGTGAGAATCCACAAAATCAGAGGGTTTTGCCAGGCCTTTCCTGGCACAGGGAAGTTGCAATAATTGCATCTCTTAGCCCAAAATGTACACTGCCTCTTAAAACAACAGCAACACACCCAAACAAAAAGAGAAACTCCTTACAACCTCCTCAGTTTATATAGATTCTGAGGGCACTGAAAGGGAAACACAGAGCACCTGGGAAGTCTTTAAAAATCGCAGCGGCAGGAAACCTCCTCGCATGATTGATCTATCAAGGTCTGACTCTGCAGAAAAACAAAAGTGGTTTCAGCTGTGTTTTAAGGCAAGCCACAAGCTTGAACAGGGGTTGTTGCTGCATGGCAATTTTGTTTCTCCTGTGGTGAAAAGGATGGGCCTTTTGCTGTAGAGGAATGTGTTCACACATCTTTCAGGATTTGTCCAAATTAGCACGTGGCAATACAGTGTGTGTCCCTCCACACCCGCTGCTCCAGTGCTCTCTCTTGATACAATTAACAAGACAATTAATTAGATTATAATTAATAAAACCTGGGAATTTGCTGTGGCAAGTGAATGATATGAGGTGGCACCTCAGCCTCCCTTCTGCTTCCAGGCAAATTGAGAAGGGGATGCCCCATCCCTGGAAGTGTCCCAGGCCAGGCTGGATGGGGCTCTGAGCAGCCTGGGATAGTGGAAGGTGTCCCTGCCCATGGTGGGCAGGGGCTGGAACTGGAACTGGATGATCTTTAAGGTCCCTTCCAACCCAAACCATTCCATGTTTCCTTGTTTCTATCATAATGGTCCATCAAACATCACTTACAGAAGTTTGGGGTGTTTTGCCTTGCTGAGGAGCAGAGCTGGTTGTGCTTGATAAAGAATTTGGTTCTGTAGCCTTTCAGTACTGACAGGGCAAATCACTCCCCTGTGTGAGAAGTTAAAGCCTTGCTGTGGCTCCAGGCAATGGTTTAAATTCTCTGTTCCAGGTCTGCTCCAGAGGCAGCTGTGTCATTCTCTTGTTCAATTCTTCCTTCTCTGCTTTGCTTCACAGCCACCCTTTATGCTTCCACATCCTTTGCCAAAATTCTGTCTCCTTTAGAGCATCTTCCCTTCCATTCACCTGCTGCTCCACACATCCACCTTCCACACAACCTTGCTCCCCTGGAAACTCTCCTGTCTTTCTAGGCAAAATTTTGTTACTTGCTCCTCTGTTTGCCTCCATCACCTCTGCTGCTTCAAGCCCCTCAGCATCCAGCTCTCATCCTGCCCCAGTCACTCTGCAGTGCCTGTGGAACTGAAATATTTGATATTTCACTGACATAATTCTGAGGTGAAGGGCACTCCACAGCTCAAGGCGTCTTCAGTCAGATGAGGGCAGTGTTACAAAACAGGTAACAGAGCTGCCCTTCCCTGCTCCTCCTCCCCGTGCAGCTGCTGGCTCTGAAATTATCTGGGCTGGAAGCAAATAAACTAAAAAATAAAAAGGGAAAGGGAAAGGAAGAGGAGTTTTATGCCAACTCATCACAGAGTTGACATGAAGGCCACACTGGCACATTTGCAGATTTGTGGCCAAGGACAAGGAGAATTTCTGAGGCAGAACTTCTCTGCCACAGGCAACATCTTCCTGCAGCCCAAGATTTGTTTTTAGACCTGAAATTTGAAATTGATCTGGCACCTACTGCAAATTAGAATTTCTTTGTGTGTACATCACTCTTTTATTTGAATCTCTGTCCCCTTCCTCTAAGTTCTTCCAAATTGGTTGCCACAAGAAATTACTTGGGGTAGTAATTTTCTTCTTTGAATAGGCAAGTGGTAAAGATGACAATTCCTGCCTCGGTGTAGTGGTGGAAGCCAATCTCTAGCATATGATAAATTTAACATATTTAGTGAATTTCCTTGGAGAAGAGAGGGAGTTGGTCACATCTAACAGAGCAATCTTTGCCAGCAGAGAAGTGAAGTCGAGCATATTCAGGATATTTAACTTTTGGAACAGCTCATTTATGATTAATAGTTCATTTTCAGTGCAGTACTCTCAAAAGCAGCCATGGAATTGCCATTGGTGGTAATATAAAAATTGCAGCTAATTTCACAGGGAACATTTTTCTTCACCAGGTTTATTCAGGCTGAGGATATTTAATTCTCCCAGTCTAGTCCTCAAGGGGCTTATTCTACAGGGAAGGAACTGAACAATACTAAGAAGTGGCCTCAGAAGCAGTGGGTAACTGGAATACAAACTAAGGAGAATGGTAAAACTCATCTAGCAATCCTGCAATGGGATACAGGTTGGATTAGCAGGGTCCATCCATGAGGATGATAGGGATGATCTGGTGTTTAGGCTGAGGTTATAGGCTGGACTTTACCAGAATCCCCTGATCACAGTTCCCACAGACATGAATTTAATTCAGTAATTGAGCAAAATCACTTTCTTCCTCTTCTCGCTCTTTCCTCTACACCCAGAGCCATGATTCCAAATTCAGTTCCAGGCCAGGGAAGCAAACAGTGCTTGAGTTTTTAACAGTTGCTTGATCACTTCATTTTAATGTCAAACTTCATCTCAGCATGATTTTCCTTCCATGAAAACAGCTCCCAAATGCTGGAATTCAAGTATTCAACATAAAATGGTAGGATTACTACTAACACAAATGAGAAATGAAATAACAATGTGGTTGCTAATCAGAATAATTTTTGCCTAACAGTTTACTCACAGGCAGAAAGCTGTATCTGTAAATTATATATAGGCAATCTATTAGCAGTATCTCCTCCATGAAATATTGATTTGAGGTTATTTCTCCATCATTTGCCAGGTGGTCTCCAAAGGCCACCTTGGCAGTTGCTAAGGAACAGCTCCACAGCCCAGGGAGGGCAGCCCTGACCACTGCTCATGTGCACAGTGACATGGTTTGGGGTTTGTAAACATGAATGCAGTTTGTGTGCCTTCAAAAGCAGATTTATTGACTGAATTCTGTTGGTCTGCAGATTATGTTCAGGGTAGGTACATGTAAGGAGTAAAAATGAACCTGGTTGGGATGCAAAATCCTGAGGTGATGCAGAAACTACTACACCTTCCAGCTTCTATGCACGAGAAGAATTACCAGAATTTTTTGTGTGTTTGTTTTTAGGCCTGAAGTTTGAAATTGATCCGGCACCTACTGCAAATTAGAATTTCTTTGTGTGTACATCACTCTTTTATTTGGATTTCTAGCCTTTGGCTTCAACAGCTTTAAACTAAACAAGGCTACAGAATTTCCCTGGAAATCCTGTGGGGGAGGTTTTGCTCCTGATCTTTCCCACCACTCTCCTTGGGGCTTTCTTGAATTGTACTCAGTCAGTTCATGAATACAAAACTTCAGTGATGGAGCAGGGAGGAAAGATTCCTTCCCCCATCTGCAGGCACTGCTCTCATTTATACTTCCACACTGTGTTTATTTTATTTTCATAAACCCATGGCATTGCTGACTGATGGCCTCCTGACCTCCACTTTTGACCTCCTGTAGACCTAGAAGTCTTTTCTACAGAATTTGCCACTGTTTTGACAGTGAACCACTGCAGACTGCTCATGGCACGGCTGTCCGAGCAAAGTTTTGCTCCCACTCAGCAGCAGTAGAGCAAGAATTTTTAAATCTTGCTGAATTAAAAATTTTAATCTCTAATTCAGCAAGATTAAAATATTTTAGTCGATTCCTTTTGGAAATGTAATCAAATAAATGGTTAACAATAATGCAAATATGGAATTGTCACAATAAAGCAGGGCTGTATCTCTGCCTGTACCCTAAAGTAGGATACTAATTTTAAAAGAAGAAAATATGAAAAGTGTAGCATCCAAAAGCTATTTCAAAAGCCTGACTCGGGTTAAGATAGAATACTAAAAGGGGGAATAGTCCCAAATGCTGATGTCCTAAGCTACTTTTATTGGCTAAGGCTCCACTGTACAGTGTGCAGTATTGGGAGGGCAATTCAGCTTACCCTGATGTAGCAGCTTAGCTCACATGAAGACCCCTACACATCAGGAAACTAAATTTAGGCATCTGTGTCTGGAACCATGCTCATCCCCTGCCATTCTGTCTGTCTGTCAATGTCCTCTCCAAAAAAACCTCTTCCCCAGTCATGGGAGCTGCCATGCAGATCTCAAAATTGTTGGGTTGCAAGGTGGAATTCTCTTTCCTAAAACCCAATCCCATTCCCTGAAAATGCCAGACAAGCTAAACCAGTACTGAGCCAGAAGGAAATCACAAAACCAGCAGCAGGAACACCAGGTGTTGTTGTGTTTTCATTTAGACACACACCACCCCCATTCTCCTGCTGAGGACCCTTGCCTTTGTTCAGATCTGGAGCAATCCCCAGTGGGGATGCACAGGGCAGCAGAGTGGAGGCAGGGGAGGAGGTGGAGAAATGCAAATCCCCCTTTAACCCTCTTTTGGGAGGGGGAGGGCAGGGGCTGGGTAGGTTGAAGCAGGAAGCAGGATTTATCACCTCAGCTAAAATTCCATTAACCATTAACTCAGGGGAGAATCCAGGCTATGGGGGCTCTCCAGAGCCACAGAAAGAAGGAATACATGGGCCCCAGCACAGTTATCCTCCAAAGGGCATGGATATGACTCCATGCAGAGCTGGGCAGAGCTTAAGAAATTAATGGCATTTTGAAATTTTTTTAGTTTTTTTTTCTTCCCCTAATATTTCTGTTATTATATATTTATAGTTAGTATTTGCAGCTATTTTTATAGCTAGCCTGCAGTTTAAGATAACATGTTTTACTCATGCTTCAGAGATTATAAACTATGCTATTTGTTCTCCCAGTTGTGACCAGAGGGTTGAGCAACACTGAAGGAGAGGAAGAAAGATGGAGCAGCTCCAAAACCCCAATGCCAACGATCCAAATCCCTGTGATAAAATACAGCAAGATATCTCCAAGCTTTTTTCTTACCCATTCTCCCACACATCAATTTAGATTAAAATACGGGGGAAAGCAAGAGAGAGAGAGAGCACTGTCTGTGCAGCATTTCTGGATGAGAGGTGCTGAAATAAGTCCTGCTAATCAATAACTGCTTGTTGGAGCACTGGCCACGTTGAGGAGATGCAAACACCACAGCTCTGTTGTGTATAACACACATGGTGTCAGGCCAAGTGTGGCAAAATTTCTTCAGTCCTTATCTTTCCTTTTGTTGGCTTTTTTTTTTTTTTTTTTTTTTTTTTTTTTTTTTTTTTTTTTTTTTTTTTTTTTGCTAGAAGGCCTAGCAGTTCCTTATTTGTATAAAAGATAATCTACCTTTCAGACCTTTGTGTCTGGATCCTGTTTATTGTGCTTATCCTCACAATGCCAGGCAGGTAACCGCTGTCTGCTCCCCATTTAATAGCTGACAGAAGGAAAACAAATAAGAATGAGGTGAAGCCTTGTGGAACCAAACTCAAATCCAAATTTTTAGCAGCACTGAAGCCCCCCAGGTGTCGGAACTCAGTGCATCCCTCAGGGTGTCCAGAGTTGCCGAGGACCCCACCGGGGGGCTCGGAGACCCTGGCACGCAGCCCAAAGCACCTGAGGATTTGATTTTTCTTTTTCTTTTTCTTTTTCTTTTTCTTTTTCTTTTTCTTTTTCTTTTTCTTTTTCTTTTTCTTTTTCTTTTTCTTTTTCTTTTTCTTTTTCTTTTTCTTTTTTTCTTTTTCTTCTTCTTCTTCTCCTTCTGTGATGTTGGCACTTTGGGATTGGTTTAGAGTAGAAGGGCACTGTCTAACATGGGTGATAGGTACCGGGAATTAAGTGTAAATATGTTATACATAGTTTGTAGTATAAAAGGACAACACTGCCTTAGGGGTGGTCAGAGTGCCTGTGGCTGCCCTGCTGAGCAGACCTCGGCTGGGCAGAAAGAAAATTTTATAGATAAGAATTAATAAACAACCTCAAGACCGAAAAGTGAAGAGTCCAGACTCGTTCTTCAGTTGCGCGGGCCGAAGCAGAGACATCCTGCACATCTCGGGGCAGCAATTATCAACAGCAACCCAAGACCCAGGCCCCCATCAGCTGCCATCCCTGCCTCTGAAGCTCTTTGCTGTGTGACCCGGAGCCCTTGGTCATGAGGAAGGACAGAGGTCCCTGCCAGTTCCATGCATCCCAGAACCTTCTTCCTGGGCCAGTGTTGGAACCCAGGAAATCCCTCTGGCTGCCCTGGAGGGCTCGAGGCCCTGCCCAGGGGGGCTCAGAGACCTTGGCACAGAGCCCAAGACCCCTGTGCTTTTGATCTTGACCCCTGGAAACAATTACCAACCTTTATATGAAGAATTACAAGTCAAGAAAGTTTAAGTAGAATAATAGTTAGTCACGGGGTGAAAAAATTGATATTTGAGGTTTTTAGAATGGGGGCTCGGGGTCCCAAGATGGAGGAATTTGGGTGCGCCTTGTCCTTTTTCCTTCTTCCTAGCCTCCATCTTCTGGGTGATGTTGGCAGTTTTAGATTGGTTTAGAGTAGAAGCTCACTGTGTAACATAGGTGATAGGTATTGGGAAGTTCTGGTAAATAATGTACATGTAGTTTTTAGTATAAAAAGACAACACTGCCTCTGAGGTGGCAGTGTGCCTCAACCCAACCTGCCAGACAGAGCTTGGCGGGTTGGAGAAAGAATTTTATAGATAAGAAATAATAAACAACCTTGAGAACAAGAATAGAAGAGTTCTGAGTCCTTCTTTGACTGCCAGGCTGGGAAAAGAGATTTTTTAACACATCTTGGGGTCACTCTGAGCAGAAGAGAGTCCAAGAGGCCAGACTGAGTTTTTGCAGATCATCTGATCCTGAAGGTCAGTGGGGTGGGAAATGCTGGCTGGGACATGGACAGGAACAGGGACAAAGACTTCAGCCCACCTGCTGTGTGATTTGTGGCCATAACCTGAGCGTGGATTTTCCCTGTGCCAGGATGGTGGGTACTCTACAGGTATAGAGAGTTGCTCATTCTCTTATCAGTGACCTTCCTTAGGACATCTTCTGTGACCGTGTTCAGAGGGGTCTGAGGTTGAGGGAAGAGACAAGGATCTGACTCCATGTTTCAGAAGGCTGATTTATTATTTTATTATATATATTATATTAAAACTATACTGAAAGAATAGAAGAAAGGATTTCATCAGAAGGCTAGCTAAGGATAGAAGAGCAAGGAATGATAACAAAGGTTTGTGGCTTGGCTCTCTGTCCGAGCCAGCTGACTGTGACTGGCCATTAATTAGAAACAACCAACATGGGCCAATCACAGATGCACCTGTTGCATTCCACAGCAGCAGATAATCATTGTTTACATTTTGTTCCTGAGGCCTCCCAGCTTCTCAGGAGGAAAAATCCTAAGGAAAGGATTTTTCATAAAAGATGTCTGCGACAATCTTCATCCCCATATCCCATTATTCTTTCCTTTAGATTCTTGCAGAATCTAGAAGATTCTAGCTGTAGCCCTCTTCCATCCTGCTTTCCTGTGAAAATGAAGACAAGCAGAGAGGAGAAGACAAAGTTCAGGCCATACCTTACCCCCCTACATAGCACTCACACCCATTTCTAGAGGTGTCTCCAAACACACAATCCCATGTTTTTCACTGATATTTGCACAGTCCACTTGCACACATTGCTAGGTCTCCTAGCAATGACTTCACTTGGTCTGAAATGTGCATTAAATTTATACCCTGTAAACGACTTCACTTGGTTTGAAATGTGCATTAAATTTGTTCCCTGTAACTTGAACTGCTGAGAGCCCCAAAACAGCACGTGATGGGCACAGTTGGATGGCAACATGCCTGAGAGGAACAGAGCTGTTGTGCAAGTACCAGTTATAAGATTATAAAATAAAAGCCCTTCAGTAGCAAAACAGCCCAACGGAAATGTCACTGTTCAAACTTTTGATTTATTCATATAACGAGGCATGAAAGGGCACCTTCAACTCAGTTTTATGTTTAACTGTTAATATCCTTTATCTTGTTATGGTAATTCCTTGGGCAGCCAGACAGATATGAAAAACATGTTGCCTTCCTTATGGCCGATGGTGAAATTTTGTTCTCTAACAGCAGCCCACAAATAAAATTGCTGTATGTGTAAAATAATATGCAAAATTATTTTATTATAATGAGGCTTTTGCTTAACTTCGTGCCTAAACTGGGCTGCTAGGTGCTTTGCCTTCTTAATCGAATGAATTTGGGCAGAAAATTGATCAGAAAGAAAAGCTCTGGAGACATTATATGCTAAAACAAGAAAGATATGCTTAGGTCCTAAAAATATAATAGATAAAGGAAACATGGAGAAAAGGATTTACTATTTTCCCTGAAACTCAGATTAGGTTTTCCTCCTGTTACATTCCACAGGTATGTCCTTGCACCAAGCTCTGCAAAGAGCTCCTGTCCATGTCTGTGGTACTCTCGTCTTCAAATTTATGTTCACTTCAATCCATTAATTCTTGGGTTGTTCTGTGCAGGGTCAGGAATTGGACTCGTTGAACCTTGTGGGTCCCTCCCAACTCAGAATATTCTGTGATTCAGTGAAAGGCAGGTCACTGAGTATCACCCATGGCTCATGGGAGGGTCAGTCAGCACTGGCTGCTCAGTTTGTGCAACTGAGTTTTCAGAATCTCCACCCCACAACCTCTCTGGGTCCCAGTCTGACCAGGCTCATGCTGGTATTTCCTTTTTCTGGTGCCTACTCTCAGAGATTCCAATGTTTCAACCTGTGCCCATTGCCTCTTGTCCTTCTAAGGAGAACCTGGCTCCATCCTCTGCTACATCCCATGGCCTAGCCCCAGGCAGTGATAAATTCCCTTGTGCTGGGAATTTAAATTCTCTTCTGCAGCTTGAACAGTCCCAGCTCACCCTGACTCTTCTTATACATCCTGTGTTCCAGCCCATTGACTGTTTTGGTGGCCCTGTGCTGAACTTTCTCCTAAAAATCCATATCTTGACTTGGGAGCCCCAAACTGGACCCAAGGCCTCACTAGAGCTGAACCATTTGCCATGGTCCTTCTGAACAGCGGCCCAGTGCACAGACTGCTTCCACAGTGGGAACTTTTATTGCCCCCTGTCCTGCTGTCCTGGTCATTAATAAAGGTTTAAACCACTGCTGGTCTGGATATTGATGCCCTAGGCACGTTGCTGGACTTTGGATCACTGAGGGGCTACAAACAATGCTCTGAGCCCAGCAGTCAGGCCAGCTTCCCTTCCCCCTTATCACCCATTTATCCTGTCCATATCTCACCAGTTTGGCAATGAAGATATGGAAGGAAGCACTGTGAAAGGCCTTGCTGGAGTTTAGTATATGGTGTCCTCTTCTCTCCTTTCGTACAGAGAGCTTGTCATGCCATCTCTGAAAGTGTTCAGGCTGGAAGGGCACAGCCACCCCTGGGTACATCCATGTTAGCTCTTCCAAATCAACCTCTTGTCCTTCCTGTGCCTGCAAGTGGCTTCTTAAGAGGATTTGTTGTGTGACATCCCCAGGGACTGAGCTGGGGCTGACCATCCTCTACCTCCCCCAGCTGCTCCTTGCCCTTCCTCAGGCTGGGTGTTTTATTTGGCTTTTTCTGTCATCAGGAACCTCACTGTGAATGACAGAGTGGCCTTGCAGTGATAGAGGCCACTTCCCCAGCTCCACAGATGCCTCCCATCGTCTTGTCTGTGGCTAATTAGCCCAAGCCCTCGTTAACTCCGTGTTCCCTGCCTGTGGTTTTGCTCCCACAGGCTCTGCTGAGGGACTCAGACTCCTGAAGGGCAGAGAACCAACCTGAGCAGTGATGAACCAGGCAAAAATGGCACTGAGCACCTCAGCCTCTTTTTTATTAGGCACGGGGTCCCAAGCCCCAGGCCAACATCTTCTTTAGCCTTCATTTCAAGGAAATTTATTTTAAAGGAAGAGCTCTTGTCCCTCTCATCCTTTGCTAGATTCAGCTCCAGCTGAGCTTTGGTTTTGCCAACCATATCCCTGCATGCTCTGCAGTGCCTTGGGGCACCGACCAGGTGGCCTGTCCCTGCTTTCTCCTTCTGTGTATTCTCTTGGTTTTTTCTGGTATCTCTATCAATTAAGATCACCATACTAAAAATTCGAGCTTTAAAATATTTTACACAAGCACTCCACTGCAACATCACACAGTCAATAGAACCTTTTCATCCCAAGTTCCAGCAGAAGTAAAGTTTTCTGATTTCTTTTCCCCATTTCATTTCTGATTAGCTCCCATCTTAATGGGATTTATTTTACTATTTCATTTATTTTATTTATTTTGTTTTAAAATATTATTTATTTTAATTTTTAATTTTATTTATTTTTAATTTTTAAAATAAATAATTTTATTATTTATTTTAAAATAAATACTTTTATTTAAATAAAACAATTTTCTTTTAAAATAAAAATAATTATTTAATAATTAAAATTTAATTTTAATTAACTTTTAGTTAAAATTAATTTAAATTTAAATTTTAATTTTATTATTTTTAGTTCATGTCTTCATTTTTTCTAAGCCTCCTCATATCACCTCTCCCCTCAATGTTTTGCTGCAAATAAATCCTTGTATAATTGCATTGCCTTTAATTGGTTACCCCTGGGGTTAATTTCATCTGGTTTCCAACAATATGAATTTACTACATTTAACTGAATACATAATTAATATTAATAAACATAATTTTTATTAATAAACATAAATTTTTTAAAGCTTGTGGTGCTATCCAGTCTGATAAGTCTTTGCCAGCTGCTTTCTTACTATATAATTATTATTCTTCAGTATAGTTACTTGTGTAAGCTTTGCATTTTGGCCCTATAATTTTAGAATTTCTGAACGTGTTACTGAAGGCAGGTTTTGGAGGAGGCAGAAGGATAAAGTTCAACCTCCTCTTCCCAGAATCTCACTTCACTGTTCTCTCACACACACCCATAAAACAATTCAAAATCTCTCCTTCCACTGTGGCCTGCAGTTATTATTCTGACGCTGTGATTCATTCAGTTCATTCATGCAACAGCATGCACGTGCATTTGAGATGTAAATATATTAATCCTATAAAAACTATTGCTTGATAATCTAAGGACTTATGGCCAAACAAAGGATCTGCAATAAAAGGAGTGGTAATAAGCACTGTACTTTGGGCATACAGCTTCATTTTCAAAGAACCATAAATACCGTGTGTAACAACAAAAGAAAAAATGAATAATGAATGAGAAAGTTCACACCTCTTGCTGTCATTTTGATCATTAATTTTTATTTGTTTTCAGGAGTTAGGTGGAGGCAAACCCACATACTTTCATCCTTTCAATTTTCTTTCTGGCATTAAATATATTATTTATATTTATATTTATGCACAAAAGCTCTTTCACTAAATAGTACTGAGCAATTAGAACAGCAAAAACTTTTACAGTGAACCCATGGACTTTATTTTCCTTTCAGAAATCTGGATCTATGTGTCTACTTCTGTATCTCTCTAGGATTCAAACATGCAAATATTTTCTCCTCTCTACAGCCCTTTTTCATATTCAGTAAAACAACTGACTTAACTTTTTTCTAAATGGCTTTCCAATTTCATTTTTTGAAACCTTTTGTACCTTAGGTAAATCTTAGTACTGGTAAGTCAAACAAACAAGAAATAAATTTTAGTGAGAAAAAACAGAAAATCCTATGGAGTTTGTTTCAATATTTATTGAAATGAATGAATGAACTAAATGAAATTAAAAAGTTTACATTTTCCAATTATCTAATCGGGTTTTGAATTAAATTTGACTTTCTGAAGTCCCTGTTTTGAGAGCTGAATCAATCTTAAGGATTTTGACCAGAAAACAAAGGGGAGAAGGGAAAAGATACATGAAGCTGAAGTTCTTAACTTTGTAAATGATATTTCACCTTCTAGCACTTAAGATACTTTTCTGAGAGTACTAAAATCTTACAAGTAGCCTGGTTTGGTTTTTTGTTTTGTTTTTTTTTTTTTTTTTTTTTTTTTTTTTTTTTTTTTTGTTTGGCTGGTTGTTTTTTTAAATTTTTGTTTGTTTTGTTTTTTCTTGTTGTTTTTTTGTTTGTTTGGATTTTTGTTTGTTTTTTTCTTTTTTTTATTATGACTTTAATTAAGCTGTGTCTGCCCCTGCTCATTAGTCACAGAATCATCAAGGCTGGGAGATAGCAGTGAGATTTTCCAGTCCCACTGCCAGCCCAGAGTTTGGGGAAAGTTTGGAAAAGTTTGGGAAGTGGCACCACAAGAACCTCATGAGGTTCAACAAGGCCAAGTGCTGCACCTGGCATGGGACATTTGGGAATCATGGAACCACAGGATCCTCAAGGACCACCCAGCCCCACCATCAACCCCCTAAAATCACACCTAAAACATGTCCCAAAGTGCCACATCCTCCTGAACATTTCAGCAGTGATTCACTGCGTCCTTAACAGGGATTTTGCTCTGTGCACCTTGGATTTTGGGGTATTTTCAGCATCTAAAGGGCACAGCACTCACCCCAAGCTCCACAAAACCCATGCCAGCAAGATCCCACCTCCCCTTTCCCGTCAGAGGAATGTCTGGCTCCTTATCTATGCCATGAAAAAACTCCCCAGGCTGGAAAGCAGAGGGCTCTGCAGGCTCACTGGATTGTCCCCTGCATTCCCAGCCCAGAAGGGCTGTCCCAGTGCAGCCCCAGCCAGGGGCCAGAATTTACCCTCAGAAATTTCAGTTCTCAAAGCCAGCAGCCCTGGCCACGTTGCAGGTATTACCTGTACTTCACCTGTGTTGCAATCAAGGGCAAAAATGCTCCTTTGCAATCCTAAACTTGTGCTTTTAGGCAAGATGTTCCACCAGATTAAGTGCAGGAGGAAAGGGTCAGTTATAAACTATGCATGCTTGTCCTCACTGAGCTATGTAAGGTCAGCCTTTGCTGATAAGGGTGAAGATACACTGTATTCCTTTAAAAATGGGGTGCCTTATGAAGAAATAAACTGGATTTCAAAGGAACTGGCTGCTGCCATTTATTTTTCATTGCTGTCATTTCAGCACAGTCTGTGAGAAGCTGCGTGCTCACTGCAGTTATACAGCTGATCATTTGAATAATCTCTAAGATTTAATATTAAAATGTTGTTAAATAATGACCAGAATGGACTTGGCAGAAGTTCACAACAAAATGCCAGTGAAGAGGGTTCTGAAACCCCCTCTCTTCTGAACATCACACTCAGAGAGAAGGTTTCCCCTTTCTCTTGTGTTGTTTTGGTGGTTTTTTTAAATGGAATTATATTTTTAGAGGGGCCAGAATGGAGCAATCATCTTGTAAATTTAAGATCAGGAAAGCATGTCAGGAAGAGGAAGAGGTGGGTCAAAAGAGGAGGAAATTGAACTGTTCTGTGGTGGTTTTGTTGGAAAAGCAGGAGGCGGATGTGGGTCACGCAGAAATGAGGGAGGTGTTCAGGTCAGCAAGCAGCTCATGTCCACATCCAGGCAACTCCTGCCAGCATCTCTCAAGTTCTCTTAACATGACCAAAAAACTTCCTTTCTAAGGGATGAATGACGCTAAAAACCCCAAAGAACCAAAGTGATGAAGGCATCAGTGGTACCATGTTGTCCTGTCACACCCCGGACAAAATTGTCTGAGGAAAACCTTTACAAGAGGGTGTCCTGCAACCTTATGTTTAGCAGAATAGGTAAGATATGCACAAAAGAGCTCACACTAACTTTAGACTCACCAATTCAGTTTAAAAACCCCCCAAAAACCCCAAAAAACAAGCAAAAAGGCCCAGCCAAAACCAAGAAAAAAAAATCCATCACAGGACACAAAATAACTGCTTTTCTGCTTGTTTCTCATGTAGCTTTACTGAAACAAGTTTTTCAAGTTGTCTTAAGGCTGCCTGTTTTATGCAATACCCCATTAAATGTTTTTCATCTTGTTTTTTTCATAGTTACTGCAAAGCCTGTTGCAACTGCCTGCCCCTTTGATGCTGATAGAGCCAGGCTGCCTCCCCAGGAATGTGTCTGCCCATTAGTCAGGCTCTGGAAAATTTTTGGAAGATTTTTTGTAGTCAACTCTTTATGTCTTCCACCTCTCAAACCATCCTATGGGAGCCTTGTGTATTGTTTTGAGGTCCTAATTTCACTCTTGTATGTTGCTTTGGGGTCAGATGCTCTGGGACAAAACTAAACAGATGCAGGAAGTGTCAGAGTCAGCAAGGCTCTTTCCTGAAAAAAAATATTTTATTTTTCCCTCCAAGATCTTGAAAGCTGTATTTTTTCTTTTTTTTTTTTTTTTTTTTTTTTTTTTTTTTTTTTTTTTTTTTTGCAGTGGTGTCCTCCATGGAGTCTGTCACTGCAGCTGTGAAAGGCAGCATGATGAGATGGACCATCCATGAATGTCCAGGGGGAAAAAGAGGAATTTAGCTCCCTCTATATCCTGAGGAAAGCTCCATCTTTATCCTGAGGAACTGGGCTTTAAACCAGAAAACTCCTTGAAAAAACACAGGTTGTGCTTGAGTGTTCCCTTCAGGAGATCTCAGATTTGGCTGTGGGTCTCTGCACACTGAACAGCACCTGTGAGGAGGAGAAGATCAGACAATCTCTTGAGTAAAATGAGGATCATGATGTACCTGAGCTTTCCCAGGCATTTCAGTAACTTCTGAAGTCAGGCCTGAGTGAATGTCAAGCTGGCACAAGGCATTGACATTCCTGAAGGACATGGAACAGCAAGGCCAAGGATGGAGGAGGATGCCAGCTCCAAGCTTGTTCTCAGACTGGGCACAGCTCTTAATTTCTGGACACGCTTCTTCAAAAGCTCCAGGGGCTTTACAGTCTGTGCTTTCCTGGGTGCACTCCTAAAAGCTTTGGCAAAGGTTTCACACAAGGACAGAGAGTTCTCTGTGTGCACCAGGAAGGAGAACCAGCTCCTTCTTGATTTGGCATGGGTTTTCACTCCTGAATAGCTGCTCTGTTTTCTTTTTCCAGGCAAGGTTTCAATGGGACACATCAGATATTTGGCAGAGTGCTTTAAAGCTCAGTCTTGGGAGGAATGGGTTAAAAAGCAGAGACTAGAGGAGGGTTGTAAATCAGCCCAGGTGACCTTGCAGCTGGAATAACCCTTGATAAGCCTGTGCAAACAGCAGGGCTAGAGATCCCCTGGCATGGGCACCAGTTTAACAATTTCTGTGTCTCCTCTTGGTTGCCTCTGCTTTGGGGATCCCCTGCTGACAGAGGTAATGGAGATCAGTTTATTACTTGTGTTTTATCATAAATTTGTGGCTATTTGTGGTTATTCTGGCTGCCTGCCTGTGCTGACTCACACACACACCCTGGAGCTGACAGAACCCTGCCTGCACCATGCCAGGCATTGGGAAAGCTCTGGATTTCAGGTTTAACATCCACCTGACTCTGAGCTCTTCCACAGCACCTCCATTGGCTAAACCAAGGCTTTTTACAGATCCACCAGCTTCTGAACATACCTGAATCCCCTTTGGTGCAAACTTCTACCACAGATGTTATAGATGGATAATGAGATTATTTGCTCTCACAACGAAAAGATAACTGTTGTGTGAATATTAATAAAAGCTTTAGTGGTGTATAGTTATGTTATTGTGGTTTAGATGCCCTCTGTTCTCCCCACAGTTCCCTTTCCCCCTGTATTGTTGCCATCACACAGCCTGGGCTCTCCAGGACAGGTACAAAGAAGCTGCACAGGTGTCCCTTGCATGGGGCAGCTGGGAATGGAAAAGCTTGGGGGTGCTCAGGGGGTGAGGCATGGCAACAGCTGAGCTCCAATCCAGGGACAAGAAAGCAGTTTGCACTGATAAATGGCACAGAAGAGCTGACTGACAGACTTTGGGAGGGCCAGGGCTGGCTGATGCAGCCCCCAGGGGTATAAAAGACTGAGCATCCATCCTGAAGATGAACTGGGGATGTGGTGTGCATGAGGGGCAGTTCCCAGCACTGCAGCTTTTTCCTTATGTAGTCCTTTGTTGTATCTTTGTTAAGCTTTAATAAACCTTTTTAAATTTTCAAAGTGAGGAATTGTTTCTCACAGGTGTGTTTCTGTTAATGACAAACCCTCCTGGGGAGGAATCCCATGGAAGCCTGTGCCATTTCCTAGCATCATTTGCAGCTGTCCACTGTGCACCTCAAACTCCTTTCAGCAAATATTTTATAGTTCAGTGAAAACACCCTGCTCACCCAGAACTTGTGGGTGGCGGCCAATCACCCTGGGTGGCTCAGCCAGGTGGCTTTGTGCGCTCCATGCAGAACCCAGGAGGGAAAATCAAGTTTCTGATCCATAACCCCAGTAGACAATAGTCTCAATGGAAGGTAATTTGCAACTGCTCTGCTCCCAGGGGACAGAAATAGTGGCCTGGGAACAGCATGTGCTGTGTGAGGACTGGAGTGTTATGCCTAAGTAAAAGTGCGTTTCCACATTGTTCCTTCCAGGGACTTCAAGGGATGCCCACATTCAGGAGGTAACTCCAGACAGCCTAAGCATCAGTGTTCTTGTGGACACTTAACCAGAGACGAAAACACAAGAGAGAACCTCAGAAGCATCAGAGTGAAATCAGGGTGCCTCAATGTATTTTTGTTTTGTCCCTAAAGACCCATGCCTTCCACAGCTGCTCCTCTGCTCTGCAATTTCATGCTCTGTAACCATTTTTCTCTGAAGCCAAGCCAGCCCCTTCTTTATCTATCACAGCATCCCTTTTTCTGAATGTCACACCAAAAAATTGTCTTCTTGCAGGTTTTAAACCAATCTGTGTCCAAGCAAGTCTCTAACCTCCTGCTGTTAAGGGAAATTCAAACTTTCAGGCACCTCTGAGAGGGATGCAGGTTTCCTTTTTAGCCTTTTATTATTTTCACTTTCCTTTTATTCAGGTGATGGGTGGTACATCTCTCTGAGCAGGACAGCAGTGTTATGGGTGGAAGCCCACTGCTTTCTGTTAAAAATGAGAGCAAGCTCCTGGTACTGAAGTGATTTCAGCATTTATTATAATAAAAAGAGAGGCCCAAAGTGTGAGGGCCCGCAGGCTGAGCCGGAGCATTCCCGTGGCTGGGGCTGCTCAGCAGCGATGGCCCCGATATTCCAGATGGAGCTGCACACATTCAGTGGGTCAGAAACCCCTTTTTATCCTGGTTTTTGTTCCTCTGGATTTGTTTCTTTTTGGATCCTTCATTTGCATGAAGGTTTAAGGCACTTGATTGTCCCATTGCAGTTCTGTGCTGGCTGGCTGGTGGTACACTTGAGTACCATATTTCTTATACCTGCCCTTTTAACCCCTTTTACAATATAATAACCAAACTGACAGTACATGCTTAACGGTCTATCAATTACTTTACAACAGTTTCTAACCTATATTTAACGCTTTTGCTTTTCAGTTTGTCCTGGTTTAGGGCAAACTTGAGAGAAAACCTCCACATGACCCCTCACCCCCAACCGGTTTGGGAAGGATTCCTCAGAGAGAAGTGGAAAGAATCTGTTTATTTAAGAGGCACAGCATCCCCCAGCACACAAAATGAACAGTACAGGATGACACCACTCTTTCACTGCTCTGAAAAAGATGACAAATTCAGAAAGTCTCTCTTGGGGGTGGTGGCTCTGTTCTCAGTCCCCCTGGTGCTGGGGCAGCTGCTGCCCAGAGTAGGCCCCGCTGGGCCACAGGGTGCAAACTCTCGGTGTTCCCAGGGCCCAGCCCAGAGCAGGCTCGAGTGGTTCCAGAAAAGGGAAAGGAAAAACAGTCCAGGGAAAAATTCTGACTGCTTAGCTAAATTAACCAATGAGCAGAAGCAAAAAGCATTCCCATCCATAAGATGATCCAGCATAAACAGAACACACAAGCATCATAACGTCACCCCAGAACACAGTTTTAGCTCTGGGTGCATTTTGTGCACAACAGCATCCCCAAGAACGGGCACACAGCTTCAGGGGTGCTTCACAGCACTGCTCACCTTCTGCACTGGGCCACGGGATGTCCCCAGGGCAAGAGGATTGTCCCTTGTGACCGTGTTCACAGGGGTCTCAGGTTGAGGGAAGAGACAAGGATTTGACTCCATGTTTCAGAAGGCTTATTATTTTATGATATATATTACATTAAAACTATACTAAAAGAATAAAAGAAAGGATTTCATCAGAAGGCTAGCTAAGAATAGAAGAGCAAGGAATGATAACAAAGGCTCTGTCTTGGACTCTCTGTCCAAGCCAGCTGGGCTGTGATTGGCCATTAATAAGAAACAATTACTTGAGACCAATCACAGAAGAACCTGTTGCATTCCACAGCAGCAGATAATCATTGTTTACATTTTGTTCCTGAGGCCTCCCAGCTTCTCAGGAGGAAAAATCCTAAGGAAAGGATTTTTCTTAAAAGATGTCTGCGACAGTTCCTCTCTCACAAGACAAGCTGGCTGAACTCAGCTGAAATAATTTCTGCTCTCCTGCTTTCCTCCTGCAGAAGGGAGCATCTGAAGCAGCTGTTAAGAGATTATTGCTGCCGCTCCCGGAGCCCTTTGAGGATGAATCTGTGCAGAAACAGCGGCATTAGGATTCCCCGTTCACATGCAAATAGGTGAAATCTCACCACAGGCAAACCCTGCTGTTCTTGCCCCGTTCAGAGCCTGACAAACAGCCTGACCTCCTGTCGGAACCCAGGAAATTCCTCTGGCTGCCCTGGAGGACTCCAGCATCTGCCCGGGGGCTCAGAGACCTTGGCACAGAGCCCAAGACCCCCGTGCCTTTGATTTAGCCCTTGGAAAAATCAATTACCAACCTTGTACGAAGAATTACAAGCCACGATAGTTTAAGTAGAATGATAGTGAAGTTATCATGGGGTGAAAAAATGGATTTTTTTGGGGTTTTTAGAATGGGGGTTCAGGGGGCAAGATGGAGGAATCTGGGCATGTCCAGCCTTTCTCCTTCTTCTTCTTGGCCTCCATCTTCTGCTGTGATGTTGGCACTTTTAGATTGGTTTAGAGTAGAAGCTCATTGTATAACATAGGTGATAGGTATTGGAAAGTAATTGTAAATATTGTACATGTAGTTTTTAGTATAAAAAGATAACACCAACCCGGGGACAGGCAGAGTGCCTGGACTGTCTTGTTGAGCAGACCTCAGCTGGACAGGAGAAAAAAAATTATAGATAAGATACAATAAACAACCTTGAGACCGAGATCTGAAGAGTTCTGACTCCTTCTTCGAGCACCAGGCTGGGAGAAGACTTTCTAACATATTTGGGGTCACTCTGAGCAGCTAAAGTCCCACCTAGGTAAGAGTCAAGGCTGCAGTTCCTGCAGTTCCTGCAGCCTCCTCACATGTGCTACAATTTCAGATTACATCAAATTTACCTTCTCTGGGTGCACAGGATGCAGGAGACCCAGTGGCCTCCTGGAAATCCTTTTATAAGTGACAAACTCTGATTGCTTGAGGTCAAGCAGTTTGTGCTGATGAAATGACTCATGGGCATCTGGGCTGATTTGTCACCTTTAGCATATCTAAGAAATTCCAAGTCTTCTCAGACAGGGATCAAACAAGTGCTGGAGTACAGACACTCTCCTGAATTGTTAGCTCCAAGTCTGCCTTTCTGGGGCGTGCAATGGGATGCTAAAATCTGGTTATTTTGTGAATTCTTTGCCTTAAGGTCTTCTCACGGTTCCCAGCACTCAAAGGGTGATTTCCTCTTTGAGTCTCTGTAAGGATCCTCTGTTCTCTGTAAGGATATCCTGAAAATCATATTTTTTGTGTGGAATCCCATAGTTCTTATTTAAAGTGTAGTCACTATTAAAAGACTGTGTGTTGACTAGGCTTTTCCAACAAATCTGACTGGTATCAAAATGGACAAACTTAGGATAACTTAAGTTATTCTTAAGTTAACACTAATAGGATAATATATAGGATAACACTTACAAGAAAACTTTAAATAAGAGGGTTATTTTGTATTAAAAAGCTGTAGGAAAAAAAACCAAAACAACATGAAAACCCATCCAAATGCTGCCAACATCCACGACATGCACTCTGCAGAGGTGTCCACCTTGGCTGTCCTGCTGCTCTTTGAGGGATTATCCATCCCACAGCCTGGGAATTGTTATTTTCCAAGGTCTGCACTACATGTGTTTACCAGCTGAGCCTCCCAGCTTTGGCACTGGTGCTCCTGATAAGCCAGGCTCCCTTGGGAAGGGGCAGGGGACACAAGCACCGAGCTCTTGCATCACTCCTGAGCAGGAATCTGGCGTTACAAACTCTCTCTGCCACTTCAGCCGGTTCAAGAAGAGGTGAACTCCTTGTTTTTGTACCACAGGCACCTTGCAGCTGTGGTCAAAGGTGTGGAAATCCTCTTTATCCGGTTCAGTAGGACTAAATTCACAGGGAGCAGGGGCAGAGGATTGTTTTGTTTTGAAGATACAAGAAGGGCAGAGAAAGATAAAACACGGTAAAGGTTTCATGACTGTGTAGTTAATATTAACAGCTGCCACATGTACATAGGCATGAGCAGAAATTACAAAACCAGGGCCATAAATAAAGGGAAAAAAGAAAGGAAAATTTAAAAAATAAATTGTAATGTGCCTTCCTCAAAATCAGGGCAGGATGATCCTGAAACAGACTTTAAAAAATAAAACAGGGAATGGAAATACAACTGCCCCACAACAAATACAGCTTGTTGCGCATTAGGCAGCATGTAGCAGCAAAAAAAAAAGGTGGCAAAATAAAATAAAGTCCCTGACTAAAAACACATGTTCATAAAATTAACTATCAGTGGGTTAGCTTCACTTACCTGGCTTCCATTCATGCCATCCATTCTTTATTTTTTCCTTCAAAACCTGCCCACATAGACAACAAGATAATCAGCATTTTGCAATGACCCACCTGACCAATTAGTGATAGGGGTAAAATGTTAAGATCTATAGCAGAGGCTTTGTCAGCTTTGGGTATTTGTGAAAATCCCCATTTCTTAGGGCCATTTTCCACAGTGCCTATGCAACATTGTTGAGTGGTTTTTATTGCACCTGCACTTTGAGCAGTTCCATGTACAGCAGCAGTGCAGATGCCAGCCCTGGCTGGTATTTATGAGACCGTTGCCGTTGTGCACACAGAAATATTTAAGAGAACAGGTCCACCACCAACAGAAACTCGTCTCAGCCAGCTTGTACTCCTTTCCCAGGATGGGTTCAAATTACTTCTGAAAATTACTCACCTGCTGCTCCTACAGGAGGCTGATGACCAATGTCCAACCAACCCCAGGGAAAACAAACACTTCCAGCTAACTGCTTTTAGCTTCCTGTGAAGCTTTGGTATCTTTCAGTGTGGCTGGGTTTTGATAACAAAAGTGATCTATGAACTAAAAATCTAGAAATCAATTTGGTTAACCTAGCATGGGAATTTCCTTTTGGAAAATTTACTTGTTTGATTACAAAGTGTTGGAAAAGAGGTAAAGGTTGAATTAAAGCATCAGTCTTTCACCTCTTAGAGGAAAACTCTAATGCCACAGCTCTTGTTGTTGACCAGAAAGGATTTCCTTCCTTGTGCCACCTTCTCTAAAGAGAAGAAGTATTTTGGCTTTATTTGTGCCTTCAAACACAAGGCTTCTTTCCACAGGCAGCAGGCAAGCAAACAAATTCTTTCTTAAGCAATTCAAGAGCCACTGAGGCAGAATAAAGAGAGAGTCAGACCTAAATTAAGACTGATGAAGTCAGACACATTTTAGTCATTAATGAGGAAAATGCAGCAAGGGTGAAAAGAGTGTGACATCCTACTACAAGTTAATAATTTTTATACCAAGACATGGAAGACTGGCAACTGTGATTCAGAAATAATTCCAGAAATCACCAGTTTTTCTCCACTTGAAACTATATTCATAGTGCAAATAGGTGTTTCATTGAGTCACTTCAGTTAAAATCAAGAAGAAAGGTAAAATAAAATAATTGAAACTATTGGAATCAAGGTGAAAAATCTTGCCTTAGTCACAAACAAAGTTGTCTTGCCAAAAGTTATTGACAACACATTTGGCTGCTTCCATGGAAAGCACAGCTCCCTAAAAACTGCAGAAGCAAACAGCACTTTCTCATAATCACAATTTAATATATTTGTCCCTAAGTGAATTACTGGCTTGCTGAAGAATATAAACAGATGAAACTGAGCTGCATTTTTCCTCCTTTATAACCTGCCTGATCCAATGAAGTGGATCAGTGCATCGTTGGTGACCAATCAGTGATTTACAGTTTTCTGACTTCATCTGCTCCATTTATCACGGAATTAAAACAATGTGCCATTGTTGATAAATCAAGTACTTTTATACCTGGAGCAGGAACAGGCCATAAAAGCTTGTCTAGCTGCAGGTAAATATAAAGAGGACACTTTATTGTTACCCTTTTATAACAGGTCAATCAACAAGTCTCCAAGCATTTTACAAATATTTGGTTTAATGTGAATATAGCTGTTCTCCTCCTGACATTGAATACCATTAATTCCTTTTTGCACAGCAGGAAATGCAGGCAGATAGAAACTGCAGCAAATCTAGAGCTGAACTGGTATGGAAAGTGGAAAAAAAATCCCCTGTCTTTATTATTCAGACAAACAAAAGGCAATTCTTTTCAGATGGGATTTATCTCTGGGTATCTCATGCAGGTATTCAGAAAATTCAGCTGTTCAAAAGGTCTTGTTCATTTTTTTTTAATTTATCTAGGATAGAATTATTACCAAATAAATGAAAAACCACTGATCTTTCAGGGGCTTTAGAAAATAAGGGTTTTTTTAAAATATGAGATGGCATGGTTAGCAGTCAACATTTAAAAAACATATTATGATTAAATGATCAGTTGAGAAAATCTGACTTCATTAAATCAATGTTAAATTGTCCAAGATTACATCCAAAACATAATTTTTGGTGTCTGATTCAGAAAAAAACCCACCGTAATTTAAGATTTATTGTGCTTTGTTTCTTTTTATTTTACTAATTTGTATTTTTTTCTGTATGCATCAGGAAGACTAAATGTATTTGATTCTAATTTGTACTGAAACACAGTTCCTTCTCTGGTTGCTTGAAGCCAATCACATAAGAACTGAGTAGGTTTTCTTTTGCAAATAGAAAAAAATTAAAATGTTAATTTAAAATGCAGTTTTGACATTTCTTTCTATGAGAACAGTGAGATCATTCTGCATTGAAACTCCAAATTACTGATGCATTGTAGCTGCTTCAGACCAGGCTGGCATATGAGTAACTAAAACTTGGCTTAATTAGCTGAGCAGTTTGGATTTATTGCTGCTTTGTGCTACAAGTGCAAGACAAAACGAAACTATCAGATCAGTGAAAAAAAACCAGCTTCCAAGTTTCAGGAAAAAATCATTCAATAAATGAAAATTGGCACTCAATTTCTGTGCCACAAAAGTAGGATTATTTTAATGTGGATAGGAGGTCAAATTTGTAGATCAAATTCTCTTCTGATATGGGAAAATGCAGCTGTATTTACATGATACACCCAGAAAAATCCAACAAAGAGCAAGGATTTGAATTTTTATTCTCTCTTGTTATACAGTAACAGAGGAGAAACCCATTGTAACAACACACACCTGAACTAAAGGGAAGGTCACTTATTATTCCTGCCTTCCCTCTGCGAGATAGCAAAGAATTTAATTTTGTAACTCTAAAACTTTGCCTCTGTACCAGAAAACTGAATTGGGAGGGGAAAGGTAAAAAAAAAAATTAATTGAGAACTAAAAAGAGTCTGGGCAATTTTATGGGTTTCCATCTGTGTGGGGCTTCAAAGTCTTACAATATTTTCCGAAAGGCAGGGAGAGAAGTGAGAATGTTCACAAGGACACACCTTTCTAATCTGCAGGCCCATGAGACCCTCTCCTGCTTCCCAGATAACAGAGTAATTGGTTTAAGTTGTTGTGTTTTTTCAGCATATTTAGTTAATTCCCTAACAAAGAACCACCTTCTGCTTCATTCAGCAGCTGGAATAATAAAAATAAAGATTATATTTGAAGATGTTTGACAATTGATCTTGATTTTCAGCTATACCTGCAGCAGGTAAATTTACGTGTGTGTATTCCTGGTAACACCAGCCAGATGCAAATGTACTTCCAAAGTCAACATACATTCAGTTTAAGCTTAGTTATTGAATGACTAATTATGTTCCCAGGTTTGGTGTAGTTTTATGGGTGAGTGGGTACCTGTAGTTTCTGTCAACCACTGAGATCTTTCATGGTACCAAGGGAAGAAAAAAAAACAAGGGAAAGAAAAATTCAGAGAGGACATCATATATTGAATATTGGTGGGTTTTTTTCCCCAGTTGTGGGTTTTAGCACCGAAATTCCCCGGAGATGGCTCTAATTGCGGCTCTATTGGAATGGTAAAAGGAAGTTTTGTGCTGTAATCCCAAAGTGTCAAGGGCAAGCTCACCCTGAGTGCTTGGAGTAAGTACTGGATGTTTGGATTTGGGGAGACTTTATCTCCCACTGCCCTGGGGTTTTGATTAGACACCTGAAACACAGGCAGAAATCAGAATACAAGGCAGCATTTGGCGAGTTGGGCATTAACCGAGTGGGAAATGGACTCTGACAAAGTGCCCTCAGAAACAAAGGGAGTTGTGACAAATTACCTCATTGTGGGCTTGGCAAACACGGGACAGGTCCCCAGTCTCCACTCTCGTGACCAGTGAGACACCATGGGGGTGAGTCTGGAGGTTTGGGGTGGATTTAGGGAAAGGTTCTTCCCCAGAGGGTGCTGGCACTGCCCAGGCTGCCCAGAGAATGGGCACAGCCCCGAGGCTGCCAGAGCTCCTCTGGACAGCACAGGGATGCCCAGGCTGGGATTTTGGGCAGGGACAGAAGCTGGACTGGATGATCCTGATGGGTCTCTTCCAACCCAGAATATTCCATGATCCTATAAAAGGGTGGGCAGAGCTACCTTATGGAACCTCGAGGAGGTGCCATAGGAAGCCAAAAACAACCAGGATGTAGAATGTAAGTGATGGCAGACACCAAAAAGGAGCATTTATTCATCAGTTTATTTATCAGTTTATGTATTTATTCAGCTGCTTGGCACCAGTCTGGGGAAAGGTTACCTTGCATTCCTGTGAAGAACCAAAGAACACATCCCAGCGTCCAGAAATACAGGGAAGGAAGCGGTTTGCTAAGCATTTAACTTCTTAATAACTTTTATGATCAATACCATTGAACTTATTCATATTTAAGTGCAATAAAGGTGTTTAGAGCAATTGCTGGGTCATACTGAAAGTCTCCACACCCTGAATTCTCAGCAGAAACCCCTGGGCTGCCCAGCAAGAGCACATCCCTGTCCTGGACACTGCCTGCTCCCAAAACATGCAGCCACTCAGAGAAACCAAACCCTGCCCTGATCTGTCCTTTAGAGCTCGTTTGAAACCCATTAATAAAACGAATGCTCGGCACGATTTGAAACACCATTACGCTATCACGGAGCAATTTGGGATGAGATAAGAGGGACAGGAGCTCCACAGGGGAGGAGAAGCTGAACTGACCAGGCAGCTTCTGCTGCCAAGGGGAGGCACTGACCCCCTCTCCATCGCTGCCAGGCTCTCCTGTTCCTCTGACCTTTGTCAGCGAGCTGAGTTAACCTCGGGCAATATTAACCCAGGCTGGGGAAGAAAAAAAAAAAAAAGGAAAAAAAAAAAAGAAATAAAAGCTTTTACTACTCTAGAGCCCTGCAAGGCCTTTTAGTGAGCCAGATACCAACCAGGAGGGAGGGAATAACTGGGGGAAAGAGGGTGGGAATGCCTGTGCCCTGACCAGCTCAGCCTCTCCGAGAAGAAAAGGTGTTAACAGGGTAAATCAGCGAGCTGCTGGCGAGCGCCCAGACCTTCAAGGCTGTAACTCAAGCAGAGCTCCATTCATCTGAACCGAGCTGCTCTGGTGTTGTTTCCGAGCCTCCTAAAGGGTTTAGGAGCAGCACAAAGTGTTTTTTACCTCCTGCCCTGTTCTTCTTGTGACACCTGAACTGATGTGATACCTTCAATGTGGCTTCATACAGGCAGACAGGAACCAGAATATATATTTTAAATCTCTCTCCTTATCTGTAGCCACGGTGCAAGACATTTGGGCAAATCCAAACTGAGCTCCAGGATATTCTAAACTCAAAAGTAATAGAATTTTGAATTCTAAGTTATTAGGTTATGAATTGAGAGAGAAATGAGACACCATCAGTACAGGAGTACATAACTTCCAAATGACTTTCAAAGAAAAAAAGATGTGAATTTCCAAAGAAAATAAGTGTGCAGCCTCTCTAGTAGAACTGAACAGATCTTGAGGGATTTTTTTTTTATTCCATGATGCCAAGTAACAATTTGTGGGGTTATTTCCCTCCGTTTAGGTAAGGAAACTTAACAGGGAAATCTTATGACCAGGTACCCTGCTTCAAACCTAAAGCATCACTAAGGTCTGAAGATCTTGCTGTAAATTAAAGACAAGGATGTGCCACACAGGTGGGCATGTTAGAGACCACAGAAGGTGACACTGCAGTGTTTTAGTTTGTCTGGGATGATTTTACCTTTTGCTTCAGGTGAAATTTGAGATAAAATTGCTGCAACTGAGTCCATACTGGAAAATGACTGAATCTCACTGATTCCTTTTGGGTACTCAGGAGCATTTTGCACCCAAAATGGTGCAATTTAAAAAAATAAGCTAAAGTTTAAAGATGTTTTAGACAATATTTCTCAGGGTTTTGTACCTAGGGGTCGCAGATTCGTAGTTCTCTCTGAACAAACACACATACCTGGAAAAATACTGAAGGTACGATTGATAGAATTCCTTGATATGCATTTGGAAATATACACAAAGCCCAGACACTTGCATGCCAAACTTGTGTACTTTGCCTTATCTGCAGTCCCCCTACCGAGATATTAAACATAGCATGCAGCAATATTGCAGCTAAATCAGAGCTGTTATTAACAGTGAGTGGAATTTCTTCACTTGGGAACTTCAGAGTAGTACTGGAAAAGTTTTGAGATGTGAGTGGATTTTATCTTTTTTTAAATTTTTTTTTTTTTTTTTTTGCTGTGGAGCTCAGCTTTGGCAGAGAGAAAAACGCTCCCTCACTGTAGGATTTCCTTACAGGTGGCACCACAAGCTGTGAGTACCGCGACCATTGAGATGGCAGTAATTCCCCAGAGCGCCCCGTTATTAAATGACCCTAAAAAAGCCCAAAGAAAACGGAAGTCATTTACCCCGGCCGGTGTTTTACGAGCAACCTTTATCAGGTACTGACCTGCCCAGTTCAGGGAAGTGGCTGTGACTCCTTATTTTCCTGCAACACCCTGAAACGGAGGCCAACAGGGACGAGTTCAATAAACAGGGCACAGCCGCAGCACGCTGGGCTGGAGCAGCGAAACCCAAACCCGGGGGTCTGACACGGGTAGGGGGCTCAGACACCGCTTCTCCTTCGGGAGGAGGAGGGCTGGGGGTTAGGGAAGGGAAGGGAAGGGCAGCCCGTGTCCCTGCGGGCCTGCCGGGCTGTGGTGGGCCCCGGGCCGGGGCGGGCAGCGCCGGGTCCCGCCCGCCGCGGGAGGAAGGGGCCGGGCGGGCGGCGCATCCACCTGCGGGCACCTGCCCCAGCCCCTGCCCCGCACCGTGACTCCTCCCCGGGGCAGCACCGCCCGCTCCCGGCTCCCTCCGCCGCCTCCCAGCCCCTGCCGAGCTCCCGCAGCTTCCCCCAGGTAAGCGCCGCTCTGCCCGCCCGCGGCCGCCGGAGCCACCCGTGAGGGAATCGCCGTCCCGGCCGCGGCGAGCTGCGCCGTGCTGGGGTTGGCTTTTAGCTAAGAAACTTCGCTGCGCTCTTGGGGGGGGATGAGGAGGGAGCGCGGCGGTGTCTGGAAGCCCCGTTCCGCGGGGGAGGAGGCGCTGGAGGAGTGACAAGCGAGAGGCGGCTCTCCCCGTGCCCCCCTGCTGTCCCCGGTGTCCCCTGGCCGCAGCCGGTGTCGCCAGGGCGAGATGCGGCGCGATAAAGTCGCGCTCTCCCGCGGGCCGGCGTGTAAGGGAAGCCGGGAGCAAAGTAACACGGAGGAGGTGGATGGGGAAGCCAGGAGCCAAAGACACACAGAGGAGGTGGATGGGGATAGCCGGGATAGCCAGGAGCCAAAGGAACACGGAGGAGGTGGATGGGGATAGCCGGGAGCCAAAGGAGCAGGGAGGAAGAGGATGGGATAGGCAGGATAACCGAGAGCCAAAGACACATGGAGGAGGTGGATGGGGAAGCCGGGAGCCAAAGGAGCAGGGAGGAAGGGGATGAGGAAGCCGGGAGAGTCGGGAGGCAAAGACACACGGAGGAGGTGGATGGGAGAGCCAGGATAACTGGGACTAAAGGAGCAGGGCGGAGGTGGATGAGGATAGCTGGGGTAGCCGGGATGGAAAGGAGCCAAAGGAGCAGGGAGGAAGGGGATGGGGAAGGCAGGATAGCCAGGATAACCAGGGCCAAAGACACACGGAGGAGGTAGATGGGGAGGCCGGGAGAATCGGGATAGCCGGGACCAAAGGCGCAGGGAGGAGGTGGATGGGGAACCCAGGATAACCGGGAGCCAAAGGAACACGGAGGAGGTGGATGGGGAAGCCGGGATAGCAGGAAAAAAGGGGATGGGGATAACCGGGAGTCAAAGACACACGGAGGAGGTGGAAGGGGAAGCCAGGAGCCAGAGGAGCACGAAGGAAGGAAGGATCTGGATGGGCGCTGTGGGTTCAGTGAGAGCGCGGTCCGAGGAGCCGCAGCGGGGAAGGTGCGGACGGAGGGCTCGGCCAGAGCCGGCCCAGCCCGCACCGCTCCAGGTGGAGCTTGTCCATCTCCTGCCCTGGTGATGAAGGGTAAAAGATTGGGCAAACTCCTCAAGGTCGCAGAGAGAGTAAACCAGAACAATGTTTAGCTCTGGGGCCTCTTCAATGCGTCTTGATGCATTGGGTTTCAGCAAAAGCGCTAATTTGGGGTCAAAGTTGGCACAGCTCCTCAAGTGATTTTGGAAAAGTAACTTTCAGAAGAGCTGTACCATTGAAACTTCTGTGCCAAAGCTTTGCATGCTGAGGTGAACCCAGTCCACACCTCCTCGCAGGTGGCTTTGTGTTAATTGCTTGCCTGGACCTTGAAACTCAACCTCAGCTTCCTGGGTGGGTGGGTGTCTGTGAATTGAAGGCAGCATTGTCACACTGAGCCTTTGTCCTAAGTGGCCCTGTTTGTCCTGAGTCAAGTGACACTAATGGCTCCAGTGCTTTAGAAAGAGCCCAAGGAAGCAGCTTGGAATATTTGCATCATCTAGGTAAATACTGGGTGGGGAAATGCTGTGTGTGGCATAAATCAGTGAACTGGGAAAATGGCAAGTTGTGGCTTTTACCTGCAGTGTAGATGTAAAGCCAAAAGACAGGTGGCTAAGATAAATGCTGATGTCAAAGCAGGACTTCATGTGCCTTTTTGCCTTTCTTCCTTTCATTCTTTAACTGTTAAAATTTATTCTGGCTCATAGGACAGTCAAACTAGAGCAAATCTATCACGGTAGCCTAGCGTGAAATTGGAAATAAGTTGGAACTACATTCCTCGATGTTGATGGAAAAACAGAGCAACACATTATTGTGGGATGCTGGACAAAATATTTGCCTTGGAGTTGCCAGTCCTGAAAATCTGGGCTTTTCCTCCTGTGCCAGTCCAGGGCTGGTCCTCACTGAGCAGCTCCAGTGCCTGTGCCTGCAGCAGTGCTTCCCCCAGGCTTTGATGTTGCATCCTGAAACCCTTTCTGGCAACAGGAGCCTCCCCGTGGAGTGAATTCAAACCTCCTGCCAGCAAGATTTGCTTTTCACTCTTATCTGCCACAGACCTCTTAGAAGTGGTTTGCAGCTCCTCGGGACCTGTAGGTCACGGGTTAAAAATCGCTGACCTGGACAGGTATCTAAATAAATCTGGTTTGTTAACATTGCTGGGTTTTATTTTCCTGCAGTGTGGGTACCTAGCGCTGCCTTATTCACATCACATTATTTGCAGCTCAAATATGGTGAACAAGTGCTCCTGAGAGGTTTATTTCCTTGCAAGTGACTGTCAGTGACGTAGACAGACACTTGAATTTAGCCAGAGGGTAATAATCAAATATGAAAATGATTAGCAAGCATGCTTCTGCCAGAAAGTTATTTGCTTATGCCTTGGAAGAAGGGCAAGGGCAGAACCTGGGGTGTCGTGTAGGGGAAGTAAGAATCCAAAGGCCAAGCTGGCTGATGCTGCATCCTCCAACTCCTCCTGTGATCTGGCAGTGGTTTGTAGCTGCTGCCTGAGCAATGGGTCCATCTCCTACCATGCCAGAGCCTCTGGTTCTCCTGGGCCCTTGGTCCTTTCTGGTTCAGAAATGGCTGGTTTCATAGGGTTAGGGTTCTCAGTGAAATGAGAAAAAGGGACAGAGCATTTCAGCCTCCTTCCTCACCCCACTGCTCCTAACAAAGCACGTTACGTACTCGTGGCACACTGAGTTTGAAGTAAATATCTGTTTTCAGACAGATGATGATAATAATAATAACAAGAAAATTATATGTACTGTGAGTATGGCATCCTACAACTTTTTAAAATGTGTCTGCTACCCTCAGAGATTTTTAATGCCCCTTTTTTTTTTAGCACGTGGAAGTAGAATTAATCTTGATTTCCTGGCCTGGGGAATATTCCTGTGGACTTCAGTGAGCCGCTGCTGATAGTGCTTATCAAGAGGCACTGCTTTTTAACACCTCTTGATAAGTAGTTGTACATTATAATGGCTTTTTAGGAGCTAATCTGGAATAGCTTCAAAACTATTTCTTAGGAACTGTGAGAAGGACGAGGTTTTATTTGTGGCAACCTTTCAGGTAAATATTTGCACAGTCTCACAGAGTTCTCTGAAATACTTGTGATGTTACTGCACAGGCACGCTGAATAGAGCTCACCTCAGTTGAGAAGGTTTGTTGAAAGGCCAGGACACTGCAGGACCCTGATTTTGGTGACTTTGAGACATTCAGTCAATTTGTCTTTGATCCCTGCCAAAGGATAAATGGAATGAATTAAAATCACTTCTTAAAATCATCACAATAAAAATACTCAGTGCCACTTCTTGAAGAAGTGTCTAGGAAATCTTGTTAATGAAATGGGATAAAAAATCTTATCTCCTTTCCTTCTTCATTCATAACTGGATTTTTTAAACCTTTCTATACTTCATGTGCAAGTCATCATAATTTTTAGTACTGACTGTTAAACAGCAATCTTCACCATGTTTCTTTCCTCCTGTCCAGGTGACAACTGTCCTGTGAAAAGTTCATAAAAATGAATCTGAAATCACCTCTTTGCTTGTTTGCCCTCTTTTTAATTTTTGTTTTAAATTTTGTTGCCCCACTAACCTTTTCTCCACAGCATCATATCATGATTATATATATTGTTCACATTTATGTTGTTGAAAGTTCTAGGTGGTCATAAAATGGTTGGAAATAAATAAAAAAAGCAAGTAATATTTCCTTTCTGGCATCATCAATGCCATAATGTGTTGGCTTGCCCTTCTTTAAGGTTGAGCTTTGCACTGAAATGACTCCTTTGCTATCTCAGTGAGTTCTGTTGGTTTGCTGGATACAGAGAATTATTTGGATGGAATTTTGGTTGCAGTGTGTCAGGTTCATGTAGAATGTTTAGGATGCTTTTATGCTTCCTCCTTTTAGAGGATGAACTTGACTTCATTCATTTGGGCTTTGGCTCTTCTGTCCTCCTCCATCTCTATTTACACGTGGCTGCTTTTATCTAGGTCTAACTGTGAAGAACTAGTTCAGTGGTTATTTTTTATTGTTCTGGGGTTTCTTTTTCAATTGCTGATAACCACCACAGGGCTCAGCAAACAGCTGATGTTGTTTCTGTTTCAGGAAATAGCCTGAAACACCTATTGGAGCAATATGTAAGTTTGTAAATGCAGGAAGCAAGCTGTTGCTAGTGTAACTCTGCCTTCTTTGGCCAGTTGAATTCCCAGTGTTGAATTAGGATATCTGGAGGTAGTTATTCCATCCTATTGACTTGGGCATGGAAACAGCCTATGGGGAACTCTGTGTAAAAAGCTTTGGAAACCAATAAACATTTATGGCTTGGTGTGTGCTGAGGAAGGGCTGTTATTCCTTGCATGGAGAGCCAGGCTAAAAGGCAGCAGGTCTGGTGTCATTACAAAATCCTGCTTAGACTTTTAGGGTTTCTTTGCCTTTCATTCTGTCTGTCGCCTTTTTGGGATGTTGGCTCCTGGCCAGCAAAAGGCACAGGAGGTGTGAGCTGATGCTGCTGTAAATGAGGCAAAATCAGGGTCTCGTTTTTGCCCCAAATTCACCAAAATTCAGTGAGGGGTTTAGGAGCACATGGTGGTGAGGAGCAGCTGAGCAGCACAACTCTGCAGGGCACAGAGGGACTGTCACTGTGGCAGGGAGGAGGACAAGCCTCTGCAGGGCTGAGACTCTGGACGGTCCATTTTTGATTAAACAGGATGTTGTAAATGAAGTACAGACCAACTGTGCTGCAACTTTTACTTAAAGACCTGATTTGCAGAAATCTGTAGAAAAACTAATTAAAAAATCCAAAAAAGCTATTGGATTGAATTTGGTTTGAATTAATCTATTATTTTTTTTTTGTATTGTTGTTTGGCTGTGTTCCTTTTTTGGTTTAATTTTTGACAAATTTACTGGAAATAGTGATGCATTCCTTTAATCTTAATGACCCATGATTAAGATAGCAGAAAATTAACACTCCTAAGGCATATGTTAAAATCTTGGATACTTCAAATAGCAGCTGCCAGCTAAGGCAACACATTTTGCTTTATTCATCAGTGATCTGTGTCAGTGGTGGCTTTTTACTCTTTGTCACTTCTGTCATTAGAAACAGTGGCTTTTTTCCTGTACTTTGAAAGTATTTCTTTTATGGAAGAAAAACCCACTCAGTTTTGGACCTTCTGTGTTGCTGGAGGTGTAAATGCTGGTTCTGCTCCATCCATACTGGAGTTTTTGAAATTTAGGGGCAGGACTGATGGGTCCCTTTCATTATTTGGTGCTGGAAGGTGATAGCAAGCCAACCCTCAAGCCTCTGGTACCCTGTGACACCTTGAAGCTCTGATGGGGAACTCCATCCCAGTTCCCTTCCTGGGACCTCCACCTCTATTTAAAGGACTCCTGAAGTTTGTTTTTTCAGAAGCACCCAGTAAAGTGTTGTAATAGCTGAGCAGACCTCAGGAGGAATGAGGGCAGTGAGAGGGAAGGACATCTGTACCTTCCCACTGAACTCTTCTGCACTGAGTGGGTTTAGGACACTTTCAAATGGTCTATTTAAATTCATCTGATGTGTGAGGTGAGTTAGGGGCCAAATATTGGACTAGATAAGGCAGAACAGTCCCTTGTAGCTCTCCAGTTGTTGGGGAGTGTTTGATGGTCACTTTGCTTCTCCATGACCCAGCTTCCTTATCTGAGAAGCTGCTGCAGTTCCCTTGATGTGTTTGTAAAACATTTTGAAGTGTGGGAGTGATGTGTGCTTAGGAAAACCAGATTATGTCATTATTGGATGCTGCAGATTGATTTTTTGCCTGAAACATTTGCAAAGCTAACAGGAGTTCAGTGATTTTGGTTTCCTGTAGTTTTAAAACACTGGCTAATATAATGTAATATAATGTAATATAATGTAATATAATATAATATAATATAATATAATATAATATAATATAATATAATATAATATAATATAATATAATATAATATAATATAATATAATATAATATAATATAATATAATATAATACAATACAATACAATATGATGTAATATGATATATAAATAATATAATATATAATATAATATATAAATAATATATAATATAATATAGAATAGAATATAATTAGATATAATAGAATATAGTAGAATATAATAGAATATAATGATATATAATATAATAGAATATAATGATATATAATATAGTATAACTATATATATATAATACCATAAAATACAGGTACCTATGAGTTCCTGTATTTTATAACAGGTAAAGTGTTATTAATCAGAAGCTGGATAGGAAATAGACTAACAAGAACTAAATTGGGAGTGGTGGTGGAACACCAGCTAAGTAAGACAGCCATTTTTTTCCTCAGTTCATTTGAAAACCAATAAAACCAAACCAAAACCACTCCCAGAAACTCCCCAAAAAGAGTGAGGAACACTCTTCTCTGTTAATTTGCAAAGCCTTTCAAATGGTAATGTGAAAAAATTTGGGATTTTTTTTTTGGTCATAGTACCTGTTGGCTTATCTCGAATCACCACTTCTCTCTGGTATCACTAAACCTCCTAACCCTTTTATTCCTTCTCCTTTTCAGAGAACAAGGAACAGAAACAGCCTCCTGTGATTTGTTTGTCCCCAAGTCTTGGCAGAGCTGCACTTCCCCACTGCTGTGAAGAGCTGGGCAAGCATGGATGGGACATAAAGCAAAGCAGAAGTCCTGGAGCCTTAGTCACCAATCTGATGGACTTTCAGTGAGTATGAGTAAGGCTCACCTGTCTGCCACACAAATAAGTGCAATGGTGCATTATTTACATGTTTGCTGATAAGCAAATACCAGCATCAGCCTTCCTGAAGTGTCACAAAGGATTGGCATGCTTGAGGGGCTGAGCAGCTGCTGAAATCTGCTTCAGTGACATTTGCAGTTCAGTTTTGGGTGAGATGATGCCTTGACAGAGGTTTTAAAGGATAACCTGTTACTTTGGGCTGAATTATGTTGTGCTTTTACACAGCTTCAATGTGCAGGGTTTTCCTTGCAAGGTAGAGACAGGTATTTCTCAGTGCAGGACTAAGGCACTTTTTAGGCTTTTTTTTCTTGTAGAGCAACATGAGAGGACTCAGCAGACAGCAGCATTTATTAGAATGATTTCTTGTGGAGGTGTATAACTGCCTATTTTAGATCTGTACCAGCAAACATTTTTGTATTTCTAGTGTCTGTGGCAAACATTTTGCTATTTCTTGTGTCTGTGGCAATCAGTGGTTTTGCTCCACGTTAACGTTTAACTTTAAAATAAACTTCTGGATGCTTGAAACATGCAGTGCAGAACCTCTCTTTACTGAAGATTTGCAAAACCTTCAGTATTGCTGTGGCACGGTTCCCCTGCAGTGCTTCTCTCCCTGTTTTTGGTTCAGTGGTTACAACACACAGCCAAGAAAACAACTCTTTAGAACACAAAAAAGCGAAAAAACTGTGGCCTGTGGGGGCTGCAGGTATCGTGAACTGGTTGAATTTGTATTTGCTGATGCTGTGCTGGTTTCTGTGTCATAAACCTCAGAGAGACACTTGAGTAAGTGTTGAGAGAGGGCCTGGCCATGGCACTGACGCCGTGTGGGTCCCTGCCAGGAGATTCTCTGACTGTGGTTCTGCCAGCCAGAGTGAGCACTGACTTGACCTTCTCAGTCTGTGCTGCCCTCATGCTAATGAATAGTTGCCACTGTATAATCCTCAGGCTTGTATTGAGAGGCTGCTGAGATCTGATTTCATGCTGCACCTTGATTTGTACCCTCTCTTCAAATACTTCCGCTTGGTTTGGGTTTGGTTTTTTTAAAATTTGTTTTATTTCCCCCTCTCTGCAAATCTGGACTCTTTCCAAAGGGAAAACTGACAAGAAAGCTGGACAAAGCCTCCAGTTGTGATTGTTTTCTTTTTTGTTTGTTTGTATAGGTTCACACTTTACTCCCCAACACTTGAATTGTTTCTGTACTGTTGACAAAGGAAAAATGACCTCTACTCTAGTAAGTAAACAAAAATATTCACAATATTCCTTTCTCATTTTTTTTTTTTAATTTGGTTTTATTTCTTTACACATAACAGCCCATTGAGCGATGTCCTGATTAACAAGTCTTTTAAAACATGGACTATTTGATGTGTTTCCTTTTTGGCCAAAAGGGGGAAAAGATGCTGTGAGGCAGGTGTAAGAGCCTCGAATTAACCAACATTTCAAGATACTTTCAGGGGAGATTTATGCTTTTGAGCGCATACTTTTGATTTTTTTTTAACCTTGTTATAGTGGGGTAGGTTAGAATGGCTTCTGACTAGTTCTTAAAGCTCTTGCAGGATAAATATTTCTGGAATAAATATTCCTGGAATAAATATTCCAGGATAAATATTCCTGTTGCAGGCCAGTGTGTGTCAGAAATAGCTTAGGTGTACCTGGTGCTGTCACAGCACGGAATGGGGCTGTAAGCATTTATCCTGGACCTGCACAAAGGCTGTTACTTGTCAGCATTTCTTTCTGTGCTGGTGCAGCCCACAGCTGTCCCTGCTGGTTATTTCTACCCTGTCAGACGTCCCAGGGCAAGCAATTGTGCAAACAGCTTGGGAGGGCTGGGCTCAAGAATCCTTCTTAGGCTGGGCTGCTATGGAAAGCAAGAGCAGGAAACTGATCTTGTCAGAGGATTCCCAGCCTCACTCTGTGCTATTTTTATTATTCAAACCGTGAGGTTTTGGCCATGTCCTGTGAATCTCTGTGTCTGTGTACACTGGAGTCCCCAGTAAGTGCTCTGTGTGTGTGGGGTGTATTTTACAGAGTGGCACTGGGAGGTTTTTTGTCCTTGTTTCTCACTCTCTGCTGTTCCCTCCGTCCCCACACCACCCTCAGGGCCCACCACCGCCATACTACGAGAACAGGGGCTTCCAGCCAGAGCCCCCCTACGCTGCCAGGCCGGCAGCAGGTGCTCACCCCTACCCACAGCTCTTCTCCACAAACCCTCCCTCCGTGCCAAGCTACATCCCAAGGGTTGCCACCCACCAGTCCACCAGGCCAGCGGCGCCCCCACCCAGGAGAACCTGTGCAGCCAGTAAGTGTTGGGGGGGTTTCTCCTGGTTTTGTGTGAAAACCCACCGGGAATATTTCTCTGTCTGCTCTGGGGTGCCCTGACCCCCAGGGCAGCACTGACTCTGATCCTCATTCATGGAGAAAGTTTCCTAGACTAGAATTCTAGTTTTCTATAATTCTAGTCCAGGAAACTAGATTCTAGATTCTAGAATTTCTAGATTCTAGTTTTCCTAGAATCCACAGAAGTGTGAAATAGGTTTCTGATGAGCAGTGAACTTGTTAGGTGCTGTGGAAGCCCAGGGCACTGGGAATATTTCTGTGTCTGCTTTGGGGTGCCCTGACCCCCAGGGGAGCACTGACTCTGACCTTCATTCATGGAGAAAGTTTCCTAAACTTCAAGATAGACTGGAATCCACAAAAGTGTGAAATAGATTATAGAGAGCAGTGTAGAGAAATTGAGGTTTTGGGGTTTTTAGTATGTTGTGGATGGAAGCAAGATGGAGGGCACAGGGTGTTGTCCTGGGTTTCTTCTTCATGCTTCTTCTTCCTTCTTCTCTGTGGGTTTGGGTGGCATTTTGTAATTGGGCAGAAAAGTCCCCATTGCAGCTCTGTGGGATCAGTTATTGGGGTAAAAGGGGAAATAATCCAGGTGTCAGTTCTTCATTGGATAGTTTAGTCTTAAAAGACCTTGTACCAAGAGATTGTTGGCCAATTTGTGCCTTCTAATGAAAAGCTGCAGAACTCACAGCAGTGAGACTGTTTTTCTGATAAGAAATAATAAACACCTGAGTGTGAACATGAAACACCATCTCAAGTGCCCTCAATCCAGACCCAGAGAAACCCACAGCTGGTACTGCCACAGTTTTGGACCTGAGATTTGTTGAAGTTAGATAACAAAGGAAAGGGACTTTCCCTTCCCCGTTGTGCATTGAAGGAGCCACTTCCTTCATGCCTTTCTTCCTGTTGTGAAGAAGTGACAGCTGGCTGGGGTGCTGGTGAAGCTGGGGGCTTTGGGAGGAAAGATGGTGGAATGGGGAAAAGTCAGGCTAAAACCGACTGATTTTAATGTCGAATAAATAGTGCTGGTGGGTGGAACTTGCTGGTGGGTGGAAATAACTTTATTTGTGAATCTAATTTCTCTTTTCCTCCTTGCTTTCACTTCAGGTCTAAGGAAAACCATAATAATAATATTATCTATATTAATAGTCATTTGTTGTGCAATTGCTGCTTTCTTCATCTGGTATTTTGGTAAGTTATTTTGTTTTCCTTTTTTTTTTAAGAAAAGATGTATTAAACTTTTCAAGTTAGATATATCCATTCTCATTTTATGCTTTATTCTGATATAAGAACAGAAAAGCCTTTGTTCCTTTTCTCCTAAGAGATGAACTAATGTTGCTTCTTAATGGCTTAGTTTTGTTTGTGGGTTGAGGTTTGTTTTTTGTTTTGTTTTTTTTTTTTTCTTTCTTTTTAATGCTGCTGCTACTTTTCAAATTTGAGCTTCACTTGATTTCAGGTGAAGGGAGGGGATTGTAATAAGTGTGCAAACCTTAACTGCAGGAGTGTAAATGGTCAAGATGTGTTTTGCTTTGCTAAAATGGAATCTCTCTTGGAGCAGAAGTCACATCCATTTATTTGTCTCCGGGGGGCTTTTGTGTAAACATTGCATGAGCCCAGCCTGTCTCAGCACTCTAAGTTGTACTATGGATGTTGGCTTTGGAAATCATCCCCAGCTGGGGTGGCTGAGCTCTGAAGCAGGGCTGGACCAATTCTGTTCAGCTCAGGTGAAGTTTGCCTTTCAATGAAAGCTGTTTTGCTAAAAAAGCAGGAAACTAAAAATCTGGTGGTTTTAGGAGCCCCTCCTTTCCATTCTGCTCAGGAGAAGAGAAGGAGAGATCCAGTGGAAGGTGTCCCTGCTCATTGCATTGGGGTTGGACTAAAATGATGTTTAAAGACCCCTTCCAAACTACTCTATGACTTTAAGGGAGTTCATTTAGAGCTATGAGGATGACACTTTGTGTTCTTAGGGGAATTTTTTTGACTCATTTTGATTTAAGCAGGGTGAGTGTAATCTTGTTTTAAACAAGAGCAAAAGTACATAATTGAGGCACTCAGTTATGTGCCTTTTCTATGTGTTAACACTTTGCCAGTGCAAAGCTTATTCCTTTCTGACAACTTCATGGTGCCTGATTATTCAGGGGAGGCCAGTGGCCCAAACCCAATCAGCTGCATCAGAGACTTGATCTGTGCAAAGGACAGAGCAATCCATCTCTGCTGGGGCAGGCTGGGTCCCTCCCACCTCTGGGTTTAAGAATTGCTTCCAACGTTTTGCTCCATCAAAGTGGGAAACTCTTTGAGAGCTGGGCTGATGTGGGTAGTCACCAATTGTTGTGGGTCCCAGGATGAGGTGAGAGATGAGAATTGACTCCAAGTTCTTAGAAGGCTGATTTACTATATTATCATATCATATCATATCCTAAAACTATACTAAAGAAAGAGCAAGGATACATCAGAGAGCTAGAAAGGAATGAATAATAAAAACCTGTGACAGAGTCCCAACACAGCTGGGATTGGGATTGGTCATTAATTAAAAACAATTCACACAGAACCAATCAAAGATGCACCTGTTGGTAAGCAACCTCCAAACCACATTCCAAGCAATCAGATAATCATTTCTTACATTTCTTTTCTGAGGCTTCTCAGGTAGAAAAATTCTGGCGAAGGATTTTTAGTTGTGATAAAATATCACAGTGACAATGTGCAGCCTCGTGGCTGTGTTTGTGTCTCCCTGCAGTAGAGAACAACTGTCTGAGCTCCCTGATTGAGTGTGGCTCCTCAGGGGTGTGCATGTCCCCCTCCCAGTGGTGTGATGGAGTGAGCGACTGCCCCAACGGGGAGGACGAGACCCGCTGTGGTGAGTGACAGCAGCCAAGGGCTGGGGGAAAATTTCATCAACTGCAGCAGCCTGGGGGCAGATTGCCCTGTACAGAGCTTGCCTAAGCTGCAGCAAGGCTGTTTTAGCCTAAGGTCTGTCTTTAAAGTGGTTTAGGATGTGTGTTATGTATAGATACTCAGTTTGTTTCCAGCCCGATTGAAAAGCTGAAATAAAACGCTCAGGGGTTTGAGCTGCCTTGACGTTGAGTCAGTTTTTTAAATCTCACCTTTTAATTTGAGTGGGGTTTGTGCAGAACTGGCCCAAGCATTGTCTGTGGATGGAACAGTCAGTGGTGACTTCTCAGTAAGCTTCAGGTGATAACAAACCTGGTGGTCTTCAGTCAGGCTTGGCTTTTTCCATGTATTTTGTATTCCTCGTTCTCCTCTTCGTTCTTCAACTAACTCATTTGTTTAAGAAAGCCTGGCCTAATCATTGCTTTGAACTGAAAAGATGCCAAGGGAAGCTTTAGAGCTGAAGGTCGAAGGTGGAAGAACCTTGATTTGTCCATTCCAGAGGTTTGGCATCTTGGGTCATGCCAGCGCCACACTGGAAACTCCAGCTGTGCTTTAAATTCCCTCTGCAAACTTTTATTCAGCACATTCTCATGCAGGGTTAGCATTTGCTGGCAGCTGTTCCACCCCATTTGCTTGAATAATGGCTTCTTGGAGAAGCCTGTTTCAATCTGTTCTTTTGCTTGAACTATTTTTTATTAAATTCTTGTGCAAGCAAATACATAATGGGACGTGGAATGTCAGAGCTAATTGCTTCTGGTTACATTCTTGCTTTACAAAGCACTTCTCTGGAGAAATTTGGTGTATTAAGAGATAATATAATCTCTTAATAATAAAGATATTAATAAGATAATATCTATTTTTCAATATATAATTTTATTTGTACACAGTATGTAATATATTAAGAAATATATGGTTGCATAAAGAAAAGATCAGGAAATTTTCATTTTCGTTTTCATTCATTATTGCAATATTTCTCAGTGATAGAATATAACAGAGAAATTTTAGCATAAAAGCTGAAATGAAAGGATGAACCCTATCTTGTACATTTACTTTTTAAAACTGGTAGTTCTTATAAATTGCCTTACATGAAAAGAAGTCATTGCCATATTTCTGTCTACTGGCTATTTACTCAGAATCTGAGTAGAAGGGAGCATTAAATTAAGATCAGTTCATGCATGAAGTGAATATTATGGGTAACTGCTTCAAGAAGAGAGAGCAGTCATAATAGCATGTGGTGTTCTTAGTTTCCTTTTGTTTGTCTTTTTTCCCTTTCTTCCTTTTCTGGCAGTTAGACTTTTTGGACCAAATTTTATCCTGCAAGTTTATTCACCTGTCAGCAAATCCTGGTATCCTGTTTGCCAAGATGACTGGAATGATGATTATGGGAAGATTGCGTGCAAAGACATGGGCTACAGCGTGTAAGTGCAACCTCTGTCAGTCTCTGCTCAGAAAAAGGAAGGTTAAAATTTCCCTCTTGCCATTTTTAATGTGTCTGAAACCTTGCTGTGAAAATGTACTGGCAAAGGCATCGCTTCATCTTGCCCTGTTACATGAGGTGCATACTTATCAGGTAAAAATATGATACAAATTATATAAATATTATATATAAAATATATTATATTTATAATATATATTTATTTTAAATATATATATTTAAAATATATATTTATATAAATGATATAAATAAATGATATAAATATTTTAACCCAGTGACTGTGGCTGGGCGGCACCACCAGGGTGCCACGTCCACAAAAATAAATATAATAAACAAAAATAAAGATTTCTAGTGCTGTCATGTCAGAAGCTCTGGCTTGGCACAGCTCATTGTTATGACCTGTTTGAAAACTGAAAGCACTGCTGGGTTTCATGGTGGCCTTTCTGTTTTTTAGGGATACATATTTCTACAGTCATGGGGTACCTGACGTCAGCTTTAAGAGCTACATGAAGCTGAACACAAGTGCTGGGAATATAGACTTGTACAATAAGCTGTACACCAGGTACCTTTGGTTAATAAAATCCTCTCTCCTTTCATCCAGGCTCTCTCCAGATGCTGGAAGAGGTGCAGGTTCTGCCTGCAGCACAATGCAAGCACAGTGGGGATTGTTGGAGGGAAAGAAACTTTGCTTTTAATCTGATTGCAGCAGCTGTTCTTCCCTCTTTTTAAAAACACAGCTGTCATTTTTTCCATCCTCCCTGTCCCCTTCTGAAAGAAAAAAGTGTCCCATCCTCTGTGCTGCCTAGAAGGCTGCCATGTCAAAGGTGTTTTTCTAAGGCTCTCTGACCAGCAGCAGGAGTTTGTGCATGGTGACAAGAGCTACAAGCTGCCACACATTCACAGCAGCTGGCACAGCCTTTTTTTCAGTCACATGAACACACAGCATGCAAGAATGGATCCTCACTGTGGGAAGCTGTGGTGGTGTTCACAGGGGTCTCATGTTGAAGGAAGAGAGGGGGATCTGACTCCATGTTTCAGAAGGCTGATTTATTATTTTATGATATATATTACATTAAACTATACTAAAAGAATAGAAGAAAAGGTTCTCATCAGAAGGCTGGCTAAGAATAGAACAGAATGATAACAAAGGTTTGTGGCTCAAACTCTCTGTCTGAGCCAGCTCACTGTGATTGGCCATTAATTACAAACATCCAACATGGGCCAATCACAGATGCACCTGTTGCATTCCACAGCAGCAGAGAATCATTGTTTACATTTTGTTCCTGAGGTCTGTCAGCTTCTCAGGAGGAAAAATCCTAAAGAAAGGATTTTCCATAGAAGATGTCTGCGACACCACCATGCCTTGCATTCACCAAAACTGTCCTGTGGGACACTGCAGGCATGAGCACAAAAGGTTTGTAAGCCTGTTGAGAAGCAAGATGAAGAGAGAAAGTGGAGCTGATTTAGGAAGTTTTTGCAGAAGAACTAAACAAGGGAGCTGCAAGGAGTTTGCAGGCACAGCAGTCTACAGGTTTTGACACTGGACACTTCAGAGTGGTTTAATGATAATAAAAATGATGCTTTCTGTCACAGACATCTTTCAGGAAAAATCTTTCCCTTAGGATTTTTCCTCCTGAGAAGCTGAGAGGCCTCGGGAACAAAATGTAAACAATGATTATCTGCTGCTGTGGAATGCAACAGGTGCATCTGTGATTGGCCCGTGTTGGTTGTTTCTAATTAATGGCCAATCACAGCCCAGCTGGCTTGGACAGAGAGCTGAGCCACAAATCTTTGTTATCATTCTTGCTATTCTATTCTTAGCTGACCTTCTGATGAAATCCTTTCTTCTATTCTTTCAGTATAGTTTTAATGTTATATATATCATAAAATAATAAATCAGCCTTCTGAAACATGGAGTCAGATCCTCGTCTCTTCCCTCATCCTTGGACCCTTGTGAACACCATCACATGTTGGAGGCCAGATGGTGAAGAAAGGAGGGAACCCTCTGCAGGAAGATGGGGCTGAAGGCAGGGCATGTATCTGAAAAGGGCAGAAAGCAGCTGGGGGGTGGGCTTGGCTCTCCATTTCCTTCACTGAGTGCCTGAGATGCTGTTTGGTGTTTTTATTTCTCCTGCAGTGGTTCCTGTGCCTCAGAAAGTGTGGTTTCCCTGCGCTGCATAGGTAACTCCCTGGCTTTTGCAAACTTCTGCTTCTTCATGCTTTGAAATGCCCTGGCTGGCAAAACCTTTTGGACCTGAGGCATTTACTGCTGCTTTTGCATGGGCAAATGATTTAACTCTGGTTCCCAAATAATGCAGTTCTAGGAGCAGGGTGGGAGAGAGGAGACAAAGAATACAGTGGATCCCCAGTTGCTTTTGTCTTTGCTGCCACTGGTTCCTTTAAATGACTTGTGGTGGAACTCCATATCCATCCCCCAGCATTGTGTTGGGATGTCTGTGGCATGTTTGCTCTCCAAGATTCAGCAATTGGGTGGGCAGTGCATTTTTGATGGTTTGATTCCTGTCCTGAGGACTCTCCTGGCTGTTGGCTGTTTTGTTGCACAGCAACAAACAAAAAAATCCCCCAAAACCCCCAGACCAAACCAAAAAACCACAAACAAACAAATAAACAAAAACAGAAACAAAACAACCCACAAAAAACAAAAAAAACCCCAACCCAAAAAAGCCCCAAACCAACCAAACAAAAAAAAGCCCCAAACAAACAAACAAAAACAAAACAAAGGAACAAAACAAAACCAAAACCCCAAAAACAGTGTCTGAATGGCCAGAGACTCCTGAAAGGTTGGAAGAGTTTAAGGTGAACCAAGGGCAGCAGTTGGCAGGTGGGGTTTGCAATTTAATGAGGTTTGGGCAATGGCAGACTTGGGATTTGGTGTCAGGGCAGGGGTGTGAGCTGTGCTGTGCCCACCATGGTGCGTGCACCCCTCTCTCTGCCAGGGGAGCCCGGGGTGCAGAATCCACCTCCCAGCCCCCTCTTTGATGGAGCTCTGTGTGTGCCTGCCCTTTCAGAGTGTGGCCTGGCCAGCAAGAGCGCGAGCATCATGAACAGGATCGTGGGCGGCAGCGGCGCCGTGCTGGGGCAGTGGCCGTGGCAGGTCAGCCTGCACGTGCAGGGCACCCACGTCTGTGGGGGCTCCATCATCACCCCACACTGGCTTGTGACAGCAGCACACTGCGTGGAAGGGTGAGTCCCCCTCTGGTTCCCAGAATCTCAGAATCACTGGGTTGGAAGAGACCTTCAAGACCATCGAGTTCAACCCAGCCCCAACAGCTCAACTGAACCCTGGCCCCCAGTGCCACATCCAGGCTTTGTTAAACACACCCAGGCATGGGGACTCCACCATTCCAGAACTTTCTCACCCTTGCTGCAAAAACCTTTTCCCTGCTCTCCACCCTGTATTTCCCTTGGTGCAGCTCGAGGCTGTGTGCTCTGGGTGTGTCAGTGCTGCTGCAGACAGAGCCCAGCCCCAGGTGAGCACAGGCACCTTTCAGGAGCTGTGCAGAGTGATGGGGGCAGCCCTGAGTCTCCTTTTCTCCAGGCTGAGCACCCCCAGCTCCCTCAGGGCTTCCTCACAGGGTTTGTGTTCCCAGCCCCTCTGGATGTGCTCAGTGTCCCAAGGTCCTTCCCAAACTGAGGGGCCAGGGCTGGGCACAGCACTCTGGGTTTGGCCCTCAGCAGTGCTGAGCACAGGGACAGAATGACCTCCCTGCTCCTGCTGGCCGCTCCATTCCTGGTCCAGGCCAGGTCCATTGGCCTTCTTGGCCACCAGGGCACTCTGCTGGCTCATGGTCATCCATCTGTCCAGTACCCCCAGGTCCCTTTCTCCAGCCACACTGTCCCCAGTCCATAGCATTGCAGGGAGTTATTGTGGCCAAAATGCAGGACTCGGCACTTGGATTTATTAAACTTCACCCTGTTTGCCTTTCTTCAAGCTGAAATTGCAAAAATTTATTCAATTCTCCCCACTTTTTCCCTTAAAACTGAATTTCTCCCCCTGCCTGGCATGCAGGAGCTCGGGGCAGTGTTTTGTCTGTGTTGTAAATTTGAAGTATTAAGGAAAGATTGGTTCTGGAGGAGGGTGGCTGCAGCTCATCTGTCTGCTGTCTACAGGAAGCCTTATTTTATATTTTGTCTTATTTACAAAATGAAATGGGTGATGTTGAGCACAGATACCCACCCAGTTCAAGATGTAAACTCAAGGCACCAAATTTAATGCCAGCCATACAATGTTTCCATGAAGATGTTGAATTACACTGTGAGAACACCCAAAGGGAACTCCCCCCCTCCGAATTCTCAAATATCACACTGCTGTAGATATGATCAATTTAAAGATGCCTGTGCCATTTATTTCTTCGTATCTTTTTGCCACAGGGTACTAAAGTCCAAGTCAGTATTAAATACAGATTTATATCTATCCAAGGAGCACTTTATGTAGCCATCAACAAGAAAAATAGCTGTTGGTTTGTACATTTTTCACCTATAAAAGAGAGTTTAGGGTTCTGTGGTACCCTCAGAAAGGGCAGAAATTTGTTTAAAAGGTGGCTCCTTCTGTTGGAGGGAAAACCCCAAAAGAAAAACATTGTAATGGTTGGTTGGCTGGACCACAGTTTGAGGCTGAGGCAAGGAAGAATATTTGTCCTTAACCTTGAGAAAGGAATGCAAGTGTTTGATTTCTGCCTGGAGATCTTATCCCTCCTTTGTTGTCTGGATTTGAGCTCTGCAGTGTGCAAAAGCTTTGGGAATGGCAACCAAGCTGCAGCTGGCACAAACCTGGTTTTCAGCCTGATCTGGGTTTTTTTTGGAGCTGGGGTGAATTTCAGGCACAACTGCCTTGGCACTTCTCATGGAGGGAGTTTCAACACTTGTAGCAAGTTTTCTGTTAAGCTTTTGTAAACTGTGCTGGAGCACAAGAGTCTGCTTAAATAGCATGCTTGACTTTAAAAAAACCCCACCAAAACTCAAAACCAGCCTAAAAAAAACCCCCTGGTGCTTTCAAGATAGTGAAATTCTTTCACTAGATCATGTTTTTACTAATTCTGGCTTCTGCTGATACCAGTGACATGTGAGACTTCAGAAATACCTGCCTGATCCCTCAGTCATGGAAATCAAAAGGCTTCAGTGTTGCAGTCTCAGACTTAATTTGTTGTGCTGAGTGATTAAGGGGATGGGCAGTGATACTCAACCCACTGCAAAGATTTTATTTAATATATTTTTGAAACTAGAGCCAGGCTTTCCTCAAGTTACATGTCTGGCAATTTGTTTGTCTACTTCTTCAGAAATGGTAGTGAAATGCATGTGCATTTTTGGTCACACAAACATTTGATTACATGAAGACAGTTTTTTGAAGGTTCTAATCCCTGTCTTGTCACCACAGAAGGAAACCCTGAGACCTTTTCTTTGTTCTGCAGGCGACTGTCTGACCCACACAGCTGGAGGGTTTATGCTGGGATTCTCAATCAGGATGAGATGCTCTTCAGGAGTGGATACAAAGTCCAACTGATAATTTCCCACCCAGATTATGACACAGACTCCAAAGACAATGATGTTGCCCTTATGAAGCTGGAGACACCACTGAGTTTTACTGGTGGGTGTCCAGTGGCAGTGAGCACACCCTTTAAAACTTCTGAATTTCATCAAGCAATCCTTGTAGACATTTATTGGAAGAACACAAAATGATCCTAGAGGCAGAGGGCACAGCCTCTGATTTCCTATACAGGATTTATTTAAATCTGTGACAGGGATAGGGGGTTTGGGCTCATCTCAATAATATATTTTTGCCTCAGAATGCTCTGTGGTGCTTCAGTTTAGCCACTGCTGTGTGTGCAGAAAGCTACAGGTGCAGTGCTGGAGCTGCTGATTAAATCCCAACTCAGGTCAAATGATGGTAAAAAAACCCTTCAGAATTACAAGAAGTTTCTTTCATAAAAGCAGATGTAGGTTGTTTGTAAGCAATCAGTACAGAATAAAGAACAAGCCATTATTTAAACTTTAAATGCTTTTTGTGTACAGGCCCTTTGTGTTTCAGTGCATCAGTTTAAGGCTACCAGGAGTGATCTGAAAGGGATTTTCTGCTGCTGAGAGCAGGGAGATTGTCTGTTCTCCAGCTTTTTGTGCTGCACACTTCTTGTATATATCAGTACTGAATCCTGCTTGTCTTGTGATTATTTTCAGCAGAGTTTTGCAAAGAGAATGCAGAGCTGTAGTTTCCAGAATTTTTTCTCCATCTTCTACAGCTCAGACCCACTGGTGTTAATTGTTCTATTTAACCTGATGAATTAAGGTAGAACCACTAACTGCTTGTCCTTCACTTTGAGGTGGAGATGGGGTAGATTTGAGGTGGAGGTGATGGATTTGAGGTGGAGATGGGGTAGATTTGAGGTGAAGATCAGGTACCCCTCAGGGAAAAGGCAGCTGGTAAACTTTCTGCTGCTTCCTGCGTTGTCTGCCTGCAAGGAATGCAAAGTAGAGAGGGAATGCATGATGTGTAAGTGGTGGCCATTTCAATTTATTTTGAGTTCTGTCTGAACATCCATCTTCTGTTTGTTTTGCAGAAAATGTGAAGCCAGTTTGTCTGCCCAATCCAGGAATGATGTTCCAGCCCAACCAGCAGTGCTGGATATCAGGGTGGGGAGCAGAGTACCAAGGAGGTAAAAAGTGCTCCTGGAATATTTTGATCTTTCACATAAACCAGTCTTCTTCATCCTAAGAATATTGCTGCATGGGCTCATGGGGCAGTTTGAATTACATCTGTTCGTACACTATTTTTTAAACCATTTTGCAGCCCCCAATATTTACCCAGGGCATTCTGTCTCAAAGCAAGTTTTGCATTCAGCAGACTGCAAAGGGACCCTCAAATCAGTTTTGGGGGCCAGAAATGCCCACCCAGGAGATAATTCTGTGCCCCTGCTGCAGCAAAGGTTGTTGCATGCCAAGCAGGTCCTGTGGATGTGGGAAAGGGCAGGAGCTGCTCCTTTTCATCACCTCAGGCTGAAAGAGAATAATGCAAGTAAATTTGCAAGACTGGAAAAAGGAAAGGGAGGAAAAGAGTTTTTTGGTATAAGAAAGATGCTGTGGGAGGTCCTCTTGACCTCTTGTAAACTTCTTAACGTCTTAAATTTCCATCCTGCTGCTTCTGGGAAGTTTATTTCATCTTGGCTGCTGGGATTTTTTGTAACAGCAGAGTAATGTGATGCTGATTCTGGTTTTGTCTTTGCACGTTTGTGCCTATCCCAATTCCAGGTAAAACATCAAATAAACTGAATTACGTTGCGGTGCCCCTCATAGAACGTTCCAGGTGTAATGCTGTTTATATCTACAATGGCATGATTCTGCCTACAATGATCTGTGCTGGAGACCTGGCAGGGGGAATTGATTCCTGTCAGGTAATTATCCCTAATTAATAGCTAATAATTGTGTAAAAGATGAAATGATCTGATTATTTTTGTGGGCTTGCTAGTAGGTTTTTTTATCTCTCTGTCATTCTCTCTATCATTCTCTCTGTCTTTCTCTCTATCTATCTTTCTCTCTGTCTTTCTATCTTATCTTTCTCTATCTTTTTCTATCTCTCTTTCTCTCTCTCTCTCTCTCTCTCTTTCCCTCTCTCCCTCTCTCTCCCTCTTATCTACCTACCTACCTACCTACCTACCTACCTACCTACCTACCTACCTACCTACCTACCTACCTATTAAAAATAAATCCTGTGCTCCCCCAAAATTAAAAATTGGCATTTCATCTGCTTGGGCTTCTGGTTCTTTTGGTGTGCATCCCTTTAAAGAGGAGAGCTTTTGTTTCATCATCTGAATGGCTGCCCGTGCTGAGTTCTCACTAAATTCCCAAGGGGGGTGAGGCTCCTTTTCAATGCTTCAAGGATGGTTTGTTACCTGGTACTTGAAAATGATCAAATGCTCCTCATAACCACAGCATTATTATCTTTATTATATATAAATCACAGTGTTGTGGCTGTGAACAATAAAGCCAATAATGCCAATCTTGCTTAGAGGGCTCTGGGCAAATTATTTTCATCCCATTGGAAGCAGACATCATTTAACACCAAAATTGCCACCAATCTTGTTTTAGTGACTCCCTAAATGGCAGGTGGGTTTATATTGAAAGCAAAGCTGTGTTCCTGGGTGAAATGGATTGTGTTTTTCCTGGTGGCTGTGTCCCTGACAAGGTGTTTGTGTCCCCTGCAGGGTGACAGTGGAGGCCCTCTGGTGACTCAGCACCACTCTGTGTGGTGGCTGGTTGGAGACACCAGCTGGGGCACTGGCTGTGCTACTCCCAACAAACCTGGAGTGTATGGGAATATGACTGTGTTTACAGACTGGATTTATAAAAATATGCAGGTAAAATATTCAGAGTTTTTTCATAAATTTTAAGGCACCACATTCTGAAACGTGGTTCTACTTAAAAAAAAAAAGTGACTTGCATGGTAACTAAACTGTTTTGTTGGGAAGCATCCAAGTGATTGTTAAGACAGAACCTGAGCCTTTGTTTTCTGTTTTGTTTTGTCTTTTAACCAGGCAAACAGATGACAATACTCTCATTGCTAATCGATGTTCCTGAGGACAAGAATGAATGAAGCCATGGGGGCCTGGGATATTTATTCACTTTGTGGTTGATTTTATTTTTCCTCTTTGATTTTTCTTTTTAAAAGTAACATGAAGGATTGCACACTTGGTTCTGTGCTGGCTACAGTGACAGATCTTAATCAGTGAAGGATTATCACAATGAGCACCTTTCTTCTCCTTGTGGTGCTTGGCAGACTCATTCTGTCAGCTGCTTGCTGAAATGTCTCTCTTTTGTTGAGTAACTTTCACTTGATGATCAGGCTTATAATGACAATTTCAATCAGAATTTGATTTCAGATTTTCGTAGCAGGATGCTGAGAGAGTTGGTTTAGTAGTTTTTAAATTAAATGTTAAGTAATGTGAATATTGAATCTCCGAGCTGCTGGTTGGCAATTTTAAAAGAAATTAAGTTTTTTTTAAGTATAGAATTACAAAATGGTTTGGGTTGGAAGGAACCTTAAGGATCATCCACTTCCAACCCCGCTGCCATGGGCAGGGACACTTTCCACTATCCCAGGTTGCTCAGAGCCCCATCCAAACTGGCATTAAACACTTCCAGGGCTGGACCATCCTCAACTTCCCTGGGCAACCTGTTCCAGTGCCTTACCACCCTCACAGGGAAGAATTCCTTCCTAAAATCTAATGTAGATGTGCCCTCTTTCAGTCTGATGTCACTAGCCATTGTCCTCCCACTCCATGTCTTTGTCCATAGTCCCTCTCCAGCTCTCTTGAAGGCTCATTAGGGACTGGAAAAGGTGGTGACATGTCCCCAGAGCCTTCCAGAGGCTGAGCAACCCCAGCTCTCTCAGCCTGTCTCCACAGCAGAGATGCTCCAGCCCTTGGAACACCTTTGTGGCCTCCTCTGGAGTCTCTCCAGCAGGTCCGTGCTGGGCATCCCAGAGCTGGATGCAGTATTCCAGGTGGGGCCTCAGGAGAGTAGAGGGTGAGGCATATGTATGAAGGGAATTTTTCATGCACTACAGTACAGGCACAGAAAATAAAATAAAAAAAAATACTCACTGTCTATTCAGGTAGTTAAAAATCCTCAGGATCTCAACACAGCCGTCAGTCAGAGTCAGACTGGTGCAGTCTGGCTGCCTCAGACCTTACAAAAATGTGCCTTAAGCTGCTCTGAACCTAAAATGGGAGAGTTGTCCATGTGGGAGTTGGAGAGGGATGTCCCAGGCAGGGATGCTCTGGACAGGGATGTCCTGGATAGAGATAGGCTGGATAGGAGGATGCTCTGGACAGGGATGTCCCAGACAGGGATGCTGTGGACAGGATGCCCTAGGCAGGGATGCCTAGGACAGGGATGCCCTGGATAGGGATACTCTGGACAGGGATGCCCTGGATAGGGATGTCTCAAGACAGGGATGCTCTGGTCAGGGATGTCCCAGGACAGGGATGCCCCAGGCAGAGATGCCCCAGGACTGGGATGTCCTGGATAGAGATAGGCTGGATAGGAGGATGTCCCAGACAGGGATGCCCCAAACAGGGATGTCTCAAGTAAGGATGCCCTGGACAGGGATGCTCCAGGCAGAGATGCCCCAGAGCTGCAGCAGGAGCAGTCCCAGTGCTGAGGGCCCTGTCTGAGCACATTGAAGGTGACTTTTGACCTCTCCCTGCTGTGGGAGGGCAAAGGAGTGCAGGCAGGCTGTGCTGCACCTGCACCTGCACACACACACACACACACACACACACACAGGGACTGGATGTTTTGTACAAGGAAACACAAAGCTGCGTTTCTGCAGGACCAGATGAACTACCTCATTTGTTAAATTTGGCTTCTGATTCCTTAGAGCTCTCCTTTATGTATCCACCTGTATGTTTTTAGCAAAATGTAATTTGTATCCGAGTGCCACCCGACTGAGGATTTTGAAAATAATTTATAATCGTGGTAGAGGATCAAAAAGCCATATCAAGTCACTTTGTTAAGGATAAATCTTTATTGAATGAAATGACTCTAGTAGTCTTGTTTTCTCTTTTGGTACTGAAATGCAATTATCTTACATGTAAACACTGCTCCAAATAAATTCGGTTTTTTTCCTTTTTTTTTTTTTTTTACAAATAGTTTTCCTTAGTTGTGCTTTATATCTGTTTATTTGGGTTTTGGTTTTGAAAGCAGTTGCTGGATTCAGTGTATGAAGTGCTTTGAGAGTCTGATTAAAAAAACCCAAACCAACAACAAAAAACAACAAGAACAACAAAAAAAGAAAAACAAGAAGGTGAGCTGAGAGATTATTTTAATTCCAGTATTTCAAACCCAGGGAAATAGAGCAGGATGTCCAGGAATGCTGAGTGGTTTTGGTGGCTGGGTCTGATGAAATCACTCTGATTTAATTGAATTAGATAAGGAAGTTTAGCCTGCAGGCAGTGGCTTGAGGGAGTCACACCTTGTTCTGTCATTCCCCTCCTGCTGCCTGCAGCAATGAGTCCCTGCCTCTCCTCTCCAGGTGTGAGATGGGTGTTTGCAATAGCACCTGTGCACCTTGGGGGGTGGGGGAATGCCATGAAATAACCAACGAGTTTAAAGTACTTTCAAAAGAGAAATTTAACAAAATGAAGTTTTTTGAGGCTTCTTGCAGCACTGCAAGTCACTCATAGCAAAATGATGTACTGGGAGAAAGGGGAAACTGGCTGCAGTGTTCAAGAAGGTTGAGGAAGCTGGATGTTGGGGTGAATGCTGTACCAAAAGTCACACACCAGCCACAGGGACAAACCCTTTCTGTCATACCCAGCCTGAGGAGAAGGCTTCTCCTGTAGGAAACTTGGAAATGACTACATCACACACTGGGTATAAGCACTTTTTTTTTTTTTTCTAGCTGGATGCAGACATTACTTTTGGTTATCAGACCAAATCTTCCATGTGAAAAATGTCACGAACACAGTGTGTGATGTATTTTGTATCAGCTTTCATGAAATGAAAGTGTGGTGTTTGTGAGGGTTTCCAGGATCAGGGAAGAGATGAACCTGACTCCACGCTCTCAGAAGGCTGATTTATTGTATTATGATATTATATTATTAAAGAATACTATACTAAAACTATACTAAAGAAAGAGAAAGGACACATCAGAAGGTTTAACAAGAATGTATAATAAAAACTTGTGACTCCTCAGAGCCTCGACACAGCTGGACCGTGATAAGTCATTAAATTAAAACAATTCACATGCTGGGTAAACAATTCTCCAAATCACGTTCCAAAGCAGCAAAATAGGGAGAAGCTGAAGCTTCTCAGCTTCCCAGGAGAAGAAATCCTGGTGAAGGGATTTTTCAGAAAATATCACAGTGGTATGAAAGAGCTTTTGGAAAGGTTCTCCTTGCCCTGGGGAGGGAAAGGAGAAAGGCAGCAAAACACATGCTGAGAGACGCTTGTAATGTTTAACATCCTGGGAGGTTTCTTTCCTTTTGGACATCCAAATCCTGCCCACCAATCCTGAAATTTCAGGTGATGCTGCAGACATCTGAGAGGAGGATCCTCTTGGCCTTCTGCAAATCAGAGAGCTGGGAAAGGAGACTGAACAGAGCCAGTGGCATCCTCTGGATGCACCAATCACATAAAGGAAATAAACTTCATTTTCCTTCTAGGCTGGAAGGGTTTCATGCCTGCTGTGTGCTCCTCTCTCCCTCCTGGGCTGAGATTTAGTGGTGACACTTTGCAGAGGTGTCTTTTAGGTGATAGAAGGAATGAGAACAACCCCAGCAAGCCAAAAACACAAAGGGAAGTGGGAGATCATCACTGTCATGCACTAAGCTTCATTGAGGAAAGCTAGATAATTTGTTTGTGAATGATACAGCTTCCATCATTAAAAAGAAAAAAAAAACTCCAACAAAACATACAATCCTCAGAGTGTTAGCTTTTTAATGATTATTCCAGTGGTTACACAGAGTTCACAAAGAAAATGTTTTAAAATGGGATAATGTTATAATGTTTATTTAATCACAACTCCTCCAGTGGAGCTCTTTATGCAAAGGCAGCAGTTTGCATATGATTATGGAAAATAAAGAATAACTGAAAAATAGAAATTAGTATTAAGGGTCTGGGCTGATGCTACATTTTTATGGGATTATACGAAATTCTTCAGTAATGCTAGAAGATGAGGAGAAAAAAAACCTCATGAAAAACAAAGAGATTACAACAAGCTGAATTCTCTCAGGTACTGGCAGGCTTTGGTGAGACGATCAACTCTTTGGCTGAGGTAATCCCTGGTTTTAGCAGCTTCAGAATCCTCATCAAGGAGAAAGTTTAACTTCTCTTTATCTTGTAGAAGTTGCAGCATTGAGGTCTGCAGGTTTTCTCCGAAGTCATGAAGGACAGAAGACAGGATGATCAGAGGGATCTGATTGGCAAGGCGTTTGCTTGCTTCCTGTGAGATGGAGGGGGAAAAAAGCAAAATACTAAATTGGTAAAAAGAACCCAAAAATAAAGGGTCTATAGTTAATCTGGTAAAAAAAGTGGCTCCAAGGTTTTAAAATGTTGGACTGAGTTACTGTTCAAGAAGGGAGTACTGCTATGAACTAAAAAATGTTTGTAAACAATGTCTTTTGCGCCTGAAATCTAAAAATTAAGAGTAATGGGGATGTCAGCTGTTGCTTTTCTTCCCTCACCAAACTAAAGCCAAGGCAGATTGTCCTCTGCTCAGCTCTGCCAGCTCTCACTGGGACAAGTTATAGAAGGACATTCCTGACAAGCAGAACTTGTGCCCAATTTCTGGTGTCCAACTTGTCTTCACCGAATGCTTACGATATGTTTTGATGCAGGAAAGCAGAGAGTGATTTTTCCTAAAGCTGGTAAATTCCTCTATTAGATGGTTAAAAAAATGGTAAATTCCTCCATTAGATGGTGGTATTTAGATGGTATTTCTGATGTGCTTGTCCTTTTAAACTTAAAACAGCTTTGGGAGGAAGCTTTAGCCTTAAGGGGAAATGTCCTCAGCAGCAGTGAGACCAGACTGTGCCTACATTACATCTGTTTTTATCCCCATGAGATGATCTCCTGTGTGACCTGACCTGGTTCATTTATGGATGCAAGCAGATTGATCCAGAAGAGCTTCTGGGGCCCTTTTCCCATGGATATCCACAGGGTTTGGGGGCCCACCTGGTGCTTTAGGGCACCATGAGGTTCTAAACTCTCCCAGCTCTGGGAATTGGCTGCCTCCAGCCCTCCTGGAGCTGGGTGAGCACTTAGACCCAAGTGCCTGGCTGCAATTGAGAGGTTCTGTCTTTCTTTTTGTGGTACAATTGAAAATGGCATTTGTAGACCCTATAGGATGTAGGCAGCCATGGATATTTAACTTCCATCTCATTCAAACTCTATTTGGCCTTGCATAAGTCAGTCCCAAGGAGCTGTGGTGCCCTGCCATTGGGTGGATTGTTGAAAATGGCTCTCAGGGCATTTACAAACATATTTAACTGCAGATAAAACATATAGCAGAGTGTGTAGTAAGGTGGGATGGATGTGCTTATGTGTGTAGCAAGGTGGGATTGTTGAAAATGGCTCTCAGGGCATTTACAAAAATGTTTACCTGCAGATAAAACATAAAGCAGAGTGTGGAGCAAGGTGGGATGGACAAAGCCACTTCTGGCTTTGTTTCTTGTTCTGTGAAAATCAAGGGTTTTGTCTTCATCAGCCTGAGCAGCCTGACCATTTAATTGCAGGAATTTGTCACAAAGCCTGCTCTTGGAATTCAAAGTGAGCTGCTACCTACCTTCCTGAATCATTAATATTGAACTTGTTGCTTTCTGAGGGAGTTTTACAACAAAGCAAATTTTGATCTTGCATGTTGTGTTTCCTTTCTTTAACGTGATCCTTTGTTGAAACACCCCATTTGTCCCCAGAGACTTCACTTACAGGGTGCTATCTGCAGTACAGCAGATGCACTCTGATCCCTACAGACAGCTGATATATTTTAATGTAATGTTTTATTACTGCATATTTTAATGTAATGTTTTATTACTGCTCCTCCTGCTGTAGCAGTTTAAGATCTGACTGCAAGCCACTTTCTGCTGGCTGCAGGAATGTGCAGAGTGGCTTGAGGCTGGCCTGAGCCAGACTGGGAGGTAGCTAACAAGTGGTTTGGGAGCCAGCTGTCACTTTGGCACACTCAGGCTTTTCTAATCCCCATATCCTGCATCCTGCATCCTGCTGATAGAGCCCAGCTTTGCCCTGACTGCTCAGAAGCTCCAAGTGGTTTGCAGAGAAGCTGAGCATGTACCTGAATGAGACACTGAGATACCCCTGGCTATTCCCTGCACAGTGCTAGCAGGGCACACAAGGCTGTGTTCACTCCAACAAGATCTGGCTGAGGGGGATCTGCTGTGGCATTCAGGGGGCAGCAAATCTGCCTGTGAACTCACAGAGAAATAGGCACTGGTGTGAGAAACCATCTCCACGACAACAGAGGGGTCCTTTGGAGCAATGTGAGACTGCAGAGTTGCTCCTGGGGACCCGTTGAGAGCGTTTGCTGCCTTAACAGTATTTAAATCACCAATGTAAAGGTCATCCTGGCAGTACACGATTTTCTCCATTTTAAACTGGGCCCGGATATGTCTTTCAGCATCTGCTGCTTGTTTGTCTCTAATGTCTTCAATTTTCACCTGGAAAAGAAAGGAACAAAGAAGTTCTGAGATATTTGCTCCCTTTGGGAAGGTGCCAGTGTCCCCAGGGAATGGCAAGGTGGGCACAGTGTTCAACTGTCCTTGTGCAGCACTGTCTAACCCCAGAACATGGGAACATGGAGTAATGCTTTGGATTGTGGTCTCTCTCTTGTGAAAGAGCAGGAAAATGTGGCACTTTTGTCCCGCTCCAAACTTGGTGCTTGAAACCCAAAGGAAAATATCTGTTGTCAGCAAACCAACCCTGTCTAACCCCTCTCTGTCTGGTGCTTTTATTGAGCCATCTGACTCTTTTTGATACTTCCACCTAAAAGTCTGTCGGGCTGGCAAAGTTCCCTCAGTGATGCTCAAATTCCCTTAAAATGCTTTCCTAGCATTCCTAAGAAAACACCCCCTATATTTTCTCATGTCCAGTGTTTGCCAGGACTTCTTCGCTCTTCATTCCTCTCACTGTGTTACACCTAAAGACCCTGCCTGAACACCTCTGTGTTTGGATGAAATAATTTATTTGTTCACTGCTTGGTTGGCCTGGGAGCTCAGTAGGGTTTGACCATGCAAGTGAAATAGCAAACCAGCTATTTCACTCACATTTGCCTCTGAGTTTCCTTTTTCAGCAGTACCCTGTGAGTGGACTCTGTTTCCTGGCTGCCAGCATTGCTTCTGGTCTTCTCCTCAATGCTTCTCATCTTTTCCTCAATGCTTCTCATCTTTTTCTCAATGCTTCTCATCTTTTCCTCAAAGCTCTTTCTGGAAAAGGCCTTCAAGGACATGCACACCACTGAACTCCACCCCAAAACCTGCCAATGCCCAAACTATGAGCAGCCATCTTGTAGATTTTTCATGGCTGGATGATTTTTGGTTTGTCTGCTCCTGCTCCCTTTCAGCAAAGGTGAGATTCCTGCACTGGCTAAAATCCTGGCTTGCTTTCAGAGAGGGAAACACAGTTGAGCACGCTGAGAAATCACTGCAGGACTTAAATCTGAAATTAATGACAAACTCTTCAAGGTAGCCACACCAGGTTTTCTTTGCACTGTTAAGAATTTGAGCAGAATTAATAAATAATGTATATATTAGATCTTGTCAAAGTTGTGCAAAGTGCACTTTCATTAGTGCCGTTATAATCATGCCATCATTTTCAGGCTCTTTCCTATTTTCCTGCAAGAAATTCCACACTTGCATAAGGGTAATGCAGTGAGACAGGTACCACAAGCATGGATGTATTTACAAATGCCATTCTGTCTTTTGAGGATCTCAGCTTATAGTAGTGTCTTACCTTGGCAACTCTGCTTAGGTTGTGAAAATTAGCAAAATTCCTTTTAGCAACCTCCGTAAATTTCTCTTCAACCAGTCCTGAGGGAAGAACAGAGAGACAAAATAAAGTCAGGTAAGCAAGTGAGGATTTTAAGCTATTGTTAATATGAGACTTGGGAGACTACTCATTTTTTCTATTCATTCAGAAATAACTGAGCTGCTGTACTGGTGCACTCTGCTTTTATGACACATACAAACAAGCAGAAATTTAGATTTCCAGATCCAAGAGTGTGACCACTTAACACCAGGTACTTCTACTGTACTGCTTCCTTGCTCTGTTATTAATTATAGTTATTTTCTATTTTTTATAGTTATGCTCTATTTATTATAATTATTTTCTAATTCCCTTCCAAGAGCCACTGGTAAAAACATTAATAAATGCTGGAGACCATGTGTAGAGATTGAATGCTCTAGAGAAGGAGCAATCCCCAAGCTGAATCAGATTTATTTCCACACTGAAGGATCCTGAGAGCATCAGCTTCTCCTGGAAAATAAACTTGTCAGGCCCAGCAGTGTCCCCCACACAAGAGCCTCCCATGGGCTGGGCCATACTTATCACATTGTTCAGGATCTCAATTGCTGGCTCCTCCAGTTCTCTGATCTGCTCTTTTATGATGTCCTCAAAAGTGTTGTAGTTGCTGAAGCCTGGGAACTCCCGTCCGCGGTATCGGTCTTCGTATTTCCACACTTTATCAGGGACGTTTTTTTTAGCTGTAATGGTAAAATAACATTGCTTTGCTACTAAATCACTCAATGTATATGTTTTAGGTTTAAGAAGAAAGTCTATTTATCCTCTTTGAGTTGTTCTTGAGAGGAGAAACTACTGAGATGGTTTTTTGTTACCACAGAACAGAGCTAATGCATTGCTGCTCTCTGAATGAGCCATCCCACATATTGCATCAAGCATCTGGCTGACAGAAATTATGTTGGGCCACAAAAATTCTGGTTCTTCTTGACATTTTTACCCTCACAGAAGTAGTTGGCCATTACCAGTCACGTCCAAGTTTTAAAAAAACCCCAAACAAAACAAACCTCCAAGCTCACTAAACACTTTTTTTCTGGGGAATCTACTGTTAACTAGTTATTTTTATTTAAGCTATCACAGTCAGTATTTCTTTGTTGATACTATACAAACTTGCTCATTTTTTTCTGTGAGGTATCACCTTAGCCCACAGCTAAAGTGGAAAAGAAAAACCCCACCCAGATTCTAAAATATTAATAGCAATAATAAAATAAAAATATTAAGAGCAAAAAGAAAAATTATTATCTAGGTTGTTATTATTTATTACTATTCATTGTCGTTACAACGCCAATGAATAGTAATAAATAATAACAACCTAGATAATAATTACAAAATCATTACAACCTAGATAATTGTTGTAACTTAGAAGAATGGTTCAGAATACCTCCAACAAATTCTGTGCCTGTGTTATTGCTGTGGTGGGAGAAGAGAGACAAGCACAGACCTCTCTGTAATGACAGCACTTAACACAAACTGTGCCTGTGTCCCCAGGACACCACAACAGATGGATGCTCCTGGCTTCTTGCTCTTAATTTTCTTGGCAAACATTTACTGAAGATGCTGTGTCTGGGTTTAAAAGCAAGGGGATGGGCTCTCAGGTCAGCTGCCAGGATGGGTTCACAGAATTCACAGAATGACCAGGTTGGAAGAGAACTTCAAGATCATTGAATCCAACCCAGTCTCAACACCTCAACTAAACCCTGGCACTGAGTGCCACATCCTGTGGCATTCACATTCTCTGAACTCCTTCGCCCAGGGTTTTTCTCCTGGGAAGCTGAGAGACCTCACAGAAAAGGAAAACAATTCTTATCTCATCTGCTTCTCCTGTGTTGTGCTCACGTGGAATGTCTTTGGAGATATGTCTTTGTTTACCCACAGGTGATTGTTTCATTGGATTCTGCTGTGAGTTGTTTTGACTCATTGGCCAATCAGAGCCAAGCTGTGTCAAGTCTCTGGAGAGAGTCACGAGTTTTCATTATTATCATTTTAGCATTCACTAAGTATCCTTTCTGTATTCTTTAGTATAGTTAATATTCTTTAATATAATATAGTATAATAAAGTAATAAATCAGCCTTCTGATAAAATGGAGTCCTCCTCATCATTCCTTCCTTTGTCAGTGGACCTGAATTTGCAATACATCCAGTCTGTTTTTAAACACATCCAGGGATGGTGACTCCACCACCTCCCTGGGCAGACCATTCCAGACATTTATCACCCTTCCTGTAAAACACCTTTTCCTAATATCCAACCTGTATTTCCCTTGGCCCAGCTCGAGCCTGTTCTGTGCTTACCCCTCGCAGTACACTCCAGGAGAATCGCGCCCCACCCGCGGAATTCCTTGCGGATCTTGGTGTACAGCCTGACCTCATCCTCAAACAGCTGCTCCTCTCCTCGTGTGCTCTGAGAGATCTCTTGGTTGAAGAATTTGATCAACTGCAGTGAATTGAACAACAAGCAGGCAATTTAGTGAAGTTTCATTTCTTCAGATTAATTTGTGGATATTAAGTAAATCTGCAGTTGTTTGATGTTAAAGCAGGGACACAGTTCATAAAAAACATCCCTTTCTTAAATCTTTTATGCTCTTAGCTCTTGGTTTGGGTCCCCCCCCCCCCCCAAACTGTAACAATTAGAGGAGAACAAACTTTATATTCTTTTGGTTTTTCCCCTGTAGACTTTTAGAGCCATTTACTAAATTCTAATAGGCCAGACTTGTATGAAGTCTGATGAGCTTCACAAACACCTCTAAAGCTTATTGAAGGTTTACTCAGGGAGTAACTCCGTGAGATGAGGCACTTAGATGGACCTGCAAACCACATTTTGATATCAGGAATACATTTGGTCTTATGAGTCCTGTAAACAATGGGAACCCTTCAAAGTGTTGAGCACCCAGGAGTTTGTTTTTCATTGCTGAGATGCATGATTTTGACCCAATTAACCAAGTTTCATTTTCATGTCTCATAAACACAGGAAAAATTTTTAGAAGAGGCCATGAGCTCCCGTGGTCCATTATTTTTGCAGGTGTGGTTTGTCTATGTTACCCTCACTAAAATGATGGATACCACAAACTTCTCAGTGGCCCATGCTGATGTTTTGATAATTTCAGGCAGCTTCTTTTTCTTTGTTACAGTTACCTCCCTGCTCTGCTCTGTGACCAATACTGATACTTACATCTGTGAGGTAAAACAGCTTCTCAGACTCTGTTTCAGGTGTGCCTCTCTTGTACCTCTGCAGCTCCTGTGATGTTTTATAGAGGGCGTCATGAATTTGGCTCTCCAGTGCTGGCAAAGTTTTCTGGGGAGGAGACAGTGAAGAAGAACATTGAGATAGGTTGAACTTGTCAGATTTCGGAAGGAAAACAAAATCCCTCTAAGAGTGATCTACACCTGCCTGGGATCTTTGCTGTTTTTACAAATCCAAGACCTTGCTGCCAGTGTCCCATGCGTGATAGTGGGATAACGCAGAAAAGCAAATATGGCTTTTATTGAGGACACTCAGGAGCCAGGATCTGCCTGAGGGATCAGGCTGGACCTCACTGAGGGCTGGGCAGAACAGCTGCAGGCTAGGGTAAAATTTCACCAAAAACAATGTCCTCACAGGTTGTGCCAGGAAAGTGGTGACTGCCCAATTCCTGATAAATACCTGATGCAACATGGCTGTTTAGTTTCTTCTTTTCTGTAAATTTACATAAACAATTTTTTTTCTCCTTTGAGACTGAATTTAGATGTTGCTTATATTTTAGCATCTTCTCTTAATGGAATAAGATATATTACAGATATATTTATCTGCAATAAGATATATTACATACAGATATAGTTGTACCAAATGAAAACCCCCAACAGCCTTACAGTAGTATATTAATATAATAGAACATCTTGATGTTTTGAAGACATTTTCAGTGGAATAGTAATCATTGTTTCACTAAGCTGACAGCAGTAACTCGTCACCCAGGTGATCAACACTTATAAACAAAAAGAAATATCATGGCTGTCATTGAGAAGGCAGGAATTATGAGTCACAAATAGATGAAATAATTTGTTCATTGTTGATCTGCAGTTAAAGGCAAATCTGAGGACAGAGTGGGGCTTTTTACCTCTGCCTCTCAGTTCAGTTTGTTCTCTGATCACTGAGTTGAAGCATCATTAAGCACATAAAGATGGAATCCAACTGCAGCCCAAGGCTGAAAGGTTGAACTTGTTTTTAGGTACTAACTGCTACAAACAGCTCAGTATGGGGCTTCTGTTACTTACAATAATGTGTTTCACAAGTTCATCTGTGAGCTTTTCTGCCAGACACGGGATAGTAGCCTTTCCCCCTTCCATAAAGGCCCTGTGAAAAAAGAGGAAAAGGTGGGTTTGGACAGCCAGGCTGTGCAGGGCAAGGAGGCAGCACTGATGCTCTGCTCTGTTTTCACTAATCTTATTACACAATTTGAGTAAAGAAAGGGGCTCTGGGCCATGCTAGTGCAGATGTGGCAACTGCCCAGGACTCTCTGGGTTTATTCATGAGTTGTTTGACAGCTACTGACTGAGCAAAGGGAAACAGAAAAATCTGAGAAAAGCAAATTCTAACAGCAGATGAGTGTGCTGTTCTATTATTTCTTCATGTGTGAAGTTCACAACCCTTGTCAGCTGCCATTCTCTGCATTATGATTTATTTGCTGCTGAGTCATGTGGGCAGCCTGTGTCCTCAGCACAGCCTTTCTTTCTCATGCTGTTCCTCCACGTTTTCCAGTGAACAGAAACACTTCAGTGCCTGATTGAAGTGCTCAGATGCTTTAACTCGAATTCTTTGGGACTATTCGGAACTTCTGAAGTTCATAGCATTTCCCCCATGTATTTTGCATCCAAAAAAACCCAAAAAAATTTTAAAAAGTTTATTCAGTATGTAAAAATCTTCTGGGTTCCTGAAACACAAACCTACATGGGCAATGAGAAATATTGAGAATAATTGATATCTGTTTGTAACCCCTAAGTAGTTAAATCTCAGCAAATCAACAGGAAGCTTTGAGGTGACTTTAACATGTTTTTGATGAGGACTTTTCTGTGAGGAGTACCTGAAGTGTGTGTGATTCTCAAAGAAGTGTTTCTCCTGCTGGATTGCAGCAGCCAAGGTCAGTTTGTTGTGGATGTCCTGCTGCCCACGGCACTTGACAATCATGTAGCCCTTTTTGAGGGGGATCACCCTGTTCTGCAGTATTTTAACAATGGCCTCTTCAGTTCCCTTGTCCACCAGGTCAGGTTTTGTGAGGATTCCTGTGAAGTTAAAAGAGAAAGTTAACCACCAAGCAGGAACACTCTGTACCATGCTTAATAAAGCAAATTTTTTTGTATTCTCTCTCCTAGAAAGTTCTCAGCTCTCAGGCAGTAAAACTCACTCTGCAGTTCCTCCCAACATACCTTTTGCTTTGCAAACCTTTCTTTAAAGGTTTTTTTTAAAGCAAAGCTTTTTTACCATTAACTTCACATCCACTACCATTAACTGAGATTTTCAGCTTCTAGTTATTCATAACAGGAGTGCCAGCAAGACACCAAACTAAGGGATTCTTGGAGCTACTCAAGAATTGTGACTAGAGATACTTGCAAATATATTCTTTAGGCTGCTTTCTGTTTTGTTTTTTTTTTTTTTTTTCCCTCTTCTTCTAGTAGCTAATTTCACAGACCACAGAACATCAGACCTCATAGGAAGGAAAAAAAAAAAAAAGATTTGGCCTCCTTTCCAGCTCATAGCTTAAAAAATGATCTCACCTATTGTCCTTTCTCCAGTGGGGTCCACCTCTTGAGCCATTTTCAATGCTTCTGTTGTTGCAATATCCACGTTACATGGCACCACTACCAAATTGACTGTCTCTTTGCAGCCAATAATTCTTTTAAGCAGCTTTTTGATCTGCAATTCAATACAGCAGTGAGGAGGTTCAGTGAAATCAGACACTTGCTTGTAGGATGTGACAATTTCTAGCAATATGAGCCACTGCCTGATGACATTAAATGCCACATATGCTGAGGATAGGGTTACATGCTAGAGGATGGAATGGAAAGGGGCCAGCAGAAGAATGCAGCCTCTTTCCTTATGTCAGGATTAATTCAAACATCTGGCATTAATGAGACCAAACTAATGTTGTTAAGCCTGTCTTGGCAGCTATGTGGAGTTCAACCTCTTGTGCATATATAATCTTTCATTATAGAAATATTAAGGGCATTTGATATCTAACGCATGTAAGAAAATCAGGTTTTAGGTATGTATGATCTTTAGGTATAGACTTACGGAAAGAAAGCAAGCTGTATACACTTATGGAAAGAAAGCAAGCTCAATTGTGCTGATAAATCTCAAATTTGTGTCTCTGAAAGCAGCACAAATGTCTTTGGCTTATTTTTCAGTGGAATAATTGTAGGAAAATTTTACAAAGCACCAAAACTGAACATGCACATGACATCTAGTTGACATTTTTCTATGTTTCAATGCCAAACTAAACGAGTTCCTCATAATTTGTGTTATTTTGTAGAAGCTTCACAGAGCACTGTGGTGCTTATTCCATAGTAAAAAAAAAAAAAAAATTTCCCCTGGATTTTGGTAAAATTGCCTCTCTTTTCTACTTCCCACCCATCCCAGCTTCTGACAGGCTGCAGTGCTGCAGACTCCATCTCTGGAGCATGCAGACAGCTGGGAACAAGGGAAATGTTTGGATTTTATCACACCTTCTCAATACAACAGAAAGATTGCTATCTAACTGTGGAATGAAATTACTCTCCTCCCAGAAAGTAAAGCCCAGACAACCCAATCTTGTCTCATTTCTGTTTGGTATATCTAGTTGAGTTTGGCCTCATCTTATTGCAAGTTCCCATTTAAAGGTATTTTAGGAGAAGCAACACACCCAGCTCCTGCACATCACCCTAACTTTTCCTACCTTAGTTTTATTTAAGCAGGCCTTATCCTGCCAGAGTTTTATTTGCATTTCCCAGCACTTCTTCTAACAGCAGCCAGAGGAAGAGCAGAGATCCCCTCCATTTATTCTGTTTACTTCACTCAAGGTCTGCTGGGAGCCCCCAAGGGATGAGGCCCTGGGCACAGATTGGCACACGAGGCTGAGCTTTACCTGGTCCCCGATGTCTTTTGGCTGGTCCCCCACGGCCACCCTGGCAATTCCAGGGAGATCAATTAGCGTCAGATCGGGGACATCAGGGGACCGAACTTCCAGGGAAATTAACTGCGGGCTAATGGCGCCTCTAGGACCGGCTACCACGTCCTGGGCTGTGAAAAGAGCAAGGCAATGAACACAGGCTTCAAACGATGCATCAAACCAAAGCTGAACACAAGCACTTTGAAATGTACCAACTACCACCTAAGGTTCTTTCAGGCTTGGCGTTTTCTTTCAGATCCAGCCACACACTTTAATTACCTTAATTCATACCAATTGCCTGGCCAGTCTTGAGAATATCCAAATAATGTATTGAAAAGCTAATTAAAAAAAATAGAAAGAATAGGAATTTATGCAAGAATCTAAGGAAATTATCATGCAGAACAAGTTGAAGTGAAGTCCTGTTGGAATATGAGCTGTAATATTTTACAGAACATATATTTATGGACTCTCATGTATGCAGACAAATACATGTAAATAAACCACAATGAAAGGGATCAGGTAAAACACTGGTCAGTTGTAGAAATGCTTCCTCAACAAGAGACTTTGTCAGCATTAATTAATCCTTGGATGCTGTGAAAGAAATATAGGTGTTGTTCTACATTCTTCGCATTTTGATAGGTACGTTCAGAGTAAATTGTCCCAGATATTACAAGGCAATAATGCTTGAACTGTACAGAGAAGCAAGGAAACTCCAGTCATTCTCATCAGAGATTTTCAGCTCTTTAATTACCTTAATTCATACCAATTGCCTGGCCAGTTTTGAAAATATCCAAATAATGTATTGAAAAGCTAATTAAAAAAATAGAAATAATAACAATTTGCAGAGCTGTGCTTGATGCCTTAAGTTTTAGCTTTCATATTTTTTAGATTCTGTACTGCCTTAGTGTGTGACTTTGAACTTCATATAAAGCATTAGCAAGTTCTCCTCGCAGTTCAGTCAGACAAAACAATCCTTTTCCAGCCTGAGAACCAAGGACACCATTGCAGCTTCAGGCCCAAAAAGTGCAAACAACAAAAAGGCCCAAAAGGCCCAAAAAGTATAACAATAGCAAATAGAGGAGAGCAATCTGGGAGGATGGGACTGCATAACCTGAAGCTGAAATTGGACAATGAACCCCAATATAGAAATGGACCAAAACACATAAAAGTGTGAAAACTCGTGACCATCTTGTGTGTAGCCACAGCCAGGCTCTTGTACTGCCCAAGAGCCTTTGGGTACTGTATCCTTTGAAGGCCTTTTAAATAAAACCCTACTTTATTCCTTTAACTCTGTCCAGCCTCTGTTCCAGGTAGCCTCTCTAGGAATCATGCTAGTCAAGGATGTAAGGACAATCCAACTTTCACACTTAGGGCAAAGTGCTTACTGCTTTTTGGGTAAGAACACTGATTTCTTACCCAGCATGAAATGTTGTAACAGTAAAGCTGAGACACGTGAAGGGCAGTGACTGAGCCCATGGTCACAGTGCGTGGCAGAAGCTCTCAGTCCTCCACTCTGCCTTCTTGCAACTTCCTCCAAAATAATAAGATTTTGAGGATATTGCAAGAGAGACACCTCAAGCACTCTCGGGCTTTTGAACTGATGACAGGAACCATTTAGGTTCCATGTTTACAATTTGACAGACAACCTCCCCAAACCAGGAAGCCAGGAAGCCACCACCCAGGTAAGGACACAGCCTGAGCATTTATTATGGACCAGGATAAAAGGACCATGGATCAGGATAAAGGGATCGTGGATCTAGTGGGTGGCATCCCTGCCCAAGGTGTTGGAACTAGAAGATCTTTAAGGTCCCTTTCAACCCAGGCCATTCTGGGATCATCATCCTAAATCATCTTCACCACTGGAGCACTGGTACAGCTCCCTTGAGAGAAATGAGTTGTGCTGACCCAGCTTCATCTGCTCTGAGTCCAGCTCTTGGTGTAACTCCACAATCACCATGGATGCTGTGAGAGGAGGCTCTAAGAGGAGGATTCAGAGGAGATGGAGCCAGCCAAATCCACTCACCTTGCCTTATTGCTCTGTCCACCTCAGAGGCGTTCTGGAGCTCCTGGGTCACATTTCTGTAGGAGATCTTCCCTTGCCATGCCTGCCCTTCAGGCAACCTCTTCAGTTTAAGCTCCAAGGGACACCGAGTGACAATACCTGCAGCAGTTCCAAAGGCAGAGGTTGTGCATGAAACAATGCCTTGAGGTGTGTGGTGTACACAGGGCCGCCTGTTCCACACAAAAATGTTCCACACAAAAATGTTTCACAAAAAAAGCATGGAACTGTTCCAAGAGACGCTGCCAGAGGGGAATTGTCCAACTTCCTGCTCAGAGCAGGATTGTCACCAGCGCTAGATGAGGTCAACCATGGCTCTTCCCAGACATGTCTGGCCCTGCAAACCTCCACAGATAGAGTTTCGCTCCTCTCTGGATGATCTATTTCAGTGCTGCAGCCAAATCCTATGAAAAACCTTTTTACAACTCCAGCCTGAAAGACTAGATTGTATTGTAAACTCATATGGAACTTGCAGAATTCATGTGAGTAAAAAAACACACAGAGCTGGAAAGTGGATCTTCTTGAGCTGTAAAATCTTTCATCATCTCTGACTTAAATAATGCTTTAAATAAAGACCTTTGTACACTTTTTACACACAAAAATAACAAAAGTTATCTGTAAGAAAATGTAGTTTAAAAAAACCCAAACCAACCCCAAAAGCAAATTTAAAGACTGGTTTTCCATGTGAAATCAATACTCTGCTGCACTGCTGCTTTCTGGGAAATGCAGAGTCAGCTGGAGCAATCACACTACACTTCTCCTGGTCTTTTGACCATCAGGAACACATGCCTTGGATTTACCTTGCGGTGTCTCACTCGCACCTCCATTTCTCAGTCATGGAGTTATCCAAATCTAGACCAAATAAAAAAGGAAAAAAAGAAAAGAAAAATCCTTTTCATCTCATCAAAGAGAAAACATGAAAAAGTGAATTCTTACCATTGCCCCTGGGGAGAGCAACACCAGAGAGGGCTTCCAGCACAGAACTTTTCCCAGAGCTCTGGTCTCCAATCACCGCAATCGCTGGCAAGGACAGATCCTTTTCTATCCCAAGAGCTCTCAGGCTGTCAACAAGATCAATGCAGGGTCGGATCTTCTCCTCATATTTGTTGTACAATGTGCGTTCTGCAGCCTGTTAGAGTTAAACTTACAGTGAATTTTCCATAATTAAAAAAAAAAAAAGACATTTTCTGTTAATCGTTCTTTAGTAAAAGTTATTTAATGGCATCAAGCTTTACTTGTATCACTGTGCATCCTTGCATCTCCATGTAATAAATATGTGTCTGTAAATATGAAAGAAACAGTTGAGGGTGGCTCACAGACCATCCTTAGTAAAAATAACAAATTTTGGGAGCCATCCTGTAAAGATAAAGAACACCTAAATAAGTGTGGTTTGTTAATTTTTTTTAATAACAGGTTTTTTTTAATAACTGCCATTTTCTTTCACTCATCCACAGATGTACTGAAGCGTGTGTATGCAAATGAAGACTGATCCCAGAAATCACTGAATTTGGAAAAAATAGCTTATTAGATGTTTGTTTTGTAGTTTGAAGATTTAGTTTGTGCACAGGCACCAGAAGAGTTCTGCTGTAGCATTCTTAGCAGGTGGCTGAAATCTTTTAGATCATCATGGCTCTTCCTTCTTTGCCTCATTTTAGGCTCACATAAGGCCTGAATATGAGTGGGTTGTTTTAAATGACTGATTATTGTCATTTTCTGGGTTTGACACAGGTCCAGATATTAACACAGACTCTTCATTTATGCGAAAACAAAACAATTTCCAGTCTTAGGAAAAACTGGTCCATCTGCTGTTAAATATGCTCAGCTAAAGTATATAAAGATCAGCTCGGTCTCTTCTCCCTGTTCCTCTCTCCATGTTCCAGTGACTGCTGCAGTTAGAAATGCAATTTTGGGAACACCAATATGTTTCAGACATATTGGGCCAGGCACATTCAAGCCTGATTTTTTGAGAACAAAAAACTGAAGTTTCTCTCCATCACTTTTATCCAAGAAAAATACTTCTAGAAGTATGTCAATGGATCAGATGCACTCAAACAAAGCAGATTTTTTGGTTCAAGATGAGGAAGGCAGCACACATTATTGGAGGCAGGCATATTAAACCCTTTTTGGTAACCCCTGCCCACTCTCTTCACTTAATAGCTAGTAAATTCTCAAAAGACTTCAATAACTATGTCAAAGACTTAAAACCAACCTGTGTTCAGTGTTAAATACCCAAGCAGGTTATTATTAACCTTTCTGTGCATTTCTGTTAAGGGTTGAAGAGCCTCAAGAGAAAAAAAAACCCTTAGCTTTTATGATTTCTGTTTAATATTTGTTGCTAGGATTGAAACAGACACATGTCACACATTAAATTGGCTTCTAGGCTGCAGCCATCTCTTTTTTTTTAGACCTGCATTATTAATGTCAGCAGATTAATTGCAAGTATCTCTATTGCCACTTACGTGAATAATTGCTAGGACTCATCCCAAAAGTTCTCCTTAGACCTCACAAGTGCAGATTGACCAAGAGACAAAGGAATTCATTTTGGGCCATAAAGAGAAACAACAGAGTAAGAGAGGGGAGGATCTGTGCCCTCTTCTTGCCTTACCTGATCCTCTGCTGTAAAAAACTCCTCCTCCGAGTCCTGGTCATGGTTAGGTTTGCTCTCAAAGAACTTGTAAAACTGCTTCTCTGGCCCAAGATTGTCTTCTGGTTCTGGTGGAAGAGGCACTTTAGCAGCTTCTGGAAATGGTTTTACAAAAGAAAATACAAACCCCTCTTTCTTGGGGGTATTTTTGTTTTTTTCAGGTTGTTTGAATGCTGCTTTCTTATTATCCATGGCCTGCTGATTTTCTGGGCTTGAACGTGTGTTGTCTGCAAGTGCTTCACTAAATATTGATCAGTGCCTGGTCCAACCACTCCGAGGTGCAGCCTCTGAAACCAAACATGGGGAAGTGAGTGACTCCACCTGGCAACAATGATCAGAGCAGAGCAAATCAAACACCACTTTTATTTCCTGATCCAAACCTTTGGTAGGTACCAAGTGCCACAGCTCTTTTCAAACCACTAAAATTGCTCTCCAGAGGATAGACTTGAAATACTTCTCCTTACCTCTCTTAAATTCTCTTTTTGGTATAAAAAAAAAATTGCCACAGGAAAAACAATATTTTTTTGGGGGGGGGGAAAAAAGTTACACCAGTTTTTGCAAAAAGCAAAATCTCCTCGATGAAAAATTTGCTGAAAGGTGTTTGGAGAAGCTCAGTCAGTATCAGGGTGGGATTGGAGGGAATGTGAATTCTTCCTGGCTGTGGGCTGGCTCCAATCCATAGTCTGCTGAGTGCCCATCTCACCTCTTTTGTGGAAGAAATCCTTGTCAGGGGCAAGTCTGACACCTGTTTTTGAAGCTCTGTATCTTGGTCCCCTCCTCTAGAGCTTATACCCTCCACCAAAACCAGACTTTTCTTCACATGATGTTAGAGAAGGGAGGACTAGGAGACTTTTTATTTCCTTGTTCAGCATTTCCTTATGGAAAAGTTTTGTTTTCTATGGGTGGCTGAGGAAATTAATGGCTTTTGGTGTGACATTATCCAGGGAAGGTGATTTCCAGAGCAAGTGATTTAAGGGAAAAAAATCCAAGAGCCTTTTTCAAAGCTAGATTTTTTTAGCTTCCCTCTGCCAAAACCAAGATCTGTTTAACTCAACCACTTCAGAAAACAAATTAGGAGAACCACATCTTTGCTTGAAATAACTTCCTGTTCTGTTAATTTTTTTTTTTGTTGTTGAACTAAGTTTACAGGTTTTCTAATTTAAACAGATGCCAAAATAGTATGACCAGACACAATGCAGTTTATACTTTCAATGTGTAAAATAAGTTTAAAAAAAGCCCACACATTGCAGCAGAACAGTTGAGAGAAGGTTGTGGGCCAGGCATGAGAAACTGGATTCAGTGACTGTGTGGGCATTTTAAATTAGATTGATTGCTAATACAGCATGTAAACATTGCCAGTGCAATATCAAAATAACAACTCTATCATCTATTACAATGGATTATAATCAGGTCATGGTCCTTCTGCTGAGTCACAAGTGAGACCTCTTTGCTTCCAAAACTTCTCAGAGCAGTCTAGGTGCAAGCTGCTCCACTGTAGTCCCAGATTTGGTCAGTCCATGTCTAAAGGGTTACAAAATCAGCAGGTTTTGGTGGAATGTACAGATTTCCAGTGTTTGGCCTTGCAGAATTCATCATTGCAAAGCAACAAAGCACCTCTGGAGCTACTTTAGGATTTTATGTCTGTATTTAGGCGGACCTTGGGTATTTTAACACCTGTCCAAAAGCACAGGAGCTGGACTTACCTTGTAAGCACCCCTGGTGGGGGTGGGGAGAGAAGGGATGGAGAAGGGGGAAAACCAACCCAGAAACTCCCTGCAGCTTCGTGACACCAGTTTGCCCTGTTGGCCCAGCCTCCAGCAGCATTTTATGTTCTTTTTGTGGCCAATGTGCACCAAAGTCAATCACAAACATCTCAGTTCCCCATCTCTGGAATGAACTAATTATGCAAACATCCAGATATCCTGCAATACCCACCTGGTGTGTTTACTCAGGACAAACCCCATGGCCATCACAGAGGTGGAAGGGATGTGGGGAGGGCTGAGGATGCATGAGGAAATCCAAATACCTTTAGTTAACCTGTACAAACATCGAGGTGGGGTGCAGGCCACAGGGTGCACACACACTCAACAGCCCTGCACAAAGATACCTGCAGTCAGCACCAGAATAAACACCTGTGTGGATTTCTGAGGCTACACCCCTGGACTAGGAAAGGGTGGGTGGGCTCTGTGACCCTTCCCTGTGCCACACGGGCACAGTGAATTCTTTGTGTACTGAGCTGTGACAACATCGGATGGAAGAAAGGAGGAGAGGGAAACAAAAAAGCTGCAATTGTAAAGAGCCCTTCTACAATGGGCCAGAAGGCACTTGTGAAACATGACACCTGGATGACGCCATGATGCTGAAAGGCTGCCAAAAATTTCCTCTCCCCAGAGCTGCCCCTGCCTCCTTTGTCCGGACAGTACTGATTTCACTGAGATTTACCTTCAGAATTTGCCTGCCCGTGTGAGGGAAACCTCTCCCAGCACAGCATGGCATTTGCACAAACACCAACCTGCCAAAGAGGAGCTCCTTTGTTTTTCTGTAATGTCCCTTTGGCTTTGCATCTGTGGAAGATGAAAAGCCCCTTCTAAAAAATCCCCTCTCGAACCCAAGGTGCAGAGCTGCAGTGCTGAACCCACACAGCTCCTGGATTTACTCACTCTCAGTCCAGCCAGAGGAGCACATGGATTTCTGGCTGACCCACCCTCTGACTTCAGGATATTTGGGTAAACCTCACAGTTCCCATGTTGTATGGTTATTAACTCCAGCTGTTTTCTCATAAAGAAAATGAAGCAATGAAAATCTTATGATCCTACTCATAAATAGTGCTGGCTAGATCATCTTGCAGAATAATGGCTTAAAAAAAACCCAAAAACCATCTCTCAGTTGTCTTCTTTTAAAGACGAAATAATATTAGTATATTTTCTTTTTTTTCTTATTCCCCACCCCAGAAAGCAAAAGATCCTGCTCCTGGAAACGCTATTTAATCACATTTACTTTAGATGCTTTATGCAGCCATGTCACATTAAAAGGAATAAAGATAACAGTAAAAAATTGCATTATTCTTTTTAGAAGAAGGAAGGGAGAAACTTACCCTCCTAAGTGTCCTGTAGAAAGGAGAAGCACTGACTTTCTGAAACTTCTTCAGATGCTTTTTTACTTACAGGCTCCACCTTCCCATTGTGACAACAAGGGGCAGAAATGAAACTAAATTCTCACAAGAGAAGTATTTGGCTTTTGTGGAAATGACCAGGCTGTTTCAAAAGACAGAGTTGCCACGAGTGGGCACCACTTGCTTACTTTGCACGGGGCACCTCACGGCCAGAAGTTCAGAGAGCCAGAGAATCCTAGAATGGTTTGGGTTGGAAGAATGTAAAGATGACCTTGTTCCACCCCCCTGCCATGGCAGGGACACCTTCCACTGTCCCAGGCTGCTCCAAGCCCTGTTCAACCTGGCCGTGGACACTTCCAGGGATGCAGGGGCAGCCACAGCTGCTCTGGGCACCCTGTGCCAGGGCCTCACCACCCTCACAGGGCACAATTTTTTCCTAATATCTAATTTAAAGGTACTTTCTTTCAATTTAAAGCCATTCCCCCTTGTCCTATTACTACCTGCCCTTGTAAAAATCTCTCAGCCTTCTTCTCACCAAAGCCTCTCAGAAGAGCAGCCACACCTCTGTACAGCATTCAGCAGATGATATCCAGGTGAAGCTAAGCTCAATTATTGCAGAACTTTTAGTGAATTATGAATTGTTAATTAATCACTGAGTAGCCTTAGGATATTTAGCACTAATGCAGCAAATGCATTTATCAAAGGCAATTCTGAATCTGTTACAGCTGTCACCTCAAAATACAACTCTTGACAAAACTGTCCCTATGAAAGGCCTTGGAGGGGCTCTGTCAGGCAAATGTGAAATCCCTGCTGTTGAGACAGCTTTGTGACAGCCCTGGAAATAATAATGCAATGTGTTGGGTTTTTTACTTTCATTTCTCTGTATGTTTAGTGAACAGCAGAAATGAAACTCCTTACAACACAGCTGAGCTCCTCCTTCCTTGGCTGCATTGCTTAATAGAATGTCAGAGACAAACAGCAGAGGTACTTGAAAATATTTGAGCAACAACGTGCCTTTCCTCCCCCACAAAAAGGCATCTCAGTGAGTCAGTTCACTCACACCGGGGGCAGAACCTGCTGGCTCAAGCTGCTGTGCCCCACTCCCACAGGTGTTGCCTGCTGGGGATGCTGGTCCTGTGCCATCCCGGGGACCCTTTCAGCTTCCTCATCCCTCCATGCAAAAAGCAAGTGGGTGAGGGCCCCCTCCACAGGAGAAGGAGTATTTTTTTCCCACCTCCCAGTGAGACTTTCCATCCCAGCCAGGGTGGCAAACCACACCACAGCTCACCTGGGGCTGTGCCTTGGCTGCTAGAGGCTGAGGTTGTTGGGTGTGGGTGACAAGACAGCAAAGTGACACACAGTGTGATTTGTCTCTGTTATGCACTGCTTCAGGACAGTCCAAGTTGTTTCTCATGACCTTGTGGTCTTTTCTCAACATCACAAGGTCAGGGTGCTTCCTCTTCTGCTGTCTTTGCTCTCCTGCTCTCATTTTTTTTGTGTGTGTTTTAGGTTTGGTGGGTTTTTTTTGTTTTTTTTTTTTTTTTTTTTTTTTGGTTTTTTTTTTGTTTTTTTGGTTTTTTTTTTTTCTGTTGTTAATAGGCTCTAAACTGTCAAGCAACATCAGTATACTTTGTTCAGTCAGGGGCTTTGCAAGCTGGGTGCAGAAACCCCCCTTGCTTCTCACTCCTTCTGGTTTTGCCCATTGCCTCGACTGATCAGCTGTTCTCAATTCCTGGCTGTTCTGGTGGCTTTCCAACTGCCTTACTCAGGTCCCTGGGTCTGACTGCACAGCACTCACACTTCTCTGGACCCAGCCCTTTCTCCTCACTCCTCACCTGGCAGTGACTCACAGGACTTGTTCCCAAGCTCTGGCTGTGGGTGGCAGGACACTGGGCACAGGCTGCAACAGGACACTGCAGCTCTAAGCTCTCCTGGCCTCGTTCACCATCCCCATCCTTGCACTTAACCATACAGGAGATCAATCTGAAGGAGATTCTAAGTCATACTCTTATCCCAAAATGGCTTTTTTCACCCTGTGTGCAAGAGGCTGATCCTCACACAGAGTTGAGGTATTTGGTTTATTTGCAGTTGTGCACAGAAAGAGATGCTGGATGGCAAATCCAAAAAGCCAGCCTAGTGACTATCAAAACTTGTCACTATTTATACACCAACAAAGACATTAATGTTCACTGGCTTCCAGTCACAGAGTTCTCTTATTAACTAGTATTCTATCTTCTATTGATTAAATGATTCCCTCACTTATTTTGCTAATTAGTCCTCATGCTCAGTCTTTCTCTTCTTTTAAATCAGTGAGTTTTTGGGTTGGTGGGCAGTGAGTCAGTGGTTGTGATCTCCCTTTGCCAAAATTACCCATTCCTGATTTGATCAGCTGGCCCTGCTTTGCTCCTTGCTATCTGGCATTGTCTTAGTTTATTCACCAAGTGTCCTTGCTTTGTTGGTTCAGCAGTAATTTATGCCTGGCTGCAGTTGATACATTATCTCAAGTTTCTTCTATTCTTTCTTTTTTCTACAGCTCCTGCAATTACTGAGACACATTAAACATAATTTATCTTTTAGGGAGTTGTTCAATCATTTCCTCCAGTTGAGGTTATGAAGCCACAACAGCACTCAAAAGCCTCACTTTTTATGAACATGACACATTTCCCGAAATTAATCACAGGGATGACTGGCAAGTCAATTGCTTCACGATTTTTAAAATGCAAATATTCAGTGCTGCAATTAAGACAAAGCATAATAGGGTTAGCATTAAGAGAACGGGTGAAGTAACTTAGTGAAAATCCCTGTGAGCTGTTGTGACCTCCTAAAAAGAGTGTCCCACCATCAAAGTTCTGGCAGGAATAGCAGCACCTTTCCTCCTGTTGGATTTCCCCACCTGAATGCTAAGATGGTCTGGCTCTGCTCATCCTCCAGAATGCAAAAGAAAACATCTCTAAATCCAAGGTCCATGATAATTTGTTTTATTGCTCTTAAATCCTGTATCAGCCTGTACTGCTGAGAACGAGGTGTCTGATTCAGAGTGACCCTCTCCAAGCAGCATTCAGGATGTCATTCTCAGGTTCCTCTGAGCTCTGGTTCATTATTAAACAGATCCAAGCCTTCCATGCCTTTTATTGTGAGATACATAGAGGTTTCTGAAAAAGGATTTCAAGAATTTAACTTTCAGACTGCACATCCTGTGTCTTGGTTTGAAAAGACCAAGCGTCTGCCTTGACATTGGGCACAATTCTGCTTTGGTGTCTGCTAAGGAAGGCAGGACCCTCCCTTGAAATGGAAAATGTAAATGACTTCCCTCCAAATTATTATTATAATTTTGAAATTAAGGGGCTCTCGGGCAAAGATATGGGAGTAGGAATAACAGTTCTTTATTAGGGAAAAATAAAAATAAAATAAAAATGCAGTGATACAAAACAGCACTGCCAGAGTCAGGCCATGCCCTGTCCCCTGTGTGTCAGGGGGTGTCCCAGCCCCATCCTAGGGGGGCTCAGCCCTCCTGCAGTGCCAGCTGTGGCTCTGCTGCAGCAGGGATCCTGCACAAGGGGGGAGTTTTCCTCTGCAGCTCCAGGGCTGCTGCAGATGGGCCTGGGCTCCCTCTGGCCATGCAGGGCAGCAGAAAGCTGCTCCTCTGGCAATGCAGGGGGCAAAGGCTGCTGTGCTGTGCCAGCACCTCAGATTGGATCCAGGCAGGAATGCTTGGCTCCTCCCCTGGGCGGAGCATCTCCCCATGGGATGCTGGCATTGGCTCAGCCCTGCAGGGACACTCAGTGGCCCATTAAGATAGATAGAAGATATTTTCTGGAGAGAAGATTGGTTGTGGAAGAGATAAAGAAAACTGCCCCAGGAACAGCAGAGAACTGCCCCAGCTCTGACAGATGGCAATAGCCACCCCCAGGCACATCTTGCTTTTCCAACCCAAGACATCCTGGCATACAGAAGCTCATGAGTTAATTCAGTGTCTCCAGCTGTGCATTCCGTGGGTTGTAAGAATGGCTGTGAAACTCATTTTCCTATTACCCCAACAATCAGAATTGTAACTTTACTTAGCAGACCCTTGCAGTGAGTTATTACTGAATGTCTGGCTCTGCTATCCATGAGAAATGTCTGGTTTCTGTTGATGTATTATCTTAAATTTCTGCCTTCTATTCTTTGTTTTCTATAGCTGCTGCAATTACTGAGACATGTTAAACCATAATTGATTTATTTGGGAGATGCACATCAATACTAATGATTAGCTTATGAATTTTCAGCAGTGCCTTTGTTAACATGATCAGTTTGGTTTTGTTTAATCACAGGACTATGTAGCAAAAAAAGGAGGACTCTGAGCAGCATCACTTGCTGTGAACAGTGAAATCAGGGTTCTCCTTTCTCCACATGTCAAGAGTTCAGTTCTCCTATTTTCTCCTGAAACTACAAAATAAAAACTTTACCCCTTAGTGGGAAATTTTTTAGTGTAAGGCATTGAAAAGAGTTTTCATATTTATGTAGTCATTTATAACAGCTTCTTTCACTGGTATACAGTTCTACAGATTAACACAACAGACAAATTTAAAATAAACTAAGCAGAATTTAATTCAAATCTGAGAGGACCGAGTATGTTCTGAAATAATTTTAATGAAGAGAAGAATGGGGCATGATGCAAAATATGAATGACCAAGCATTTGTCAAAGCCATTTCACATTATAATTTAAAAAGAAATCAAAATACAGTGTAAATGCACTAGTTGGCAGATCATTCTGTGACATAAACCACTAGGAAAAGTTGGCAAGATCATTCTGTGACTTATACCACCAGGGAAAATCCTTAATCATAAAATTATTCAGATATTATACTGGATGTTGTCTAGTCAAACATTATAAATCAAAGTGATTCAGACTGTGCTGTCTTGGGCTTTATCCCAGTGAGTCTTGTAAACCCTCAGGTATGGAAATTCCACAGAATGAAATTCTTTCAAATGATTGACTAATGACTTTTTTTTTTTTCCTTCTTCATGTCTGGTTGGATGCACCCCCCATGCTTCAGTTCCTACCCAATGTCTCTTATTCCCCCATTGTGCATCTCTGCACAGAGCCCAGTGCCACCCCCCTCAGCCAGAGGTGCTGGGGGACTGCTCCAGCCCCATCCTCTCCCCAGTGTCCTGGCTGTGCCTGGGACAGAGCTGATTTTCCTTTTGGTAGCTGGTGCAGAGCTGTGTTTTGGAGAATAGTGTTGATACTACACAGATGTTTTGTTCTTGCTAACTACTGTTTACCCTCAGTCAAGGACATTTCAGTTTCCTGTGCTCTGCTGGTGAGGAGAAGCACAAAAATCCAGGAGGGAGCAGAGCTGGAATGGCCAAAGGGATATTCCACACCAGGGAATGCCATGCTCAGGGTTTAAATGGGTACAGTTAGCCAGAGGGGTCCTACTGCTGATCAGGGACAGGCTGGGCATCAATCAACGGGTGGTGAGCAACTGTACTGTGCATCAATTGGGCTGAATTTAAAAAGAAAATAAATTAGTAATTAATATAATAATATTTTACTTATTCCAATTATTCAGCTGTTCTGATCCCAGCCCAGAGGTTTTTTTTGTGATTCTCCTCCCCATCCCACTATGGGGGTGATAGATGAGTGAGTTGCTGCCTGGAGGAGCTTTGCAGTTCCAGTGCAAAGATGCTTCAGCACAAGCTGGTGGAGACAAAAAGCAGCCCATGAGGTGGGAAGGAGTGGGTGGTGATTTGAAAGGCTTTAAAATAAATAGAAGAATGGAAAGGTCAGAGAGAAAATATAACTGGGGGAAGGTGCATTCTTGAGGGGGGGGGGTGCATGAAAGGGTCTGAAAAATACAGAAGTTGGTAGAATGCTCTCCATGGTTCAAAGCGGAGAGACAGACACAAACCAGACCCATTCTCTTCAGTTCCTGAGCCTCATTCTTCTCTAGTAAGGGATGAGCTATAGGGAATTGTGTGATTTGCTGTGTATGAACACTTCCATCTCTTCCTGCAAATGTCCCAGGTATATTTGTCTGCTGTTTGACTTGGCTGAAGTTGGGGTCACAGTGTTTGACATGCAGGTTTCATCCTTACAATGAGAGGAGCAGTCCTGAAGAGCGTGAAGAGTGGGACGAAACCAGTCCATGTTCATGTGAGTGGCCATCACTTTGTGGCTTCCTGTCAGTCACAGAGAGGGAGCCAAGAGGGCAATTTGTCTGTGTGTGGTTTGGTGAGGCCTGATTGCCTTATATTGGATATTGTTATAAAGGGGAATCTCTTTCCAGTACAAAAACACCTGAAATTTGAGAGATCCAAATTACTTGAAGCCGTAGGAGCTGCTGACATCACTAATACCAGGGTAACCCCACTATCCAAATAATGGGTTTCCTATGGGTTTTCTGAAGTCTCAGGTCCTTCCTACCCTTGCCTAGTGGGTTGTGTCCTCTTCACCTGTGTGCAGAGACCTGCAGTTCCTGTTGTCTACTCACTGCCTGGGGGCTTTCCCTCCTTCCAGCTGTCCTGCACATTTGTTATGCATGAAGCTTTCTGGGCAGAGAGGTGGTTCAGACTGCACAGGGCAGACAGGGGAGGTTCAGGTTGAACACCCCAAAGAATTTCTTCACTGAAAGGGTTGTTAAGCATTGAAAGGAGGTGATGGTGGTGTTCAAGAAATAACTGCATGTGGCACTCAGTGCCATGGTTAGGTTGACACTGTGGTGTGTGGTCAAAGGTTGGACTCGATCTTGGAGGTCTTTTCCAATCTAATTGATTCTGTGATTCTGTGATTTGTTGGACTTCAAGTTTTCTGGGCAGAGGGGGTGGTTCAGACTGTGCAGGACAGACAGCATACCTTCTGTTTTTACTACAGTGATCCTTCCTTCCTTCCTTCCTTCCTTCCTTCCTTCCTTCCTTCCTTCCTTCCTTCCTTCCTTCCTTCCTTCCGCCACTTCCGCCACTTCCGCCACTTCCGCCACTTCCGCCACTTCCTTCCTTCCGCCACTTCCTTCCTTCCTTCCGCCACTTCCTTCCGCCACTTCCTTCCGCCACTTCCTTCCTTCCGCCACTTCCTTCCGCCACTTCCTTCCGCCACTTCCTTCCTTCCGCCACTTCCTTCCTTCCTTCCTTCCTTCCTTCCTTCCTTCCTTCCTTCCTTCCTTCCTTCCTTCCTTCCTTCCTTCCTTCCTTCCTTCCTTCCTTCCTTCCTTCCTTCCTTCCTTCCTTCCTTCTGCCACTTCCGCCACTTCCGCCACTTCCTTCCGCCACTTCCTTCCGCCACTTCCTTCCGCCACTTCCTTCCGCCACTTCCTTCCGCCACTTCCACCTCATTTCTGCCCCCCTTCCTTCTTCCCCTCTGTAATCCTTGCACAGTTCCCCCTACCTGGAAGTGCCCACCCCATGCTGGAGCCAGGCACATGGAGCTCACCATCCTGGAGACTCTGACCCCTGATCACCAGAGGGAATCTGCAGGAAGGAAAGGGACCAGAGCCAGCTGTCACCCCCAAGGTTGGTGTGTGAGGACTGCAGTGGCTTCCCTGGTGGACACAAGTGTTTCCTGCATTTGAGTGTTGAGCAGTGGTTTAATCCATAGGAACAGGATTGTTAGGGGAACACGTGGATTTTCTTGGGCTCCTTTACTGCAAATTTTGTGGTCATCAGAAGTGATTGTGGAAGTGGGTAAAGCAAAGTGAAATTCAGATGTTCTGCTTGAGAGGCATGGAAGAGACTGTGGTTTCAGCTGATGCTTTTTCAGAGTGTTTAGTAAATATAAAAATCTAATGAGGTAGAAACTTGGCTTCAACTTTTAAACATGGAGATTTATGTTTGCTTTCTGCTTTATACAAAATATTTCCTTATTTCTCATAAATATTTATGGAGAGTTCTGTAGCTATTCTCATATGAATTCCCAGACTGGTTACTTTTGGCCAGAGCTGGATTCATCAGCCAGAGCAATGTTGTTCACCTGAAAATGCTGTAACTCTTGGCTCTGTTCACAAACTGTCTGTCCTGGTGTGTTTGCCAAAGCCATTTTGCCTGTCTGGACACTGAATCTTGACCTAGGGTTTTTATCTTTTACAGGATGAAAATCTCCACACTTGGCCCAGAAGTAGCTTAAAAAGAGTGTCTGAAGTAAGGCAGTCTGAAGTCAGTCCAGGAAATGACATCTGAACTCCCTCTGTTGTTGTCCATACTCCTGAGTTTGTTTTCAGTTTCATCTTGCATTTTCTTATCTCTTTATAAAATGATGAAATTTCCTATTGTAGAGGGATCGTAGAAACTTCACTGAATAAAGGAGTGAAGATTTGTTGACAAGCAATAAAGAGCCTAACCCATCAACAGCTGATAAGGTGAAGTATTTTTCTGTCTCTGAATTTCAAGGTAATAAGAAGCAAAAACTGATGTCTCAAAAAAGAAAGAAGAGTTTTAACTGTGCAATGGATTGGACACTTCTCCAAAGCAAACTCCACACAACAAGATTCCCAAAATTAAATAACCCCAAAGAGCAGAAGCTATCAAAAAAGGGGAAGAGGAAAAAAATAAGAAGAAAAATATCCCCCTTTAAGACAGGGACCATTTCTTCAATCTTCATAACAAGAATTAAAACCTTAATATCTAGAATATTAAATCTATTTGTTCAAGGGGTACTGAAATCTGTTAATGATCATTATGATTATGGTATTTAAACAGTTGCCATTGGGACATTTACAATTAGTGATATTTTTCTCTAAATATTTTTCTACTTCCTTAGTTTCTGATAATGAAATAGGACAGTGTTATCCGTTACAGATAAGGCAAATAAATGTTATCTGTTACAGATAAGGCAAATAAATGCAGTTCCTCACAGCTGTTTAGCATTAAAATATTACAGTTTGGGTGGGACAGGGAGAGTCTGAAACCTAAAGCACACATGCAGTGTGTTTGTCCATGAACTGCTCAGGTGCAACTGGCTTTGCATGACCTTCCTCCTGTCTGCCTCTTCAATCTTGTTACATTAAAAATTACAGAGATGAGTTCCTCAATTCATGTATATTACTACTGTCAACAGGAAATTAAGTGGTTGCAAAGGATCTGACAGAACAGTGGTGGGGGATTTTTGTATCCCTCAAGGTGAATTAAGCACATGTTTGTGCTTAAAAGCAAAGAGATTTAATGAACAACATCCAGAGCAGAGTCCTGCTGCCATAAGTGGTTTTACAAGGACAGTGCAAAGATGTGGCATGGGCTGATTCTTTACATTTGCCCTGGTATCCATTGTGTGAGCACTGGCCTGGGGCACCTCATCCCCATGGTCCAGCCCCCAGCACCAGATCTGCTGCCCAAAGGTGGGCCCCGAGTGCTCCCATTGCACCCCTACCACTAAAATGCTGCAGCATTTTTTATCTCATCAGCCAGTGGAACCTCACTCCCTCACAGGGAGCAGCACTGGCTCTGGCATCCCCACCTCCAGCCAGGGTAACCCTTTCCTGTCCTCATATCCTCCATGCCAGATCATTCTTTGGTCCGGAATTACCATTGCTAAGCACTTACAATTTGAATTATCCCTCCTATGCCATACCAGAAAACAGGTTATAGATTTAATTAATGCTCACTCTTGGCTGTGAAATACATCAGTATCTCACTGACACATTCACTTCACTGCAGCAAAACACAAACAGAGGTGCAGACACCAAGCATGGACTGTGAGAGAAGGAAAATGCTTCCCCACAGCATGGAATTGAGTCATACAATCAGTGCAGGCACTCAGGGTGCAGCTGCAGGAGCTGCAGGTTGAGCTCTGGGGGGTGGGAGCCCCAGGCAAGACCCAGCACTGACCCTTTGCCCCTCAAAAGTCACAGGCACCTGTGGCACCAGCCAGGGAAATAAACTGTTTTAAAGATCCAGATGCCTGAGACTGCTATGGGAAACCTGGGATTGAGCTGCCAAGTCCACAAGCAAGCCATGTCATCTTGGGAATAAACATGGGATAACAGCATCATGGAATTTGCAGGGCCACATCTGAATTGCACCAGTTGTGCCTTATAAATGTTCAAGAACTTCAGAAACAATCTTTTTCCAAGGAACAACAGTGATCCCTGACTGATCACATGGATGTTTCACTGATGTTTTCTGGCTAAATTACATTTATGTGAAAAAAACTTGTAAAACTCTAAATGCAAATTCTTCTGTGGGAAATTCCTGGGATATCAGACATCAGTATCAGCATCATTAGAAAATTATGGTTGTAGTGACATATCCACAAACAAGGAGTATTTATGCTCTGCTGAGCAGGAAGAGGAAGCCTTCCTTTCCTTAGTTTTATTGCATCCCTAATGGACTTAGGGCTAGCCCAGATAGATAAGTGTTGCATTCCTGCTGAGGTGCCCTGCAGTAAAAACTGTGGGAAACTATATTTTAGGTAACTCATGAGCCCTCAGTTTTAGTATAGTGCTATGAAAGTTTTAAGATAACAACAGCAAAATAAAATGTCCTTTTTTTGGTCTGTGGGATTGTGGGATTGTTAGGCAAGGGATCAGAGGAGTGCACCACTGGATGGGGTCCTATCTGATGGGAATGTTACATAATCCAGAAGGGGAGAGCTGGGAAATTCACTTTGTTGAAGTTCCCCATTGTAATTAGGGAAGTCCTCTCCCAGAACAAGGTTATTGAAGCATCGAAGTCTGACCATCCCTCAGCCCCTCCTCTGCAGGGGGTTCTCAGCTGCCATCAGCCAGAGTTCTACACAGACATGGGGTGTGTGACAGGGAACCATGAACTTTCTGTGATCCTGGCCCATTCCCTGAAATGACACAAAAAAGCCCTCACAGTTCATCCAATGAGAAGTGGGACTCAGTAAAGGACAGATTACTCTAAATCAGTTACTGATTGTTGGCTGAGCTGCTCAGTCAGGCCAGTGCTGTAGTCAAAGTGAGCAGGGATGCAGGGAGTTCTGGCAGACCCTGTGCTCCAGACATTTTCCATACCACTAACAATCACCAGTTGTTTATTTGTGCAGGAGCTGTAGCTGTGTCCCCCAATCCTGTCTGTCAGACTGAGCAACCAGTTCCTAAACCAGGTCTGACTATAAGGTACTTGCACATGCACATCTATTGGAGGAGTTGTAAGTGAAGGAAATTAAAAGCTTGATCAGGAAATCCTCCATGTCAGGAGAAAGCAAGGACCACAATAAAAGTGAGATTCCCTGATATTTAATATTGGACAACTGCAACCATGGGGTGTGTCTTAAGAAGATAAAAGGCAGACTCATGATAAGGCACACAGCAATGACCTGTGAAGGGCAGGTGAATATTTGTTTTTCATTCATCTGTGAAAGGGGATTTTGCTTTTAACACATCAGCTCCTGCAGCACAGTGACGGAGGACTGATTTACTGTTCTGATTTATTTTTGTAGCTCATTGGAAAAAATAGTCCTGTTGATGCAGTGAGTATTTGGCCTCCTGTGTCTAGATCAAGATTTAATGGTTGCTAGGTGGAAGGGCCTTAAAGATCATCTAGTTCCAACTGATGCTCTGTTTCTGAGACCTCTTTCCTATTTCTATCTCTCTACCTCCCCTTTCTTGGTAAATAAAATCCACGTTAAATAAAATCCGTATGTTGTTCTCATATGGCCTCCTTTGCACCTGCATTTGGGCAGAGGCCTCTCTCCCTCATGGGTTTGTAACACCTGCTCAGGGTCCCTTCCATCTGCCAGCATTCCGGGATTCTGTCAGCTCCTCTCTTCCCTCTTCTTGCCTCTGCTTTGAGCTGGGAATGTGCTTGAGAATGTCCAGCAAAGAAGCCTTTGCTGTCTGCTCTGGGAGCCCATGTGGCTTTGGGACCTCGTCATCCGAATGTGTCTCTGTCACCCCAAAATGCCTTCCCTGCCCCACTCTCCCTAAGGAAAGTCCCCCATCGTTGGCAGCAATCTTCTCATCCTATTCTGCCCGTTCTGGATGGTGGGGCAGAGCATGCTTTCAGTGAGTTTAATGGTGACACAAAGCTGAACTGGGAGGTGTGGCTGACACACCAGAGGGCTGTGCTGCCATCCTGAGGGATGTGGACAGGGCTGGAGAAATGGGCTGACAGAAACATGGCAAAGTTTTGCACAACAAAGTGCCAAGTCCTGCACCCAGGCAGGACACCCCTCATCCCAGCCTGCAGCTGGACATGGAGCCACTGCCCACAACTCCCTGGCTGTGTCCATCTGGCCAGTGGCTGTGCCCTGAGGAGCCTCCAGAGCCAGAGTTCTGCAGGATGGGGCTGGGGCTGTCATGTGGGACCTGTCCAAAGACTCACAGGGGCCTGGGCACGTCAGGGGCTACAAGTGCCCAAGGCTGGGGTTGCTCCATGCCAGTTCCAGTGGCTGTTGAAGGGGTGCTGGGGGTGGCCCTTGGTGACACAGGTGCTTGGTGTGCCCTGGGGTTCCCAGTCCCAGGAGAGCCGCCCTCAGGAGGAAGCAGCTCCCAGGATCCCTGTTCACTAGACCACAGCAGAGATGGAAGAGGACAAAGTGAACCCCAATTCCCAGCCCCCCAGCCCCTTGCCCAACTGGCTGAACACCAGGCCCTCAGCGGGCACTTGGTGAGGGCAGTGCATGGCTCAGTCCTGCCCCTGTCAGGGACTGAGGAGGAGGGGGCTTTGTCAGTGTGGAGGAAGAGCAGGAATCTGACATGGATCATGAGCTTTTTCAATGGGGAGATGTTAGGAGCTACCAAGAGATCTCAGACTGGGAAGAGTCTCTTGAGTGAGAGCTCTCCCAAGGAGATGTCAGTAGCTGTGGAGAGCTCTCCAGCTGGGATGAGGAGAGCAGCAGCTGTCCCAGGGAGAAGCCCTCAGCTACCAAGAATTTTCCATGGGGAAGAATGCAAGGAGCAGGGCCTGTCCCAAGGAGCTGTCAGAAGCTCCCCAGAAGAATCTGACTGGGAGGACTCTGTTGGTCAAGAGCTTTCCAAAGAGGAAGACTCTGCTGGCCAAGAGTTGTCCCAAGGCAATGGTAGCAGAGCCTGTGTGCAGTCCAGTTGGGACAATGATGGTGACAAAGAGCTTGCTCAGGCAACTGAGAACATGTGAGTGTCCGCAGCGATGGGATCAAGCCCTTGCTGTGGGAGAAAGACATGGCACAAACTGGGTTTCTTTGAGCTGAGTGAAGAAGAAAATGTGGAGCAAAGACTGGGAGTTTTTGGAGAAAATGGGCTCCCAGTGCCTGTCCCTCGAGGCCTGGGTTGAGCGCGCGGCAGCCGAGCCATGTCCCAAATGCCGCTCTGGGCCTCGCCTCCCCACCTGGCAGCCCAGGGCCTCCTCAGAGCACGGCGGCTTCTCCCGAGGAGCAGGAGGCAGGGACAGAGAGCCCGGTGCCTGCCCAGCTCAGCTGCCCAGGGAGCCCAGGCCCTCAGGGAGCAGCCGGCTCCCCCCAAGAAACGCCCATCCCGCCTCAGGCGGGCGCTGCAGGTGCTGCTCTGCTGGCCCTGCCTGAGGGCACAGCCGGACAATCAGTGCCCGCTGCCAGCGCCAGGCCCGGCCCCGCAGGCCCAGAGCCTGCCCAGTGCCACACGGGCTGCCTGTCATGTTCCAGGGCTCAGGGACATCGCTCCTCGTCGGGAAAATGGCCTGGCTGATGCTTAGGGCTTGAGAGGCACCAGCCATGTCAGATCAAGGGCAGGGGCACAAAGCCCGGGGAGAAGGAGCTCCCGCTCAGAGGGGACACCAAGGATGCAGAGTGACAGCCACAAGGACATTTGGCACAACTTCCCAGATAAGGACAAAACTCATAAAGCCAACTCAGCAACTGTGCTGAAATTCTCCAGCTGGGTAAAAGGTACTTCTGGCACAGGGAGACAGCAACCACCCACTCCTGGCCCAGTGACCCCAGAAACCCAGCGAGAAAACAGAAGAGACAGACTGAGCACAGAGAAAGACTAGTTAGCATAAAAAGTGGGGCAATCTTCTAGCCAATAGAAAAATATTAATACATTAATATTAAGGCATCAGTAAATTATTGCAAATTTATATCAGTTAATAATAAGAGAAAATATTAACTTAATATTTAATTATAAATAATAAATAGAAAATAATAAATAGAAAAACAGATTAGTATTTTAAAATACAAATGTAAATATAGCATATTATTTAATCTTTATAATGTCCATAAATAATAAATCTCTAAAAATAAAAAATATTTTAAATATTTAAAGATAATCTATTGTGTAATATATGATATAGAACATTGTAGATTACATATAATATTAATGTAATATCTAAATATTTAAATATGATACTATAAAATATAAAAATAATAATAAAAAATAATAAGAGAACCATGTAACTGGTAGACAATGAGCATGAATGCCTTTGTTCACTAAAATGTATAAATAGAGAAAAGTTTTGATAGTTACTGTGCTGTGCTGCCTCTGTGGATTTGCCACCCAGCAGCTCCTCCTGTGCAGAACTGTAAATAAAGGAAATAGCTGAACTCTGTGTGGGGATTGGCTTCTTGCACACGGGGTGAAAGGATCCCTTTGGCACAGCAGCTTTGCCATGGCCACATGGATAAAAGCTGCTGCTTTTCCAGGCAGGCTCAGCTGTGCCTGGCCCATCTCGGAGCCAGCCGGGCACGGGCAGAGCAGCAGAGATCTGAAACTCGGTCGCTGTGGCCCAGACAATCCCCCAGCAGCCACGAGAGCCCCTCTGGGAACGAGCACCAGATCCCAGAGGGCGCCTCTGCCAGCTGCCCCCGAGCCCCTGCACCGAGGAGTTGTGGTCCAGGTGTTTGGGGAACCTCCTGGGGCTGCTGGGCCCAGCTGTGTGGTGTTCCAGTGAGCACCTGGCAAGCTGAGTTCCCCCACAGGGACAAGGGCAGCTGGTTTGGAGATGTCCCTTGGTGCCTTCAAGAATCATTTCTCAGGGTCATTGTCCTGGTTGGGTGGCCAAGAGCAGCCTCCCACAAAACACTGCCACGGAATTCCTATGAGCTAGGAATTCCTAAGAGATAAAAAGCACAACCACATAGGATTTATCTGAGAAGTACAAGGTTGAAGTGTATATTGCTTTTGGCTAAAACATACCTATTAAAAATATGTTTTATTTTTACTGAGACCTGCAATGAGATGGGGACAGGCCAAAAGGTCTATTCTTTGGATAGACTTTGGAAGAAGAACCTGACAGTGTAAAATCTGTGTTTTGGAGAAGAAGCTACATTTCCTATGCTGCTGTCAACCTCTCCTGGAAAGAAAACCAAAACAAAACACGAAACCAAACAAACCAACCAAAAAACAACAACACCATCCCTCAACCCAAAACAAAATGAAAACACAGCACAAAAAAACAGAGCAGAGAACTGAAACCAAAACTGAAATCAAATCCCCAGAAATGAAGAACTGCTGTCACTCAAATGGTATTAAGCCACCCATCTCAAACACCTGAATTCTAGTCATTGTTCAGCATCTCACTGCAGCTAAGAAGAGATCACATAAATCACAGTCACACATTACTTCCCTCCAGGCACTATGTTTAAATAAAAGCATCAGCTTCTTTTTGCTTGTCTGGGTGGATTGCTCTTGGTCAGAATTTTCCTTTAAGCACAACCTGCCTCAAAAAGAGCATCTTTCACTTTCTTTTCCTGTCTTCTATTTTTCTTTTAAGTGTAGTGAAAACTTCCCACTTTGAGTTAGATAACACCACACAAAGAACATGAAGAAACAGCTGCCACTGAGGAACTGAAAATGTTACTTATTATTTGATCAATATTTTCAATGGCTGCCATCAAATTGGACTGCCAGGGATCCAGGGATTTTTAAGAGACATGTCAGGACCCTGAAATACTTCTCATGCTCTTAAATGGAGAAGCAAAAAAGGAGCTTTGTCCAGGTACTTTTTTCTTCATAGGACTGGTTGTCATGTTAACATAGGAGGTAAAAATGGGAGCATCTAAAATATGTTTCTACGTGGGGGTACAAGGGATCTCTATGTGTGGAATGCTCTGCTGGGGATATTTGAAATGAGAACCTGCCCCTGGCAAAGTGTAGGAAAGGAAGTTTTGGCATGATAGGGACAAAGCTGCTGGTGTCCACCCAACGTCACCTCCAGCCATGCCTGTGGTTCCAGTGTCTGCCCAGGACAGGTAAGCACCAGAAGGTTGGGTACTTCTAGAGGGGCAGAGGATGTGGAAATCCACTGTTACCACCTGCTGTGCCATCCCACTTCTAAATCTGCAAACCCACACCCTGAGTAATGCCACAGCCTAAAGCTCAGGGCTTCCCATGGGATTTGCCTACTGGGGTTAGAAAAAGATGGATTGCTGTGCAGGCTTTCACCTTACTGCATGGTGGTGACCTCACTTGTGTAATAAGCACCCAGAGGTATTTCCCAGCACTTTTCCAGCTCAGGAGAATGCAGGAAATCAGTTCTTACCTGCTCCTTGTGGTTGGCAACACCAGCTGGCATGGAGAACATTGACCTCCACCACTGCAGCTGTTGTTTTCCCCCCAGATTAAATTTTCAGAATTAGGATTCCATGAAAAAGCTTTTCACTTCTTCCTAGGAGGCAGTTCCTTTAAAACTGTTGAAACCGTGGGTGCAAAGTCAAAATTCCACTTTCAAACCAACTCTTCAAGATTGCTTCTAATCTGAAAAGTGATTGAAAAAGTTGGCAAGTGATCACTTTTGCCTGATTTCTTCAGGTCAGACCGTTGTCAAAGTACTTGAGAGTCCTCTTGCCATATTTAAATACTGTGTCATGAACAAATGAAAACAAAGCTGATGATGGCTGTTGAGCACTGCAGATTATCAACACACTTCAGTCCAGCCCAGGTGACTCAGCCTCATCTCTTTAAAAGTGGAAACACCACGGGTTAAAGACCATTTTGCAGGAATTCGTGCTGCGAAAGGTTCTCAGAGTGATTTGATCTTTGTTTCAAATGAAAGAGGTGCAGCTTTTACTGTTGCGAAGAGTGGAACACTTGTACAGAGTGTGAAGAACAGAGCCAATGTAAAGCATGAGAATGTTGTACTTCACGGTAACTGCTAAACAGAAATTGAAATAAAATTTAATTGTAACTGATGTGAGATTAATTGTGGCCTGGAGCAGGAGGCAGTGGCTGTCAGACTGCACAGAGCTCGAGGGCTGTCTCAGAGCTTGGCACTCTTGAGCACTGCCAGCCATTAGCACTGTAATTATGTTATTTTTATAATTCAGGCATGTAGCAAAGGGTGATTATGATGCAAAGGAATAAATATCCTGCCAGAAACACAAGCACCACCCAAAAAATTATTATTATTAAGAAGAATGACTTAATGCGGAAAAACATAGAAACAGTATTGAAGTGCTCAGTTTGTACCCAACTCATCAGCAGCAAGGTGCTAAGGAGCAACCACCGAGTCTGCCAAAGTCAAATTGAGTCAGACTAATTTAAATTGATTTTTTGGCAGTGTCCCTGAGCTATGGAGTAGTTTGCAAACCAGTAGCAGGAAACTTTAGGGACTGGTGAGAGGCACAACACCAGAAAGCTGCTGGGAACACAGCAGTGGCTACAGGTGGCAGACACGGTTGGAGATTTGAAGCTTTCAAGCTTCATTTAAAGTTTCAAAAGGGGCTTCAAGCAGGAACCACAAAACTAATGTTTTAATATCAAGAAAAAATGTAAGGAAAGATTAAAACAGGTGGGTTCAGTCTAGGCAGGAAGGAGTAGATGAGGACAATCATCAGACACACCATGGAATGATATAAAAAGAATAGTGATGAGTTATTCTCCATGTAATTGGCTTGGTCCTTTTGGGTTAATTCCATATGGTTGGGGAATAATTAGAATAACAGTGGAATGCTGCAGGAAGCAACTCAAGTTATGGAATCAGCCATACGGGAGATGTCTGAACCACAGGGGGACAAACACCACTTAAGACTGTCCAGACACATGCTGTGCTTTAAAAAAGGGAAATTGAATAAATGTTTCTACAGCTTCCTTTCAATCATGTGCTTGATTCTATATTTAACATGAACAACACTTAGGCTTCCATAAAGTCCCTACATTTTTTAATGTAAGTTGAACTTAAAGGAAGAAAAAAAATTAAATCAAACTATGTAGATTTGCAGCTTGAATTTGGCAAAATAATTCAAGTAACTGGATCTTTACATGTTAGCATTGCTGTTCTGTGTTGCCAACATCACTAAAAGCAGCTCAACAAATATGCCTGCTCTTGCCATTCTTTCTCTCAACAGAAGAATGTTATTAATAAACTGACATCAAAGTAATTTGCTGTATTGCAAACGGTTTTAGATTGCAATTTAGACTAAGTGCTGTTTGTGTATTAGTATTTAAAGGGAACCAAAAGAAAAGACATACGAAAAAGAAACAAGTAAAACCAAAGCCCTAAAAGTATTAATGACAATCTATACTCACTTTCACAAATCCTGGCATTTTATGACTGAGTTCCTGAACACTGCATTTCCAAACCAGACTATTTTATTTTCACTTCTTATCAAAATACCTGTTTGCTTTCAGATTAGAATAAAACCACAGAGAGCGAAGATAGTTTAAAAGCTGTGCATTTGACTTGTATAATTGGTTGAGTTCTGGAGGCAATTCATTACAGTCATAGGTATAAAAATATAGAATTGTCTTTATTAATGAGGTATGCATTTGTTCAGATCAGGTCTCTTGGGATACAGCCCTCTATTTGGATTTCAGCTGGCCAGCCTTTGTATCTGTTCTTTGTCTGGTCAGAGTGGTTTATCTGTAAAAATAAAATAAATTTAAAAAAAATTCAGTATCTCTTTTTTTCTATTTATATATCAGTTTCTCAAATCTTATACAAGAGGAGGGGGTAATGAAGGAGGATTGGGAAGCTGAGGAGAATGTTGCACATCTTGCTTAACATAATGGGTGAAGATTGTGCCAGTTCCTCTCTTACACGGAGTGCTTTATTTATTTCACAGATGGCTATCATGACATACACTAAACTGATTATCTTTGTCCAGCAGAAGCTCTGAAATGTGAAGAATATTGCAAAAATATTCTGCACCAACACAACCTAGGAGTGACCTGCTGGGAAAAAGCTCCATGGGGAAGGACCTGGGGACAATAGCTGTCCCTGCCCAGCAGAGACCAACGAAGCCAATGGTGTCCTGGGGTCATTGGGATGGGCACTGCCAGCAGGTCAGGGCTGACCCTGCCCCTGTGCCCAGCCCTGGGGGCACCTCTGGCTGCTGTGCCCAGCTCTGGCTCCTCAGCACAGCAGGGCCAGGAGCTCCTGGAGCTGAGCAAGGGCCTGGAGCAGCTCCGTGCCCAGGAAAGGCTGAGGGAGCTGGGGCTGCTCAGCCTGGAGAGGAGCCCCAGGGAGAGAGAGGGGCTGTCCCTGTGTCCATCCCTGTGTCTGTCCCTGGCTGTCCCTGTGTCTGTCCCTGTGTCTGTCCCTGTCTGTCCCTGTGTCTGTCCCTGTGTGTAGAGCTCAGAGCAGGCCCAGGCTCTGCTCCAGGCCCAGCAATGGCCCCAGAGCCACGGGCAGGGCCTGAGCCCAGCAATTCCCCTCACAGGAGGCACAACTTCTGCCCTGGGCAGTGCCCAGCCCTGAGCAGAGACCAGAGGGGCTCTGGGGGCTCCTCCTGGGGACATTCCAGAGCCACCTGGACCCAGCCCTGTGCCCTGTGCTCTGGGATGGCCCTGCTGGAGCAGGGAGGTGGCACCAGGGACCCTCTGTTGGCCCTTCCAGTCTGACCATTCTGTGATCCAGTGATATTCTGGGAAAAGCACCCCACTGTGGAACTTTGACAAGGCTGTGGAGGGAATCAGCATTGTGGTATTTTTGGGGTCCCCAGGATGAAGGAGGAATTGAGAATCTGACTCCCTGTTCCTAGAAGGCTAATTTATTATTTTATGTACTTATATTAAAGAATGCTGTACTAAAACTATACTAAAGAATAGAGAAAGGTTACAGACAGAAGGCTTAACAAGATACTAATGAAAAACCTGTGACTCTCTCCAGAGTCCCAACACAGGTGGACTGTGATTGGTCATTAAGCAAAAACAATTCACATGTTGGATAAACAATCTCCAACCACATTCCAAAGCAGCAAACCCAGGAGAAACAAACGAGATAATATTATTTTCATTTTTCTCAGAGGCTTCTCAGCTTCCCAGGATAGAAATCCTGGCAAAGGGATTTTTCAGAAAACATGACAGAGACACAGCATCATCAAAGGATCTGAACTCTGTGTTGGATTTTCTCATTTCTGTCTGCCTCAGTCCATGATGAGCATGATTGGGCTTACAGAAACTGAACATAACAAGGGCACAGATGCAAACAGAAATCTCTGTGAAAAACAGTATCTTTAGTCTTCCTGCAACCTGTGGACAAGTTATTCCCAAAGTTTTTGGTTTTGATATACAGACAAATATAAAGTGAAAATGAAACAAATCTGACCTTTTCTTTTTGGATATCATGTGGCAGAGTGAAGCCTTTGGCAGCTATAAAAACCCAACTTGATCTGAACTTTATATTCTTTATTTCTTTACTTCCCAGTTCTTCTACTAATTTTTTGGCACCATCTTTCAACCTAGGAAAATGTAGTGAAAAAATGAGTGTTAAAAATTCAGGATGTGAAAAATGATGAAAAAGATCATGGCTGATTCATGCTTTACATTCAGCATTAAGCCTGCAGAAGTAAAAATGAGATTTAAATAGTCTTGAGAGCTGTGGTAGCAGCATCACATTGAATTCACAGAGAGAATTGAATTTATAAAATTTTTTCCTTCTCAGTAAGTGACTGATATTAATACAACCTGTTTGTAATAGCATAGCAGAAAGGAAAATGTATATCAAATACTGTCTGGTGCTTCAGTCCTTCCTAAATAAGGACAAAGGTATCAAACATGGATTAAGCATTTTCCTGAATAATACTATATTATGAACTCAGCTAAAAACCCCCAAAGATTCAAAAGCACCTGAAAAATCAGATTATGATGGTAGAAGGAACGCAGACTAGAGACATCATAATTGGAGGTGTGGATAAATAACATTTCAAAGTAAAGAAGATTGTGACCCAGAGGTAACAGCAACATTTGGAGTGCTTTTAAACAACATAATATCTACCCATCCTAGGGAGCACCAACACACAGATATGTGTAATCATGGAAAAGTCATGGAATTAAAACTTTTAGACAAGAAGTGAGAGAACAACTCTGAGTGCAGAATGGAATTTACCATTCCTTTACACCAATTCCCAACATGAATTTTCCAACTTTTCACCTCTCTGCCCCGCAGGCTCCATAACCTCCTACCTGGTGCTGCCATCATCATGAGTGGCCATCAGAAGGAGGGTCCCTTCTGGTGCTTTCCTGATGAAATCCATCATCTCCCCTGAGTGGTCTGTGGAGTCATAATAACACAAATTATTAGAATAACAGAATAACCAGAATAACATAGCTGCTTATTCCTGGCACACACATCACATTCCTTCTCCTGCACCCACAGTCACCAGCATTTTTATGGAGTCAGGGAATCACCTTCCCGTGCCTCAGAGCATTCTGGTTCTCCTCACTAATAGGGAAGGAAATTTGCCATTCAAAGTACAGAAAATGTGTTAAAAGCTATTCTTAAAGTAGATAATCTTTCCAGCTATGTGGAATGATGTTAAGAGACAGATAAGCAAATTTCCTATGATGATTTTATAACTAAAATAAAACAAGATATGACAGGAAAAGGAATTTTGCTGAGTGAAGTATCTGGATGTCATATCTCTTTAGGTGCTATTCCTACCAGACTGAAATAATGGAGACCAAAGAAAAAGACAAAACAAAAAAGGGGAAAAGAACAAGATAATTTAACAAAAAAGATCATTAACTATCTCAACCAACAGGAGAAATTCAGCTTTTCAGGCTAAATTTGTCATCATATCTGGCCAGAACATATTTCATGAATACAGCAGCTGTTTGTTTCTAGCTGATCCCTGTTGAGAATACAAAGTCAAACAGGAAAGAGGACGATAATTACATGAATCTGTCTTTTCTTAATGCAGAAACACTAACAAAAACTCTGTTGGACTCTTTTCTTACCTCTTGCCCACATTTCAAAAAATTTTGTCGAAATGAGTTCTCCTGTTTTATCTGCAATTAAAAAAAAAATCTAAATGTGAGCAAATATTATTTTATTCAATAGGCAAACCTAGAATTTTCAGCTAAAGCTAGACATCCCTAATTTTGAGTATTATTTGGCTTCTTTTGTTTCAGTTCTTAAATTGGAAGAAATATGAAATAACAAGTTTAAGATTTGGGGAGAATATTTTGTTTTGCATAGTCTCTGAATCATCAAAAGTGACTAAAAATTTTTATTTCTTCTTATTTAAAATAATTTTCTCGTGTGTGCTTCCATGTTTTTATATCTAAATATAATATAATAGGTCACAGCTGTAGATAGGAAAATTGGTTAAGCCTAAGACTATTTGAATGAGCTTAATTCTATTCTGTGCAGTGTTTGAGATGTTTAACCTTTCATCCATAAGGCACTAATTAAGAACAGTCATTATCTTGCCTGATCTAATTAGTGGACATGTAAAAAAATATATTTTTCTACAGACTGGTGCAGGATAATGGACAGATTTACCTGCTCTATTTGCTTGTGCCTTCTTGCTTGTGCCTTCAAGATGAGTATTTCTCCTCTTACTTTCATTTTAAACTCATTTTTGTATTTTATACCCAGGAAAGATTTTATGATTGTTGGAAAAAAAGGGGCAGTAGTTTACTGGGGAAAAATTTGTAACAGATTCTTGTCAGTGGTTAATTTAATCCTCAGCAAAATCATACAAGTTTAGACAAAGTCAAGATCTTGCTTAGCAATAGTGAGACAAAAAAAAATTAAAATATAAGTGTTTTGTGATCAAAGCCAGCTTGACTGTGCCTGTGAACTCCCTTTTTTCCCCCTCCCCCACAAGATTTAGGCATTCATTTTTTTCCTGGACCCATTATTGAATACACTGCACTTCATCACCCTTCCCATTCATCTAAATCATAATTTAGGATTTAGGTGCCTCTAAACCTAGAATAAAGCACACCTGCCGCTTCCAGTGCTTTTACTGTAAGCAAGTGGTAGTTTAATATTAATTCAAGTTTGTCTTTCTGTATCATGAACAAGTGTGGAAAAGGAATTTGTACCATGGCTACACCTTGGCAGAACTGCAACTCTCAGTTCCTGCCTCCCCCTTATCAGTGAGCAGCAGATATAATTTATCAAGGACTGAAGCTGAAAGCTGAGTCCTGCTGCTGGAGATCACAAATATTCTTGCTGTGCTACAAATCTTTTGTCTAATAAAATACATCTGTGTGCCCATTTTCTATTCTGTTTTCCTCTATTGATTATGAACATGTCTCTTGTTTACCCAGAAGACTGTTTTTATCACACAGATTTGTTTTTCTTACATTCATGTGAACCAGGTTTGCAATATTTTCCTTTCCCTTCCATACTAGATGGTAAAAAAACCCACAAAACAAAATATCCAATCCCCCCAAGAACACGGGTAATTTATTGCAGTACAAAAGTATGTCTCTCTCTAAGATTTTTTCTTTTACTTACAATTCACAATGGCAATGTTTATACCACTTCTAACTTCATAATTCTCTTCATTTATAAACCTGGAATTGAAATAAATACAATATCAGTAAAAGACACCTGTCCAGAAGCTCTGTGCAAAGTTATGTTTACCAGCGCGAAGTAATTTTCTCATACTTATGTTTTCTTCAGTTATTTAATTCAAAACTCTATTGTAAACAAGAGCTTAAAAATCTTGCACAGTGTATCAGTAAGTTTCGTTCAACAATGACTCTTTCAAAATGAGCCAGATCAAGAAAATATTTCCCACATTTGCAGCCAGGAAGATAAAGGAGGAAAAAAACCCCAAACAAACAAGATGAGGTGTTTTTGTGACTGTACTCTCTGTGGATTATGTCTCCAGGAAAGGTCACTGCAAGGTTTTGAAGTTATTTCACCTGTCCAGTTTGAAAAGCTGTGAAAGAATCTGACTTTCAGAAGGTGCTGAGCAGTCAGAATTCTGTAAATCCTGCACCATGAAAATTAAAAATCCTGCTGAAAACTAACCATGTCTGCAGCTTATATAGAAGAACAAAGAAAATCACTGGATATTAGGTTTAAAAAAAAAAAAAGACAGAAGAAGAAGAGTTAAATACTGTCAGATAAATTCTGAAGTTTTCCACCAGAATGGAGCCCCTGGTAGGAGCTCAGTTGCTGCTACTCAGCCCAAATATCTTTACAAAGCACTGGATTAGGTGTAAAGTTAGAATGGTACTCACTCCTCATCCTCAAAACAAATTTTAGGCCTCCTCTGTTTGCCACCACCACTGAGGATGCGATAGACAAAGTTCCCAGGTGGGCAGGGAGCCCAGAGGCCACACTTCTGCCTTCTGGGGGCTGGGGCTGCAACAGCAAAGAGGAAAAAATGTTTTATTGGATGCAGCATGAACAATTTCAACATGGGATGAACCCCCTAAAGCCAACCTGCTGAACTCAAACATCTGAACGCAGAATCCTGGGATCGTGGCAACTTCATCACAGGTTGGTTTGGGCTGGAAGTTATCATTGATTCCAAAGAGGTATAATCCAAAAAAATTGAAAATAAGGTAATTATTATCTGCTATTCCACATAACAGGAAATAAGAGCTACCAGGATGAAGGTTTCCTGCTTGAAGTGAATAGTTATCATTCTTATTTTAAGACCTCTTTTCACACAATAACTTAGTCATAGAATGACAAAAATATACACAGTAAACCACCTGGTCAGAGTAGAGCTAAAAAATAATGAGAATTTACTTACAAAGTTTAGTTAGTGGTTCAGCTGTTTATCATAAATATAAATTACGTGCAATAGAAACAAAGCTGCAGCTTTGCACTCTTTTGCCCAGAAGTAAATTAGTTGTTCTTACATCAGTGTTCAAATAATTACTTTTGTACATTTGCAAAACTAGGCTGACATTGTGTTTCTTCAAAAACAGTGTCTAAGAAAAGGTTTAGCTTTTCTTTAATTAACTTTACAGTCAACTTCATTCTTGTAATAGCACATACAAATGATTTCTTAGCTAACAAGCCATTTATTATTTAGCACATAAATACACAATATCAGATACAGTATAAGAAAGAAAAAAAAAGGAAATAAATACAACTACATACCCCTCAACACTGGTTTCTTTCCAATCTCTTGAAGTCCAGCAATAGATACTGTATTTTGGGGTACATGAACAGCAAGAAAGTATCCCAAATACCAAGCAGCCAAGGATGTCAACAGGAATCCAAATAATCTCAGAACAACTGTGAGGGGGAAAATAAAAAGGATAAAAACCCACCCAACAAAAAACATAAAAATGTTTTCATAGCAACACAAAAAATCTTGTTATTTTTTCTGGCACTGATACACAAACTGGCTGGTTTTTGTTTGATTCACTGTGCTAACCACAGCCTTCAGAGATGTGGCAATGGAGTATTAGGTGAATTCCTATCTCCAAGGACAACCCCTTTTGTTTCTAAAACTTGATCTTCAAGCAGAAAATTCCCCCAATCACTCTCTTCAATCCACATCCATAGCATCTCGAAGGAACACAAAGTTTAACTCAATCCTTGTACGATTTTTGACTCTGAAAAGTAAATACTGGCTACTACAGAGGTGTTTTGCAGTTACCGTTTATTTTTTGAGACATGCAAACATTCCAGGAATTGTTTTAAATACTGACCAAGCAGGGAATTCCCTGCACCCACATTTTTAACATGCTGGGTAAAAAGAGCATAGCCCAAACAATCCCCTTCACACAATGAGCTCTCGCTGCATTCACAGAATCACCGAATAATCTGGGTTGGGAGGGACCCTCAATCTAATTAATTAATCTAATTTGCCCTTCTTTCAATGAGCAGGGAATTCTTCAGCTGCATCAGGCTGCTCAGAGCCCTGCCCAGCCTGACCTTGGGTATTTCCAGGGATGGGACAGCCACCTCCTCCCTGGATAACCCGTGCCAGTGTTTTAGCACCTTGCTGTGGAAGGTTTCCTCCTCCTATTGAAAATCTGCCTTTCCTCAACACCAGAAGTGCTGACAGCTTTCCTGATGAAACACACCACCGAATTTATGATGCTAAAGTAGGAAATATCACACTGCAGCAGCGGAATAGGTTGCTTTAGAGGCATGAGTCACTTCCTGATCTGCAAAGAACCATCCTTCAAAACAAGGGTCTGTTAAAGTGAAAGTTATTCATTTTGTAGTCCTAAAAACTGATTTCAACAGGACCAATGCCCAAAACTATGCAGTATGTTTACTTTGCCAGCTCTCTAGAAAATATCTTGTATTATCCAGTCTGAACCTTCCTTATAACTGTTTACACTCATGAGATAATTCTCTCCTTTCCTTCTTTGAACTGTCTTTTATAAACATTAAGATTTCTGCCCTACCCTTTCTCCAGAATAAGGCCAGATTTTTCACTTGTCCTCCTCAAGTCCTGTTTTGCGAGTTCTGCCACTCCTGTGAATTCTGACCAATTGGTCTGCATCCAAATTCTGTTATTCTAGTTATTCATGCCAGAAGGAACTTTGATTTTTTTTTTTTTTCCGGAAGAGCAGACTTTATTCACACAGGTTCTGTTGATAATCTACCATAAAGACAGATTTTTTCCCTCTCTAGCTACTCCCTCTTTGTATTTCTCCACGTCGTTATTCCTGCATTCTCTCAGCTTTAAAAATAAAAAGTCCAATGAAACATTGCAGAAACATTTGTGTGACTGCAGGGAAAATATTGTGAAAACTGGCTGTGTTTTCATCAAAGGATTAAGTTTGAGTAAGTAATGTAATGGATCTTCAGCTATTATGAATTTCCCTGTGTATTACTCATGAGAAATCTCTCACTCCACCACGAGTAGTGGTGCAAACCCACACTAAAATAATACTGAAATTACTCTGACACATCATTTGAGCAGTGATGTGAGCACAAACACTGACAAAGTCCACATGCACAAATCAGGAAGCTGCTGGAACCAAGCAGAATGACCTTAGCTCTTTCTCAATATTAAAAAAAATTGCCAGATTTATATACAAAATATATTTAATTAATACAGGAGGCCAAGTCACAAGTTTCAAAGACAAAACCCTGGAAGAATGAAGCAAAAATGACAATTTCATTGGGAGATTTCAGTGACTATTTTTGGGGAGAGGATGGAGCGTGGTGCATTGCAAATATCTGTGAGAGCACCAGTCAGGTTTTGTTTTGCTCATTCCACAGTTAGCATGGCAGGTTTACCTTTACAATATATTTGCACTATTTTTCATCCTTATTATGGAGCAACTCTGTTGCAAAACAGGCTCAACAGTGCAGCATTTTATCTAAATAGAAGAGAAAGTACGATGTCTAACTGCTGTTATGCCTGATGTTGTTCCCTGGTGGAAATCATGGAACAGATTATCCTGCGTGTGATCACGTGGCACAAACATGATAACCAAGGGACCAGCAAGGGTTTAGGAAAGGCAGGTCCTGCCTTACCAACCTGATCTCCTTTTCTGACCCCCCTGGGGGATGTGGGGAAGGCTGTGGATGTTGTGTGCCTGGACTTCAGCAAAACCTTTGACACATCTCCCACACATCTGGAAAAGCTGCAGCCCAGGCCTGGACAGGTGCACCTTCCCTGGGTTAAGAATTGTCTGCTCAGGGGTTTTGGGGGATGGTGCCACACCCAGTCCTGAGTGCTTCCCCCAAGGATTAATTCTGGGGCTGGTCAGGTTCAATGTCTTTATTGATGATCTGGGTGAGGAGATCAAGAGTTCAATTGCACACTCAGTTTGCAGACAACACAAGGTTGGGTGGGAGTGTTGATCTGCTGGAGGGCAGGAAGGCTCTGCAGAAGGATCTGGACAGGCTGGATCAATGGGCTGAGGCTTGGGTCAGGAACAGGGTGGCCACAGGAGCAGGACCTGCCTGTATTGGGCACTGGTGAGGCCACACCTCGAGTCCTGTGTCCAGTTCTGGGCTCCTCACCACAAAAAAGGCATTGAGGGGCTGGAGTGTGCCAGAACGGAGCTGGAGCCCCAGGAGGGGCTGAGGGAGCTGGAAGGGGCTGAGGCTGGAGCAAAGGAGGCTCAGGGGCCCTCGTGGCTCTGCACAAGTCCCTGCCAGGAGGGCACAGCCGGGGGGGTCGGGCTCTGCTGCCAGGGAACAGGGACAGGAGCAGAGGGAGCGGCCTCAGGCTGGGCCAGGGCAGGCCCAGCTGGGACAGCAGCAGCAATTTGCCCATGGAAAGGGAGCTCAGGCCTTGGAATTGCCCAGGGAGCTTTGCAGTGCCCATCCCTGGAGGAGTGAAAGAAACAACTGGATGTGGCACTCAGTGCTACTCTCCATTTCACAGAGCGGTGATCAATCAAAGGCTGGACTTGATGATCTTGGAGGCTTTTCCCAACCTAAATAGTTCTGTGAACCTATAATATATTCTGTATTTTATTTAGAACTATGCCTTTTAAGGCTCAATAGATTTCCCAACTGTCCATAGTTTGTACCTGGTTCTCAAAACTCACAGTATATTTTCACTGTCAACCAACTTTTGCTTTTGCTTTCTGGGACTCAGAAGGCATCAAGAGATTTCATTGACCCAAACTGCTGGGTCCGGCTGGCTCTCTTAGGTTTACTGAGGTTATTTATCCTGCACACATACATTCATTTTTGGGTTTCTCCACTGCGCAAACCTCTACACAGTTAACAGCAAAGCCATAAGCTCAGACAAAGTTAAGGTAATCAAGAGCACAATAAAGCACAAAGTGCAGCCTGCATGCAGGGAAGTCAGACTGTGCTTTTGTTGATATTGGAGGCTGTTTTTGCTCAGCACCAAGGAGCACCATGGGGACACTGAGCTACAGAGGTGTTGCTGTGCCTCCCTCATTCCATTTCTGCCATGGAGGAGCTCCCTGAGAGTTCCATCTTGTCACTGCCACGAGGCAGGGACACTCACGATACTCACAGTGCCAGGCAGAGGAGGTGGCAGAGAGAAGCCAGGAGGAAGGACAGTCAGGATGGAGGTGTGGCAGGACATGTAAAACGGCAGAGCATAAGGAAAAATGCCAGAATCACAGATTATGCCGAGTTTGAAGGGACCCACAAGGATCATCCAGTCCAACCCCAACAATCCCACCCTGTGCCTGAGAGCGTTGTCCAAACCCTTCTTGAGCTCTGTCAAGTTCAGTGCTCCCTTCTTCCCTGGGGAGCTGTTCAGCGCCCAACCACCCTCTGGGTGAAAAACCCTTCCCTAAAATCCTAATATCTCCCTATCCTACTATCTCCTCTCCCATGAGAGAGTTTCCTGCCCTTCCCTCGTGTCCTGTGTCAGCATTTCCACCTTTCAGCAGCTCCCAATTTCCCTCGGCCCTCAGGCGCCTCTTGGCAACAACTCAATCACTAAATACAAGCCCAGGACGGGGTTATTCTGTATTTAGCTGATCCCAAACCCCTACGCAGCCACACCTCGCTAACACACACCCATCTGCACACAGCTGGGCTTGAACACAGGAAAAAAAACTAAAAAAAGACAATATATTTAAGACCCGAGCATGACTTATTCCAGACTAAGAGCTGGGTTTTGAGCTGGCATCAGCCCTCTCGCCCTTTCCCCTTGGCCATGGGGGTCTCATCCCGCCCGGAGCGGCTCCGGGGCGCATCCTACTCACAGTGCCGGGTCAGCTTCATTATTCCTCCTCCTCCTCCTCTTCCTCCTGCCCGTCCCTCTCGCAGCCTTCCCCTGCCAGCACCGGGAAGAGCGGGAAGGGGAGCGGCTGCCTGTAAGCGCCGCACCGCCCCGTTAAACAACTTTAAATTATTCTCCGCAGAGAGCACCCAGCTGGCCCGCGGGACAGGAGAGCACATGTGCCACTCATTTCCTTCTTTTTCCTTTTCTTTTTCCCTCATCTTTTCCTTTTCCTTTCCCTCTTTTTTCTCTTTCTTTCCTTTATCGCTTTCTCTTTTTCTTTCCTTTCTCTCTTTCTCTCTCTCTTTTCTCTTTCTTTCCTTTCTCTCTTTCTTTTTCTCTCTTTTTCTCCTTATTTTTCTCTCCCTTTCTCCCTTCCTTATTTCTTCTTCTCCTTTCCTGCTGTGCTGTGGGTCCTCACAGATCATCTGCTCCCAACCCCACTTCCATGGCCAGGGAACGTCCCCCTGTATCAGGTTTCTCAAGCTTTGGACGCTTCCAGGGATGGGGCAGCGCCCCACCACCCTCACAGGGAAGAATTTCTTTCTAATATCCAACCTATCCTGAGTTTGGATCCATTCTCCAGGTGAACCAATTATTTTTGAGTCTGCTGAACCCAACCCAGGGCTTTTTCCATTGGAGACCCCTCCTCCTTTTTCCACAGCTCTGGGATGACACAATTTCCACCATGAGCCCACCCTTCCCCTTGGCTCATCTTTTCTTGTGTACCAGGTGTTGTGCACCATCACCTGGGGGTTTCCTTCCTGCTGGGGTAGCTGGGTCACTAATTTTCATTTAGAGAACTGTGGCAGTACCAGTTGTGGGTTTCTCTGGGTCTGGATTGAAGGCACTTGAGATGGTGTTTCATGTTCACACTCAGGTGTTTATTATTTCTTATCAGTAAAACAGTCTCACTGCTGTGAGTTCTGCAGCTTTTCATTGGAAGGCACAAAATGGCCAAACAATCTCTTGTTCAAGGTCTTTTAAGACTAACCTATCCAATGAAGAACTGACACCTGGATTATTTCCCCTTTTACCCCAATAACTGATCCCAAAGAGCTGCAATGGGGACTTTTCTGCCCAGTTACAAAATGCCACCCAAACCCATGGAGAAGAAGGAAGAAGCAGCATGAAGAGGAAACCCAGGACAACACCCTGTGCCCTCCATCTTGCTTCCATCCACAACACACTAAAAACCCCAAAACCTCAATTTCTCACCAAGTGATACACCTACACTGCTCTCTATAATCTATTTCACACTTTTGTGGATTCTGGTCTATCTTGAAGTTTAGGAAACTTTCTCCATGAATGAGGGTCAAAGTCCCTGAGCACTGGGTTTCCACAGAAAACCACTCAAACTACTCTGTGATTCTGCAGTTGCCCTTAAAACCTCTCAGATTTAGTTTCCACTAAGCTCTTTCATTCCCTCTGCCTCTAATGATGCACAGGAATGATGTTTAGCTCAGCAAACAAATGAATAAAATCCTGCAGGAGGGCTCATATAGGAACTGCAGCCAGAGTGGGGCTTTTGCATTCCTCCCAGGGCACTGCTGAAAGCTGTAAATGTTTGCAGTCCCTCCAGGAGAGGTGTTTCTTGTCCTTGTCTGTGAGTTGTATATTATAATACCCTGTAAATTGCAGGTAAAACCTAAGGGAGTAATTGCTGCAGGTTATTTTCAAATGTACTGGAGCTTGCAAATGAAAAAGCAACGTCCCACAAAACCTGGGTGTGTGAATAATTAAAGAGGTAACATGGGACAAATAAACTTAAGCAATGAGAAGCATTGGACAGAAAGTAAAAAGAGTTATGAGGTGGCAAGAGGAAGTTAAGGACAACACTAGGCTGACATACTTTTTAAAATATGCAGTTACTTCTGCAGGAAGTGTTAACCTGCATAAGAAAATGATGCCTCTGTTAATAAATGATTGAAACTGTTGAAGACTGCACTTCTAGCCCTTAAAGTAACAATAATCCAGTTGTTAACCCAAAACACTGTATGGTAACCAAATGAAAAATTCATATATTTTTATTAAAGCAAGGAATATTAACTAGGAGTTGGGATAATTTAGTTTTGAAATAAATTTATTGTTTGAGTAGTGGTGGGTCACAGATTTCATAGGGAAAAATTTTAAGCCCTCAGGAACTTTGTCACCACCTCAATACAGTGAAAAACCCACTTCACTGGCCATCAGTGGCTATAGGAAAAAATGAAATTTTGCCTGCTTTTACCCACAAGAAAAGTGTAGCAGTATCTTTTTCATTACTGCCTAAACTACATGGAACTACACCCAGGCATTTGCTCCAAATCCTGGTTTGCTGGCCTGCCAAATCCCCCCAGTGGCTGAGGGGATTTTAAGTGCCTAAGGAAGAGGGGAAGAGGAAACTCTAAAATGTTTTACTTCATGTATGTCTTTTGTATCTGCAAAAAAAACCAAGCTACACTTTTTTCTTTAGTGATTAATCAAAGATGCGGGGTGCAAAACCCTTCTGAAGGATCATTTCTGATTTCATCCTGCAGATTCCTCTAAGATTTCAAATTCATTCTGTACTTTGAAATCTTAGAGGAAAAAACTTACAAAATATGAATCTGCTCTCTCAACTCCTGTGAGGCTGTGAGACCCTTTGGTGATAAGCAGGACAGGAAATCTACTCAGGAAACAAATGACACCGAATGGAGCAGCTGGGTGCATCTACAGGGTCTTACTCTTGTCTTATCACCACAAGACCCAGTCTGCAGAGGAGGTTTATGGTCTGAGCCAGTTAAAACTGCACCACCCAGTTCCTGCTTGCCCTTTGAGCCGTGGCACCAACAGAGGGATTTTCTGCATCCACCTCACTTGACTAACAAATGAGCAGAAGTGTCATGCCAGCCCTTGTAAGAATTTAATTTGTGTTTTCTGCTTGCCCACAAATGGCCAGCAGTGGATTTTCTGTCCTGCCAGGACAAGTTCAAAGAATTTAATGATTTAAAAGGAAGGCAGAGTTAGCAAGGCAGGGGGAGAACGTTGGACTAAATCTTTGCTTGTAGAGCTCAGAATAAGTAAGAAAATAGACCTCCTACATAAAATGTGCAACTGGTGTCTAATTTTACCTAAGACTCGGGGCAGACAAGAACATGCACATGGACAACAGGGGCAGCAGTGTGGAAAAGCAGTTACTTAATTCACCCATAATTCACCATGTGCCTATGCCATAATTTAACTTACCCATAATTCACCATGTGAATTATTGTGGATGCCATAATTCAGCATCCTGTGTGCTGGTGACATGAAGGGGAACATAGAGAAATAGAGATGTAAATGTCTATTATATTAAAACTACTGTTGACTTTTGTTTGGTTTTTTTTTCTGGTTTTTGTTTGTTTCTTTGAGGTTTTTACCCTCCCCCCCCCTTTTTTTAATACCTTCACTGTCTTCATGAAACCCAGGACTATATACTTAAAACAAGATGAGAACTTTTAGATACTTCTTTTGTGGATATAAAGGATTAAATTCACCTTCTCCAAGATAAGCAAAAATGGGTCATTTAACAAAGGGGAAAAAGCAAGCATTGATTACTTTCAGCTGATAAGCTGGAAAACCTGTAAATTTGTGAGTCTGGGGTATTTCTGGCCTGCTGAACAACGAAGGTGGGGCTAATTTGTGTGTTTTTCTTCTGCTTTGTTAATCCAGAGAAACATATGGAGAATATATTGAATTGCACTTGATCCAGATAGAGGTGATACATCAGCAGTCAAAAATAAATCAGCAGTTAAAAATCAGTATAAACCACAAGCCCAGAGAATGTTCAAGGTGTCCAACAATAAAAAGAATCTCATTCAGTAAGAGTACAGAAAGATGAAAGTAATGTTAAATTTACAATTAAAAAGCGCTCAAGGGAAAAGTAAATAGTATTCTTACTCATAGTACTTCAGAACAATTCTGGGTGCATGAAAAGAATTTGAAGAAACATAATACCTTGTCTATTCATAGAAAGCAGTCTCATCTAGCTAACAGCTGTAAAAATCAATACTCTAATATTTGTGTAGGCACTGGCAGCAGAGATCCCTGTATTCTTTGCAATAACCTGTATTTCTTGGGGAGAGCTATTGAATTCCCTAGCCAAACAGATGATGAGTCAAGGTGTAGGCAAGTGGTACTTGTCAGCCTCTACAAGGAAAAAAAAAAACCCCAAAGAAACCACAAGCCATTTATTTTTAAAGAGTTTGTTTTGGTGGAGAAAGGGGAGAATAGTAAATGTTTACTGTTTAAGTGGCCGTCAGAATTACACATTGTACTGGAAATTACACAGAGCACTTACACTGCCAACCTTCACGTATTCGTGTACACGCCACTGTCATTATCAAAAAAAGCTGTATTCTTGCAACAAATTCTTGCTTTTGTGTTTCACACACAAACCTAAAGGCTGTTTTATCTAAACAGGCCAGTTTTCATGGGCAAAGATGAGCCAGGGTGTGGTGGTGTTCACAGGGGTCCCAGGATGAGGGAAAAGAGGGGAACCTCGACTCCATGTTTCAGAAGGCTGATTTATTATTTCATTATATATATTATATTAAAAGAAAATTATATAATAAAACTATACTAAAAGCATAGAAGAAAGGATTTCATCAGAAGGCTAGCAAGAAATAGAAAGGAATGGTAATAAAATCTTGTGACTGACCTGAGAGTCCAAGCCAGCTGACTGTGATTGGCCATTAATTAGAAACAACCACATGAGACCAATCACAGATGCACCTGTTGCATTCCACAGCAGCAGATAATCATTGCTTACATTTTGTTCCTGAGGCCTCCCAGCTTCTCAGGAGGAAAAATCCTAGCAAAAGGATTTTTCATAAAAGGTGTCTGTGACACAAGGGAAGTGTGAACAAACAGTTTTACAGTTTTGGATTCAATGAGCCTGAAGTCTGAGGGCGCTCTGAAGATGATGGTAATTCCAAAAGCATAAGAGAATTTTAAGCACAATAAAAAGAATGAAAAGTTATGAGCAGAGTTGTGTAACAATGGGATCATGGAATGGTTTGGAAGTGGATTTTAAAAATCATCCAGTTCTGATGTGGGCAGGGACAATTTTCTCTAGAACAGGTTACTCAGAGCCCCATCCAACACTTGAACACTTACAGGGATGCAGCATCCACAACTTCTGGGGGACACCTGTGGCAGTAATGGAGAAGCTTTGCTGAATATCAGGACAGAAATAAGCAAAACCTGCCAGCTTTGAAGGAAAAATATTAAACAGTTGGTGCCACTCCTTGTTACTTGACTAATGCCCTCCATTTGCAATATTCACAATAAATATACTGTGCTGCCTTTAGAAAGCTCGGGGCTTAAAATAATGGACTTTGTAAAGAGGTGTTTAGGTGGGGGGAAGAGGGAGATGATAAATGAACAGAAGACCCTAAGCTAAGGACGTTTGAGGATGGATATTAAAAAAAAAAATGAAAGGAACTTTTAAGGGAATTCAGACAAAAAACCAGAAAGTTCTGAAAGGGCTTGAGGCCTTGTGCAGGCTGCCCCAGAGCAGAGGCTGGGCAGAGCTAAAGAATAAAGCAGGGATTTATTCACAGCATCTCCTCCATGGATGCACCTTGGGCAGCACCAGAGCCCAGCCAGGGCTGCACCCAGGATGAACCAAAATGGCCCCAAAATGCACGGCCGGGCACGGGCTCTGTCCCTGGGATCAGTTCTGCTCCATTTGCACCTTGCAGTTCATTGTCCCATTCCAGCTTTAGCCCTGCAGTCCCACCCTGCTTGTTTTTCTCTCTCCAGCCCACGGGGTTTGTGCTCCTGGGCTGAGATTTGGATCATTTGTCCTTGGTGCCCAGCTGGAGCAGGAATTGTTTTGTCTCCCTGCTCTGTGCACAGAGCTCACCATCCCGTTTAGTGTGCAGAAGTTCACACTAAAGCAGCTCAGAATTTGAAAACAGAAAAGTTAAACCTGAAGTTTCGGGTTTCCAAGAGCTGGAAAACGCCGCTTGGGCTCCACCTGGTGAGGAAAGAGCGCGGAGCAGGGATTGGGGACAGGGATTGGGATTTGTGTCCCTTCCCCATCCGCATCCAGGGCAGGAACAGCCCTAAGTCTGACCCGAACCCATCAGCAGCTCCACCTTCTCAGCTTCACGCTTTCTCTGCTCTGCTCTGCCCCGTACTGAAATTAAAAGCTGAAGCAGGATTATCTGTAATTCGGGAATAAACAGGAAAAATCACTTGGGAGCTAAACTTGGCTGCCTCCCCCTCCTGCCAGCATCAGATGGGATCTACACAGCCAGAGAGTCACAGGAGGAATTTGGATGGATATAATTTATCAGCTTTGAAGTTCTTCTTAACAGGATTTTAAAAGACACAGGATAGGTTGAAAGAATTAATCATTTATTTTACGCAGCATAAAATCTGATTTTTTTTTACATAGTGTTTATCTGAAAATGGCAAGACCTGAAAGTACAAAGTATCAATTTTTGGAAAATTGAGTAATGAGGCTTGACAGTAAGTGGGACAGAGATCCTAACATAACCTGAAGATTGAATTAGAAAGACTATACCCCTTTGTTCCAAAGTTTGATCCCATTTTCTTTTCAATGTTAAAAACATTGTCTAATAAAAACAAAACAAAACAACAGGTGAAGAAATGCCTCTGTAAGTTGACCTTAAAGGTGAAATCCTTTCCACACTTCCTGAATAACATAACAGTTATTGTAGTGTTAAAAGCCTTAAAAGATCTCTGCATCTCCATATAAAATTTGCAATAAAAAAGGTGAACTGCCTGTTTTCAGGTAAATCTTCAACACTGAACTTTGTGTAGTTTATGCACACACAGAGTATTGGCTACCAAAGCAATTTTCCCAGCACATATTGCAATAATCCATGCCTTTGTGCTATCAAGAAATTGTTAGCTGTCTTTTCATTACCTCTAAGCATTCTCAACTCTGGTTTTTATACCACAGAATTTTCCAAAGGACAACCATGCTGCAAATAAAGCCATTTAAACATTCAGCTCCATAATCCCTCTCTGAAAACACAGGAATAAACATGCCCTTTTCAGGTTTGACTTGTGAAAATGTGAAAATGTGAAAATTTCCCTCATCAGAGTGGGACAGGATGGGAGGATTGTTACAAACAATGTCTTTATTCAAGTGTTTTGCCTAAATACACATTGCTGTAAAATCAGATAAACTCCGTTGCTCAGATGGAGTTTTTAGGACAAAAAATGTCATGGATGGAGCTCTCAAAGCTCCTTGTGGTTCTGCTCTCCACCTCTGTACTTCCTGAGGATGGAAAAAAAGAAGAAGATACAGGACCAGGGCGTATTTCCAAGTGGGATGTGAAAAAAGTCCAGGGAATGTAGTCAAATACACAAAGGAGCTCTTGGCACACAGTAAAATTCAGGGACCATTGGCACAGGTAAAGTTCTGGCTCCAATTCTTCTCCTAATGGCACTGTGAGTATTTTCAACCTACAGTTAATTTTTAAAGCATTAAGGAACTACTTTAAAACAGGCCTGTGAATGGTAAATAAGAAAAACGTATTTTTTGTTAGAAAGCTAAAATTGGAAAATGGAGACCCTAATCTTTTAACAACTTTTTTTTGGGGAGGGAATGAAAAGGGGTGAATGGCCTAGAAGACAAATCAGAAAAATCAGAGTTACAACCAGCAAATTAGTAGGACAGCGACCATGCTAAAATATGTTTAAGTGATTGTTATAAAATTAAAAAAAAAAAAAAAGGAAGAGAACACTTGTTAAGGGCTACTTATTTTTAAATTCTGAAACTTACCTTTTGTGTTTTACTTTTTGCCTAGCTCAAAAGAAATTCTGTGTGTGCCTTCATGGTCCAATCTAAAAAATTCCCAGTGTTTCAAAGACTATCTGACCACAAAAATCCAGGCAGATACAAACCATTCTTATATTACCACTGCACAGTCATTGATATCAGCATGTTTTATGATTTCCTGTCCTGCTTTTTCCAGATGCCACAGCTGGGGGGGAAAACCAGCACTGAGTTACACGGAGAGGGGAATATTCAGCAGCTGGGCAATGATCCTACCCAAAGATGGTTGTGTCCTGTGCTCACCTGGGAGGGGATAACTCCCAGGAGCACCAAAAGGCACCTTGGAGTGCTGGTTTCCAAAATATTCAGGCAGGTGGAGCCTTGCCAAAGGAAATGGGGGCTGTGGGATGTTGCACCTACAGCAGCTGCAGTCTCCATGTGGCTTTTGTGGTTTGGAGCCACCTCGCCCAGGGGTTTGGCTGAAGGCAAGTATTTCTGCTAGCATTCCCAAAGAGAGGGAATAATTCCCATAACCAGGATGCTGGATTACTGCCAAGCCTGGATTAACACCTAATTAAGCCTCAAAAGCCAGCAAATCTAACTGGCTCAGAAGATTGCGCCTATCCCGTTACCAACTTGTCTTCACTTCTCTCAACAGCAGCCAGAAATAAACAATTTATCAGTCAGAGTCAAGTCTGACAGGAACTAATGTATTGGTAAAAAGCACAGCCCTTTCTGAAAAGGATCAATCTGTTATGCTCTTGCAATTTTTAATAAAGCTAAAGGCATCCTATTTATTTTTCTCTCTGTGATTCCTTTTAATTGCACCTCCATAGGTCACTGTACCAGCACCTTTCATTACATCACTGATATTGCTGTTTCTGTTTGTGTCTGAGATGAGGATATGACAACCAACACCAGCCCAGTTGTTGGAAACCCTTATGGAAATCAAAGAAACTTCCAGCAGCACAATCATGTTTTAATATTGGAAAATTTAAGGATCTCTCTTTCTCTCCCTGGCAATGTGCAGTGCTATGCAACTCTCACAAGCCTTTTAATATTTAAAAGGAAAAGCTTGGTAGACAAATGGCTCATCCTTCAGTAAGACAAAGGCAGCCAATACACAGCAAGGAACTGGATCAGGGTGATTTTTTGCTGATGAATTTTACAGCTGTTGACAACAGGAGATACCAAAACCCCTTGATACATTGCATTTAGGATGACTCAACATGCACATCCTAAACACAATCCTTCACCTTAAAAACAGAACAATCCCCTCCACCTAACTGCTTTTACAGCGCCTTTTACAGCCTCATTAAAATGCTTCATCTGTTTCCCTTAGCATTTAAATTGCTCCAAAAAGCCCATGACAATATTTCTAAAAGGCAGCGGGATAGAATTAACCTATTCCCAGGGCTGGGCTCGGGTTTAACCACTGGAACTCCAACCACACTCCCTCCAATCCCTGGTGATGGCACCGATGGTTTTAATTTACCTGCAAGGCTGCAGCCAGGGCAATGCAGCTTCCTGACACTTTCCTGGGACGTGGTGTTACATTCCCACCTGGGGAGAGCTGGGTCGGCAAGAAATATTGATATTTCTTACAAGGGATGGTTTGGAGAGCTGTGATTTGGAGCATCCTGTCATTCATAATAAAGGATATTTTTCTGTACCATCTTTATTCAATACTCTTTTTTTCATTCCCCTTCCCTCCTTCCCTCCTTTTTTTTTTTTTTTTTTTTTTTCTTCTTAAGGTGTGGTTTATTCTTACACCTGAAGTTAACAGGAACATAATAACATAATATACCTCACAACATATATATTTTTTTGAAATATATCGGGGAAAGAGATCACTGAGAGTTACCAAGTGACTACACTTGGTTATGGTGTAGTCTATCACTGTGTTTCATCTTCCACACAAAACTGCTCGAGAGCATTATTTTCCTTAATGTGCTGTAGGCTAAAAATGAACCCTCAAGGGTTTCCATTGCTCTCCTTGTTGCCAGAGCAACAAAGCAATGCTCACCTGAATTTCTGCCACTGTAACTATCAATTTACAAGCCCAGATGAAGTTTGTGCTGCTCGCAGGTGTCACTCACAGCATTTTTACTACAAGCCACGTTTTTAGTGTGAAGGAATGCCAGGAAAACTCAAGAATATATCAGTATTTCTACTTGGTTATTGCTCCTCTTAATTCAAGTGTTTCCCTTCAAATATCTTGACCAAGGACATTCAAAGGGAAAGGGTAATACTTAAATCTTTTACATGAAATCCAGAAAGTCACGATGCAGGGTATTTGGTGGGATTTTCAACAAAAATTTGTTCACCAACTCAGAAGAAATCTCTTTAAAAAGCCTACTCAGAACCTTTCCCAATAAATTCCTTCCTAAAATTCTTTGTGGTGAGGACATAGGAGGTTCTGAGGTGAGGGGAGCAGTGATGAAACTTTTTAAGAGCATGCAAGTTGTTTTCACTTTCTGAATTGAAAGAGGGTTTATTGTTTAACACTACCCATCCAAAATCCATATGGTGTTTCTGTTTGAAACAAGTGACAGAAGCATAACTTCTATTGCAGTACTGTAGAAAAAGGAGGAATACAACTCTCGAGTTATTTGTTTCGTGTAAAGCCAAAGCCAGGAGGACGATGTGGAACTCTTAATTAAAAGATATTAATAAAGAGATATGGAAAATAGAACACTGAGAAAACAGTTAAGCTCTATGGCTTATTTCATGTAATTCACAATTTTTCTCCTCTTAGAAACTAAGAGGCAGAGGAAGAAGGAGACAAGCTCAAAATTCCTTCCTGTTTCCAACTTCAAATTCCACGAGAAATCATTTTCAGACGTTGGATCACAGCATCAATTATTTTACTCCACTGAGCCAAGCAATCTGAAAGTGCAAGAGTTGAAAAGAAAACCACAGGCACTTCCAGTTATGACATGAAAGACGTAAGGTAGTTAAAAAAAAACCCCCACAGTGTTTTATTTTCACACACATGATGTGCACCTCTGTAAATGCACCATTCCTGAAAAAAAAATTAAAAATCTTTCCTTATTCCATGCAGAGTCAGATGCAGTGTGAATCACAGAGCTATATGAAGGGATTTTGGGCAGAAAATTGTCTAGGCAAGGGATTGAGAAATTCAGAGCTAAGCTTTTTTTTTTTTTTATTTCCTCATTTCCCATACAGATATGCAAACTGCTCTGCTATCAAAATGAAAACAAATATTTTTCCTTTTTTTAAATGTATAAAAAACCCCCTCAGCCTTGCACTCTTTTCAATCCAAACACTTAGGCCAGTGTTACAGAGAAGCCTGAAACTAGAGAAAAGAAAAACTGTCCTATCTGCAAAGAAAACACCTCATTCCTACCCCAGCACGATGATCTACACTTGCAGGATGGAAGCCTGGTCAATACACCCTCCCCTGCTCTCTCCCACTATTGTCTCCAGTCCCACCACGTGTTTGTTTTCAGGCAGGACACACACACACTTTTCATTTGATTGATGCCAAACTGAACATCTCAAGCTGAAAAACAAGCCAGCATAAAGACTTTCACTTCACAGCCTGTCCATAAAGACAGGTGCTTCTCCTTCGAGTTTCTAGGTTGCTGAGCTCAGCCAAATTAAAACAAACCAAAAAGTTGTTGTTCTTATTTTGTTTTCTTTCTGTTACACTCTCTCTAGAAATACAGCAGAACACAGACCTTGCTGTCTTGTCTGTCCATACATATGCAGATCAGCCTTTTCTAAATATCAAACTCAGAAAAAAAAAAACAAAACAAAAACCCCACACAAGAGGGGGAAACTGAAAGGTTTCTTTTTTTTTTTTTTTTTTGGTGCACCAAAGTGGAAAGTCATGAAGTATTCATTTTTATAAAATCCCAAAAAATTCAAAGCCAAGTAGTTCCATTTGGTTGTATGGAGCATCTTTTGTGCTTCAAGACCAGTTCTAATCCACACACTCACCAGTGGTAGCATCCTTGTAAATTAAGAGAGGTAGTCTTGTTTTACTCTAAGGCTGAACAAGTTTGTTTCCCAGTTTTCACCACCTTGGACTATATTTTGTTACAGCTCTCAGGGAGGGCGACCCTCTCAAGTGGCAGCAGTGATCTTGAGGGAAAGAAACCACAAACCAACACTTCTTCTGGATCTCCCTTGCTTTTTCTCTGCTGCTTAAGTCTGACTTTTCTCCCTCCCCCAAACCATAAGCACAGTTTCAAAATAAACTGATGTAAACAGAAAGCAGTATTCATTTAATGCAATTAATAAGAAAGATTATTATTTTTTTCTCTTTTTCTACAGTCAAGGCTCGATTAGTTAGAAAATACTGACAGCTCCTTTTTCTTTTGTGAAAGAGAGATGGACAATTTTGTTCAGACAGTGGAAGAACATCATGGTGTGGCTTTTTATCTTTTTTTTTTAAACTTTTTTCCATTTTTTTTTTTTTAAAGAAGGTACTGTAGAGAGCATAAAGGCTCCTTTTACTGCAGTAACAAATCCAGTACCGTAGCACTTCAGAGGTGGTTAACAGTGCTTTGGTTCAGAACCGGTGTTAGAAAATAAAGCTATAAAAGTCACGATGCAGGGGATTTGGTGGGAATCTCAACAGCGTTTTCTAGGAACGTAGGAGGGACTGAGGAGGCATTGGCTTCTTCCCCTTAGCAGAGCTCTTTGTCCTTGGTCCCGTTTTTGAGTCTGTTTTTGGGATCCAGCCCCTCACTTCCAGCGGTGGCGCACGAGGGAGGACTCGTCGTTGACCACGTCGTTGTCGGTGTAGCGGTGCTGGCAGCGGGGTGGGATGAGCAGCAGCACGATCAGCACCAGCAGGATGGCCCCACACAGGCTCATCAGGGCGTAGGAGGCGATCCAGAGCACGGGCTCGTGGAAGGAGACGCTGGAGACGCAGTTGCTGGCCACGTCGGCCGTGGTGAAAGGGCCCTCGATCTCGGAGACGGGCGCGCCGTCAACTTCTGGGGAGCCACAGAAAGGAAAGGATCAGGCAGACATCATTAAAAAGTACTTGTACATCCCTCTGTCATCACAAATCTCAACACACTAGAGTTTTACTGTCACAGACATCTTTTATGGAAAATCCTTTCCTTAGGATTTTTTCTCATGAGAAGCTGGGAGGCCTCAGGAACAAAATGTAAACAATGATTATCTGCTGCTGTGGAATGCAACAGGTGCATCTGGGATTGGTCTCATGTGATTGTTTTTAATTAATGGGCAATCATGGCAGCTGGCTCGGACTCTGTCCAAGACAGAAGCTTTCATCATCATTCTTTCTGTTCTATTCTGAGCCAGCCTTCTGAGGAAATATTTTCTTCTATTCTTTTAGTATAGTTTTAATGTAATATATATCATAAAATAATAAATCAGCCTTCTGAAACATGGAGTCAGATCCTCATCTCTTCCCTCATCCTCAGACCCCTATGAACACGGTCACATTTTACTACATTTCTCATTGCAATTAAAACATGTCTTAGGTTGAAAATGGGTGTGTGTGTTCTATTCTTATCAGTGGGGCAGTTCTCTGCTGTTCCTGGGGCAGTTTTTCCTTTCTCTCTCCCACAGCCAACCCTCCCTGCAGGAGATCTCTGCTGTCCATGGCCACTGAGTGTCCCTGCAGGGCTGATCCAATCCCAGCATCCCATGGGGAGATGCTCCGCCCAGGGGAGGAGCCAAGCATTCCTGCCTGGATCCAATCTGGGCCTGGCACAGCACAGCAGCCTTTGCCCCCTGCACTGCCAGAGGAGCAGCTTTCTGCTGCCCTGCATGGCCAGAGGGAGCCCAGGCCCATCTGCAGCAGCCCTGGAGCTGCAGAGGAAAACTCCCCCCTTGTGCAGGATCCCTGCTGCAGCAGAGCCACAGCTGGCACTGCAGGAGGGCTGAGCCCCCCTGGGATGGGGCTGGGACACCGCCCTGACACACAGGGGACAGGGCACGGTCTGACTCTGGCAGGGTTGTTTTGTGTTACTGCATTTTCATTTTATTTTTATTTTTTTCCTAATAAAGAACTGTTATTCCTATCCCCATATCTTTGCCTGAGAGCCCCTTATTTTCAAAATTATAATAATTCATAGGGATGAGTTTTACATTTTCCATTTGAGGGGAGGCTCCTGCCTTCCTTAGCAGACACCTGGCTTTTCAATGCAAGACAAAACAAAAGAATCCCATGTTTATGAAAAGGGACTCTGAAGCATAAGGAGACTGTGACTCTCCCACATCTCCACAGGCTGTCCAGGAGAGGACAGACATTTCAATTAGTCAAAGCCCAAACCATTGGATCACTTTTTTACCTCTGCACTAATCATTCAAAAATATCCATGTAAATATCCTACAACATCCACCCTGCTGTAGGGCAAGGCTTGGGAAGTTTTTTGCTCGTTTCTGGCACTTCCAACAACTGGAAAAGAACCTCAGGTGAATCTTTGATCTGTGTTTGCTGTCTTCTTAGGGAGCAGCAGGAAGGTTCATCAGTTTCACAGATACCTGAAAGGACTTTACCCTAAACACAAGGTGCATTGTGGAAAGCAGCCCAGACCTTCTTGTGGATGAAAGTCCAGAAGGAAGGGGAGGTGAGGCAGGAGAGCTGGGTGACAGATATCCACAAAAGGGGAGTGGATGAGAGGAAGGTCAGTGTCAGGAGTGAGGAACAGGCACATGAAGGAGCAATGGCGCTGGGCCAGGAGAACTAACCCAGCAACTCAAAAAATGATGACAAAGTTAAGGCAAGGAAGCAGTCATAATTCACTTCTCTAGTCAGCCACTTCCATGACACATCTGAATATTTTTTCACGAGGGCCCCAGTTTTAACTGTCCTGTCTATTTCTCACACATTTTACATACAGGCACACTCTTGCCTGATTGGAAGCGATCCCACTACTAAAAACTGCATCTCTTATTTTCACATATCTTAGTCACAACTGCTGAAACCACATTTAAAGAGATTACCATAAACTACCCCCTTGGAAGGAAGGAGGGAGCCTGGATTTTGCAAAGCTAACCTTTAAGGTTCTTCAGGTTTTAAAAAAATGCAGAATAGGTTGGTTGCTTTAGCTGCATAGATTTTGGTCGTCATTCAGTGCCTGGCCTCACAAGACCTTGTATTATTTTAAGATTTAGGTTTTGTTAGATTCAATTCAATTCAATTGTGGGCTGGTGTTGAAAGGGGCAATCCTGCACCCTCACTCCTGTCCCTCACAGCCCCGTTGGTGTTGGAGGAGGGAATGGGAGGCTGCAACTCGCAGATCAGATGGGACACCAGCCTTCACAACAAACAAAATGCCCAAACAAGGAATTTTCTGTGGAATCACTCATCTGAACCAGCCCTTTCTCCACCCCTAAGTGTGGGAAGGCTCCTTGAGCAGGAATATGCTGTGAGAGCAAACTGGGGGCACCTGAGGCTGCACCCACGAGGACCCTGGCGCTGGTGAATAACCAAACACCCACTCCCCAAACTCATTAGATGGTAAAAACTCTGCCTAGAAAGGTCTGTGGAAGAAATCCTTTTTGTCCAGAGCCCCAGGACTGCACTTTGCAATTATTTCTTGTGCAATTATTTCTAATGCAATTATTTCTTCTGGACATCTCACCGCTCACACCATTGGTTTGTCTCTATGAAGTTCTGCAGCAACACCAAACTCAACCACATTTAACACCAATTTCAAATGCAAGGCCTAGATATCATTACTTAGTTGTATTTTGAAGAAGTGAGGGAGGAAAGCAAAAGCACCACAATTTTCCACCTTGGAAATTACTTTGAAAATAAACAGTCTCTAATTACTCATTATTTGGCTCCAGCACAATAATTACTCCTATTAAAGAAGACAACACAAAACTGTTGCCATAGTGGCTGACATTTAAAATTGCATTTTGAGAATGCTTGATAGCAGCACAGCCTCTGCTTTCTTCCCTCCAAAAGGGAAAAAAGTTTTCCCTCACACTCTTTCACCTTCAGGGAAATTGAGAGGAAATTTGCCTAAATTGTTCAAAGAAACCCTTAACATAAACTAACAGTCACACACTGAGCATATTGCACATTAACTGAATTAGAGGATTTTGATGTATTATTTTAGAATATCTGGTGGTACCTAACTATGGTACTTGTATAACCTTGAATAAATGAGATTTTCTTCATTGTTGGTAATTACAGGACAAAAAAGGTGCCTCTGGAAAAATGCTATTTTCTAACATTTGTGTAGAACTCAACACATGCTAGCTCACCCACTTGGGTAGTTACAAAAGCAGTAAACCTGGAATTAGATAAAATTCATAACAGAATTGTGAACTACAGCTTGAAAGGGGCCCCTGGAAGTCACCTAGACCAGGATCCTACTCAGAGCAGGACTGTCAGAATCAACAGATCAGTTCTGCTGCAGGTTTATCCAGCCAGGCCTTGTAGAACCCTGAGGATGGGGACCCTGTTTCAGTGCTATGCCACCCACCTGGTGAAGGAAAAACTCCTCATGTCCAATGTTCCTTAATGTCCCTGGTAGATGTTGCTCTTTGTTATGCAATTTCATTTTCACCTTCCTTAGCTTGCATTCAGCTAAGGGCCTACCAAACCCCAGTTCTTTTCCCACAGGGTTATTTATTTCTTCCTGATTTTTTTTTTCTTTGCTTGGAAAGGGACCTTAAAGATTATCTAGTTTAAATCCCATGCCACGGGCAGGGAACTTTCCATTAGACCAGGCTGTTCAAAGCCCCATCCAACCTGGCCTTGATCATTTCCAGGTTGCTTCACTAAAACCAACTCGTTGATCTGAACATCCTGTCTCAAGAAGGAACCTGATCCAAAAACCCGTCCTAGTCGTCCTGTAAATACTAGATTATCAACAGGCAACTCATAATTATTTGTCTGAATAAGCCTTAAAGGGTTTCATGTAATGAGTTAAAGGCAAATTTCCTGCTGCAATGGAAGAGCTTCTTGCAACTATCTAACATTCCTGTCACAGACATCTTTTATGGAAAATCCTTTCCTTAGGATTTTCCCTCCTGAGAAGCTGGGAGGCCTCAGGAACAAAATGTAAAAAACGATTATCTGCTGCTGTGGAATGCAACAGGTGCATCTGTGATTGGCCAATGTTGGTTGTTTCTAATTAATGGCCAATCACAGTCACCTGGCTCACTGTCTGTCCGAGCCACAAGCCTTTGTTATTCTTTCCTTCTTTCTCTATTCTTAGCTGGCCTTCTGAAGAAATCCTTTCTTCTATTATTTAATATAGTTTTAGTATAATATATATAAAAAAATAATAAATCAGCCTTCTGAAACATGGAGTCTGATCCTCGTCTTTCCCCTCATCCTCGGACCCCTGTGAACACCGTCACACTTTCCTCATTCTTGGTACATCCTGGAGAATAAAAATGATCCAAGGAATAATATGGAATAAGCCTGTTCTCAACTCTAGCCAGGCAACCTGGAAGTAACCTAGAAGTTCAATGAAATTAAGGTTTTTAGTGCTGTTCCCATAATTTGTGTAATCATCGTGTACAGCTCTACCACCTTACAAAATCAATTGGATTTAATTTAATGTTCACACTAAGAAAGCAAAAGTCATTGCAAAGCCACACTGAACAGTCTTTAACATTCCTCTGTTCCTGAAGATTGGAGCCACCAGTAATTCAGTTTAATTTATGCTCACGAGCTGCCTAGAAGGCTCCCAATAAATGCCATGAACACAGTTGCTATGGAGGGCAGGGCTGGCCTCCACGGGAAGCTCCATCCCTCATCCTGCACTCACAGCCGTGGCTCTCTCATCCAAGGGCTGTTAAATATGGAAACCACAAGCTGTGAAGGAGTGAAACTCAGCATCACTGGCACCATCCAGCAAAATGTCATCTGCCTCGTGTGAGTGGAATCTGGCAGCTCCGTGCATCTCGTCTCAGCTGATTCCTCAGGAAGCCGAGTTCCTGTGATGCTGGTGAGACACGTGCAGAGAACGTGGACAAGGAGACCAGGAGGAAATGGCTTGGAGCACCAGCTGGGTGTAATCCCATGTCCAAGCTCATGGAAATTCCAGTGGCAGCTCTGTTCAGCAAGCTCAGCTCTTCCTCTCCGGCAGAACTACCTGAAGTGGCCAAACTGTGCTTGCAGGGAGCAATACTAACACCACACTGTTGTCATTATGGTTCTCAGATTATTTTTCTCACCAAAGCAGTTCCAATGCACAGCAGCTCCCCTGCTGACCATGCATGGTCCATGTGTTCTCTCTGATGCCCCTTCCTCCCCACACTGACGCCTGCAGCAGGATGGGGCAGGAGGCAGCTCCACTCTTGCTCCAGCTGCAGTCAGGAGGCACCAGGAAGAATGAAAGGCAGGGAAACCTGGCCTGCAGCATTTGTCCAGTTACACTCTCCTGCCAGATGCATTCAAAATGTGTCTTTCATCACTGCCTGGCACCTCACAGAAGTGTCCATAAAGCAACTCGTATCAATATCCAGATTTTCACTGAAAGCAAGCTCAAAGCCAACAAGTCTGAGCTTGTTAACAATGGCAAGATTAAAAAAAAAGAAAGAAAGAAAGAAAGAAGAAGCTTTAAAACTGCCCTAGAGCTGCAACTCAGCCAGCCAGTATCTCTGTTTTTCCCTTCATTAAGCACTCCAGTTCTAACTACCTTTACCTACTCTAAGACCTTAAAGAAGCACTGCCACTTCCAGTCCTTTGTCTCACCTGACGTTTGCATGAGAAATGTTTTTCAGGGCATAGACCATTCCTGTTTGGGACAGAGACCTGAATATGGGTGCACATCCTTCCCCTCATCTCCCACTTGTGATGTCAAAGCAATGTCTGAACAACAAGGGGAAGAAACCCCAAAGCTTTTGGGTTTTAGCTGCCCTTGGTGAGAAAAGAGAAATCATGAAAGTTAACCAGCACAGTAAAATCAGCCAGAAATGATGAGCTTCCTCACAGCTAGTTGATAAATTAATGGCTTTCAGCTTACAATGAGAAAAGTAATTGTTTAGAATTAACACAAACACTACAGAGTCTTAATGTGAGTCCCATTTTCACCTCAGTTCTTTCTTTGCCAATTTCTGAGGGGCTGAACAGGCTCAATTTACATTAAGAGAAAAGTGTGAGCAAGGCACTTCACTGCACACTTCAAGAGTTGGTTGAAGAATCCATTTATGCACAGCTCAGAGCAGGAACCAGCCCAAAATGAAGCTGCATTAAAAAGAAACAGGGACTCATCTGATCTAACTGTTGGGGAAAATGCACACACAGACAGATGTCCCAGAAAGATCATCTCTGTGAGAGGGAAGAACCCAGCAGTACCCAGAGCTGAGCCTGATTCACTTCATGCCAGAAGATATTGCAATAGTTTTGGGTTTTATTTATTCTTTTTTTTTTCCCCTTCCTTTGAAATGTGAATAACTTGGAATTTCTTCAAAACACACCCTTCACACTGCAGGAGTACCTGCACTTTCTGCCAACAGATACGTGGCAAAGGTGTTTCTCTGATTTTCCTCACTCCCCAAATCCTGAGAAATTTTCCTCTTACCTGCACAGGGACTCACTGCAAAGCCCACTCTCCTCTGGGCTCTGTCAAAGATGACATAAAATCCTTCCATGACTGTAGCACCAATGACCAGAGCGTTTGTGGAGGAGGAGATGCCGAATCTGTAGCACTGCAAATTATCCCCTATCACGAGGATGGGTTGAATGTAAAGCTGTTAAAAGGAAAATATTAAAAATATATATTACATATATTATAAAAATAAAAATAAAGCCAGAGTATAAAAAGCAATACCTCACAGCAGGTAGTTGTTGAGACTTTTTCACTTTTATAGTTCAGGCACGCAAATTCCACTGGAAATGGAGAATGGATAGGGGCAAACAGATTTTTGTACGTGATTTAAAACTGGTCAAAGCTAACAGGCAGGTAAAGAGGTAAAGCTGGTGGATTCTAAAATGAGTTTGAACACAGTCAGTCGCTACATGCAGGTCAACAGCAAATTCTCAAGATTCTCACTTTTTACCATATTTTCCATAAGGGAAGGATGGCTGAGGCAGAGCCTGGGAGATGAACTCAAATTAGAGAATTAGTTATTAAAAGAATTATTAGGATGGAGTTGATTCAGAGAGCATTCACTGTCAGCTGCAAGGTTCTAGATTTTATAAATTCAAGTCACATTTCACCCCCTGTCTCCTCGGGGAAGATGAATGATTGTCAAGCTACATGATCAATACAGAAAAAGCTTATCATAAGGCTTTACTATATTTCAAGTTAAAATGTACTTAATAGGTTCATTCTTTCCTTTGCTCCTGCCTGTCCCTTGAGGTAAAAGAATGTATTAGTAATGTTAGACAGTACCAGCCTGTACTGCAACTGACACTGGGAGGAGAAGCCAGAGAAGAAAAACAAAAGTGGCACATTATATTCTAAATATAATGGAATGGATGGAATATTAATAAAAGATAAACCAGGCGAGTTGCAGAAACTGGTGAAGAGCTCACAAAGGGTCATTGCCAAGATTTTCATATTCAGAAGAAGTGCTCCAACTCAAAATGCCACGAGAAACAAATCAATTCCCTTCCCCAAACGAGAAGATCAAAACGAGCAGAGACATTCTGTATTGACATCTGATGTGGCCAAAGCTCACGAAAACAAAACAGAAACTTGCCTGTTTTTCCAGACAAATTGAAAAAAAATCATTCCCAACTAGATGGACTGCACTGAGAGGGAAACTGTGCTTTGTCCCTTTCTTTTTTGCTTTTAGGTTTGACGAGTTCATTATTTTCCCTATTTAAAAATTGACTTTTAAAATTTGATTAAAAAAGGTTTCCCTTTGCATGCAATAAGCCAGTTCTCTGTTAATGCTAAAAATAGCTCTTATTTCTTAAGAGCATGTGCTTCATAATACTATTTACTATTTTATAATAGTAAAAATAAATGCAAAGATGAATAAACAAAGAGACCTGTGGTAGGATAGAGATCCGAAACGACCTACTGGAGTTTTCATCCCTCAGGTAAATGGAGAGTTTGGGAAATAAGTTCCAGGGTTTTTCACTTCTATCCCAGCATGCAAGCTGTGTGCCAGTCCAGAATTCAGAGGAGAATTCTTGTATCTGTAAAACAAACCAACCAAACAAAATTATGCTTAGAGGTTACAGCTATTTTGATAGGTTTTTGTGAATCACTGCCAGTGTTTGATACTTCTTTCATTTCCATGGAGAAATTCAAGAACACAAATCTGAGCTGCTTCTTTAAGGACCAAGGCAAAAACCCAAACCCCAACACCCAAACTGAGGTGTGTCATGACCCAGCATGACCTGGAGAAGGGGGAAGAGGCAAAAGCAACTTTAGCTCTCCCTTCCCTCCCTGTTTTTGTCCCATTATTTCCTCTACAGCAGTGAACACGTGGCCTCCCTGAGCAATCACTTCCACAATGGGATTTTACTGCCTCCCTCCCTCCCATCTGACCAAGCACCAATGGTTTTGCATTTTACATTCTATATAAAAAACACAAACCAAAGCACAAACCACGTGAATGTGTCATGAGATAATGAGGTCACCTCCCTTCCTCATGCACCTACAGCTTCAGAGCTTTGAAGCCAAGGGCTAAGCCAAAAATCTCCTGGCATCTGAGGGAATCAAGGTTTGCTGTAAAGGAAAGAAACACACCCTCTGTCTCTTTTGAAGCCCTGTCACTCCCTACCAGTACAACCTGGCATGCTTTTGAAATAAAACCGATTAACAGCATTTTGTAACATATCCATGGAACTAACAAAACAAAAAGCCAACCCCTACAGAGATTGTTTGGCTAAGACAAACATCTTGCTCAATGTTCCTGCTCCCTGAAGCTGACCTGCTGCCAGATCTGAGCAAAGCCCTTCCTCATTTTACTGCATTTCTTTGGCTGGTTCTTGTTCCCCCACAAGGCAGCAGAAAGGAGGAGCTTGGTCTGAGGCTGCACAGCCAGAGGCTCCCATCTGGGTGAAGGAAATAATGGAACCCAGCCTCTGCACTCTGCTCACTTGTATTTATCTGTGAGATGGATCATTCTGTAAGCATCAGCTCATTCATTAAAATATGGCATTTTACAGGTGGCAGGCCATCACCATTGCCACACCAGCCAGTGAAGGGTTTGTTAGGGCTGCACAGAGACTCCTGTTGGGAATTCTGCTGGTCAGAGTGACCCTGAGGAGAGTTGGAAAGTCTCTTTTCTCAGCCTGGCACTTCAAGAAGGAGTCAGGGCTCTTCATTTCTCTGTCTCAAGGCTGTTTATTGTATCTTATCTATAAAAAGTTTTCTCCTGCCCTGCCGAGGTCCATCCAGCAGGACAGTCCAGGCACTCTGCCTGCCCCAGGGCAGTGTTATCTTTTTATACTAAAAACTACATGTACAATGTTTACGATTACTTTCCAATACCTATCACCTATGTTAGACAGTGAGCTTCTACTCCAAACCAATCTGAAAGTGCCAACATGACAGCAGAGGATGGAGGCCAACAAGAAGAAGGAGAAAGGCTGGTCATGCCCAGATTCCTCCATCTTGCCCCTCTGAATCCCTATTCTAAAAACCCCAAAATCTACTTTTCCACCCCGTGATAGCTTCACTGTTATTCTACCTAAACTGCCGTGGCTTGCTGATCTTCATCTAAGGTTGGTAATTTGCTCCACGGGTCATAATCAGAACCACAGGGGCATCTTGGGCTCTGTGCCAGGGTCTCTGAGCCCCTGGCAGGGGTCTTGGCTGCTCAGGACAGCCAGAGGGGTGTCCTGGGTTCCCACAACTCCTTCCCATTTCCAGGTGCTCTGCTCTTGGGCCTCAACAAGCAGAGACTCATGTGAACAAGGAGATTTCCCACCATGAACAGGCCTTTTACCCTGAACTCTCAGCTCCTGCTGAAGGGCATCCCTTGGCACAGAGCAGAACACTCTTCCCTCACAGCTGAGTCCCAGGCCAAACCTGCTGAGAAATACAGTTCTCCTCTCTTTCCTTTTGGTCTTGAAAAGCAGATCTGAGAAAAATTGCCAGGTACCACCCAGCCAGGTCAGGCCAAGCCTACAAAGTGCTCTGTTTTAAGGGCCTGCTTTAATTTCCCAGAATGATTGCTTAATGCACTTCATTTCTTTCCCTTCCTTCTGCACGCTGCAGCAATGCAGGTGGGAGATTTGAGTGCATGATCCCCAAAAGGCTGTTAAAATAAAGATTTTAGGATTATCTGAGCCTTTCTTTGTTCAGCTTTTTAACTGAACATTGTATTCCTGCTGTCCTGACCTCAGCTCAGTGAGGTGTAGTAGGTGTAGTATCTGCCAAAATCACCACCCTTCAACACCAAACTGCATCATAACAGCTGCTCCCTGAAAGCCTTCAGTCCAAATAATTTAAGTTTAAAAAACCCATCTGCACCACTGAAGAGCTCACAGCCTTGTTTTTGAACTGAGCTGAATAAAGAAATGTGTTTATTCACAGTTATCCCAGTTTCTCTGAGGGGGAAATAACACCTGGCTGGGTGCTCATAACAAGCTATGAGGAGCAAGAACTTGTTAACCTGGCTCACCTGTGGTCAGAAAAGTGTGTCTGACCACAGCAGATTATTTTATTGTTTTTTTCAGTGGTACATCTCCTGCTAGAAGCACAGAGCTGCAGTACAATTGCTGAAAATACCCATTTTCCTGACATTGCTCCTACACAGCTGGAATCCCATCCCTGCACCCCGTAACTACTTTTCTTATTTAGCAGACTATCTGCTTTGTTTTGAGCTGTCAAGGTAAATTCTGGGCTGTGTGGAGGGAAAGGGGTCCTAGAGATTAAAAAGAACTCAGAAAAAAAACCCGCTGCTTTATGCATTTTTAATAGGAAAAAAAAATTAAGTAGAGTGAATGGTTCCCTTCTAATACCTTATTGATCTATGCACTGTTTCCTTGGGAGGTGGAAGGCCCCAGTTCAAATGTCCTGACAGCATCAGAGGGGGCTGTGGATCACTGTGACATTCCCCAGGAGGATTCCTTATCCACAGGGTGACATTACAAGAGTTCCTGGGCTGGATTCTCTCAGTTCTCCCCCCAGGGACTGAAATTGTTCCAGCCAACACTTGAGTGTTGTGCAAAGAGGAGAACTCGTAACTGGTACATTTATTTCAGATCCTGGACATCTGCAGGCAGTGAAGGACACTTCATGCCAAATCTCTGCTCTCCATCAAGCAGGAAAAAGGATCTCAATCTTGAATTATCAGCACACAGGCAAACACTGTCTTTGGGGAAGCTGCTCTACTGTGTTCCCTGTGATTTGCATCAACAAACCACTGGCTGATTGTGAGCCCATGACAAAAATATCGAGTTTGTTCACACTGAAATAGCTGGTGTTTATTCTTCCTCTTTAACCTCCTTGGTGCTGTTGCTTGTATTGAACAAAAATTTATGAATAGTTTTTATTAAGCAGAAAATGCTGCCTCAGCCACTCTGCACACAGAGAACTCCACCATCCCCTAGCCCTACTGCTAAAGCCCACTCTGTTCCCAAAGAAAGATGCTTTTGAACATAAATAATTCAATAATGAAGGTCAAAAGCAGCTTTATTGATATGAATAATCCTAATGAATGGCATTTATTCTAGACAGCACTAAGAATTATACTTGGAAAGGAACTGCTTGCAGCAGCAGGTTCTCCCACTTTACAAACACTCTGTTTTGAATGAAAAGACTGAGTTTTGCACTCTTAACACTTTGAATCAGAGCAATGGGGATTATGTCTGTGTTTCTGAAATACTTAGAATAAAATACACCATTTTTGCCCTATTTCTGATGCATTTCCACACTCACACTTCTTGTCTGCACTTGTGTGTCGCAAACATCTTCTCATGAAAAAATCCTTTCCTTAGGATTTCTCCTCCTGAGAAGCTGGGAGGCCTCAGGAACCAAATGTAAACATTGATTATCTGCTGCTGTGGAATGCAACAGGTGCATCTGTGATTGGTCTCATGGGGTTGTTTCTAATTAATGGCCAATCACAGCCAGCTGGCTTGGACTCTGTGTCCAAGACTGAGACAGAAGCTTTGTTATCATTCCTTTCTATTCTGAGCCAGCCTTCTGATGAAACCTTTTCTTCTATTCTTTCAGTATAGTTTTAATGTAATATATATAATAAAATAATAAATCAAGCCTTCTGAAACATGGAGTCAACATTCTTGTCTCTTCCCTCATCCTCGGACCCCTGTGAACACTGTCACACTTGTGCCCTCCCTTTTCCCTCCTCCCTTTTTTTCCACCTCTCCCTTTCCATCAAAGTAATTTCTGCCTTATTAACAGGGCTAGACCAGGGAAATTTCTGCTCCCCTCAGGTGTAAAACCATGACTTGCAAGCCAGGCAGCAGAGCTGACACCCCTTTCAAAGCCCCTGTGATCCCTGAACTGGAATTTCACATTTCTGAGCAGGTCTCACGGCATTTTCTTACCAGGGATGTGCGAGCTATTGCCTGCACCACAGCACTGAAGACTTTCTCTGGCAGTCGAAGCAGAGTGGTTCCACTGTCTACTATGGCTTTATCAGCATTGTACTGGGCAGGGGAGAGAAAAAAGAGAGAGAAGTTGTAAGCTGTAGTTACTGTAATGCAGACCCCAGTGTCTCCTGAGCAGAACAAAGCTGCTCCTTTTTGGCAGCTGCCTTCCCAGAACTGCATGTCATACTTGTCAGCAGCTCTCTCCAGCTGACAGCTTCAATTCCAGTGAAATCTGAGAGGAAAAAAAAAAAGGCAAAAAAAAAAAAAGCAAGATACTATCAGATACTATCAGCCTAGACACAAGAGTGGGTTTATCTGCACCCGTCAGGAAATTACTGTGTCACCACAGCTGGTGCAAATGGTCTCACTGCTGTGAAAAAGTGGATTCTGGCCCCTCTCAGAGGGAGCAAAAACACTTTGATATTCAGCAGAGAGGTGTGAAACACCCTGATGCAGATTCCAAGCCCTGAATCAGGGTCTCTGCTAGCATGAGAACAGCTCTAGTTTAAACACAGCATCCTCTTTTATTGGCTGGCATATCTAATATAAGAATAAGCAGAAAAAATTAGGTCTCGTTACACATCTGTACTGGCTCAAGAGTACAAATGTCACACCTTTATCCCTTGACTGCTGAAAACCCCTAAAACACAAAAAAACCCCCAAATACAAAGAAACTTGAAGTTTGTCTTGCTGCCTTAAAATCTGCATAAAAAACCACCCATAAGAGAGCAAACACCTCTCTTATTACTGTAATGCTGTTCAACCCTAAAATTAAGAGACCTCAGCAAACTTCAGGTACAGTCAATGAGGTATAAACTTTTAAAAGGGTAAATCCTTTTTCATGAACTCCTTAAAAACTATGATTAAATGTTGGGGGGGGGGGGGGAAGCAAGTAGCAGTGGCAGCTATTTGCATTAACTACTTTTGCTGCCAGCTTAGGCAGAAGGATTAATATAACTGAGCTGTGACATGTTTATGGCATAATCATAAGACACAGGATGATATACAGCCTAAGCTACTTAGGAAGAGGTCAAACAGCAAGTGAAATTTAAATACACTGGTTTGGATGTTATCAAGTCACATGGAGTCCCTTTAGGGCAGTGACAAAAATATAACCCACCAAAAAAAGTCAGAAAAAAGTAACTCTTGACAGTTATTTCCACATTTTTTTTTGAAAGAGCTGCTATGGGGCTGCCATACAGAACTGACAGAAGAGCAAACAGGAAATAATTTATTACACACTTGGGAATACTTCTAAAGAGTGGAAAGAAATGCCAAGGCCTTTTGGAGTCCATTTTAACAGATTTGTACCACAAAATACACAATCACTGGCATCCTGGAATACATGGAAAAAATGTATTTTTCCCATCCTTGGGGGAAAAAAAACAAAAGCAGTTATAAGGGTTGACCATTGATATAAACCTGTGCAAAAATCTGGGAGCAGTGGGATTGCTCACAGGGGGACTGAGCACCTGGTCTTGCCTTCTTGGCTTTGCTGGTTAATATTTAGCTGTGCTGGAGTCCTGGACACATTCCCAGCACTGGAGCAAGGGGACAGCTTTTCCCTGGCAAGGAAAGGAAAGGCGCAGTCCCTGGTGATGTCCGTGAAACAAAAATGTTCCATTTCCTACGAAACAACAGAGAGGAGAGAGGGCTCAGAGCTCCTCATCCCAGAGTGAATCATGCATCCTCTGCACACTTGTGCTGCTCCTGTTTCACTGCTCTTCCTCTGAATTTCTCTGGAATTTCTGTGGGAAGGTCTCCTTTGATCCTTCTGCAGCAGTGAGAGCAACCCCTGGCTCAGAAAAGAGCAACAATTACAGGAAACCTTCCTGACACACCGCTGAATTTTTCAGCGAGTTGTTTTCTGGCAACTGCATGTATTAAAGCACTGAAGGGCTCCCCTTCAGAAAACATGCTGGCTGTTTTTTAAGGCAAGAAAGAAAAGCAAACATTTGTTTTAAGGGACCAGTGGTTTTGCTTTCCTAACTGCACAATAGAGAGAGGCATTTAAATAAACCTTGTTCTGCTTGTTGAGTTGAAAGATGCTGTGACTCATTTTAAATAATTGACATGGCAATATGATTTCAATATTTTGCATGGGAATGTAATATTTATGCACATGTAATACTGAAATAATGAATTTCACTTAATTTATACGAACTATAAAAACTTTAAACTTATCACATCCCATTGATCTCCAACTAAGAGCATCAGTGTAGAATGAAATTGGGATGTCTAAAGAAATTGGGGCATAAAAAATACAGAACTAAACTCAAAACATGAATACCAACAAGCAAGAGTAAGAAAGAGACAAAGCACAAACATACACATATATCCTCCACAAAAAAAAAAAAAAAAAAGAAATGCATTTGGAATAAAAATTGCAAGAGCACAGCCTCATTAGACTGATCTAGATACAGCAGAACATTATTCCTAACAGAAACAGAAAGCTTATCCATCAGGAATAATAACTGCCAGCCTCAAGAGAGCAAAAGTTGATTTTTACATAAGAATAAAAGAAGAACAAGAACATAAAATAAAAAAGGCAGCCTAGGATGAGAAGTTCAGGAAGCAACCCAGGGTGACTCCTGTCCACTGCCATCAAGAGCTGCGAGCTCAGACAGCTCTACAGGGTCAACCCAAACCCTCCCATTTCCCTTGTTTGACCAGAGTTGCTTTAATTCAGTTCTCAGGACACTGCAAAGCACATCTGCTTGCCAAGACAAAACTGACCCATCAGTTTTTTGGTTTTTTTTTCCCTCAGCCCAACTTGCATTTCACATCCCAGGGCCAGTACCTCTCTGCAGTCCAGCTGGAGGTTCTGTCCCCCCACCTCCAGCTTGAGGATTTCCACCTGGTAGTACCACTCCTCCTTGATGGGTGTGTACCAGATGTCCCCTGTGTACAGGCTGGGCTCAATTCCACCCAGCACCTAAGAGAAGGAGAAAAAAAAAGTCAATTTAAAAGAAGTCACATGTCTAGTTTTACAAGAAGTCACATGTTTAGTTTTGGGGCGAGTGCACACAAAAAGGGGGATGTTTAATTTGTGATACTCAGGGGCACCAAAGTTTTAATTTAGCACCATTTGTTAGGATTTTGGTGTCAAGTTCTTTGTCAATAACAGAGCAGTAAGAAACATTAAACAGACTGTTCTTCAAATGGAATTCCCATACTGGGCCAAATTATCAGCCAAATTATTTTTACCTACAACCTCACACTGATTCTATTATGAAAACTCCTGTGTTTTAATTTTAAAACCAGCATCTTCAGTGGATAAATCTAGGCAATGTATAAAAATGGGACAGAATAATAAACTTACATGTGAATAATTTGTTTTATCAGATCATAAAAGCTTTAATACTGCCTAAAAAGATTTTATTTTTTCTTACACACATCCAAAATGGAATCTCATCCTGTCACTGCTACCACTTTTAGCTTCCATCAAAACCTATGCTGAGGAGGGCTGGGAGTGTTTGTGGATGCTCTGACTCTGAACCAAACTTAAGAAAGTTCTCTCTTGGTCTTCAGTTATACAAAAAACATTTACAATATGTGAATTCTCCTCAAAATAAGTGTTTGTGATCAACTCCTGTGCTGAGATGTTTATTCCAGCATCATGTGGGAACAGTTATTCCATCTCCCAATTCCAGATACAGAATTCATGGGCCAATTCATGGTCCCACTAAAGATGATGGAAAGACTTCCCAGAGTAACAGCAAGCAGGAGATCTGATCTACAAATTCTTCCCTTTAATATGTTGTTGACAAAAAAAAAAAAAAAGAAAAAAATAAAAGACCCTTGATTCCTCTCCCCCTTTTCACATCACATAAAACAAAAATACTGTAGCATTTTGATGAGATTGAACAAATTTATCAGCTGCATAAGGGACTACTCAGTTTGAGAAATATAGCAGAATCTGCCCTGAGGAAACACCACAACATCCATGTTTTTCTTTGTTAAAAGATGAAAGTTTACTCAAACTTGAGAGAGGAAAAAAATAGAATTGAGAATAAAAATAAATAACACTCAAATTTTGCCTAAGGGCTTAGCTTTTCTTTAAAAAAATACAAAACACATTTAAAATACGAAAATATCTTTAAACACTAAATTTGGCAGAAGCAGGATAGTCAGAGAAAAGAGGGAGAGAGATGAACAGAGATACATTTTCCCTCTCCTATTGACAGATACCCACAAGACTACCTCCGTTGGTACCACTTCCAGAAACAGGGAGTCCAGCACCACACATCTGCAGGGAGAAAATGTTGGGGATCTTTGCCTGCCTCACGAGGGAATCAAAGAATGTCTCCACAGAACTGGAAGGCTTCAAGGTGGTGAAAAGCAAAACGAAAAAAAAAAAAGAATTTTAGGGTTCGTTTGAAAGTTACTTCGCAGAAATCAGCAAATCATTCAAACAAGGCCACTTTTCATGAGTAAATTGAATTTCTGACAAGCAGCTGATGAAAGTTCTAGACATAATAAGCCATTAAAACCCCAATATCTGTCATTTTTCTGTTTCTGTTTTCTTTTAAAACGTTTTTACTCTTGACCACTGTCAGTGCTGCTGCCACCAAATCCCTAAAACACAGGAGTAATGTTCAATTGCAGTTTCCAAAAAAACAGAGTTTGAGCTTGGGAGAAACTCTCACTGATAATTTCTGTTTGGGAAGATCTTTGTGTTGTTAGAACACTCTTGCCTTTCACTCCTTCCCATGGTTAAAAAGCAGAATTTTAAAGTCAGTTTTCAGTTTTCAGTTTTCCAGCACTGTTGAATTCTAAGGAACTTTGAGTTGAGTGGCCCAAATTTCCTCTCTTTTCTCTTAAATAACTTCATTCCCAAGCACTTTCTCTCCAGCTGGGTGCTGGCCAGGTTCTTCCTGACACTGCAGGTCCTGTTTTCCTTTGCAGTCCCTGGAGTGCTGCAACTTCCCTGTAACTCAGATTCGTGTGCAGGGAGGTCAGAGGGGCCAAGTGCTCTCACTGCACAAAGCCCAGAGCAGCCTCAGAAGCCAACAACCCTGAATTCCTTGGAAGAAGGGAAGAACAAATGACCTGAGTACTCTGCTTGCCCAAAGCAGTGTCTGAGAACAGCTTCCCTTCTCCTTCTCCTTCTCCTTCTCCTTCTCCTTCTCCTTCTCCTTCTCCTTCTCCTTCTTTCTTCTCTCCTTTCTCACTTTGGGATGTGAAGGTTGCAAGTGGTAACTTTGTCTTTTTCCAATCACGTTTTCAGTTTTAGATTTTAAGGTTATACATTTGGATTATTAACTTCAGGTTTTAATTGAATCGTCTGCCTGAATTTCCTGCCTCCAGAGGAGCAGGATGTGCTTGGTTCTGTGTTCCTGGAAATACTGTGGCTAATATTTGTTCTGAAATTATCCATCCACCTCTGTGGAAGCCCAGGGCACAGGGAATATTTCTCTGTCTGCTCTGGGGTGCCCTGACCCCCAGGGCAGCACTGACTCTGACCCTCATCCATGGAGAAAGTTTCCTAAACTTCAAGATAGACCAGAATCCACAAAAGTGTGGAATAGATTATAGAGAGCAGTGTAGGTGTATCACTTGGTGAGAAATTGAGGGTTTGGGGTTTTTAGTGTGTTGTGGATGGAAGCAAGATGGAGGGCATAGGGTGTTGTCCCGGGTTTCTTCTTCATGCTGCTTCTTCTTCCTTCTTCTCCATGGGTTTGGGTGGCATTTTGTAATTGGGCAGAAAAGTCCCCATTGCAGCTCAGTGGGATCAGTTATTGGGGTAAAAGGGAAAATAATCCAGGTGTCAGCTCTTCATTGGATAGTTCAGTCTTAAAAGACCTTGTACCAAGAGATTGTTGCCATTTTGTGCCTTCTAATGAAAAGCTGCAGAACTCACAGCAGTGAGACTGTTTTACTGATAAGAAATAATAAACACCTGAATCTGAACATGAAACACCATCTCAGGTGCCTTCAATCCAGACCCAGAGAAACCCACAGCTGGTACCCTGGCACACCTCAACTTTTACTTGATGAACAGAAAATGTCCTAGAATGAACTGCTGAGGACTTTGCCTTGGACCGGTTTTCAGAAGTATCCTCAGAGCTCTTTTAAAACCTCCCTCCACACACATCCCACAACCACACTCTGGTACTACAAACTCTGTAAAAGATTATTCATTCCAGAGAAGCTAAAAGCAGCATTTCAATCACCAAAAAAGCCAAAATTCTCTCATGGAGCTGTGGTACCACCACAACCCAATTTATTCTTTCTGGAACAAAGGCAGAAGATCTGTAGGAAGGAGTGGCTGGAAGGGTGGAGCCTAACGCTGACAGATCATCTGCTGGCTTGATTTTAACAAATTTCTATTTATATATTATATAATAATATTCTATGATTATTCCATTTATTGTCCTTGTGAAAGACAACAGGGAGGAAGAGATGGTTTACCTTGGCTAAGGCATCGTAGGCAAGGCCCAGGATCCCGTGCCACTTGACCCCTGGCAGGAAGAAGTTCTCTGACTCCAGGATGGTGGCAATGTTGATGGTGTAGCTGCCATAGAGTCCTTTGGGCATGGTGATGACATCCGTGCCCAGCACTCCAGTCCAGCTGCCTTGGCTGTACTTCACTGTCACCTCCACCCCTTGAGATCTGTACGTGCTCGACCTTTAAAAGGAAAGGACACGCTGATACACGGGCTGCTCATTTACAATGCAAGACAACAGAATATATTCCAACTCAATTTTGCCCAGAGAGGGGGAAAAAAAGGTAAATTAAGTATGCAAAATATGTATTCATACTGCTCCTAAAATAAGGAAAAAGCAGAAATTAAAAACCCCAAAAGTCAAAGCCCCATTTTTATCCAGAAGCCATCAATAACTCAGTTCTTCACAATGTGTTTTTTAAAAAAATAAATAAAATATTTTATCACCTAGTGCAGTGTCCCTGACTCAGACTGGTCCATAGAAGCAACTTTTTAACTGGAGAAGGAATGTATCAAATGGCACTAGAAAATGGAAAGCTGCTGAATTCAAATCTGAACTTGAAATGCAAAGCTAACTGAATAGCTGTAGGCTAATACTTCATTAATATTTCTAAAAGATCCCTTTTGGGTAAATTGGAATGTTATTGTGAGTACCAGCAGTAAGACAGAGGTTTCCTAAATCTGCAGTTTGACCTATCTGCGAGGAAGTAAGTAGAATTTGATTAACAAATGATTCACTGACTTGGAGGAGAAAAGGAACTAATTTTTTCTAGAGCAGGGAAGCAAAGGCAAATGAGCAGGTAGGTATGGCAAGCGAAAGGAGGAACTGAATCCTGTTTAAAATGCTTTACAAATAGTAAAATCTTCAATAGATTTTTAATTTTAAAGACCTGTAATCCACAGGTATTGTTATATCCCACACACATCTCTACTGAAGAGCTTCAAAAGTTCTACATCCCTCACAATTTACTTTGGATCCTCTCCTTGGCACACAGCTTCCTCTTTTGGAGAGACAGATGACCACACTCAGCTCATCTCAAAAGACTTTTCACAGCTTTTTGGGAAGTAAATTTGGGGGGGGGGGGAGTGTAAAATAAATTTATAACAGCATCTTTACATGTGTGTAGAACAATAGAAAGGGCAAAGGTTTATCAGGCACAGATACCTTGATCAATCCAGCTTTAATCTAACAGCCAATGAAGTGGCTTCACAGGCCCTGTGCCTGAGCTCACCAGCATGAATTTGGAAAATTAATGAATAATTTTCATTATTATGAGGAGCAAGCTTCAGATGGAAACATGGACAAGTCCCATAATTCAAACAGCTTCTCCTGAGGAACACTTTGACCATGTGGACCATGCAACTGACTCTTCCAAGGCAGGAGGCCAGGCTCTATCCCTAAGCAGTTCTTGACAGTCCCAAGACTTAAACCTTCAAGGGTTAACATCCAAGGCAGCAGAAACATATGAGATAATATTTCAAAATGCAGGAGTTCCAGAGGTACTGCTATTACCTGCACCTGATCACTTCCACTGCTCCTGTGTGATTCTGCACTTGTGTGACACACAAAGGAACATCTCTGCTCAGGCAGGGTCCTCAGAACACCTCTGTGACACTGGCAGGACATTTTATAAATCAAAATAGAGTCTGAATAATTAGCAGCATAAGGGAAACTGCGGGGGCAATAAATGAAAGGGAGAATGCTTTTCTTCATGGAGAAAAGTGCCTGGCTGAGCAGCAGAAGAGGAAACATCTGAAATCAGAGAGAAAATTGAGTGCTGGGAGAATAAAATGAAGCAAATCTGCAGATAGCAGCAGTGCATGACTAGAACAGCAGCACACAGCTCTTCTTCCAGAAGTAGGAAGAGCTCTGGACCAGGACACAGAAAGACTGGATTCACTTTCCAGCACAGCTGCTGACCTTTCCTGCTTCCTCACCATTTGTGCCTCAGCTTCCCCACCTGTAGAAACGGATATAAACACACTCATCTCATCTGTAATGTTCACAAATGTCATATTGAAGAGGAGACTTTATTACTGCCTTCAAGGAGCAAAACGGGTAACATGGGGAGGGATCTTGCAGTAAATTGCATTCTGCTCTGCAAAACCACTTCCCCATCCTCTTGCAGTTAATCAGCCACAGGGTTTTTTCACCTTTCCACCTCACTGATCTAAAGGAAGAAAACTTTAGAGGTCAAAACTAGAGACTAGTTGTAATTCATGGGCTGAGTGTTATAAAACAAACACAGCACAGGAAAGAAAATTACAAACAAGCTGTTTTGGCTGTGATGAGGAAAGGAGAAATTCACATCTTCCAGCAGGACAAAGTAGAAGGAGGCAAGGAATAAGGACTCCTAGATCACGGTCCTGTAGGGATCCTACTCCTTTCTCCCTCTCCTTCCCATCCCTATCTTCTCTCCAAAGCAGCCACCAGAAATTGGTCCTCAAACCTCACATGGATCTGGAGCCCCAGCTGAGCAAACCAGCAATGGGGTAATTTCCTCTTGCAGAGTTAATCCTCATTACCAGCACACAGCACAGAACAAAACACAACCAAAATCTTATTTCTCATGTCACAATCCTTATTGCAGCAAGCTCAACGTGGCAATAGCAAATCCCCCATGTGCACGAAGCCCTGCCTAACACTGACCTCACCAAACAACTTTAAGACAAAGCAAACGTGAAAATACAACAGAAATTATTGATTTCTAACCAAGAAGTCCCATCTAATCTGCAGGGCTTCCACAAAATTTTTTTTTAATAATTTTTTTATAATTCACCCCAAGCCACAACCTGTACAGTGCACACAACCATCCTGGCAGGATTACACTGCAAAAGCAGCAAAACAAGCAGCAAAAGACAGCAAAACAAGTTTCTTTTGTTTGATGGTGTATAACTTATTGTATTACCTCAATTTATTGCCTGTATTTCTCTTACCTCCCTATCTCTTGGAAAGATCAACTCTTGAGCAGCTTGCTTTTGAAGCTTCAGATAGTGAGGCAGTAGTACTTTTTATTTATTTACTGAAATAAAACTGAATACTGTTCCTGAATACTGAAAGCCCTGAGCATGTCAGATTTACATACTGCTGCAGAGCCATCACCGATCACTTGGGTTCAAGTGTAAAAATCCCTTTATTTGTCTGTTTAAGTAGCTCTTTTATCATAAGTAGAGTACTCAACAAAACTACTTGTTATTTTCAACAGCATGAGAAACAAACACAGTGATTTCTTTTCAGATCAGAACAAATCAGGTAATTTTGCAAAACCTTATACATCATGGCGACTTATAGAGCATGATTATCACAGCAAACTCAGAACTTTTTACAGCAAAGGTTTGTCAGAGCCACTCAAAAGCCCAAGTTGTAAAAGAGCGCGTGGTAACAGCTTTATTCACTTTGTAAAGAAAGAGGCAGATAATTAAACAGCAGGATTATATCACATAGATTATGTGATACAACAACATAGTTTAACAAGTTAGTTCTGGAATTGCTCCAGGAGGGTTCTTCCTGAAAAAACACACTCTCTGGCTCCTTTGAAACAAAGACAATGCCTCTCCCATGCACCCCCCCTCAATTTCAGTCAAAAAAGAATCATAGAATCAATTTCTGATTTTGATCATCTGAATAAAATTAAACTAAGAGTGTGGCACCAGGAAATTAAGCCCCATCACTCTCTGCAACACAACATGAATATTCTAATAAGCACACATCTATAACTCATAACCCATTAATTTAACAAATTACTAATCTTTCTTCCCCCCTTGTCTTCAACTTGCAGTTTAAGACATCGGAAGCACTCCATGACAATATAGGGAAAAACTGCAGGAGTGATTACCAGATGAGAGGAAACCCCTTTATCTAATCTCAAGTGTTCTTCCTAGGAAGGAATACAAGTGCCCACAGGTTGTTTTTCTCATTTACACGTGGGCAAAGGTCACTCTTGGGTAATTTTACAGATCCAGCTGATGTGGTATCAATGCCCCTTGTTTACCATCCCTCAAAATCATGACAGCCAAGCGTGCTGCTTTGGGCTGGGGATGGAGTTAATTTTCTTCACAGCAGCTAGCACAGGCTGTGTTTTGGATTTGTGCTGGAAACAGAGCTGAAATATAGAAATGTTTTTGTTATTGCTGAGCAGCTCTTGCACAGAGTCGAGGCCTTTTCTCCCTCTCACCCCACCCCAGCACTGCCTTGGTTTGCACGAGAATTTGGGAGGGGACACAGCCAGGTGACCCCAGGGATATCCCACACCTCAGCAGATACAGCTGGGGGAAGAAGGGAGAAATGTTTGGGGTTTTGGTGGAGGAGTGGCCGTGTGGGGCTGAGTTGCCATCAGGGTTTAAATCACAGTGCCAGGGAAGGGGTTCTGACTGCTGGGCAAAGTCTACCCTAAGCCAGTCTCAAAAAGAGACAAACAGCAGCACCAAGGAAGTAGAGGTGACTGGGCTGCACCTTCAGTGGGGAGAAGTCTCAGATAAAAGCTCCTGGATCTGTTTCCAAGCATGTGAAGGACAGTCATGGAGTCATAGCCACATCACACCTGACCCATCTCACTCCCCTCTAGATCAGGACTGGAGGCACAGATGAGGAGAACCGTGGCTGTAGCACATCTTGGCTCCTGTCAGGCTTTGGACACCAGCTCCCATGGCATTCCCATTTGGAAGCTGAGGGTGTGGGGCTGAACAAGCCAGCCATGGTGTGGGCTGAAGGTGGGCCGCACCCCTGGGCCCAAAGGAGCCATTGACTCGTGACAAGCAGAGCCCCAGGGGTTGTGAGTGGAGGAAAAACTCCACAGTCTGGAGAGAAGGAGGCTCAGGAGAGACTTTTTCTTTACAAGGCCCTGGCAGGAGGCCACAGCCAGGTGAGAGTCAGGCTCTTCTCCCATGCAACAGCAACAGGACAAAAGGACACACACCAGCTGTGCTGAGAGAGGCTCAGGCTGGACTCCAGGAGGAATTCCGTCATGGAAATGGTTGTTAAACGCTGGAAAGGGCTGCCCAGTGAGGTGGTGGACTCATCCACCCTGGAGGTGACCAAGGAAGGCCTGGAGGTGGCACTCAGTGCTCTGGGCTGGTGACAAGGTGGGCATTGGTCATAGGTTGGACTTGATGGTCTTGGAGCTCTTTTCCAACCTCAGTGATTCTGTGAAGGTCTTCATCAGGAGCCTACATGAAGGACAGACTGCACACTCAGATCTGCATCAAAGGGAGAGGCTGCCATGGCACCAGTTACATTTTTTGAGGTTCAGGTTGGACAACAGGAAATATTTCCTCCCCAGGACACTGTGGCATGGCACCCTGGACAGATCATGGGTTCTCCATCCTCAGAGAGTCACAGGCCTTGGCTGGGCCCAGCCATGGCTCACCTGCTCTGGTGACAGCCCCAGCTCATTTTAGGTGTGTGCCAGGTGACCTACAGAGCTTTCTTGCAACCAATGTTTTTAAAAGATCTACCTGATTTCACTGGAGCCAGGATCCCTCCAATTTATTTATTTAAATGTAGTTAAAATATTAAAAATGGAAGAAGCATGGTGTATCCAGAAATCTGCTGATGTTTGAATTGTGAGCCCACTGCAAGACTCCATCAGTGCAACCCAAACCAGAAACTCCTGCTGCAATTGCTCTGGACTTGATTGATTTTTAAGAAATGACTTAAAATCAAGTAATGACTTGATTTTGAGTAATTTTTCAAAGCACCCTTAACTAACTCTTTAGGGCCTGGACTTCAAGGTTTCATTATTGACCTTATATTAAAGTTCTCAAAACACAGTGTTCACTGAGAACATGATCAGAGGCTGCAACCTTCACATGATTTCAGTCTGTCTTTCTTCACACATAAACTCTGCTGTTGCTGTTTCAACTGGTTTGTGTTTCTGATGAGAGAGGCCTTGTCCTTCCAGTCTCAATAACATCAATTAAGAGAAAGAATGCTTGCGCTTTTAATCCTTGCAATTAAATTTTCTCTAGACACTTCCCCTGGAAGGGGATAGCTGGCTGGCATGTAAAACCCTGCAGTAGTGCAGAAACAGCCATCAAGCAGTATCAGAAATAGCGCTCCAAAATTCCGGATTTTCCAGACCTATCACATCAGCATGATGTGAAATATCTCCATTAACTTCTAAATACATGACAGGAGGTGAGGTTACTCCAGTAAGCAGCATGGAAATAACAGATGTTCCTTCATTCCCAATGCATCTTACTGGAAAAAAAGTGTAAAACCCTATGTTAAAACACATGTGAGGTAGTGAGAAGGGTGATGCTCCCCAGTTTCCCAGCACTCTTAGTATTCTTATTCATATGTTTCAGCCAAAAATAGACACTGCATTTTGGAGTTCACCTGAAATAATTGAAACCAGAGAAAGGCAGAAAGGAAGAAGAAGTGTGATTCAGACAGACAAAGCTTGGCTGTGATTAATGTCAGCTTATGCTAAACACAGCAAATTTAGTGCATAACAAACACCAGAAGCACCAAGTTGTATTTTATAAATAACCAGATTCATCAGGGTCTGTCCAGATCACTGACTGATTGAGGCCTGTGGCCAAACTGAACAACTAATTAGGTTTTGACTAAGTAATTTTGCTTCTGGATGAAATGTCAAGTAACTGACACAATTACCAGCTTTTAATTTTTGTTTTCAAACAGAGGCAAAGCATATTGAAACTTTTAATTCCTTGCAAGTCTATTCAGGTAAGAAATTGGCTGAAATTGGTGTGATTTTTGTAAATGATTTTTACCCTGTAATCATCTTCTCTTTCCTCCAGTTCTAATTAGTGCTCCTGATGTTCACTCAGAGCTCAGCTGTGCTGCCACCAGTGGGGCTGCTCGTGGTGTCAGGCATCAGGCAAATCCAAAATTCCCACCAGGCAGCCAAAATCCCACTCCCATGGGATGTCACAGGAGCCCCAGGAGCTGCTGCCTTATTATCCTGACTTGCAGAATCCAAAATAACCCCCCTAATTTCCACCATGGGTGCAGAACAGGTACTTACAGCTCAGGATCGAAGTAGGATGTGACATCAGGATCAGGCACACCTGCTACAGCAAAATTGCTGCTCCCAGTGTCAACCAGAATATTTAACTGCCCAAAAAAAATAAAGAAAAAAAAGGAGAAGTGATTTGCATACCCAATTAAACAAATGAACAACAATAAAACATTGCAGTTTTTGTCTAAACTATCTTCAGTTTTAAAATCATGATGAGCATTGCCCTGGGAAATAAATTTAGTGTCACTTTTGGGAAAGATATGCTGCTGCAGCCCGTCCAAAACAGCTGATCCTGCTGAAAAGTTTCTAAATAATCTGTTCCTGAAAGGGGGAAAACCCGCCAAGCCCACATTTACACAGCAGATGAATTCCTGATCATCTCCAATTTCTTTTTGGCCCAAGCCCACATTTGCACAGCAGATGAATTCCTGATCATCTCCAATTTCTTTTTGGCCCAAGCCCACATTTGCACAGCAGATGAATTCCTGATCATCTCCAATTTCTTTTGGCCCAACCCATGAGTCTTGGCTGAATTATGGACTGCTTAAAGCTCTCTTTGTCTTAGCGCTTGTGAGATTTCAAGGCAGGGGCAGAGTACAAGTCTGGACAGAGATAAGCAGAAGCATGGAGCTGCTTTGTGGGCTGGAAAACACAGGAGCAATGCCCAGTTCATCCTTTACCACCTTTAAAAATGAGGATGGCAGATATATTAACACCATGACTGAAAGGTGGCCTAAGAGGGGGCCACTTGTTTGGTTGATTGGGAAGGTGATTTAGGCTGAAAATTGCCTAAAAATGGACAAAATGGGACACCTCTTTTCCCCATCTAGTTCAGGTAACTAGGCTGGTCCACCACAGCTGCACAATGGCAAAGCAGGATCACTTCTTTCAGTGAGACCTGGAAACCACATAGGCACAGACCATTAAATGGTAAATTTAAGTCAGTCAGAGACTCTACTGTGTCACAGACATGTTTTATGAAAAATCCTTTCCTTAGGATTTTTTCTCCTGAGAAGCTGGGAGGCCTCAGGAACAAAATGTAAACAATGATTATCTGCTGCTGTGGAATGCAACAGGTGCATCTGTGATTGGTCTCATGTGGTTGTTTGTAATTAATGGCCAATCACAGTCCAGCTGGCTCAGACTGTCTTGGTGAGTCCAAAGCCTTTGTTATCATTCCTTTTCTATTCTTAGCTAGCCTTCTGATGAAATCCTTTCTTCTATTCTTTTAGTATGGTTTTAATATAATGTATATCATAAAATAATAAATCAGCCTTCTGAAACATGGAGTCAGATCCTCATCTCTTCCCTCACCCTGGGACCTCTGTGAACACCATCACACTACTGCTACCAGATCAATGGTCACACTTTCCCCCTGCTCTTGGCTGGATGCCTCCCAAGCCTCCGTGGCAAAGCCACAGGGCTGTGATGCAAACCAGATCAGGTTCCTCACCTACAGATACCAAGAAAAAACAACAACCTTCCACATCAGACAGCCACTCCAATGGATGTAGTCAGAATGGATACCAGAAAAGGGTGATTCCCTCCTTTGGAGACAGCATGGCCTCAGATTGGCTTAAAACACCTGCTCCCCAGAAAAATAATAAAGAATTAGGTGTGGAAACTCAGGGCACAGGGAATATTTCTCTGTCTGCTCTGGGGTGCCCTGACCCCCAGGGCAGCACTGACTCTGACCCTCATCCATGGAGAAAGTTTCCCAGACTTCAAGATAGACAAGAATCCACAAAAGTGTGAAATAGATTATAGAGAGCAGTGTAGGTGTATCACTTGGTGAGAAATTGAGGGTTTGGGGTTTTTAGTCTGTTGTGGATGGCAGCAAGATGGAGGGCACAGGGTGCTGTCCTGGGTTTCTTCTTCATGCTGCTTCTTCCTCCTTCTCCATGGGTTTGGGTGGCATTTTGTAATTGGGCAGAAAAGTCCCCATTGCAGCTCTGTGGGATCAGTTATTGGGTTAAAAGGGAAAATGATGCAGGTGTCAGTTCTTCATTGGAGGAGACAACATCAGGGAAACAAGTTTGATGTTGACAAAAGAAGTGGAGAAAAAAGGCTGAGCTCAGAATTGAGTGTAAACACAAAGGAGGATAAAGCATTTTAAAAGATGTGCTGAATCCTTCTCTAATAAGACTGAGTGTAGACAAAAAGTGTGAGTCAATGCTTAAAAACATCTTTGGTTTGCTCATAGAGGAGAAGGGAGGTGATGGTTACCCTTGTTTCACCCTTTTCATATAGTATGGGTCTGAGGAACTCTGAAATTTAAACAAGCACACAAAACCAACCAGTAATTTCTGAGAATCTCTACTGAACTGCAGACACACTCTGTCATTGGTATTCCCAGCCCTAATCTTGCAGAAATTTTAAGACTGAAAAGAAACAAACCAACAACCTTAGCCAAGCTGCATCCCAGATTTTAGATTAAGCAAAGACAATGCATTAAAATTTATTTTGCAACCACATGAGCTAGACAGAGTCACCTAAGAACAAAAGGACATCCACAAGTTCACTTGGCTCCAGGAGCCGAGGCTTTAAAAGAAAATAAGAACCTCTGAGGCTCTGCAATAAAATCCAAAGTTTGCTACATAGTTCATTTCAATGCTATCAAAAGCCTAACATTTTTTTCAACTACCTAACAAAGTACAAACTATTCATTTCCCTCCCTTCTCTAGCATAGAAATCATATTAAAAATAAACAACAAAGAGCAGCTACAACGTGTGCCTGCATCTATCAGGACTGACAAAATTTGCCTCAAAGGGGTGCTGCAGGGCTTAAATTAATTAGCCTTTCTGAGGTAGTCTGAGATGCTTGAGCAATGGGCACCATACATCAGATGCATAAATACATGTAGGTGTTGCCTTAGCCTCAGTGATATGCATGGCACCATAAACGGAGGAGGACTTGGGGGAGAAAAAGAAAACCCAACCAAAACTAAACAAAAATCACTGAATATGACACACATGAAAGATATTTCACCCCCACACCTTAAACACAATGTTATCATCACAGAATTCACAAACCATCCAAGGAAAGGGCAGATTTACTACCCACAGGACGGAGCAAATCGAGATTTCCAGAATAAAATAGATATCCCCCACAAAGACAGAGGGAAAGCACAAAGCTGGCTGAGCACGCAGGCTCCAGCCCACTCGGACACAGCAGAGCTCACATGACAGATGCTATTGAGGCTGACATTCTCCATCCACATGTTTGTGCATAATGAGATGCAGGCAGCCAGGGCAGACACTGATTTATTGTAGTCCTCACAATAGCGCCAGTGATTAGCAGTTCATTCTGGGCTGGGTATAACTGACTGAGTTCCCTTTCTCTCCTGAATTTTCTTTAGTGCTTTCATGTCTCATTAAGAGGAAATTTCATGTTGCCTCCACTGGAGCCTCCTTGATTCCTCATGGAGCTGCTGGGGCAGCTTCAGGCAAGCTCTGGAGAGTCCCAAGGTGGCCACTGAAGGAGCCATGGTCTAGGGCTGTCCATCCTGTCCTGTCTGAACCACAGACAGCATAGTGCTGAGAAGGATTTTGGGGTGCTGATGGGTGAAATGTTGGACATGTCCTTGGAAATGTCAACTTTCAGCCCAGAAACCAACTGTATCCTTGGCTGCATCCAGAGCAGTGTGAGGGGGAAATTTTGTCCCTGAGCCCCTCAGGTGATTTCCCACCTGCAGAGCTGCCCCAGCACAGGGAGGAGCTGGAGCTGCTGCAGAGCCCAGAGGAGGCTCCAGGATGGGCAGAGGGATGGAACAGCTCTGCTGGCAGGAAAGGCTGGCACAGCTGGCATTGTTCACCTGCACAGGAGAAGCTTTGGGCTGAGCTCAGGGTGGCCTTGCAGGGCCTGGAGGAGCCCCAGGAAAGCTGGAGAGAGACAACTGCCAGGGGATGCAGGGACAGCACACAGGGAATGGCTTCAAACTGCTAGACTGGGTTTAGATTAGATATCAGCATTAAAATCAATGAAAAACTACTTTCCTTTTGCTTTTGGAAGAGGCAAAGCCTTTTATGGGGATTTTTTTTTTGTGGTTTCCAAGTTCAATTACAGACCCACACAACAGACACTAAGAGCAAATGAACTAAATTGTTTCTTCCCCTGTGGACAATGCATGTATTTTATGATTGGCTTTTTGCAAATATTCAAATGAATATTATATGTGTTGTGTTAGTAAGTAATGCTGTATTAATTCTCTTAAGTAGGGTGTTAAATAAAGTTTTAAGTTATAACAAAATGTTAAAATAGAAACGATGCTATGTAGGATATTTTTTTTAAAGAAAGGACTTGCAGTGAGACAGCAGCCACAGGACACCTGAATTTTTCAGAGAAAGAGAATTTATTGCTCCATTATCAGAAGAAACAAACTTCTTCCTTCCTCAAAGGTGCTGTCAGGATTCAGAGGAAGAAGTTGATGATGACCAGACAGAATCCTATATTTGAATGGAATTTATGCATCATGTATGAAGTGTATGAATATGCAACAGGCTGTTGTTTTTAAGGGTTAATCCTTTGTTAATGTGTGTCCTTTTTCTGCTGCCCAGAAAAATGTACCCGGACTGTCCATAACTCTTTGTCTTTATTGTCTCATATTGTCCTAATTCAATTTGGCCAATTTATTCTTACTCTAATTGTATTACTATTTTTATAACCATTTTATTACTATTAAAATTTTAAAAACAAGTGATTGGCATTTTTCACACCCCCTAAAGGTCACCTTAACCGCAGCTATGGGACACAAAATCTGCACCTGGTAAAGTACCTGGAGATTATTTTGCTGTCTGCTTTTCCTGTATGCAAATAGAGCTGTTATTATTAACAGGAGGCACATAAAGATCCCTATTTTACAGTAAGCAAGACAGGAACATCCACCTCTGCCATGACAGACTCACAGAGGGAGCCTGACACTATCTGTATGCCATTAGTTCGTGGTTATAAAAAGAAGCAAATCCAAACTTGTTTACTGAAAGTCATGAACACTGAAAGCAGAAGCCTCAGAGGTCATGCATTTTACATTTTTTTCTATTCTGAAGGGGTAGAGACACTAAAAATTCCCCAGTCCCAACGATTTCTTTCAACTGAAAGTCAAACACTTTGTCAATACTTCAAGGATCCCTTAAACTTTCCAGTGCTTGATTCAGCAGCAGCATCAAATAGCACTTACTGCATGCTACACAGCTTCAATAATTTAACTTAACACTGTGTCTTTAACATTTTTAAGCCTTACATTGCTAAATATTACATGCTAAATATATAAACATTATATATACATACATGTGATATATATATATATATTACATGCTAAATATACCAGAAAAAAAAAAAACCAAAAATTGACTACTGATATGTTATATTTTTTTCACTCAGCAAAGCTTTGGCTGTCTGTGGTTCAGGCACCAGCCCTGGTTCAGCAGGTGATGTCAATATGACACATCCACACTAGACTGGCTGTTATTCATGCCTCATTTAACTGCCTGGCCTAGAACAATTTGCAGTTATCCACCATGCATGCAGAAAGTGACTTCCTTCACATTTTCAGGGGAAAGTGAGAACAGCAATCATTCATTTTTTGTTGCAGAGAGGTTGCTCCTCTCCCTTAGCTGGGACAGAAGTTGCCTCTGTTCTGGTACACACCTGCTCAGACTTTGGAGAAGTTTCTCTTCCCTGTTTTAGTCTGAGGTTGGGAGGTTTTGGTAACTTCCAGAAAAATACACTAAACAAATCCCACAGGCTGAAAGTGCAAAATGGATTTATTTGAAGCAGCTGTCTGTGTGATTTAGCATCCACAGCCTTTTCCAGGTGTGGAATCCTGGGGCTTGCCTGCAAACCTGCTGCTTTTGATGTGATTCCCCAGGTCACTCACACTGAACTAGGGATACTCTTCATCATTCCCACTAAAGACTGGTCCATAGAAAAATCCACTGTATTTTTTTTTTCCAAGTACACGGGTCTGATCAATCCTTTTAGGTCAAGCAATAAAGTTCCACCACTAGACCAGCTAACTTTCTACAGCTACTTGAAAGCAGGTTGGAGTGAGCTGGTGTCAGTCTTTTCTCCCAGAAAACAAGTGACAGGATGAGGGGGAATGGCCTCAAGCTGCACCAGGGGAGGTTTGGGCTGGATATTAGGGGAAAAATTTTCCACAAAAACTGTTGTAAAGCACTTGACCAAACTGACCAGGGAAGTGGAAAAGTCATCATGCCTGGAACTACTAAAAAACCATGTGGATACGGCATTTGAGAAAATAATTTATTGGTGAACATGGTGGTAGTGCTGGGTTGATGGCTAGACTTGATCTGAAAGGTTTTTCCCAGCCTTAACTGTTGTCATTATATTACAAAGGTTCCATACCTCCTTGATGTTTCTTGTAGTCGGCTCCTCTAGGCACTGACTCTTCCTTGCCCTCACAACAGCCAAGTGACTCCAGTTCCCCTCAACCAACCAATCCACTCTTTTATAACACTCTTCTCATTGGCTATAGCTGTGGCCTGTTAAAATCAGGCCTGCTCCTAATCCTTAATAATTGGCTCAGCTGCAACTCTTTAGGGGGTAAAATTACTTTCTATTACCACCTTCATTTACCCATCCTGTATCCCCCTACAATTCTCCCTCTCTCTTTTAATTACAGAGTTGCAGCATTTCTACAAGTACATATTCAAATAAATTAACATTATGACACATTCATATATTTCATTTAGAACTAAGAGCTATACAAATGTTCAGACAACATATAGTACAAATACATATATTTCTGAGTGTTGGTTCAGTTTTGCAGCTTTTCTCAGTTTACAAAGTAAACATCTTCAAAATATTTTATACTCATATTTAAACACTAATAGCTGCAATCAATATATTTTACCAATAGTTTATTTAGTATTCAAGTCCTTTTCCCCAAATCCATGGGATTATATAGTCGAATCCTTTTCTCCCGAATCTGCGGGGGTCATATAGTTTAGCATTCGAGTCCTTTTTCCTGAATCATGTTGGGGTCACCATTTGTTGTCATTACAGTGCAAGAGTTCTATTGTCATTACATTGCAAGGGTTCCATATTGCTAGAGTTTTGTACCTCCTTGACGCTTCTTGTAGGTAGCTCCTCTAGGCACTGACTCTTCCTTGTCCTCACAGCACCCAACTGACTCCAGTTCTCCCTCAACCAACCAATCCACTCTTTTATTACACTGTTCTTATTTGCTACAGCTGTGGCCTGTTAAAATCAGGCCTGCTCCTAATCCTTAATAATTGGCGCAGCTGCAACTCTGTAGGGGGTAAGATTACATTCTATACCACCTTCATTCACCCATACTGTATCCCCCTACATTAACTATTCTGATAAAATGATTCTGGAAAGAAACCAGACTGCAAAAATGCATTTGACTCTTCATCCCTGCTTCAGATGAAGCACAGGGAGTGGGGAAAAAAAAAGGAATAGGATTTGCACACATAAGGCCATAAATACAGTAAACAATCTCATTCATCCTTACATTTTCTCTGGGGTTCAGTCAAAACTTTAGTGATAATAGATAGTTTCCTTCACAAGGCAGCAGAGCAAAGAGGGGGCTCTGTAAGAATTCACAGAATCCCAGAATGGTTTGGGTTGGAAAAGACCACAAAGCCCATCCAGTGCCACCCCTGCCATGGCAGGGACACCTTCCACTGTCCCAGGCTGCTCCAGCCCCAGTGTCCAACCTGGCCTTGGGCACTGCCAGGGATCCAGGAGCATCCCAAACTTCTCTGGGCACCCTGTGCCAGGGCCTGCCCATCCTCACAAGGAAGAATTCTTTCTAATATCTACTCTAAACCTACTCTCTTTTAGCCATGATATCTCTTTTCAGGATGAAAACTACAAGCCATTATGCCTCCTCCGGGATTTTAACTTGACCCAAGGGCCTCCCTTTCTTTTCACTTTTCTCTTGTCCTCAGTAAAGAGCACAACCATTCCACACCAGTACCATTCATGTGCCACTCAAAATCTTTTCATACTTTCATGATTTCTCCCAAAGCACCCACTCTAAAATAGGGTTTGTAATTCTATGTGCTTGCTGGAGCATGTCACACAGTGAACTATGACAGAGTAAAAAAGTTTTTATCCCCATGCAGAGACCAGAAATAGGAATCATCCCCATTACCTGCTCAGGAGCTGTTACCAGACATCACAATACAGAGGTATAAGTCCACCCCATCTCACCTCTGAGCTTGTACCATCTCTTAATTCTTTTTCTTATTTTGTCCCACACATAATAAACCCTCCAGAAAATAATCTGCTAGACAGTGCTTCAAAAAAAGAAAATTTAAAGAAATGCTGCTTCTTGTTAGGGATTAGCAACTAGAAATTATTTGGGTAACAGCTCTTCTTTTTCAAGCTGGTTAATAGATAGGAAAATTAGTTGGCAATTTAAATGCTGCCTCATTTAACACAATGATTCCTAATTACATTATCAGCCCATCTGGCAAGAATTGCTTACAACCATCACACAGAAAAGAAAACACCAGTAACTATATGCTGTGTTTGCCCACAGTTATTACATGTTATTATTGGCACTGACTGTCACTCAGGTTATCTCAGCAATTTGTTTCTACAAATTAGTAATGTTACAATATACAGTGGCTTTTTAAGCACAGACATTCTAGATGTTTTTTTTTCTCCCCTGTGTTACTTAGAGTTAGCATTTACAGCCAATAAAACTACTTTCCAATAAAAGAAAAAAAGTATCAGAAGGCTAGGCTTTAATATAGATTCTTCATCTGTTCCTCTGAAGATGCAGAAATAAAAGCAATTTAAAAGATGAATCAAGAGAAAATTTTGGAAGCATTTCTAGGTGTAGAAGACTGCAAAGTCAGACATAAACCTGAAAAGCCTCCACAATGACAGATTTCTGCTTGCAGAATATTGTGCACCTTGTTTAAAAGGTAAGACTGTAAACAAAAATAGGTAAATTTGTTGGACTGGCACATTGCCCATGAACACACAGGCAGGGATGGATTCTCTCATTTCTCTGCTCACAAGCAGTGCCTGCACTGGAGGAACACCTCACCCCAAAGCCAAATGATCCTTGGCAGCTTGGATGGAATCATACTTCACCTCAGAGGAGGAAGAGGAGGAGGAAGAGGAAGCCAGACTCACATTTTACACCAAGTCCGGGAAGGGTATTTCCAGTGAAGTCACCTCACCAGAGAAAACAGAAAATCTATCTGCTCCCACCTCCAAAAACAACCCCTCCCATGGTCACAAGAAGGGTTCACCCATGCAGCCAAGATAAGAGAGGCATTGTGAGGAAAGAAAAAAAAAAACAAAAAAAAAGAATGAGATTAATTTTCTAATGACGTTTGTTCAGCAGGTGGTGCCCACGTTTGGCTGCAGCCCTGGGGATGCAAAGGAAGGTGATTTATTGCTGCACGACAACATGGGCAAACCAGAAGGTCAAGTTTATCACCAAAGATAACTCCTGCTTTCACAACAGCAGAAGTCTGTCGCAGAAGCTGTGCAGTGTTTGCAGTCTGGGGAGTTAACAGGAGGAGCAGTGCCAGCAGCACACCAAGCTCTCCAGAGAGGGTTTGGCCTTTGCTGCCTTTCCCCTCACTGCATTCCCAGGTGGTGCCAGGACCTGGATTTACATTTACTGCCTATCTTCACATTCCCTCTCTTCCCCAGCCACTTAAAACATTCCCAAACACTCTCACACCCCCAGAAGAACACCAAGAGTTCTCCCCCTCCATCTCTCCATGATCTGCACTGCTAGACTGGAAGGAATATTTCTTTTTTCCTGCCTGGAAAGCAATAATCTCTTTCTTTGCCAGAAGATTACAAAGTACTATCTGGATTAGCCAATCTATCCGTGTTTAAGAGCACTGCATGCTTCTGTAGTGGAGATTTGTATAAAAAACACAAATGCTAAAATGACAGATTGCTCTGAAGTATAAACTTGCTAAACTAAATTGTGAGTTGAAATATGAGCATCTGACTGTGGGACTGATGAATAGTCATTTTGAAGAAAAATATTACAGGAAGTGCTTTATATATATTATCATTTTGACAATAAGGGAAGGCTATTATGGTTTAAAGACAAAAAAAAAATAGTCAGCCAATCAATCCTGGTAACAAAACAAAATATCTATTCTTCATTTCTACGCTCTCCTTCCTGCCAATGCCCTCGGTTCCCTGAACATTAGCATTCTTTCTGCACATGCCATCTCATGTGCTATCTTACTTTTCAGGCTGAAATTTATTTGCTGTGTCTAGATTTATCATACAACACATCCATCCTATTCATGCTATATGAACATGCTTTGCTGTTGAACATGAGCCATTACTTGCTTATCTTAGAGCTGTGTGAATCGCAGCAATTTTGTCTCATTGCCTTTTCAGAAGAGATTAACCTTTTTTCCCCCTCTTTTTTATTTTTTCTCCCCCCAGATATGAGTCTCTCTCCCCCCTCACACCCTACAGCAGACAAAACCAAGTGAGTGAAGCAATCCTGTAGTTCACATAAACCAGCTGCAGCTGAACTCATGCTCTGCTCTAAGCACTGAGTTTTAAGGAAAATTTGGACTAATTACAGAGTAATAATGATAATCTAGAGGTGTAGGAAAAAAAAAATCACCTGTAAATAAGGGTTGACTGGCTTTAAATGGCTTGAGAAGACAAAGGAAAAGTGTGATACAGAGAACCCCAGGGAGCCAAACCTTTCAGAACAAGGGGTTGCATGGAAGCCAAGAGGCGCCTTCATCAGCCACCAACCCTTAAGCACAAGCAGAGTTAGTGATTACTGAGAGCAGCAGAAATGCCCCCAAACCTGAAAGAGGAAAATCTGTGTATCTGCTGTGCTTACACCACACACATTCTTGAATGGAAAGATAATGAATGCCTAGACAAATGGAGGATGAACAAAACCCCCACAAACACTGAAATTCAAGAAGGAGCGCATGAGACATCAGCTATTTGCACTTAAGTGCACGCAAAGCTCTTGTTAAACCCAAAAGACTGTTTCCACCTGTTAGTAGGTGTAAGGCAACTAAATTAATCAATTTTCTGGTAATTACAGCACAGCACTGATGAGACAGGGAGGCTGTAAATGCCACTGGGAGCAACTCTCACATTTAACTGCAAGCCTCGAGAGGAATCCCAGTGCCCACGCAGCCTGGGTTTAGAGACAGCCTAAGCCCAAGCCCTGTCTCCTAAATTAGCAGGAGTCTCATGCAGAGCTCACCCCTCCCTCCCTGGAGAACAGGGTGACTTAAGGTGCTGCAGACACAGCTATTAATTGAATAATTCCATAGCTAAAAAAGAGCTTAACTCTTGGAGATGTGCTTGTGAAAGGCATCACCCATTTCACAGGCTCCTTCTCAGCATAAAACTCTTTCTCACTTGGAAACCAGAGAGTGTCACTGTTGGAACCCAGGACATTCCTCTGGCTGCCCCGGGGGACTCCAGACCCTGGCAGGGGGCTCAGAGACCTTGGCACGGAGTCAAAAACACCTGTGCCTTTGATTTTAACCCATGGAAAAAACAATTACCAACTTGGTGTGAGGAGTTACAAAGCCACAAGGGTTTGAGTAGAATGATAGTGAATTTACCACAGGGTGAAAATGTAGAATTTTGGGGTTTTACAATGGGGGTTCAAGAGGCAAGATGGAGGAATCTGGGCCTGTCCTGTCTTTCTTCTTCTTCTTGTCTTCCATTGTCACAGACATCTTTTTATGGAAAATCCTTTCCTAAGGATTTTTCCTCCTGAGAAGCTGAGAGGCCTCAGGAACAAAATGTAAACATTGATTATCTGCTGCTGTGGAATGCAACAGGTGCATCTGGAATTGGCCCATGTTGGATGTTTCTAATTAATGGCCAATCACAGTCAGCTGGTTTGGACAGAGAGCCCAAGCCACAAACCTTTGTTATCATTCTTTTTATTCTATTCTTAGCTAGCCTTCTGATGAAATCCTTTCTTCTATTATTTTAGTATAGTTTTAATGTAATATATATCATAAAATAATAAATCAGCCTTCTGAAACATGGAGTCAGATCCTCGTCTCTTCCCTCAACCTGAGACCCCTGTGAACACCACCACACTCCATCTTCTGCTGTGATGGTGGCACTTTTGGACTGGTTTAGATTAGAGACAGACTGTCTAACATAGTTGATAGGTATTGGAAAATTATTATAAATAAAGTACATGTAGTTTTTTTAGTATAAAAAGCTAACACCACCCTAAGGGCGGTCAGCGTGCCTGAACTCAACCTGCTGGACAGATCTCAGCAGGTCAGAGAATGAATGTATTAGATAAGAGAAAACAAACAACCTTGAGAACCAGAGCTGAGGAATCTCGACTTCTTCTTCAGTCTCTGGGCTGGGAAAAAAGAGACTTTTTAATACCTCAGGAGCCATTTCGGCAACACCAAACCCGAGATGTGACCACCATTACAGAGTGTCACCACCACAGGAGAGACATGCTGGGCACTGTCCAGCAGGACTTTGAGCTCTTTGGGACACCAGATGGAGCTAAGGATGCTGTAGCAAGACCTGAGGAGGAGGAGAGCTTCCAGCTCCACAATAAACAGGGCACTGTCCGAGGTTAAATCTCTGCTGATCTGCTCACCAGCACTGGTTAGGGCATGATCTTTCTAAAAAGTAAAATAATGTCAAAGAATTTTAGAGGTTGGGCTTTTTTTACACAAAAAAAGTCAAGTCACCAAAAAAAAAAAAAAAAAAAAAAAAAAAGAGAAATCATGCTACTACATTACCTCTCAGAATACAATATTATTGAGGGCTTTTTGCCTTTTTTTTCCCTTGGGTTAAGGAAATGAAATCAGTAAGCCTACATTAATGTATTATACCCGGTGAATGATTACAGTTAGAAGCTGCATTCAGTTCAGAATTTCAATTTTCCGAGGCTTTTGCTCTCCGAAATTAGCTTCCAATTTATTTTGTCAGGTCATTCTTTTCTTTTCCTCTATTGCTCATTAGACTCAGTGAAACTGCTGTCAAATAAAAAAAAAAGAAGCGTTTTTAACTCTTCTTCTCTACCTAGCTTCAGTAGTCCTACAGTTAAAAAAATAGAAAAAAGAAAAAAAGAAAAAAGGTTGTTTTGAAACTAAATCAACTGCAGTAAGACCAAAACAGTTTTACATCTATGCACACAGCCAAGCCATGCTAGGCAAACTCAAGAAGGCTTGAAGTGACTAATTATTAAACCTTCCTCACCCTGTAGGTGAGTCACTGCCCATGTTTACTGTGCCATCTGGAAATAACAAAACTCATCAGGGAAATGAAGCCCATTCCTAATGCTCCTGAGCTTAGGCTAGGAGGCATCCCCAGCCTCATAAGCACTGCTATTTTTTTTGTAATCTCCCTTCTGCTAAAGGCACCACAGTCCCCTTGTCCTTCAGCAGCAGGCAGAACCCTGCAGGAGAGGTTCAGTCCCACTCCTGTGTTCCCACCTTCTTTCAAAGGTCTCCCTCATACTTCAAACTCAATTTTAAATAAGATTCCGGCTTTCAAATTGCATTGGAGATGTGAAACCAAGTGCCAAAGCTGCTCCTTCAATACTTAAAAAGGTTTTTTGTTTTGTTTTGTTTTTTAGAGATGTTATTTATAAGAACATGGGGAATGGCTTCAAACTGGAAGAGAGTAGGGTTAGATGGGTTATTAGGGAAAACTTCCCTGTGAGGGTAGAGAGGCCTGGCACAGGGTGCCCAGAGAAGTTTTGGCTGCCCCTGGATCCCTGGAAATGTCCAAAGCCAGGTTGGATACTGGGGCTTAGAGCACCTGGGACAGTGGAAGGTGTCCCCGCCATGGCAGGGGTTGGAACAAGATGATCTTGAAGTTCTCTTCTGACCCAAGCCATTCAATAATTCTTTGATTTGAAGGTAGTGAATAACACTGAGAAAAGGCTACATTTTGGAGGCAAATAGAAAGAAAATGAGACTTGCAGGACAGCAGTGAGACAAATCAGCTTTTTCAGAAGGCTGCATGCCAGGTCTGATCTCTTACCTCTCTTCCCCCCTTCACCTCACTCTTGTAGTGACACGATTCTTTCCAGGCTTTTTTTTTCCCCCTCCTCTGTCAAGACGTTAGTTTTGGAGATGAGTGTTTGTTAGCAAAGGTTTTTCAGAGCCTGGAGAGCTGTGAGGAGGAGAGGTGAAAGCAGGACACCCCTGACTCATCAAGTCTATCTGTTTTCCCTGGAATGAGCTCTTCCCAGCAGCGCTTCCATCCCCACTCTGTGGAGCACCACTCATTAGAGCATCCTCCTAGCTGCACTTGCTGCCTGCTTTCAGGAATTCCTCCTTGTGCTTTTTTAGTGCTCCTCTTCAAGGACACTGAATGCTTAGAGACATTTTCCAGTCTGTTCTCCTAAAATGTTCTAACACACCCAAAGTGCAGAAGTTTTCCCTGGGTTTTCTCTGTCTGCTCACCCCAACAGTGAAGCAACCAACCTTGCCAAAACATGGAAGTCGATGGATATGATGGCATGGGAACACCCAGCTTGGCTGCTTAAGACAAGTTCAAGGCTGTTGAAGATTGCAATGCAAGATGTTTTCCATTACCATCTCTACGGCAGATTACCTTTGTCAAGTGGGCAGTTTGCTTTATCTCTCTCTTTGAGTGACCACAATCACTCCTCCCTCGGGAGGGGACATTGCTGATAACAGCTATTGAATGTCACTGCATGGCTGATAAGAACTACAGCATCCCATTGGGAGATGTGAGCCCAGAGGGAGGAGCCAAGCATTCCTACCCAGATATAATCCAGAGGTTTTTGAGACACCAGCACGGCTTTCTCCACTGGATTCCCCAGAGGAACAGCAGCTGCCTCTTCTCCCACTGGATCTTCAGAGGAAGAATACATCCTTCTCTACAGGATCCTGCTCCAGCAGAACCACCCCTGACACTGCAGGAGGGCTGAGCCACAATTCCAATGGCACTGCCACCAACACCCTGACCCACAGGGTGTCAGGCTGGGTTCTGACTCTGTCAGTGTTGTTCTAGTGTACTGCATTGCTTATTTTATCCTTTTATTTTTTTCCTTTTCCCTATTAAAGAACTGTTATTTCCTGCTCCCATATTTTTTGCCTGAGAGCCCCTTAATTTAAAATTTATAGCAATTCGGAGGGGTGGGGAGGGTTTACATTCTCCATTTCAGGGGAGGCTCCTGCCTTCCTCAGCAGAATCCTGTCTTTCCAAACCAAGACAAGGGCTCTGAAAGCACCCTGTTGTCCTGGAGGCCAGGAAAGTTCAGACAATGCCATGTTCACCCAGTGAGATCCCTGGATTAGCTGGGATAATTGGGTATGGAGAGGTAAATAAACAAGCACACACCTTGGAAATCCAGCTATGAACTCCCTGTACTTCAAGGCATGATCTCTGCTATAAAAATGCCATGACTTGTTCCTCAGGCCTGGCTTGCAGCACTGCCAGACTTTATTTAACACGAGATCTGGGTTGTGTCAGCCTGAAAAGGCCAATCCCACCCTCCTGAACCACCTCTTCCTCACCTGTCACAGCAGCTCCCACCTCTTTTCCTGCCTTTCTGCCCAGAAACAGGCACCATCCCACACTTTCACACACCTGCTGGGCTGGCAGGATGGGAAAGGGACATGACTGGATTTGCCAGGGCAGGCCAGGGAAGGGAAGGAGGGAAAGACCAGGATAAAACCCACGAGTTCATCTGTGTCAGGCACAAAGACTGGAATTTGGTAATTGTGACCGTGTTCCCTGTTAGAAAAGTTGTGCCATACCTCTGGGGAAAAGGTGTAGGGCCAGGCAGCTCTCCAGTGCTCTGTGCCATCTTTGGTGGCCACAGGAATGTGCACAGGGAGTCCCAGGTCCCAGAGCACAAACAAGGTGATGCAACTCCAGTGGTTTTATTTCCCTGGCAATTAATAAAGGGAATACAACAGATAGAAGGCTTTTGCTCCCCATTGCACCTGACCTATTTAGGATATTGCCATGCAGAGTTTGATTGTCATCATGGGTGTTCCTTGGAATTATACAAGGGAGTTCAAAGGCACAAACAGAAATCAGCTTTATGCTCCACATTAGCAGGAAGGACTATTTGATTGGGAAAATAAAAAAAAAAGAAAAAAAAAAGAAAAAAAAATTGTTAACCAATGTCATAATGATGTGTTTGATTAATTAAAAATAAGAATCATGCTTTTTATTCCTATTTGTTCTAATGCTTCTACTTAAAAATTTGGCAGGACTATTTAAAAGGCGGTTTTGATTCTCAAGTGAAATATGATATGCTTTAAAAAGAAATTCTCTTTTTTGAAAGCAGCACTGTTAGAGAACAGCAGCACTGTTCCTCCCCTGCTATTGGAGTAGTTTATTTCTCTCTCTCCTTCTCAAACATTCATACTTTCCTCTTTCCCCTGGCTAATACTGGAGAGGCAGCAGCTCTGGGAAATGAACCAGCTTCGCCCGTGGCTCATACATCATTACAATTGTTAACCAAGTTCCACTATAAAAATCTTGATTACACAGGAGAACACAGAGGCATGCAGGAACACAGCTTCATTTCCAGATACCAGATTGAGTTTGTAGGGCAGGAAGTTAAAAGACTTTGTTATGCTCTCGGGTTGATAAAGTCTGCCAGGACACGCCATAACAGCAGCTCCCCACAAGCCATTCCTCCCATTCCTTATTCCAGTGCAGGAATATGCTTCTTTCTACTCTGGCCAGGGCTTACATCTCACTGTGTGATGATGGATGTGTGACAGGAGCTGGAATTGGGTGGTCTTGAAGATCCTTTTCAACCCAAATCCTTCTATTCACACCACTGGAGCTGAAGGTGCTCAGGGCACTGGAATTGTGGGATTTTGCCCACTGGCAACTTCAAATGCTGTTGTGCAAAGCTGCCACGGAGAAAAGCTCCCAAACCTGGACAAAAAGCTGCATCTGGTCACTTGCCAATGACCAAAGGTTATTCAAGGTAAACCTGAAGGCTCAGCAGAGTGCAAATGGAAGTTAATTTTAGCTGGAAAATGTAGCACGCAGCAGCGTTCATAACCACAGCTCCTGAGAAATTCTGTGAACCCTCCCCATCCCCCACATGGTTTATCTCAGCGGTTCAAATGCAAAAATCTGGCACTTTGGATCATGTGAAATGTTTGTGTTATTCCCTGAAGGACTTTGCTGCTGACAAGTAATGAGAAGATTATTCTCTGACAGTTAAGCTGAGGCACTGTGACTGCATCAGATGTTGCACTGCCCCAGCAGCTCCCAGACTTTGGGGAAGTGTGGCCACCTTTGAACTCCTCTGTCTTATTTGCAACCCAAGAGTGCCTGAGAAGAAAAATGAATGAATTAAATAAAAATCTCTTTAGTCAGAGAAAAGGTAGGATTGATGAATCATTTTTTCTGACACGCCTCACACTTCACTCTTTGCTGTAGCAGACATCTACCAGGCAGCACAGTGAATAAAAGCACAGCCTTTCCAAACCATGCTCAAGCAGCACAGTAATACTGCCCTGAACAGCTCAAGCTGCTGTAGTGTGCTCTGGCTTGAATCATGGAATGGTTTGGGTTGGGAGGGACCTTAAAAATAATCTCATTCCAACCCCTGCCATGGGCAGGGAACCTTCCACTAGACCAGGCTGCTAAAAGCCCTGTCCAACCTAGCCTTGAAAAGATGCCACAACTGCTAATTTGTTATACTGCAGATGCTGACAGTCAAGGTTTCTGTATCAACAGGTGTCACAATGGAATTCTGGAAGTAAAGTTTCCATTTACATAGATAAAAAAGGGAGGGAAAAACCTCCCTTGAGTGTCACAGACATCTTTTATGAAAAAATCCTTTCTTTAGGATTTTTCCTCCTGAGAAGCTGGGAGGCCTCAGGAACAAAATGCAAACAATGATTATCTGCTGCTGTGGAATGCAACAGGTGCATCTGGGATTGGTCTCATGTGGTTGTTTCTAATTAATGGCCAATCACAGTCAGCTGGCTCAGACTCTGTCTGAGACACAAGCCTTTGTTATTCATTCCTTCTTTTTTCTACTCTTAGCCAGCCTTCTGATGAAATCCTTTCTTCTATTCTTTTAGTATAATTTTAGTACAATATATATCATAAAATAAAAAAATCAAGCCTTCTGAAACATGGAGTCAAATCCTTGTCTCTTCCCTCATCCTAAGACCCCTGTGAACATGGTCACACTCGCAATTTCACAAAGTCACAATTTTGAAAACAGATCCAAATCCTGCAGTCAAAACAAAGCACCCCACAATTTTATTTTCTATGCCAAAACTATCTCTGCCAATGACATTCTTCAAATTCCTTTCTTCCCAAATGCCACAATAAAACGTTCAAGTTGGCACATGCAGGACCCAAGCTCCCATATGATGGCAAATGACTTATGATGCCTTTTGTTCTTGTAGAAACCCCAAATCCTGATCCTCTATGGTGTGAAGCTTCTTAAGGAAGAAAAGTAGGAAGCAGAAAGAGCCTGGGTGGTGAAAAAACTCTCACATCTGGCCTTGACCTGAGCCTGAGCACTAGGTGGGCTCCAAGGTGCTCTGCTGAGAGCCACTCTCAGAGGCAGATCCACTCACAAATATCAAGGAATTATCTGAGAGATGGCTGACAAAAAGCATCCAATTATTTCTCCCCTGTCAAATGGCAGGAGCTGGCCTTTAATCCCTCCCTCAAGTGGAAAGGTGACTCTCAGTTCTTGAGTTGTCATGTCTTTTTCTTTAAAGCAAAAATGCCAGTTTTGGATCCCTAAGGATGGATCCTTCTCTGTATTTAGGGAGGAGAAGCTTACCAAGGGTTGCTGCAGCCTTAATACCTTTCCTCTTTTAAAATAAGGCCAGACCAGGATGTGAGAGCAGCATTTTCCCTGAACACATTGCAATCTAGCTTAATAGCAGTTTTTGCTAGTAAATAGGTACAAAAATAAGCCAACCATAAAGCCAAATAAAATCAACTAATTTTAGTACTCACAAGCTGAGCAAAGAGGACAAAATCTACAAGTAATTTGTTTTTCACAATATCAAATTATTAGTAAGCAGTGGTGAGGGGAAAAAAGGATTGCAGAGTGCAATTACTGTCTTAACAGATTCCCTTCAAAAGGGCCTAATTATGACACATTAATTGTATTCAGTGAATTGTAATTTTCACTCAAATAAGATCTTTTTCCCCCATCTAGCTTGTTTTCCTCAACTTCCCTCCCCATGACACTCCACAGGTTTCATCTGCTAGAGAAAGACTCTTAAAAAATAAAAGTCTAGAACATTCATTCCCAGCTTCCCTCCTTGTAAAATACTCTTACAAATAAAAAAAGGCAGCGAGAGCAGTGGGAAAGAGGCAAAATGAAGAATGAGGAAAGAACTCTGAGGGAGGAGTGAGACCAGGGGGAAAAAGGTGCTGTTTTATCAGCCTTTGGCAAAAGAGGGAGCAAACATTGACTCTGGCCCGAGGCTTCCTGAAGGCTCCAGGGCTGACTTTGCCACGTGGCCACTCTGGGATGCACAGGGCCACAAATCCATCAGAGAGCCACACCTGGGGCAAGGCTGCTGAACTGGCTGGGCCTGTGGGCAGCACAGCTGCTCTCAGCCTGAGGAGGAGAAGCTTTCAGAGCTCCTTGGCGAGGCTCTTCAGGTGATGGCATCTCGGGACTTCTGCTGCTCAGAGTGACTCCGAGATACATTACAAAGTCTCTTTTCCCATCCTGGCAGTTGAAGGAGTCAGAACTCTTCATTTCTCGGTCTCAAGGTTGTTTATTGTTTCTTATCTATAAAATTCCTTCTCTGGCCTGCCAAGGTCTGCTCAGCACCACGCAACCACAGCATCATCCAGCTCCCAAATCCAGAGGGCTTCCCCATGCACCCCACAGATCCCTCGGGGTGTTGTTGCCAGCCCGTCTCAGGCCACTCTGCTGCCAGCCAGGCCAGAGATCACCAACAGCCACAGCAGCTCCAGTCTGCACCAACCCCACAGCTTTGGTTTCTCTGTGCTGGCCCCTGCTTGGCACAGCGAGGGATGCAGCAGCCTGGCATTGTCAGAACCCGGGAAATTCCTGTGGGTGCCCTGAAGGACTCGAGATCCTGCCCAAGGGGCGCAGAGACCTTGGCACTGAGCCCAAGACACCTGTGACTTTGATTTTTAACCCATGGAGCAAATTACCACCTGAAGAATGAAGAATTACCAGTCGAGAGAGTTTAAGTAGAATAATAGTTTGTCACAGGGTGAAAAAGAGATTTTTGAGGTTTTTAGACTGGAGGCTTGGGGTTCCAAGATGGAGGAATTGAGTGGGCCCTGTCCTTCCTCTTTCTTCTTCCTAACCTTCATGTTCTGGGTGATGGTGGCACTTTTAGATTGGTTTAGAGTAGAAGCTCACTGTCTAACATAGGTGATAGGTATTGGAAAGTAATTGTAAATATTGTACACGTAGTTTTTTGTATAAAGACATAACATTGCCCCAGGGCAGGCAGAGTGCCTGGACTGTCCTGCTAAGTAGACCTCAGCTGGGCAGGAGAAATAATTTTATAGATAAGATACAATAAACAACCTTGAGACTGAGAACTGAAGAGTTCTGACTCCTTTGACTGCCTGGCTGGGAAAAGAGACTTTCTAAGGTATCTCAGGGTGATTCTGAGCAGCAGAAATTCTGAGACCCCAGTGAGCCGTGTCTTGCCAGCCCAGCTCCTCAGCACCGCGATGCAGTCGTGCAGAGAGCTGTGATGGAGACACGGGCAGAAAGGAAAGTAAGATCTATCTAGTCCTGGGCTGCTTCAAGTGCTTTGAAGGGCACTGAGCTGATGGATAGAAATTCAGGTGTAAAAGTGACCTTAGAACATGTTCTGTGTTTGCTTCATCAGCTTGGATCTACAGAGCAAATCCAGGCTGGGAAGCAGCAAGACAGGCCTGTCAATAGCAGGAAAAAACACTTCCTTCTTTAAGGCAGCTGAGAGCTGCCTCCTTTACTTTGAAGATTTGATCTCCAGCCCTAATTCTGTGCTGAAATAGAAGCAACAAGTTCCTTCACTTATTTACACAAGTTGTTTGTATGATGAAATCTGTATTTTACAGCCAGTAGGAAAAGGGGCAGAGAGGTCTGTCTGACTCCCACTGGAGAGGCACATGTGAGAGCCATTGTAGCAGCTTCCTTTTTCAAACAGAGCTGTACTTGACAATGACCAGACAACACTTCAGGCCAGACTGAGTGAGGACGTTTCAAAAATTATAATATGTGGAGGCAATGTAATAGCTAAGGTGTCCTCACACACTCGAAGTCGTAAGAGCTCTTCAAGGAAATGAAGACCTCTGCAAGGGGTAGTAGCTTTTAAGTCTTTCTTGCCAGATGCCTAGAGCTCACAGTCCTCTGGTTAGAGAGGGGGGGAAAAGGGGAAAAAAAACCACAAGAAAAGCAAAAGCAAGAAAAGAAAGATTTCTTCCTTAATAATCCAAATGAAACAAACACATGGAAATTCCCCATGGGCTTTCTTTCGTCCACTGTTTCATTTTCATCTCATTTCTACTCCAAATCCCAACTAATTTACACTTTATTCAGGGAAAAGAGTTATTTGCATGCCCTCTGCTTTCCTCTTTCCACCTTTAACTGATGCTTTTTCCTTGATAAGGAACAAAATGCAAAGTGGTAAAAAATGTGAGCCTGGCACCTCTTTCCACCACTTCTGCTCCTCACAACATCTCTCCTGCCCTAACCCACCAGGATGTGAATTCAGGATTGCCTCAGGCAGAACCCCTGGATAATAAAGCTTCCATCAATTCTCTGAAGAGGAGAAAGCTCCTTTAAAGGAACAGTTAGTGGGGTTCTAATCCCTAACTCTGGGAGAGAAGAGCATCCTGAGGAATGACCATGGTGAGCCTCTTCCATTCAGTGCAAGCAGCACTCACATTTTGGGTTATTTTATAGTACAGCCTCTACTACTCCCACACAGCCTCTTTTGCCAGGGCTAATTTTGGATGGAAGAAGGTGCTAAAATGCTAATTTGTAAAGGCAGGGGCTTTTTGGTCAACCCAAACCTGGTATGTTTGCTTGCTTGTCTTGGGTCAAAAACACATCACAGCCCACAGCTGTTCACTGGGTTAGTCCTGAATTACAACTGCCAGGTGCTTGTCCTTTTTATTTTGCAGGTATCCAATAACAACAACCACCAAAATAGACTCAAATCACCATTTAGAAACAGGAATATTTTTGCATTTCAATACTATTTCCACTAGACAGATCTGGAGGGATTTTGACACTGCCACCTCAAAACACTCCAACGCACCACAGAAATTGTCTTTGCTTCTCAGGCTTTTGTTTCTTCAGCTTTCATAAAGAGCTCAAAAATAAATACAAAAGACCTTAGTAATTACTAAAAAAAAGAAGAAAAAAAAAGACAGAAAGAGACTTGAGATGCAGCCTGCCTTCTGATATTTGAACAAAGAAAGATCACATTTTAAAACTCCTTGTGTCTAGAAAGACAGTGAGCCCCTTTTCAGCAAAATTAAGAAAGTGGAGCTGAGCATGTTGGGCAATAGCACAGCACCAGAAATCAGATTACAAGAGCAGCTGAATCTTTCCTCACATCTTCATTCCTTTCAACACTCAGAGAATGAGAGCTACCACCAATTAAGGAATAATGGCTGCAAGTTCAGAACTTGTTAATGCGCGTGTACATCACCCTCAAAACACGAAGCCATAAATTCTGACTCCATGACACACTAGAGATATTTAATACATATCCTTCTTTATCATTCCTCTCTTTAATAGCTGGAAGAAATGGAAGGGAAGATAACCTCCCACCAATTATGTGGGAACTGAAGTTTGTGTTTTGCAGTGGGGGCCGTTAGACCCAACATCCACGCTGACCTTAAAACTTGGGAGCAGGTTTATAGAAGGGGTTTTTGCTCACCCCGTGCACAGAACAAACTGCCATTAGGATAAACAGCAGATTTAAAAGCCTCTTCATGAACAGAATGAAGAACTGACACTGAAAGAAAGGAGCTGTGGCATTCAGAGCACAAGTTGGATCCTTGTGTGGTCAATCAGACAAGAGCTCTCAGGGGCTGTACACCTGGTATCTCTTTCACAGAGGAGTAGCAGGATTAAAAATTACCTGTTCTTAATAAAAACACAGCTTGGAGATGCAGTGGGATCAGCAGGACTGCCACCACCTTGTACAAGAGGCAAGATGAGGCAATGGTACTGTCCCTGCAAACATTTAATGCAGCCCAGATGGACTTCAAGAAAGCTGTGAAAAACATGAGGTTTTTTAAAGAGTTTGACTATTCTTTTGGTCAAAAGTTTGTAGGAGAAACAAAATTAATATGAAGAGAACTGCAGTGAAGATAGCAAAAAAACCTAAATGATCTTGGATTCAGTTTCTCACAGTTCTTATAATCTCAGGGTACGTAAAATAATAAAAGATAGAGCAAAGGAATTCCATTGGATTATTTAAAGGAATAGCTGAGAACACTGCACACAATTCATATTGGGCTCTTGCCACCTCTTACTTAAATCTGGAACTGGAAGAAGTGCACCTATGCAGACAGGTATAAAGCCCATAATCCATCAGGAGTAGGACACATAATTATACATCCATGAAATAAGGGACAAATACATCACACCCTTCAATACAACAGACCGTTCTCACCTTTCACATAACTCTTAAGTAGGTCTACATGTGAATGAATAAGAATTAGTGGGAGTAATAATACCTGACACCAAGCTGGTAACTGGTCTGGAGATCTGATAGGATTAGGAAGGATATTGTATCATAAAACTGGAAATGATCAGATACACTTTGGCTGCAAACACTTTGCAAAACTGGATTGACTGCATTGAAGTTTCCTGTCTTGGAAATAAAATAAATTTTGACTTCACACAGCTGCTCTATTTTTGTACCGTCAGAACAAGTGTTTCAGAACTGCCATTGTGAATCGCAGCTCTGTGCTCTGTTTATCTGCTATATGACAAATCAGAATTAGAATGAAAGCCAAAAAGTATGCCTTAAATGACCTGAAAAACGAAATTCTGTCATAGTAGCTTCCTTCCAAGAACAGGAATTAAAAAAGGAAAATTTCTAAAAATGCAGCTGAGCAGCAAAGCAAGCCCTGTAGTGCTGAAGCCTTTCACAAATGTTCATTCCCCGTTCTGGCACAGCAGCTTCCAACACTTGATGCACACGCTCCCGAAGCCACTGGGCACCAACGCTGCTGTAACCACCACATCAAATCTGCTTTCTCTTCTCACAGCCCGCTGCTTGGTCGTGGTGCACCACTGCCCTGGGAGCATTTCCCCATCTCTCTGCTCCTGTGCAGAGCAGCAGCTGTGCCGTGCACCTTTCTGCGCCGCAGCCGCTCCGGCGCTCCTGGCTGCCAGCATCCTCCTTCCTGCTTGGCAAAATGTCAGGGCAGCTCCCAGGGCAGCTCCCTGGGCTGGCAGCGCTGGGACGGGCCTGGCTCGGGCAGAAAGCTGGGAAGCCCCAAGTTGGAGGGGTGCAAGAGCAGAGCAAGGTGTCCAAGCATCGCTTCGCAGCGCGGCTGCTGACGTGGAGCAAAGTCAGGCTGGGAGGAGCATTTAAATCAGGAAAAGATTTTCCTTTTCTACACCATCATGCACAGCCCACTCCCAACTCCAGCAACCGCTTGCCCAAGGAGCTTAACACAATCCAACGCTTGGCACTATCCAGACACTTGCTTTTAGTAGCAGCATGTGAAGCATTCAAGCACCAACAGTAGCAGCTCTGTGGCTTTTTACTACTCGTTGCAAGGCAGAAAAAGCAGAAAGTACATTTGTGATCTTTAAGTCTTCTGGTTTCAGGCAGGGAACGAGATAAAAAATTCATCCTCATCAAAAGTACAGAAGAAATTCTAACTGCACTCCACTGAGTCATTACACACCAAGATCTGGTTTGGGAAACAGAAGCATTTATAATCTTACTTACAACCTCGGTGGGTCTACTTGTGAATAAAACCTCACATGTGCTAAACCAGTGGTAGTCTTTAAAATAATTAACTTTGCAAGAAGTCAGAACAAGTTCAAAATAGTAAAAGCTTTGCAATCAGATTCAAAGCATGGGTTTTTTTATGTGGAAAAAATAAAAATCCGAGGCAAGTCTAGCTGAAACCTTCCATCACCTGTAATACAAGTGATACGAGCTGTTGAGCATAAGTGAACCCTGTGGGTGCACTGAGGGCAGCACATTTCTCCCTCTTAGACCTCCAGTCATATTATGAAAGGCCTGTCACATTTTTCCCCTCTCCATTTCTTCCCATTTCAGAATCCCCCTAGACATGTAAGGAGATAATATGCCTGATAGTCACTTTTCCTACCTGAAGTTACTTTTTTTCATCTAGGACATGCTGAATTGGGTGATTAGTCCAATCAAATCTGGTGCCTCAGTTCTGGCAGAAGCCAATATTGAATGTTTGAATGTTCCCTGGAGTTATGAAGCACACACCACACCACACCAACAGAACTAGTCAAATATGCATCACTCAACAAGGAGGAAAAATTATTTCATGGCCTCCATGGCTACTGGGCCACACCTTGATATGTCAGACCTAGTTATGTTTTTTTTTTTAAATTTTTTAATCTCTATTTATTGATCATAAAACAATGCCAGCCTTTCTCAATGCATGTATTGATCCCAGTGTGATACCTTTTGATTAGAGAGATGATGTGGCCAATCCTCTTACACTCGAGGGGCAAAAAAAAGAAAGAGCTCACAGACATCCAAAAATGCAATGACGGCTGAACACTCCCCATTGGCTGCGCATTTTGGCATTCATTGGCTTTTTATTACGTAGGGGAGTTAAGCAGAAGAATAAAGATTTTTTTTTTTTTCTTTCTGTCTACACTGGGAACCTCAGGACCTGAACTCCTGAAGCAAACGCAAAGTTCTGAAGCAAAGCCCCGAGGGCTCTCAGGAAATTAATCCCCACTCAGCTGACCAGTCATCCCCCGCGCAGCCCAGCTCCGCTCCTCCGGGGATCTCATGACACACATGAAAGAGCAATGGCAAAAAAAAAAAACCAAAAAACCCCAAAAAACAACTCGAAACAAACTTCAGCCACACTGGTGGAGGCAGAGAGGGAAGATTCAAGGCAACACGGTTTGTCTGAAAGCACTATTCAGAACACACAGGTTCTTTGCCCCGTTGATGAGCAGCACATGGGTTCCCGACAGAAGGGGCTGGTTGTGCCCAGCCATCACTTTAGTTTAGCAGGAAGATGCCGAGCGATTCTCCCGGGAGCACCGGGAAGATCTACCACAGCACCCAATCACGACGCAGAGCAGCTTAAAAAAGCAAAGAATAACCAAAAAAGCATCCTCTGTCTCTAAAACACGGTCAGTTCGGCTGGCAGAACAACTCGCTTCGCCGTGACAGAGCCTACAAGGAATCCTGGGGACCAGATCCGCAGATTTCCCGAGCAGGGGCAGGACAGGGGATGCTTCTCTCCTTTCTCCCCTCCCGGCGGGTCCGCGGAAAGTCGCGCCGGGCACCGGCCCCGTCTCCCGGGGAGAAAGGGGAAGGGAGGAGGCGCCAGCGCCGAGCACCGGGACAAAGTTGCGCTGGAGCCGGAGGGGTGGGGGCCGAGTCGCTGCCACCCCGGAGAAGTTCGGTCCCCTCCTCCCCATCCATCCCTCCCAGCGCCCCCGGCCCGCAGCCCCCGGCCCGCTCCTACCGCCTGCGGCGGGGTCCCGATCAGCATCTCCAGGTAGTAGCCGCGGCCGGAGTCTCCCTGGAGGTTCTCCACCATGGCCAAAAAGTTGAGGGTGCCGCCGGGGTCCGAGGCCAAGGCCAAGCCGTCCGCAGCCCCCGGGGCATCCTGCTGCCGGCTGCCGCCGGCCGGCCGCAGCACCACCGGGGCGGGCGGGGAGCCGGCGGGGGCGGCGGGGTGGGACACGCGGAGCGGGAGGGAGAACAGAGCCCGGCAGAGCCCCGCGGAGCCGGCCAGCAGCAGCAGCAGCAGCAGCAATCCGGGAGCCGCCAGCGGCGTCCCCATCCCGGGGCCGGGAGGAGTCGCTTCCCAAGTGCGGCGGCTCCGGCCGGAGGCAGCCTGGCTGCCAGACTGGAGCAGCCGAGGGGGGAGGAGGAGGAGGAGGAGGAAGGAGAAGGGAGCGGCTTACCCACGCCCCGGAGCGGCTTACCCACGCCCCGGCTCCATCTCCCCCTCCCCCGAAGCGAGCTCCTCCTCGCGTTTCTCCCGCTCGGCCCCCCGGGCAGCGGGAGCGCTCGGAACTCCGTGAGGGGAAAGTTGCTCCGACCCAGCGGCCTCGGGAAAAACTGCTCGGCTCGGCCCTGCTAAGGGAGAGGGCGGCAGGGCGGGGAGAAAAGTTTCCGAAAGGCCTAAATGGAGAGCGGGGAGAGGCTCCGGTCCCCTCCCGGTACACGGGGCTGGGGGCTCCGGCATCGCCATCCCCCGGGAGCGGGGCTGTGCTGGGCAGGAGGAGGTGGAGATGGGGATGCGGGGTCGCTCGGGGATGCGTGAGTGTCCCCGTGTGCCGCTTCACACCGTTGGTGTTTGTGTGTGTGTTTGTGCGTGTGGAAATTCAGCTGCTGCACCGGCTGGAGCGAGGCACGCAAAGGCGTCTGCTTGAGAGAGCATGCGAGGCTTTAAATGTCTTCATCATGCACGGAATTAATAACGGCAGCCAAGTGAGGCCTTTTGAAAGATGGGAACACTTAGGGTGGAATTAGCCTCGACATCTCTGGAGTAATGGCAGTGCCCTGATGGATCGCTGGATGGAGCGGAGAGTCCAAAAAACCTTGAAATGTAACACTGGGCAAGTCTAAGCAGACTCACTCTGTGGCTGTTTCTGGCTCTTCCCCCGGTCCTCGGCTGTAGATAAAGTTGAAAAATACCCAGCTGAAGTCATGTGTACTCTGGGTGTCCCCTGATCAATTTGCTGTCCCAGGCAGCCACCTGGTCTCTCCCTGTGTGTAAATCTGTGCAGAACTCTGTGCACTGAGATCCCTCCTCTGCCAGAGTAAACTGAAAGAGCTCCCCCCTTCCCTTCCTGGAGCTGGAGTAATCGTCCACAAGATTTCCAGGTGTTTTGCAGGTATTGAATGAAGTTTTATTAAGAGGCAGACAGTGTTCATTCCTGGGAAGGCTGTTTGGGGGAAGGATAATTGGGTAAGGCTGTTAACTGTAGTCATTTCTCAGAATTGCTTGAAGAGGATAATCCTTAAAAAGAAAGTGGGAGCTCACCTTCCCTTGCTGAAGGAAAAGAAGTGTTTTCACACTTTTTCACTGATGTTTTTGTTACTCTGGCTCTGTCACCTCAAATCTGGAGCCCTTTGTAGGGCTTCCCTTGGATCAGTTCCGTGCTTCTGGTGCAGCTGGATGCTTTTCCTCCTGCATCCATGGCAGGAGGGGGATGCAGACCCTGTCCTGGCTGGTGGAGCCCTCAGCAAGAAGGAAAATGCTGCAGGGGAAGCCTACAAGGACCGTGGCCTGGCTAGGGGCTGGAGGAGAGGATATAAATGAAACTTCCTCTCAGGAGGTGGTTGTGCTTGTGGGGAACCACACACCTTGCTAAGAAGTGAAATTGCGCAAAGTTCCCCTGCTGCACAAAGCTTTCTGTTTGCCTGACAAGTAGGAAGGTGAAATATTGCAGCCCTGCTCTGTCTGGTCTCACCTGCTCCAGGCAGAGGGAAAATGCAGCTGAGCACCTGAGGGAGGGGCAGCCAGGCTCACACAAAGAGGTTATCTCCGGGCTGCTGCAGTAATGGCTTTTCCTAGCGTGGCTGGGATGGTGACAGGCTGCATTGTAGGGCCTGTCTAGTCACAGCTGAAGCCAAAGGGGAATTAAAATGCTCGGGGGCTCTTCATGGGTGAGCTGAAAAGTGGAGAAATGCCCCCGCCCCTTTGGAAGAGGGAATGGGAAAAGTAATCAGGAGTATAATTGAACACCCCCTCAGAGTGGTAGGGATGTATTTAGAACAGTCAGCAGCTATGTGCATTTTGTTTTAATTCTTTTACAGTACAGTAAGTCTTCCCCCTTGCTGCTGTTGCTAAGATACATTACCACACTCCTGGCTAAAGCAATTCCAGCCAAAGGAGTGCATAGTTTTCAGAGCATAGAAGATATAGCATAGCCTTTAAGTGTTGAGGAGAAAACTTCTCCTTTTTTGTTCATGCTGTTTGGTAAAAGTTCTCTTCCTTGTTTTCCACAGCCCTGGATGAGTCTCACAGTAAATGCTCATCAGGCAGCTGCTGTGTATGAGATGCTGTGTGTGAAACCTTCCTGCCCTCCCATGGCATCATCCCAGCAGGGCTGGGTGTGCAGAATGGGGATGTCTGCCTTGCCTCCCTTGCTCCTTTATTTATTTAAGTATCTGAGAAGAATTAGGCTGTGCCACGTACAGGTGAGAAGTTCCAGTGCATTTCTGAACGCTGGCAGGAATGGGCCTGAAAAGTGCAATGTGAACAGCTGCTTGGGAAAGGAGATGTAAAAAAAGTCCTCCCAGAGAGCCAAATGTGACTGCATCCAAGATGTTCCTCAGAGGGGAAGTCATCTGTATGCAATGAGTGCCACAGTCAACATGCACACTTGGGGTTTTTTTATGTATCACATACAGAAAATAAATGAAATGCCAGAAATAGACTCAAGTTTAAGTGTCTGTACACTTTGTGTTCTACAGTATTTGGTGAATCTTGTTTTTCTCTAGTTTTGTGATTCCAAATATGTGTTCTTTGAGTAAATAATAATAAAAGTATTTTAAATATCAGTCTCTGTGAATAAGCCTTTGTTTTTCCCCTTAAAGTCAGTTGTCTAAATATAACTTTTCAGGTAAATCTTGACTTTAATCCAACTCTGTATTAATCCAATTTGATGGCACCATGGTGCTTTAAAGCCACTTGACAGTGAATTAACATTTGTGTCTATAACACAACCTTCCACCAGTATTTACAGAATACAGAGCATCACAGAAATACTCTTGACAGTGAATTAACATTTGTGTTTATAATACAACCTTCCACCAGCATTTACAGAATACAGAGCATCACAGAAATACTCTTGACAGTGAATTAACATTTGTGTCTATAATACAACCTTCCACCAGCATTTGCAGAATACAGTATATTTTTTTCTTTTCTTTCTTACAGTAAATATTCTTTACAGAATGTTTACTGTAAATACATCATAGAAATGCAGCTGCTCTGTGCTGTGGCCAAGGTGTGTGAACTCAGTCAGAGGGGAGAGTTGCTCTGTGGAGATGTTAAATCAGGCCTGCTGAGAAAAGCAGCAGGAACAGAGAAAGCATCTGAGGATGCAGAGGAAGTGCTGGAGCTGATCTGAGCAGAAGGAGCTGTGTGTGGCTAAAAAGAGATCTCTCCCTCCCCAGGAGGAAGCTATTAGGGGACTGCTCAGATCGAAGTGTTTCTGTGCCCAGCTTCTGAAGGAGTCAGGCTGACCTGTGCCAGTGTTACACAATGGTGAGGGCAGATGGCCACAAAGGCTTCTGTCCTAAAACTGCTGTGTCTGCTTTCTGTCTTCTTGCTCTTAGCATAATCAATACTTTGGTTTTAAGGAGAGTGATTGCTCCTTACTGTAATTCCACAATGCTCTGAAGGAAACCCAGCTGCACCTGCAAAGGGTTAATTCACAGAATTCGGTAGCCGGAGGAGAGGAGGGGTTTTGTTCTTCCTGGATGTGACTGGGAAAAGGTCTTCTCTGTCTGTGGCTGTCTTGCAATCAGCTTTGTCATATTTTAGGCCTATTCCAGTGGAACATTGCTTGTACAAGATGAGTGTAAACAATCAAGGGGCAGCAGAGGCCACAGGGTCTGGCTCTGCTTTGTGTCTGCCAAGGTCTGGCTCTGTTTGTCCTCAAATGAATAAAACAGCTGGCCCATGGGATGAGCAATGTTCCCCTCAGGAGAGCTGTTCCAGTGCCATTCCTGGGGCTCTGAAATGCCTCCTGCTCCAAAGGGGGGGAACATGGACGCTTCTGGGACTTATTAAAGGATGGAGTGTCTGTGCTGGGTGTAGAGCTCATGCAAGATGTGGCTGAAGATTCTGTGCTTGGGGATGTAGCTGCAAATCCTTATCACCATCCAGCCCTTTATTTTGGGTAGAGGATCTGTGGGTGGGGGTGCCTTCTTTGGTCACTGAGCAGTGAGTTTTCTGAATGATGGTATGCAGTTGAACATGTAAGGTGTCAGAGGGATGGAGCTGCTCTCCTGTGAGGAAAGGCTGAGGGAACTGGGATTGCTCAGCCTGGAGAAGAGAAGCTTCAGGGTGACCTAATTGTGGCCTTCCAAGAAAGACGGGGAGAGACTTTTTACAAGGGCATGCAGCGACAGGACAAAGGGGAATGGCTTCAAAGTGACAGAGAGCAGGTTTAAATGGGATGTCAGGAAGAAATTCTTCCCTGTGAGGGTGGTAAGGCACTGGAAAATGCTGCCTGGAGGAGCTGTGGCTGCCCCTGGATCCCTGGCAGTGCCCAAGGCCAGGTTGGACACTGGGGCTTGGGGAACCCTGGGACAGTGGAAGGTGTCCCTGCCATGGCAGTGGGGATGGAACTGGATGAGCTTTAAATTTCCATCCAATCCAAACCATTCTGTGATTTTATGATCACTTTTTCTCTAACAAAGTGGCATGTTGTTGAGTTTGCAGGGGTCCCCAGGATGAGGTGAGAGATGAGTGAATCTGACACCATGTTCTCAGAAGGCTGATTATTATATTATATTATATTATATTATATTATATTATATTATATTATATTATATTATATTATATTATATTATATTATATTAATAATATAATAGAATATATTACATAATATAATATGATATAATATAATATAATATAAATTTATTATATAGTATATATAATATAATATTTATTATATAGTATATATAATATATTATTTATTATATAGTATATAGTGTGTGTTATATGTTATATATTACATTACATTATATTCTATTATGCTGTACTAAAACGATACAAAAGAAAGAGAAGGAAACAGACAGAAGGCTTAACAACAATGATTATGAAAAACCCATGACTGACTCCTCAGAGTCCAACACAGCTGGTGGTGATTGGTCATTAACCAAAAACAATTCACAGGAAACCAATCAAACCTTCACCTGTTGGTAAACAATGTCCAAGCCACATTCCAAAGCAGCAAACACAGGGGAAGCAATCAGATAATTATTGTTTTCATTCCTCTCTGAGGCTTCTCAGCTTCCCAGGAGAAGAAATCCTGGCGAAGGGATTTTTCAGAAAATGTGACAGTGACAGAGTGTGACCAATCAAAGGGCAGGGATGCAAAGTGCTCTTTGTTTTGTGCTTGTGCCAGTGCTAGGGCAGAGGGGCTGTGCAGGAGCCAAGATCCCTCTTCTGTGGAAAGGAGCAGGAACCAAGGAAGGAGAGGCACAAACAGCTGCAGGTCCACGTAAAGCCTGCTCAGACCACACAATCTCCAAGGGCATCAGAGCTGAGGTTAAGAGAAGGCTCATGAACACCCTGGTGCTGCAGCATCATCGATATATTCAATATTACGTTTACTTTGAATGTTTATCACCTTCTGTTTGGGTATTTCTGGTCTGGTGTAACTCATTGCTGCCTGGGGAGCTCCTGCCCCACATCTGAGCCCGTGATAAATGCATTGAGCACTCTCACACAAAAGTGTTATTTCTCCTCAGAAAGTTCTGCAGGCTTCCTCAGCTCCATTCTGCATCTGGCACCGGGGAAGAAATAATTTGTGGGTTAGACCTTCAAATGATCCAATATCGACCTTGTGATTCCAGACCTTCCTACACCACAAACAGCAATGGTTATAAATTCATAAACTATGAAAAATTAAACATGCAGCGAACTACAACAGGGCTTTAAAAACAACACAGGGAGAGCTGGCACTGCTGAGATTACCCGGGTGCAAACGTGGGGCTGCGGCCCACTTGCCCAGAAGTGGTGGACTATTCATTTATTTATAGTAAGAATTGTAAGAATAGTTTGTTGCTGGGAAATCACTCAGCTTGGTTAAGACTTTTCAGAAGCGCTTGGACTCCACAGTATTTACTTGGAAGTGGAGGGCTTGGGATAGAGAACCCTCAAGGAATTCTAGACAATAGCTGTTCAGCTGGAAAGTTCAAGAAATTAAGGAGCTCACACAGGGCAAAATTAATTCCTGCAGCCTGTCTTTATAATCTGCTGGGTTTTGTGGTCCCCCTTTCTTTCTGACCCTGATGCTGACTGGTAAATTTGGTCATAATCTATGAAAATCTGCAATTTCCTTAACTTGGGGTCCTCAACTCAGTGACTGCCAGCTGGGCAGTGAAATTCCTTCCTTTCCTCTCTTCCTGGGCCAGGACATTTCTGGATTCTGGTTTAGATATGCTGTAAATTCAGTAAATTGTTGTAAATTCAATCTGAAATGCTGAAGGCTGAGCACAAGCCAGGTTCCTGAGTGATGCTGGGATGAAGGAGAATTAAGAGGAACAACCTAAGTACATGTAATTAGTGGGATTAATGAAGGATTTTTTTAACAACCTGGGTGCTTTTGTTTTTTGTTTTTTTTTGATAAAAGATTATTTGCAACCTGACAATGAGTTATTGATTTTTCATTTTTGGATTTTTGGTTTTGAAATTATACTTTTTAAATTAATTTTTTGGGTTTTTTTGTTTTGTTTTGTTTTGGAGGTTTTTTTGTATTTTTGGGGGTTTTTTGTTTGGTTGGGTTGGGTTTTTTGTTTTGTTTGTTTGTTTTGGTTTTTTTGTTTGGTGTTTTTTTTTTGTTGGAGTTTTTTTTTTTTTTTAATTCAAATTAGTAATAGAAAAACACTGGAAAAAATTGTTACACTCTTCCCAGTGACCTTGATCAAAATAACTTATTTTGTATCCCATTTCTTTCAAATTAAAAAACCAAACCCAACAAAACCCATTTTAAAAAACCCCAAATTTGAGCTCTGTTTTCCCAAGATTCTTAGAAAGGTCAAAGTTTCTCTGTTCATGCATGTGAAGACAAACACGTGCATGACAAATGAAAATGTCACCAGCAAAGCCGTCCACAGGCACGGAAACATTCCTGGCTTCTAAGCCATGGGGAAAACCTGCTGTACCAAAGAGAGGTTTGCATCCATCAGCTTTGCAAAATGAGGTCTTGTTGTCATCCTCCTGGGCCTCTGGAGATCTCTGAGATGCCAGGGGAAGGTGGAATGGAATTGTGTTTTACAGAGTGAACTTCCAGTTCAGGATGTACCAGGGTATATTTAGACTTCTGAGAGTCTGTGTTAATGATAAACCCAAAATGCTGCTTAAAACTCTCACATACTCTAAAAGAGAGTGATAATGAACTGTTTTCAGTTGTGAATGTTGGGCTTTCTGCAGGATGGAGCTGAAAAATGGTTTAAGTAAGTCAATAAGGAAAAGGACTGTTACCCTGCATTTACCTGGTAATGACAGTAATGAAAATGGTCCAGGAAAAAAAAAAATGTCCTGAGGCAACACACTCTGATCCGTTTCTAAAAAAAAATGAGTAAAAAATTGTCAACTTGGAAAGTTGATTAAGTTATTAATGTGCAAAATGCTACATGACTTTGCACTTCAATTGTTCTGTCTTTCCAGCAGTTCATTATTCCCCATCAGACACAGAGGTCTTCTCATAATTTATGTCTCCTGCCATTTGTTTCCAGCACCCAACAATGAGAGTAATTATGCTTGCCTCTTGGAATTCTTTGTTTTCAGGAAACAATACATCAGGGAGGCTGTTTCAGAGCTGCAGCCTCTGCCAGGCAGCCAGCCAGCCAAAAAGAGGCAGAAGGCTGAAAATAAAGCCTGAAAAACTTCAGGTGATTCTTCCCTCGTTTGTAATGGCAGGGCCCACCGAAGTGAACCAGATTGATCTGCAAGATCTGGTAATTTTACTTCAATTTGTCTTTCCTTCTTAAATAGTTTGCACATTTCTCATGCTGGGCATCAGAAATATATTTCTTGGAGTTGTTTGCATGATTTCTGATTGATAATGCAGAGAACATTGAATTAGAGAAGCTTGTAACTGCTGAACTCAGGGGCTGAAGTCTTTTGGGCTGAGGGTGCACCAGAGACTCAAAAATCCTATTTCCTGCAAGTTTGTTCCTGGCTGTTCTGAGGAATGCACTGGAGAAAAGCATATTGTGCTCTGGCTAAAAAAAAAAAAAAAAAAAAAAAAAAAAAAAAAAAAAAAAAAAAATCAGTTAGTTTGGGGTGTTCATGTGTGAGAAGCAAATCTGACATGTCCAGGTGCTAGATAACAAAACAAATAAACAAAAAACTAAAAACAAAAACAAAACTAAAACAAACAAAAACCAACCAACCAAAAAAACCCAAAAAACCCAAAAAACCCCACCCAAAACCCAAAAAACCACCCAAAAACCCCCAAAAAGCCCACCCCTCCAAAAAACAAACAAAAAACCACCAAACAAAACAAAAACCACCAAAAAAACAGGACCCAAAAACCTCCAAAAAACCCCAAAAAACCAAATAAAAAAACCAAAAAAACAAAAAAAACTAAAAAAACCCCAAACAAAACAAAACCACAAAAAAAAACAAGACCCCAAAAACCTCCAAAAAACCCACAAAACCCAAAAAACCAAACAAAAAAACCCCCACAAAACAAAACAAAAACCACCAAAAACCCCAAAACTCAAAAAACCAAAAAAAAGCCCAAAAGCCCAAAACCCCCCCAAAAAAACAAACAAAAACCCACCAAACAAAACAAAAACCACCAAAAAACAAAACCCAAAAACCCCAAAAAAATCCCAAAAAACCAAAAAAAACCAAACAAAAAAACAAACCACCAAACAAAACAAAAACCACCAAAAAAACAAGACCCAAAAACCCCAAAAAAACCCCTAAAAACCCCAAAAAACACAAAGAAAAAACAAATACAAAAAACACACAAAAAAACCCCGAAACAAAAACCACCAAAAAAACAAGACCCAAAACCCCAAAAAACCCCCAAAAAACAAAATAAAACAACAACAACAACAACAAAAAAAAAAAATAAAAACCCCCAAACAAAACAAAACCACCAAAAAAACAAAACCACCAAAAAACCCAAAAAACCCACAAAACCCAAAAAACCAAACAAAAAAACCACCAAACAAAACAAAACAAAACAAAAACCACCAAAAAAACCAAAACTCAAAAAACCCAAAAAAACCGCCCAAAAAACCTCCTGGAAAAAAACCAACAAAAAAACCCCCCCAAAACCTCAAAGGAAATCAGCCTATGAGGTATATATAACAAACCAAATGTGAGCACGGTTATTTTCCTACAAAAAAAAAAAATCAGTTTCCATGCGCTCAGTGCAGCCCATCTGGCAGCTCCTTTCCTCCCTTTTGCACCAAATCCATCTCCCGGCTGCTCTGCACCCTCAGCCTGGTCCTGCTGCGGGGCTGGGTCAGAATTTCCTCGGAGCTGCTGCTGGGCAGAGATCACAGGAGTGACAAGGGACTCCAGGGACAGGGCAGGGAGGGAGGCAGCTCCAGCTGGAGGGACCTGGAGAGATCAGGGGGGGACACAGGGGAGCTGTGACAGCACAAAGAGAAAGGGACCTGCACAGTGACGTGACTTGGAGGAGAAAAAGGGCCCTGCTGGGGTGGGAAAAGGGTGTTCCTGCCCTGCTGGGGTGGAAAAGGGGTGTTCCTGCCCTGCTGGGGTGGGAAAAGGGGTGTTCCTGCCCTGCTGGGGTGGCAGGATCAGGGACAGGAGCACAGGAGCTCTGAGCACTTCTCCCCAAATGAGGAATGTGAGCGCAGGAATCCGACGCGCCCCGGATGAAGCGGTTTGGTGACTAATTAAGATTTTCCATGCAGGAATCTGCTCTGTATTATTTGGAGAGCAACGAGACCTTCTGGATTCTCAGAGGTCTTTTCCTTCTTAGTCTCTAAGTTTATTGACTGCATTTTAACTGTTTCTGAAGTAGCATAAAAACAACCCCCTCAGGGTTTCACCTTCTACTCTGGTCCCCGTGACAAAGGTTTGGGTGGTGCTGCTTTGGAATATGATTTTCAGGATTTAGTACTGGAAATCCTATTAGTCTCTTTAGGAAATGAAAAAAAAAAAAAAAAGAAATAGAAGCTGACTCAGTGTTGGAGGTAATCTCCTTTATTAGACTTGTATGAGAGAATACACTTTCCAAAGAGGAAAAGCACTCAGGAATTTCTGCTTCATCTTTCCAGGGTCTCTTTCTTGTAGGCTGAATATAACATTTGTGTGAAAGGACTGAATAATTTTTTTGTTACCTCATATTAGCAATATCCTTATCCATCTCCTGCACTCTATTAACACTTGGGCAAATCTTACCCCTTTTTAAAGAGAGCTGCAACACATAGTTTGGGTTCACTCCACCTTGTATAAGCAGTCTCAGCTTTAAATAGTTCATAATAAGCATTTGGATTTGAAGGGGAATTGGCAGGAATGCCTTCTGCCAGGTGACCTTTGCAAATATGTCTGCTGCTGCTACATGTAGTACCTAAGGAGATGGTGTTTACTGCACGGGTTCTCTCCTGGGAGCTGGGAAAGAGGACAAAGCAGCTCTTTGAGGCTTGGCAGAAGATAATCAGAAATGTCACTCCCCACTCCATTCCTGCCAAATGCAATTAGGACTTTTGCCGGGGAGAAAATCATTTAGGGGTTGCACTCAAATCTTAGAAGGCACATGTGAAAATGCTTCATTTTCAGCAGCTGATGCTGTAAACAGAATGTAGATACGAGTAATGGAGTAGAATTTGTTTTTGTTTTTTTTTTTTCTCGCAATGAATGCAAGGTATAAAGTGTTTATTGACTTAAAAAGAGAAACTGAACAAACAGAATAAAGAAGAAAGCATTCACGGTTGCTTTGAAGGAAAGAATGTTTTTATTTCATACTTTGAAGAAATTGTTCAAGTAGTTCAGCCGTGTAAAAATGTGACCCCCTCTAATGCTGCCAAGGGCAGTGGGATCAGGGATAATCTGCTGAGGAAATGCAGCTCACGCAAGCCAAAGGCAGAGTGTTAAACTTACAGCACCATTTTTTTTTTTTTTTTTTCCAAGAGGGAAGCATGGGCAGAAGGATTTTTTTTTTGCTTCCTGAAGTATCCCATTACCTGTTTTGATGAATGTTCTCTCTTTGCTGCAGATGCATGTGGATGTGAGGCACAGTCTGACACATCTTCTCCCTCCATACACCCTTTGTCTTCCCAGTTAAAAGCTCCACAGAAGAGTAAAGGGGCTTTAGGAAAACTGTATAAAAGTTACCTTTCATCTTGCATTATTCTTCTAAAAGAATTGCAGAATAAGTGCTAGAAAAAGTAGACCAAGCTTGTGCTTTGCAGAACATTTATGTTAAGCAGGGGCACCTTCCACTATTCCAGGTTGCTCCAAGACTCATCTGACTTGTTCTTGGACACTTCCAGGGATGGGGCAGCCGCAACTTTTATGTGCCAGGGCCTCACCACAGTCACAGGAGGGAATTTTTTCCCAATACCTAATCTAAATCTGCTGTGTTTCAGTTTAAAGCTGTTTTTGTGGCCACAGAGAGATGAATGCTCTCATCATTGCTGTGGTGAGAGGTGATGTGCGCACATCAGGCCCATCACAGTTCTGGGGATGTGCAAATTACTCTTCATATTTTACTCTTCACATATACAGTGTGGTGCTGTAGTGCCCTTGGACACTGCTGCCTGCACCCTCTGATTCCCAGTTTGTGCTGGAAAATTTTGGCAGTGCTTCATCTCTAGAGGAAGAATGGGTGGAGAACTTTTCCTCCTTACCTGTTCCTTTGGTGTCAGTGCTGTATCTTAGGCTGGAAATGGGGATATTCTGTTGTCATCTGTCAGAGCTGGGGCAGTTCTCTGCTGTTCCTGGGGCAGTGTTTCCTTTCTCTCTCCCACAGCCAACCCTCCCTCCAGGAGATCTCTGCTGTCCATGGCCACTGAGTGTCCCTGCAGGGCTGATCCAATCCCAGCATCCCATGGGGAGATGCTCCGCCCAGGGGAGGAGCCAAGCATTCCTGCCTGGATCCAATCTGAGGTGCTGGGACAGCACAGCAGCCTTTGCCCCCTGCATTGCCAGAGGAGCAGCTTTCTGCTGCCCTGCATGGCCAGAGGGAGCCCAGGCCCATCTGCAGCAGCCCTGGAGCTGCAGAGGAAAACTCCCCCCTTGTGCAGGATCCCTGCTGCAGCAGAGCCACAGCTGGGGCTGCAGGAGGGCTGAGCCCCCCTGGGATGGGGCTGGGACACCGCCCTGACACACAGGGGGCAGGGACTGCTCTGACTCTGGCAGTGTTTTTTTGTATCACTGGATTTTTATTTTATTTTTAATTTTCCTAGTAAAGAACTGTTATTCCTATTCCCATATCTTTGCCTGAGATCCTTTTAATTTCAAAATTATAATTTGGAGGGAGGGTGTTTACATTTTCCATTTGAGGGGAGGCTCCTGCCTTCCTTAAACAGACACCTGTCGGTTCAAACCAAGACATGCTGGCAGGTCTGTGTGGTGCTGTAAGTACTGAGAGGGTGTCTGAAAGATGAGTTCTGTGACATAGGTGGTCCTGAAGTCCTTGCATTGACACAAGAGAGATGAAATATCCTAGAGCAGGTCTTTAAAATTAGAGAGAGTTACCACCTCCAACACTCTGCTTCTCCTAAAATGTCACTGACTTTTTGTTCCTGGAATATCATAATATCTCTCTTTGCTATTCCTGTTGTGAGAAAACTCCAGTGGAATTGCTCAGTAGTCTCTCGCAGTTCCAAATATAAAGTCCTATTTAAAACAGGCTGCTCCAGGGGGCCTGAACCCCCAAAGAGTTTTTGGTGCAGTGAAGAGGCACCTTCTGGCCGTGCCCTGGGTTGGGTGTTCAGGGTTGCTGTGAGTGGATGGACTGTGAACCTGACCTTCAGGGTGGCGTTTCCTAGGACAGGGTGGGTGGAAATGTTCAGGGCACTGGTGAGGCCACACCTCGAGGGCTGGGCCCAGTTCTGCTCCTGCAGGAGAGCCCTGGAGGGGCTGGAGCGTGTCCACGGCAGGGAACGGAGCTGGGCAGGGGCTGGAGCCCCAGGAGGGGCTGAGGGAGCTGGAAGGGGCTGAGGCTGGAGCAAAGGAGGCTCAGGGGCCCTCGTGGCTCTGCACAAGTCCCTGCCAGGAGGGCACAGCCGGGGGGGTCGGGCTCTGCTGCCAGGGAACAGGGACAGGAGCAGAGGGAGCGGCCTCAGGCTGGGCCAGGGCAGGCTCAGCTGGGACAGCAGCAGCAGTTTGCCCATGGAAAGGGAGCTCAGGCCTTGGAATTGCCCAGGGAGCTTTGCAGTGCCCATCTGTGACCGTGTTCACAGGGGTTCTTGGATGAGGGAAGAGACAAGGATCTGATTCCATGTTTCAGAAGGCTGATTTATTATTTTATGATATATATTACATTAAAACTATACTAAAAGAATAGAAGAAAAGGTTTCATCAGAAGGCTGGCTAAGAATAGAATAAGAAGGAATGATAACAAAGGTTTGTGGCTTGGGCTCTGTGTCCAAGCCAGCTGACTGTGATTGGCCATTAATTAGAAACATCCAACATGGGCCAATCACAGATGCACCTGTTGCATTCCACAGCAGCAGATAATCATTGTTAACATTTTGTTCCTGAGGCCTCCCAGCTTCTCAGGAGGAAAAAAATCCTAAGGAAAGGATTTTCCATTAAAGTTGTCTGTGACACCCATCCCTGCAGGTGTCCCCTGGAGGTGGCACTCAGTGCTCTGGGCTGGGGACAAAGTGGGCATCAGTCAAACTTGGACTTGATGATCCTGGAGGTCTTTTCCAACCTCAATGATTCTGTGAATTCTCTTTCTCTATGCATTTCCTTGTAAGATTAAAATGTTTCCCTACCATAAAGCTGGCACCCACATTTGCCTTAAAGCAATGACATCTGAAGCATCTTCCTGTCCTGTGGACAGAGGCTGCTGCAGCCTTTACATCTTCTTCTCATCCTTGCCCTGTAATTTGTTTTGGCTGTGGTCACTGAGCACTTCCATTCTCTTGTTTTCAGGGTCTTCCCTGGTGCTGCTTATGCTGCAGCTGAAGCCTGTAAGGTCAAAATATTCATTTTCTTGGGTGAGCAGTGCTGCTGTAGCTGCTGTAACACAGAAAAATGGTGGTGTTAAGCTTCTCTGCACGTCAGACTTTGTTCCTTCACCCTCCTCTGTTTCTGCTTTTCCCCTTCTGGGAAGGGAACCCCAGACACAAGTCAGTGGAATTTACCAAGTTAGGAGTGCACCGAGCTAGAAAGAAACGCTGCAGGAAAGAAATGTACCCTTAATGATAATCCCCAAGCATCAAGGGATGAGCTCTCTGTAGCACTTTGCCCTTCAGTGCTCTTGCTCTGTGTCCTCCTTGCTTTGCCCAGGAATCACATCCCCAGTGCTGTGTTTGACCCAGTAATTTATTCCTTCTTCCTTTTCATGGTGTTTCACCTCATTCCCAGCCTGGCTGCTCAGGTTCTTGGCAGTTTTGAGGTGCTGCTTTTAGCACTGTGCCCAGGGTATTGTTTTGGCCTCGGTGTTATCTCTATATTTACACTGTCAGCAGCACCTTTGCTCCTGGCCAGTGATATTGGTATGCTCACAGCACCCAGGTATGTTCCTTCTTTCTTGTCTGCACACGTACTCATCAATAATTCTGTTTCTGCCTCCCTTATCTCCCTCTTGGAGAGATCCAACTGCTTTAAAGATAACAAAACCCAGAAATTCTATTCTTCCCCTCTGATTCTCACCATTCATCTTTCTCCCCTCACTAGCAACGCTTGTGTCATTTTTGTTGTTATTGCCAAGAAAATACCTTTTTAAAAAACAGCGGTGCTCAGCTTTGGACCTGTCTCACCCACACTATCAAAACATGGCATGTGTATTTTTAGGCACAGTTCACCACAATTCTTAATTTTGGTTAAGTGGATAAGCCCTTCCATGTCTCTTTGTTTTGTGCCTCTATATCAGCCATATTATCTATGATTATTTCTTCATTTCCATACCCTGCACTCTCCTAAAGCTGATACAAACTAGACTGATTTTTTTCACTTTTTTCTGTTCCTCATGATGCCCATTTTTCTGAAGAGCACCTTTTGTAGCCTGATATTCTCACCTTATGCTTAGTACAGCTGTTCTGTTTATTTTCCTCATCTCCTTCATCACTCGCCCATTCACTTTTTTTTTCAAATTTTAGCATTTTCATTCCTTTTCATTTTAGCACTTTTCTCATTCCTTCCTCTTTCTACATCAAGCTTTTCTCATTTTTTTACTTTATAATTTATTTTTATTAACTCCTTTTACTTATTGTTTATTTCTGAAGTTTAAATCCCTTCTTAAAAGGACTTTCTGTGTTTTTCTTCTTAATCCCAAGCATATTTTCTCTTATAGATCAGCATGACTTGTTTTCTTTACTAGGCTATATTGCCCTGGAAGATATTGAACTTGCCTGGTGTTTTTATGTTTTTGTTGTTATTTGTTTCTTTACATAGTCCTCCTCCAAATGTCATACTAGAAACCTTTACAGAGGGTATGGACCTTTTATTCCTACTTCATCATTATTCTGTTTTTGCTCAAAACTAGCATAGTTTTAAGACTATATTTGCCAGAAAGACAAACATATAAGAAGGCTTCTTTTCAAAGGAATCAAAGATGTAAGAACTCACAAACAACTTCTTCAAGAGCCTGAAAAAATTACTGCATTGAGCAATCCAACTGTGGAAGGGAAAGGGAAACTTTGGAGAGAGTTCAAGGCCCAGCTAAATGTAAAATCTTGGGCTGCAGACAGTTTCTTGGCCTTTTTTTATCCGATGTGTTTTCATCCCAAATGCCAAACACAGTTGGTCACAGATTCCTGAAGTGCTGAATGAGACACAAGGAGAGAGAAAAATCCTTACAAAACTGTGCTGGATGGGTGGCTGTAAGCCTGGAGGCACATCCAGCTTTGAAAGCCAGAGAAAAATGCTTCTGGTTTGGTGATTCAATGTGTTGCTTAGGGAGCTGATTCCATCTCAAGTCTCTCTGTATTTGAGACAATGTTCAGCTCCTGAAGATGGATACTTTTGGTGCAATTCTCCTCTTTCACTGGAAAAACACCCATTATCTATCCTTTACATCTCTAGGGGAAAGAACATTTGATGTGTCTGTGTCTGAAAGATTCATAAACCAGAACGTGCATGAAGTCTTCTAAGAGTAAAAAAAAAAAAATTTAAAAAAATCATACTGTGGTTTTTAAATCCATCTTCCTGATTTGTGGGACAGGTGATTTGTCATTTGCCATCACAATCAGAATACAAATACCTCTCACTGCTACCAGAGGTGGGGAGATGTGGAAAGATCAATTCCTTCAGTAGGCCTTTGTGAGAGGAGGTACAGTGGGGAAAAGGAGAATTTCCATGGGAAAATCCTGGAAGATCCATTTATATGACACAATACATGATGGGAAAAGCTCCATCGTGCACAAACTGAGGAAACTGGGAGACAGTGATGAGAAACTGTTCCATGAGGGGCCATGCCTGGCAGGATTATGGCATCTTAAAATGCTCTTAGCTGCACCTAAGCCTGGATGGGCTTGCACCTCTGTTTCAGAGGTGTGAGGCTTGGAGATGTGTAAAAACCTCAGCATCTTTAGGCACCTGGAAGGGTGGTGCTGTTCCCTGTGCAGTTCAGTGATGCACAGCTGCAGGGATTTAGACCAGGCACTGGATTTCCTGCCTGGCTTGTAGAAACCAGCCCAGAAGAGGTGGGAGAAGATGCTCCTGAGAAAGGGAAAGGTTACGCTTTGGGGAAGGTGTTGGGAAGGATGAAAGTTTCACAAGAAAGTCTCACAGATACGTGTTTGGCAGAAAGATTCTTGAATGTAGAGTCTGATGAAGGAATAGAGATGGAAGCAAGTTTTGATATAGAGGAAAAAATTGCTGAGCCAGTCTCACTGGATAACCAAGGAGGCAAAGGGTGTGTTAGATAGAAGGGGTTTTTATGGCTTAGAGCAAAGGATAAACCCACCCCAAACAAGAAGATGTTTTTACCAAGCAGAAAGATAGCACAGGCAAACAAGTCAGCAATGTGGCAAGTAGAAGAAAGGTGTCAGAATTTTCCACTGCAAGAAAACTGAAAAACAACTTCTAGCTTAAACTGTAATGTACTAACTTTTAGTGATTGGGGAACAGTAACATGAATATGGTAATTACAGTAGTTATGATAGGCTATAGATAATAGTTCAGGTATAGATTTGTTCTACTGTGTTAAGATGCTCAGCAAAGAAAAGTCTATAATGCATTGTAACCAAACCCAAAGGGTCTGCAGGCCTGCCTGCAGCTGGAGCTGACAGCTGTGGGCACAGCTCTGCCACCCACCACCCTGGGCTGCTGTAACCTCTTGGATGGAATAAACTGCATTTTGGAGAGCTGCCTGGAGTCCTGCATCCCTCATTTCAGCTCTTACAGGGAAGGGAAGATTGAGGGATCCTGCTCTTCATTGCACAGAGCTGGGCTTTTTATGGAGGAGGACAGGAGGTTTGTCATGATCCTCCCTGTGCTGGAGGATGGGAGCAGCCTGTGGCCACTGTCAGCGTTATCAAACAGAGGGTCTGGCTCAGGGGCTCTGATGGTGAATATTCTGCTGCCTCCTTGGCACCCCAGGGCTGTGCTGAGCTGCAGGAACAGCTCTCAGGGGAATTCTCTGGAATGCCAGACTGCACAACACGCATTTTGGGCCTCAGCCACAACGTGTAGGTGCTGCTGTGCTGAACAAGGCAGATTTGTTGGTCTGGGGAACATCTGCTCAGTGGTCTCCTGGAAAAGTAAAGGCAGATCGGCAACTTCAGGATGGATGCAGATTAATGAAACTGGTCTGAATCAATCAGGTCCTCATGCTGGACTCAACACGTGGACACTTTTCAGTTGCCTGCACTGCAGGGTGTTGGATTGTCCAAATATAGCTCTGGAAGGAATTGTTCTCCAGAAGAAAACCCTCTGAAGTGTGTTTTCTTCCATGCTATGAAAAAGTGTTCCAGCAAACTCACACCTGGGCTTTATTTTATCAATAAATCATAGAAATTGGCAGTAGTCTGCATGGGCTGATTTGAGTTTGGGGGTGGGAGGAAGAGATTTTCCTGTGCTTCTCACTTAGCTGCAGCAGCATGGGAATATTTGTGTTGATGTGGGAACCCAGGACATCCCTCTGGCTGTCCTGAGCAGCCAAGACCCCTGCCAGGGGGCTCACAGACCCTGGCACAGAGCCCAAGATGCCCCTGTGGGTTTGATTATGAACCGTGGAGCAAATTACCAACCTTAGATGAAGATCAGCAAGCCACAACAGTTTAGGTAGAATAATAGTGAAGTTATCACAGGGTGGGAAAGTAGATTTTGAGGTTTTTGGTATGGGGGTTACGGAGGCAAGATGGAGGGAACTGGGCATGTCCAGCCTTTCTCCTTCTTCTTCTTGGCCTCCATCCTCTGCTGTGATGTTGGCACTTACAGATTGGTTTAGAGTAGAAGCTCACTGTCTAACATAGGTAATATGGAAGTAATTGTATTGATAATTGGAAAGTAATCGTAAATATTGTACACATAGTTTTTAGTATAAAAAGATAACACGAACCCAGGGAGGCAGAGTGCCTCTTACTGTCCTGCTGAATGGACCTCAGCTGGACAAGAGAAAATGTTTTATAAATAAGAAACAAAAAACAGCCTTGAGAACGAGAACCGAAGAGTTCAAACTCATTCTTCAAGCGCTTGGGCTGGGAAAAGAGACTTTTAACAATCTCAGGATCGCAGCAACCAGAAAGACCCCGAGATGCTGAAGTGTCTCTCTCCTCTCTAGGCAGAACTCACCGTGTGGCACTGTGATAGCAGTAATGCATTATTATTTTCCTCATTGTTTTCTCACACAGACACATTCCAAACCCATGAAATCCTTATGTGGATTTTAGGTCCCAGCCATGATCTTGAAGACCTTGTTACCTTATTAACTTGTAGACTGCTGAGGGTTTTTTTTTTTTTTTCTCTTTTCCTCTTCCCTGGAATTTTCTGCCCTGAAATATCCCTGAGTGATTATCTCTGCATACATAGAGACACAATCATTTCAATATCACAGAATAATGGAAAGATCTGGTGGGAAGAGACTTCTGGAGGGTGCAGAGATCAGATTTCTACTTGCAGTGAACCCCAAGCCCAGCTCCTCTCAGCTCCTGTGTTTGTGCACCCTGAGCTGTCTGGTAGCGCTCTGCCTGGCCCTCTATGCCACATCCCTGCTGAACTGGGTTCCCACAGGTTCCCCAGCCTGTTCCAGGAGAATTGTGACCCATTCTGACCAGAGGGGAAGGGTCAATTCCTTGGATGTGTTTTCCTGGCCCTCCAGATGTGGCCTGGTGAGGAGTTTGCTGAGTTACAGTGCTGGCCCTTGTGACCGTGTTCACAGGGGTCTGAGGATGAGGGAAGAGACGAGGATCTGACTCCATGTTTCAGAAGGCTGATTTATTATTTTATGATATATATTACATTAAAATTATACTAAAAGAATAGAAGAAAGGATTTCATCAGAAGGCTAGCTAAGAATAGAAAAGCAAAGAATGATAACAAAGGTTTGTGGCTCGGGCTCTCTGTCCAAGCCAGCTGACTGTGATTGGCCATTAATTAGAAACAATCACATGAGCCCAATCACAGATGCACCTGTTGCATTCCACAGCAGCAGATAATCATTGTTTACATTTTGTTCCTGAGGCCTCCCAGCTTCTCAGGAGGAAAAATCCTAAGGAAATGATTTTCCATAAAAGATGTCTGCGACACTCCCCTGGATTCAAGCTCTGACATTCAGCATGTGAATTTCTCCCCTTTTCCTGGTACTCAGGTCATTTTCCCTGATTGTCCTGGATTTGCATAGATGGCAGACAGGGGTCTTGCTGTCACATCAGCCAGCACTTCCAGCACTCCTGCAGCTCTGACTGAGCTTTTCTGTACAATTTGCAACCAGTTGCTCTCCCACTGTTTGCTGTCATCGTTTCCAGACTCCATCTCCATGGTAAAACACAAAGGAATTGAACAAGAGCTTAAATTTGAATGCTGAAGGGGAAAAAAATGAGCATTGAGCACGCTGCCACTTTCTGCATTGCCCATCTGTGTGCCTTTTGCTGAGGTGCACGCTGAGGTTCCTGCTGTCTGTGCAGGCACTGTTGGGATGTGCTCAGAGGGTTTTGAGTGCAAACTGCCCGTGGTGATTGAGAAAATAATACCTTTGCATTGCAGCAAATTGGCCCTGTTTGTAGTACTCAAAACTGCCTTCGCCGAGGTTCTGACAGCGTGTTCTGTCTGAAAATGTCACTGAAAACAGCTCAGGCAGCCTTCACTCTGATGAAACAATTGTGCTCTACAACTCCATCTAATGCAGAAGAATGAGTGCCAGTGTTAAAGCCTTTCCCTGAGGATTTGTGAGGCTCCAGAACACAGGAATGCTGCTGTAATGGCCGTAGTACTTGTGATTTGTTAAGGTGCAGTGAGATGAAATCCCTGGAGTGCTTTGGAGGGGGCTGCTCAGAATTAATGGGGTGGGAGGCAGGCTGGTCTTCATTCTCAGGAGATTTGCTGTGTTTGGGGCATTTTTGTATGAGGACAAAGGCAACAGAGCTGTGTGAGGCTGACATTCTCCTTTGTTTTATTTCTACTGATAGGCAGTGATCCAAACAAGAGTTGGCCAGGTCAGTCTTAGAACAACAGAATCCTGGAGTGGTTTAGGTTGGAAGGGACCTCAAAGATTGTGTAGTTCCACTGTCCCAGGCTGCTCCAAGCCCTGTCCAGCCTGGCTTGGACACTTCCAGGGATCCAAAGGCAACCGCAGCTTCTCTGGGAAACCTGTGCCAGGGCCTGCCCACCCTCACAGGGAAGAATTTCTTCCTAATAACTAAGCTAAATGTCCCTTCTTTCAGTTTGAACTCATTACTCCTTGTCCTGTTCACAGTTACGGGTAAAGAGTCCTTATCTTCTATCATCTGAAACAAGAGAAAATCAAATTATCAGAGAGATTGCAGGAATTTGATGAAGGTGGACCAGAACTGCAGGCCGAAGCCACACTTGTGCACAAGAACCTTAAACACAGTGCTTGTTTAAACTTAACAAACAAACATAACTTGCTGAAGCGTTCAGATTAAAAGATTAGGAAACAAGCCTCTCGGGTTTTTTTTCGTTTTTTTTCCTTTTCCCCTGAAACTCTTTCCCACTTCAAAGGCGGAGAAGTTTCCTCGCAGGAACGAGAGGCGGCGAGTTGATAACAAACCAGCCAAGCCACAAGTGCTTTGTGCAGCAGTGATGGAGGGCTCCTTTCCTTGTGGGAGCTGAGGGTGGCTGGGGAGGGGCACAGGACCATGAACCTCCTGAGCTCAGAGCCTGGCAAAGTTCCACCCGACGCCTGGCTGGAGCTGGAGCAGTTTTGGGGAAGCTCCAGGGACCTGGATCTACCAACCACACCACTCCCTGTTGTGTCCCACGTGCCAGCACCGTCTCACTGGGCCCTCCCTCAGCAGGGTGTGGAAGAAATGCCAGAAAAAGGCCATTGTGTCAGCTTTTCCTGGTGGAAAAGGAGCCTTGTGTGAAGCCTCATGTTGCCTCGTGCTATTTCTTCCCTTCCACAACATCAAAAAATCAGGGATCCATGCTAAAAATACAGCTGGGAGCAGAGCTGATGTTTAACATGCAGAATTCACCTCTCAGGGAGTGCTTCCAGTCACAGAACTAAGCTAATGTTGAGCTTGTTCTGGGTTTCTGTGACGGTGTTCACGGGGGTCCGAGGATGAGGGAAGAGACAAGGATCTGACTCCATGTTTCAGAAGGCTGATTTATTATTTTACGATATATATTACATTAAAACTATACTAAAAGAATAGAAGAAAAGATTTCCTCAGAAAGCTAGCTAAGAATAAAAAAGGAAGGAATGATAACAAAGGTTTGTGGCTTGGGCTCTGTGTCCAAGCCAGCTGACTGTGATTGGCCATTAATTAGAAACAACCACATGAGACCAATCACAGATGCACCTGTTGCATTCCACAGCAGCAGATAATCATTGTTTACATTTTGTTCCTGAGGCCTCTCAGCTTCTCAGGAGGAAAAAATCCTAAGGAAAGGATTTTTCATAAAAGATGTCTGCGACAGGTTTCGTTTTCTCCTTGGGAATACCTGAAGTTTAGTATTGTCACAAATGCTGCACCTTGAATCACAACTCTTCTCTTTTTACCCATCTAAGTCTGTATAAGTGTGTGAAGGTTGCAAAACACTTCCATCTCTTTAATAACTAAAATTTCCCTAACTTAATAAATGTCCAGCAAATCCTCTGTGCAATTAACGTGCTGGGGTATTTCCTTCAAGACAATATTGTGATGATTTTTAGTGCCAAACTATCTCATCTGAGGGTGAGAATGCAGCAGGCTCTCACTATTTTTTGTCACCCATGCACATGAAGAAACCCTTGCACCTAAATACCTGGTAGTTTTCATATCTTTAAACAAAAGATAATAAGGAATAATGGTTCAAAAAGTGAACATCCTGAGTACTCTGAAAATACTTTTTGCTATTCATGAGCTGTTTATTAACTGTAGCTGGACTCTGCAAATCTGTTCAGTGGATAATATAGATAAACAATTGTCAATTTTCATGTGCAAACTATCTAGTTTGACTTTTTACCCTCTCTGATATAGTGCTGGTTGTGTGGCTACATAGCTTTCATGGACTGGAGAAGAGAATTTTTAGGCAGTGGAATACCAAATAGCAAATATTTGTGCTGCTGCATTGAAAAACTCAATTATGTGCAGGCATTTTGCAGGGAATAGGTATTTTTCAAGCATTCACATGAATCAAAAAGCTATTCACTGGAATGTTTATGAACTTCAAAGCAGTGGTACATGAACAGAAAAGAGCATAAGAGTGCTTCAGAATTCAAAGAGACATTCTTAAACATGGCTTGGCAGTGCCAGCCTCAGGCCAAGTGTCAATGCTATCTCCCTGTTTACTATTTATTATTCTGGTGATATATGCATGGAGCATTTGGGGTGGCAAAGTGTTCTGAGCTTCTGTTTTGCTTAAAATATTTTGTGTCAGCGAGGGGTTGTAATCCAGGGAGCTGCAGGGAACCAGGAAGGGGAATCAAGGCATTAAATCCCACTACCACTGTTCATAAGAGACAAAACTTTTGTTCCTTATAGGATACCTGGGAGCTATATGACTGGGTGAATGATCGTGGGATTAGGGGGAGTGTGGATAAATTTTCATCTGCTGGTTGTGCAGGGACTCCAGAAGAAGCCAGGGGAGGAGTATTGGGCTGAGTTTTGGTTTGTTCACATGGGATTTCCAAAGTTGCACAGCCCACCTTGGATAGGCAGAGAAGAATAGGAAGGCACTTGAAGTTGGCCACTTACCAAACCTGGTATTTATTTTGGGCTACAAGTGTCATTCTTGCAGCACTGTGTAGTGTGACCGTGTTCACAGGGGTTCTTGGATTGGATCCAAGAGATGAGGATCTGACTCCATGTTTCAGAATGCTTGATTTATTATTTTATGACATATATTACATTAAAACTGTACTAAAAGAACAGAAGAAAGGATTTCATCAGAAGGCTAGCTAAGAATAGAATAGCAAAGAATGATAACAAAGGTTTGTGGCTTGGACAGAGAGTCTGAGCCAGCTGGGCTGTGATTGGCCATTAATTACAAGCATCTAACATGAGACCAATCAAAGATCCACCTGTTGCATTCCACAGCAGCAGATAACCATTGTTTACATTTTGTTCCTGAGGCCTCCCAGCTTCTCAGGAGGAAAAATCCCAAGAAAAAGATTTCTCATAAAAGATGTCTGCGACAGTGTAGCTGTTTGATTAATAAATTACCTGCAGATTTGTCCCCTCATGGATCATTGGTGAAGGATGTGCTGGAATTGGGGTTTCCCACACTGGAGAGTGGTTCAGTAGTGGAACAGGTGCCTGGAGATGGCTGTGGGTATCTGCATCCTGGGAGGCTTCCAAAACCCTTTTGGATGGGGGCTGGATCAGCCTGATCTCACTGTGAAGTTTACCATGCCCTGAGGAGTGGGTTGGAACAGAAATCTCCTCCAACCTGAATTTTCTGTGGCTTTAGGTGCTGAGAGAGGAGTCCTCAGGGAAAAAGCAGAGGGAGAAAGGCATGATCTGTTAATATCTGTTCCCTATCTGGGCTGCAGGGCAGAATTCCAAAGAGTATAAATGGCTGGGATCTCATCTCTGTGCAGTCAGCCTTGCATGGATTCTTTATTCAGCCTTGATATTTTTCTCTTGTGGATTTTATCTCATCTCTAAAGTCATGGGAACTGAAATTTCATGTTACAATTTGTCTCCTCTTATCAGAGGTGCATTGCTTTGTGTTATGTTATCTGTCTTGTCTGCAACCATTTTTAGCTTTTTTTTTTTTTTTTTTTTTAAGCATAAATATTAGGAAGAGAATTATTATGTAATCAGATATTACAGTATGAAATGAAGAGGAAGTTTAAGGGCAGACAACAAGGAAGTCTTTCACTCCAAGACTTCAAGGGAAGTGGCAGCATTAAATAATTTAAAACAAGTCTGAACAACTTTTTATGAGACTAAAACTGTGGGGAAATATCCAAGATTTCTTGTCTGGAAACTACTGAACTCTTCAAGTCCAGTTGTAGAGGACAAAGCATATTTTCAACTCCAGCCTTTCACATCTCAACAATTTCCACAGTAGCACACCAAAATTACTTTATAAATAACATTAAATTTTTTATGTGCTGGCCCAAACTCTTAGTTTACTTATCAGAAAGGACTTGGGGATATCTCAAAGCTCAGCTGACTCTTATATCTGCAGACAGAGGGGGAAAAGCTTGGCAGTGTTTGTTTCTATTGGAATACAAAATAGGAAAATAAGCTAAAAACTTTCTTTTTTGGGGGTTAGACCGCAATTGCTAGATTGAAGCTAAAATATATTTAAGGTATTTAAAATACAGAGCTGGCTACATTCTCATGGAAATAAAAAAAGTTACGAGATGGAAAATCCAGGTGGGTTCCCTCAGCCAGAACTGGACAATAAGGGCTGGACTTTGTGCTGCTTCAGCTGCTGGAAAAGTGAAATTATGAGAGCAGAGCTTTGGTGTGACCTCTGATCCCCTGGGGGTGTGCAGAGGGTGGTCAGCACCTCATCCAGTGGGGTTTTCATTGGGTGATGAAGTTCAGGAATGTCCTGATCCTGTGCTTGCTTTATAAATAAAGCTCAAGGGCTGATATTTAGAGTTCTGGGTGAGGCCAGCACATGAAGACATAACATTCCCTCATAGAACCATTGCCACTAAAAAATAAATTAAATTGGAGGTAGTGTCACCTTGTATTTCAGCCTTGAATAATGTTATCAGCATTTTTAAAAGAACACCCTGGAACTCCGTTTTACAAAATATATGCAACCAATGTTCTTGACCAGAGAAATAAATTAATAAATAATTAAACACTTCCATAGATCACAACATGTTCAAAGCAAGGGGCCCTACTTTGAGAGGACAGTCATAAATTGTACAGAAAACTGATGAGAACTGGGCTTAAACTTAGGCTGGGCTAACTCTGTGATCTGTGAGAGTCCTTCAGTGTGACAGTTTCTCCATGACTGTGCCAAATATGCTGATGAAGCTTTGAGGGGTTACCAGCCATGCATATTCTACAGATATTTGTATTACTGAGTGAATCAGATGTGAGAGATAGCTGTTGTAGTCAGGGAAATGACTAATGAGCAAGGTTACCAGGAACTTTGAATTTTAAAGCCTTCTCAGTGAAAAATGGAGGGGGAGACTGAGGTTCCTTGCATGCTGATGCGTTGGGTCTCCCACCTCAGCCTCTCATTCAAATAATGAAATTTCCTCTGACATTGCTTTGTTTGATGAGCAGAATGTTGTGTGCATTTCCATTCCTGGAAATTGAATATTTCCCAGTCTTTTGCTGGGATTTGTGAAGCAAGATTTGGTTAAAGCTTTTGTTGAAGACTTTGTTGAAGATTTTGTTTAAGAATTTGTTGAAGACTACCAGAAACTTTTCATTTTAAAGCCTTCTAAGTGAAAAATGGAGGGGAAGACTGAGGTTCCTTGCATGTTGATGTGTTGGGACTCCGACCTCAGCCTTTCAGTCAAATAATGGAATTTCCTAGGACAGTGCTTAGTTTGATGAGCACAACATTGTGTGCATTTCCATTCCTGGAAATGGAATATTTCCCAGCATTTTGTTACATGCTGGGATTTGTGAAGCAAGATTTTGTTGAAGATTTTGTTGAAGCTTTTGTTGAAAATTTTGTTGAAGATTTTGTTGAAGACCACCAGGAACTTTGAATTTTAAAGCCTTCTCAGTGAAAAATGATGTGGGAGACTGAGGCTCCTTGCATGCTGATGTGTTGGGTCTCCCACCTCAGCCTCCTGTTCAAATAATGAAATTTCCTAGGACAGTGCTTTGTTTGATGAGCACAAAAAGATTTCATACCTGGAAATGGAGTATTTCACAGCATTTTGTTACATGCTGGGATTTGTGAAGCAAGATTTTGTGTAAGCCCAACGAGGTGTCAATGAGTTGATACAGAAGCTTGTGAAAATTGTGATGGTAACAGAGGACAAGGCTGGACCAGTAAATTTCTCACTGATAAAACCTCCAGAGCAGCAGGAGCATGGCCTGGTATCAGGTCAAGAGAGGAACCTGATATTCTTGTTGTGGTGTGAGGTGGTGAAGTGCCTGTGATCCTGAAGATGGGAATTGAGACCGTGGTCACAGGGGTGTTCAGGATGAGAGAGAGGCGAGAATGTTGGCTCCGTGATCAGAAGGCTTGATTTATTATTTTATGATATATATATAACATTATGACTATACTAAAAAAGAAATAGAAAAGAAAAGGCTTCTTCAGAAGCTGGCTAAGCTAAGAATAGAGTGGAAAGAAAGAATGGTAACAAAGGAGCTCTCTCCAACTTTGTCTGAGAGCTCAGTCCTTGATTGGCCATTAATTGTAAATATCCAACATGGGCCAATCACAGATGCACCTGTTGCATTCCACAGCAGCAGATAATCATTGTTTACATTCTGTCTCTGAGGCCTCTCAGCTTCTCAGAAGGAAAAATCCTAAAGAAAGGATTTTTAGTGAAAGGATGTCGGATGTCTGCGGCAGGAAATCCCACTGCCAAACACCCTGAACACGAGAGCTTTCAGTTCCCAACACTGTGATGATGGGCATGGAGGAGATTATAGCTCTGATCTTGACTTTAATTACAGTTGCACAAGAGTTTGCTCTGTCAATTCCTTTCCTTCTCCCTGGAATGGTGAATTCTCCCAGTTCTGGTCTTTCTGATCACTAATGATCTTTCTAATGGAACAACATCATCATGAAAATGAGACAACCACTAATAAAGAGCTCAGACACTCATCCCATAATCTTGTCCTTGTCACTCAAATGCTTTATCTTTTAGATGATAAACAGAATCCCAGACTGGTTTGGGTTGGAAAGGACATCAAAGCTCATCCAGTGTCACCCCTGCCATGGGCAGGGTCACCTTCCACTGTCCCAGGCTGCTCCCAGCCCCAGTGTCCAACCTGGCCTTGGGCACTGCCAGGGATCCAGGGGCAGCCACAGCTGCTCTGTGCCAGGGCCTCACCAGCCCCACAGTAAATGAAATATTGTATTTTTTTTTTTAATGTTTATATCTTGCATAGTATATGAAAGAAAAAAAATGTAGTTCTGATTGCACCTTGAAGCAAGCTGGCAAGGTAGGGATAGTCCCTTTTGTTAGGGTTGTTTCCAGTTTGATTCTGCAAAGATAGGAGCACCAGCCTCTGTGTGGAAAAATGTTTGTGTTTGTGCATTGGTTCCTCATAAAAATAAGGAGTAAGCATTATAAAAAATTCTATTTGACTAATAGCCACACATCCTGTGTGCATTTAATCTTTAGCTGCGCCTATTTTATTACAAAAAAAGAGATAAAAAATCCTCTCTAGACTTCTCTAAAGATACATCTATTTTTTTGTTAAAAAGAGTCTAATTATAAATATTATAATATAAATATAATATTATGAATATTATAATATAAATATTTTCACTTTCTGCTCACACTTTGGCCCTTCAGGACGCATTTCTGTCTTCAATAAAGCAGCCAAGCTCTCTCACAGAGGCCCATTCATGCTCATGGCCACCGGGTGTCACTATGATATAGATAAAAAGAGGCTCCAGCACAAGAAAAAAAAAACAACAAATTCCAGCTCTGCAAAGCTTTTCTGACAGGATTTAATAGTCGTGGCAGTCTTGGAAAGCACATTCATCTCCTCAGGTCCAGGATAATGGGATCTGTAAGGAGCAGGTTGGACTCTGGTGGTGCTGGCACTCGTTCAGGATGCTAAAATCCTGCCAAGGTCGAGTCTCTGATTCTGAACCCAGGGCAGAGTCTGGAGTGTTGGGATGTTCAGGAATTGGGGCACGTGCCAGGCAGATGAATTATTGAATTTCTTTATGAGCATCGTGGGGTTTCTGGTTTTACTGGTTTTCATTATGCATTCCTGTGGCCAAAATGTGTGGGGGGAAAAAAACCCCCAGCACCTTGCTGCTTCATCTCTCCAGCACCCCGCTGAATTTATGTCTCTGGAGCTGTAATGATACTCAATTGGAACCTTTTGGCCTTGCAATGCTCACATTTTCCAGTTTTTCCTGTGTTGTTCCAACTTCTCTTTGCCCTGCCTCCTCTCTGAGGTGGGCCTGAATCTGAAAATGAAGATACAGCTCTGGGAAAGGCATCGGTTCCACGTGGGAACTGCTGCTGGGAGAAGGAAGCAGGAAGTCATCTTGAGGAATCACTTGATTCTTTTGTTGTTTCTTCGATTTTTCTGTTTGCTTTTCAGCCACTTTGCCCTATCCTTGGAGTCCCTGAAAACTCCTGAATTCCGCCCATGTGGGTGACAGCAGTGAAATTCAAGGAAGGTGCTGCTAAAAATAACATTTTTAGTAAAATACTGGTTTTTTTCTGCATGGGACACTATTCCTGTTGGCTGTGCCTGGAATTGGTGGTTGGACATTTACTGTGGGACACAAGAGAACTTTATTGCCCTCCTTGCCATTTGTTTTTCATGCTTTCTAGGAGAACCTGGCTGCTGTTCTGCAGCCTCAAACAGCTTTAGGAACCTGTGGCAGGTCATGGTTAGAGGTGGAGATTCTTCACCTCCTTCCCACCAAGCTCCATTTGTCTCTGTTGTTGCAAGGTGGGGTTGGAAAGGACCAGGCAGGTCCATCTTGAACAAACCAGTCTCTTGCTGGCAAACCGCAAATGATGCAAAATATTTCAGACATCACCAAAAAAAAAATCAAAGAGACAAATGCCTATTTCCTGATCCAAGGGAGGAGTTCAGGGTCTTCTATCTGGAATCTATTAAAGGAAACACTTTCATCTACTCTGCCTTGTGGGGAAGGAGGAAATCCAGAGGTGTGGGCAGGCTCCCTCCAGCTAAGCCTTGGATCTGCATCTTCCACAACACCAACCAGAGCCTGATCCAGCTTCTGCAGCCAGCCTGGGCAAGGCAAGAGCAGGATGGCATCCCTTGTATTGTGTAAACTCTGACATTCATTTTCCAAAATTACCAAGGAGTGTTGTGCAGCAGGATTTTTTTATCTGCCTCATTATATTTTTTTTGGCTGGTGCATCGCTGGCTGCCATACGGCTCAATATAAAAATCTTTATGGGTATCTGCTGTCTCTCATAATACAGAAAGTTATGTTAATTAACACTAATTAAATCAATCTAAAACATACATGAAACATAGCCCCACAAATTAGATAATTGAAGGGAGCGGGCCAAGTCCTTAGAATTGTGCTAAATGCTGCTGGTGCCTCATGAAAGCACTGATAACACTCCTGCCCTTCTGGTGCTGTGCTGACATTCCTGTGCAGATTTCTGAGTTTTTTATTCTCCGGAGATGCAGGAACAGGAAGGTAAACGCCTGTTGTCAATTTGAACACAGCTGGAAACACCAAGCTGCATTTCTTGCTGTTTCTCTGAACTTTTTCTCAAGTCTGACATCAGTGGCCAGTTTGGATTCACAGCCTGAAACTGGGCTATGGTGTAACAGATTCAGCAGGGCTTAATTTAAAACCTGGGTTAGGGAGTAGGAAACAGAAGGCAGGTTTGTTTAGGTGAAAGAATCTGGAAATGTTTTCTGAGTAATGAGGGAACATGAAGTATCACAGGCAAAATGTCTCTACACAAGGAATTTCACATTTATTGTAATTTGTCATATATAATATATTTATCAATATAATCAATAGATATAATATATATGATATTTAATACACATAGTATATAACATACAACTAATATAATATAATATAATATAATATAATATAATATAATATACACAATATAGAATATGTAATATAGAGTATATAATATATACAATACATAATATATTATATTATATTATATTATATTATATTATATTATATTATATTATATTATATTATATTATATTATATTATATTATGTTATGTTATGTTATGTTATGTTATATTATATATTACATATTATGTCTTATATATTATATATTATATATTATATGATATATTTTGGATTTATTATCAATATATGTCATATATTATAATATATTGTATATTTATCAATATAATAGATATTTATCAGCATAATCAATATGTCATATATTATCACTATATATAATATATATTATATAATAATAATAATAATAATAATAATAATAATAATAATAAATGTTATTATATACTTTTATTTTTATTTTATTTTATTATTATTATATATAATAAGTTATTATATATTATTATTATAATAACTATTTTATAGTATATATATAATGCATATAATATATATAATATATTATCAATATATATAACATATTTTAATATATAATATATTTTTCAATATTCTATATTTATCAATATAATCAACCGTCATTTAACATAAGACACAAATTGCTGATTCAGATACTGAGATAAGATGGAGAGAGAAATGATTATGCACTTAGGAAAACACTTTTCCTCCCCTTTTTCAGGATCAGCTTCAGTCCAGCACCTCGCCTCCTTCTTCCTTCTCCCCACATCCCTTGTCCCTGTGTGCCACTGTGAGTCCCCATTGTGGCTTTCCTTTGAGCAGAGGGAATCTAATTTTGGTACTTCTGTCCTTCCAGAACTGTGCCTTCAGCCCTGTTCTCAGGAGCATCTTCCATGTGCCCCTTCCATTTCTCCAAGTCTCTCTTTTCCCTTTCTCTTCTCAGCTTTCCTTGGCACCCAAAAAAGGTGCTTTTATCTCCTTTGTATCCTGCCCTGTTTGCTTGCCCCCATTTCTTAAAAATGTCTGAGCAGAGGAGCCAAGTGCTCCTCTGGCTGGTTGAAATATTGAGATTTAGGTTGTTTTCATGTCTCAGAGCTGTCTGGATGTGGCTGTGATCAGCCCAGGGCAGTTCATGGCCTCCTCCCACACAGGTCACTCCTGCAGTTCCTCTGCTGCCCAAATCCTGCCAGTGATGCCCAGCACAAGTATTCCCAGTGGGGTGAGAACAATGTCCTCATTTGCTCTCCAGGTTCATATAAAGCAATGAAACACAGCTCTGTTATCCAGAAAGAAATAGCCAATGCAGCAGTTGAAACATAAAATATGAAAAAAGGTATAAAATAAGAAAGAAAAAAGTGTGGGTTTTTTTCCCTTTTCCTTTCCTTTCCTTTCCTTTCCTTTCCTTTCCTTTCCTTTCCTTTCCTTTCCTTTCCTTTCCTTTCCTTTCCTTTCCTTTCCTTTCCTTTCCTTTCCTTTCCTTTCCTTTCCTTTCCTTTCCTTTCCTTTCCTTTCCTTTCCTTTCCTTTCCTTTTTGTCTAAAAGATTTCTCCAGCTTGTTTATTTTCTTTCAGATTACTTATTTATTTTAAGGAATAAAGTGTTTGCTGACAGAGGCATAAGACCTTTTATAGGCTAAAATAACAGCAATCTGTCTCCTCCTGTAGCTCTGTGACAGCTACTAAATCAATGACAATAAAGCATCAATGGTTAATGCTGTACAGTTCATTCTGGAAAAAAACAGCTGGGAGGGTGGTTATGGGTATCCCATAATCATGGAAAAAAGGGAACTCAGTCTCAAATTGGGCACTTGGCATCTCCTCATGGAGGAAAACCTGGCAACTCAAACCAGTAGGGTTAGATAGAGCCAGATCCAGATAAAATGTTTGGGCTTAAGGGCAAAATTCCTGACCTGGGCGCTGCTTTCCTGTTTGACCTTGAGGAATGACTTCAGTCTTTGATGAAGGCAGGGCTGCTGGTGTTCTCCCATTGGTAAAATGAGAATAGCATCAGTTTTTTAGCAGTTTTGAGGGTGCCTGATTGAAGGCACTGAGCAGGTATTGATTATAGGAATTCAGTTCATACTTTCTCCACAGGAGCAGGAGGGTCAGCATTGTGAGAGAACTTGCACGTAAAAGTAACTTGGTTTTCTGGTTTGTGTGGTATGGGTTGCTTACAGATAAATCCTAGTTTGGAATGAAGTAAAAAAGTGAAACAGCTTTTTTTTTTTTTTTTTTTTTTTTTTTTTTTTTTTTTTTTTTTTTTTTTTGCTAATAATGTTACTTAGTAGTAAATTTTAATCTTTGTTGTGTCTCTGAAAATAACAGAAAGTATCAGTTCTGAGAAGTTCTAGTAAAATATTGCATCTGTTTAGATTGGCCTCTAAACAGGATTACTTATTAAAAGAGACACGTGTACATTTCCTGAAACAAGACTGGTTTAAACACAAGATAGAATTTTGCCAACAATGAAAGGAGAAGTAATTTAAAAAACTCTCCAAATTAAAAAATCAACAATGTTGCTTTTTTAGAGAAAGGAGCTGGATTGCAGAATTTGTTTGGGTTCAGAAAAACATTGGTGGTGAGGTGTGGAGTGATGGGCAATAGGCAGCATGCCTGGAGCAAGGTCACTCATTAAGGTTAGGGTTCATTTGCAGTTAGAAATGACATCAGTGTTAAGTGTAGGACACAGGTGGAACTCCAGAGCTCAGCTGGCCCACTCCCCTGAAGGATCAAAGAGACCTTGGTGATTTCTGACACATTTCTCTAACATACTCTTAGATCTCCAGTGATGGAGAGATGGCTGCAGCAGGAATTCCACTGTCCTCCTTCACCAGGCTTTCCAGTAAAATGTTCTTCCTAACGTTTTAGTCTTCCTTGCTGTGAATTAAACCTTCTCTCCTAGCTACTATTGCCACAAAGAACAGGTTATTCTCTTCCCTATGTTAGGAAAATTAATCCACAAACACCAGAGGTTTATATCCAAAAACGAGACAGAGGGGTCCTTTTACTTTATTGGAATAAAGGAAGAGGCCATGGGGCATTGTCCTGAGGTCTCTCCAATTTTTGGAGGACACAGCCTCCTTTTTATCCCAATTTCCCAGCTGCATTTCCCTTCTCTCTTTCCCCCTTGGGTGAGGTACTTGAGAGGCACAGACTGCCCAGAATGCCTGATACCAGAGATTGCCCTCTAACGTATAACCCTCCCTTTTAATTTTTAATTCTCATGGAATTTTGGGGGTTTTCTTCCTCATTATTTCTTTCATCTTTCAATGTCTAATTTCATTTATCAGCAAGCCTAAAGTTTATTTGTAAAAGCAAAGATCTTTTCCCATTCATCAATCAGTGAAATCCTTCCCATTGTTTCTTTTATTTCCCAGTGCTAGTTTTATCTACCAGCAGACCCAGAGCTTGTTTGTAAAGACAAATCCACAAATCCACTATCCCTCTCACTCTGTATGACAGTTTCTATCTGAAGATGGCTACCTGGTACATTTTCCTCTGCTTTCAGCTGCATATCCCAGTTCTTTCAATGCTTCCTCCCCTTTGGACTATTTTCTTTTACTCCACACTTTCCTGGAGTGCAGTGTCCAGCCCAGCTGTGTTCTTGCAGTGCTGGGTAGAACAGAAGGATTTATTCATGTCTCAGAAACCTCATTTTTGTTTCTGTATCTCAGTGTGACGCTTGCCATTCTCACAACGGTGTGACACTGCTGACTCATGCTCGGTTTGTCACTGGCTGTAACACCTACACCCATCTTTGCAGAGCTGTTACCTAACCTGCTTCTCCACATCCAGTATTTGCCCTGTCTGCTGAGTGTAGGATATTGCAATTGCATTTTTTGAACTTCAATTCCCCCCTTATTTTGCTAGTTTGCACACATAATTTATGTTCTATCCCCATGTGCCTCTACTTTCTTCCAGCTTTATTGCATGGTTGTATTATTATTATGTATTATATTCTTCCAGCTTTATTGCATGGAACTGTCTATGTAGACATAACCTAGATTCAGTCCAGTTCTGTGTTTTCATTCATGAATGAGAACACAGAACTGGACTGAATTTAGGTTATATCTACATAGACAGCTCCTCCTCGACTGGGTTTTGCAACTTGGTTGTGTAAATGTTATATCAGATCAAATAAAAATTGTTATTAAAGTCAAAAGAGAGGTCACAGCATAACAGAATCACAGAATGGTTTGGGTTGGAAGTGACCTCAAAGCTCATCCAGTGCAACCCTTGCCATGGCAGGGACACCTTCCACTGTCCCAGTGTGAGAAACAATTCCTCACTTTGAAAATTTAAAAAGGTTTATTAAACCTTAACAAAAATACAACAAAGGACTGCATAAGGAAAAAGCTGCAGTGCTGGGAACAGCCCCTCATGCACTCCACATCCCCAGTTCATCTTCAGGATGGATGCTCAGTCTTTTATACCCCTGGGGGCTGCATCAGCCAGCCCTGGCCCCTCCCAAAGTCTGTCACTCAGCTCTTCTGTGCCATTTATCAGTGCAAACTGCTTTCTTGTCACTGGATTGGAGCTCAGCTGTTGCCATGCTCACCCCCTGAGCACCCCCAAGCTTTTCCATTCCCAGCTGCCCCATGCAAGGGACACCTGTGCAGCTTCTTTGTACCTGTCCTGGAGAGCCCAGGCTGTGTGATGGCAACAATACAGGGGGAAAGGGAACTGTGGGGAGAACAGAGGGCATCTAAACTACAATAACATAACTATACATCACTAAAGCTTTTCTTAATATTCACACAACTGTTATCTTTTAATTGTGAGAGCCAATCATCTCATTATCCATCTATAACACCAGGGTGATCCAAGCTCAAATGTCCAAGTGGCTTTGGGCACTGCCAGGGATCCAAGGGCAGCCACAGCTTCTCTGGGAAGCCAGTGCCAGGGTCTTCCCATTCTCACAATATAGAATTTTTTTCCTAATATCCAATCCAACCCTACTCCCTTTCTGCTGGAAGCTGTTCCCCCTTGTCCTGTCACGACAGGCTCTAATAAATAATTTCTCTCCATATTTCTCATCTGTCTCTCCTAAATTCAAGATCCTCATCCTTTCACAGTTAGAAATGAAACTGACTTGAAGTAAAAATGTTTGTTCCCATTTTTCCAGGGAAGATTTGATGCAAAAGGGGCATTTACCATTGTGGTCCTCTTGACTGTCTTGTGACAGTCACTTTCCCTTCCTGTTAAATAGCAGAGTAACACTCTCCTTGCTCATAGTGAACAAAGCTTTTCTCACTCTCTATTAGTGTATTTATGGAATGTTTCTTGTTACCCTCTGTGTCTCCTAATTATGGCTTTCTCCTTTATCCTTCTGTGCTTATGTTTCCCTTTTATACTTGTCCTTGGCAATCTGATTTAGTTCCCATCTATTGGGCTCCTCTGACTTCTGTCTGACATCAATGAGCAGCTCATGCTATATCTTAATTGGCCCATTATGCATGGTAGCAGAATGAAGGATAAACAGTTTCAGCTCCTGATAATTTTTGCCCAAATTGCTGCTGTGCAACAAGGGTCAACCTTTATCATTCATCCTTTTGGGAGCTTTGACAAGGTGAATGTCCAGGACTCGCTTTTCTCCTCTCACATTCCCTCTCACTGCAAAATCATAACAAATGCCTACCCAGAAGTTCCTGGGTGTGATTAGAAGTAGGGTGACCTATGGTTTATCCTGCTGCTCTGCAGAGACAGACCTCTGCTAGTGCTCTGTGTCCAAAGAGGTGCCAAATGTTCCACACATCTTAGTGCCTCATAATTAACAGGCACTGATCACTGAGCTCTTCTCTCTGTCACCAGGGACAGGACCCAGGGAATGGCTGGAACTGTGTCAGGGCAGGTTTAGGATATTAGGAAAAGATTCTTCCCCCAGAGGGTGTTTGGGCACTGGAACAGCTCCCCAGGGAATGGTCACAGCACCAAGCCTGACAGAGCTCAGGAAGTGTTTGGAAAATGCTCTCAGGCACAGGACGGGATTTTGGGGATGATGCTGTGCAGAACTGTGATGATCCTTGTGGGTCCCTTCCAGCTCAGCATGTTCTATGAATCTATGATTAATAGCAGCCCTGAATCAACCCAAGAGCTGCCTTCAGTCTGTGTTTTGGTTTTAGATCCACGTTTGAACTTCCAGGGCTCAGTGTGGTGAGATGATCGCTGTGGTTTCACACTAATTATGATCATCTGCAACTCCCACGGGGGTGAGCAGAGTGGTTTTTATTGAGTGCTGCAATTCAGCATCTCATTGTGTATGAAAATGAAAGAGATTAGTGCGTTTGTGCTGAACACATTACCACATCAGTAAAGCGAGGGTGTGGTGACAAGACAGCTCTCCAAAGCCAATTAGCTGCAGTGAATCCCAGAGATCTGGTCCTGTCTTGTCTGAGGGATGTCACACAACTCTGGAACATGTGTTCCCAGGAAACACAGAGCCTGATCACGTCAGGAGCCCTCCAGGAACCAGGGCTCACTCAACCTGCACATCCCCTGCCAGCAGGTATGCGAAGGGAAACACGAGGCAACTCAAGAGAACCCATTTGCAGGGCTTTAAATCAATGCAGCTCATCAAAATCCTCCAACAGAACCCTTTTAAAATGAAAATAAAAAGAATATGACCTTAGATGACTAATTTCATTAGTTTGACTAATGCTCGTCGGGGATTCTGGAGATTTAAAGCACCATATGAAGCTGAGTATTCTTTTAGACTGCTGCAGGGTTGGATAAATGATCTCACATTTCTCACCTGCCCACACTCTGTGTTTCCACCCCCTCTGCTCACAATCTGGGTTTTGCTACTCTCTCTGGCCTAATGTCTCAGCATGTTCTGACTCCTCCTTCTGGGTGCCAAGACGTTCCCAGGAACCGGCTAGAAATAAAGGCAGAGGCAGATTCTTGTTTGCTTTGTGCCCATACTCAGATGTTATGCAATTTCTATGGCTCCTAATAGATGCAGGAAAAGACACATTTGTGTCTTTTGTGTCACATTTGTGTTAGGAAAAGACACTGGGAATATACATTCCTTTTTATGTTCAGAGTGCCTGATATTTTTATTTTATTATTTTTATATATTATAAAAATAGATATTTATACAATATATAATATGCAATATACAATATATAATATAAATAATATATAATGTATAATGTATAATATATAATATATAATATATAATATATAATATATAATATATAATATATAATATATAATATATAATATATAATATATAATATATAATATATGTAATATATTATATCTTATATTATATATAAGATATAAAATAAAATAAATAATATATACTATGTAATCTGTAATATGTAATATATTATATATTATATATTATATATTATATATTATATATTATATATTATATGTTATATGTTATATGTTATATGTTATATGTTATATGTTATATGTTATATGTTATATATTATTATTATACATATTATATTATGTATATAATAATATGTATGTAATATTATGTGCATATTAATTATTTTATCACTTACTAAGAACTAGTATTTAAATTCCATTTTACGCATCCATTTTTTTATATTGACATTTTTTATTTTTTTGTTCAAATAATTAAACTATATATCCCTACATTATCCAAATCACTTGTCATCAATACACTTCCAATTAACCTTCCTCTATATTTCCTAATATCAAAAAACAACAATCAACCATCATCATCACTTTACAACCACCCCCAAACAGACATAGAATTAACTCCAGGACTACCCCCGCCCAAAAAAAACCAAACAAAAATACAAACCATGATGATAAATCATTGACCAGTCACCCACCAAATTTTACATTCTTGTAGCTTATAGAAAGCATGACACTGAAGATGTCAAGATATCCAAACACGAGCTGGAACTCGTGCTTGGATATTTTCTTGGAGAACAGTGCCCAAAGCAAGGATCAAAACAGTCCTTTGTACAGAAGGGAGGGTTGTAATGGAGATTTCTTGAACATTGTTGTTAAACAAGCAGGAGAGGGCTTAAAGCCCTCTTAAAGCCCTCATTTTGCAGAAAAAAAATAATAATCCTGCAAGGCCCCATAATTTGGTTAACTACTCAGGCCTGACACTGAATCCTTGGAGACATCATGAAGAGGCCTTCATTCTGCAGCAAACAGATTGGCACTGCAGTGATGATAATTGTAATTATCATGAGCATAATAAATAAATGGCAATGCATTTTCTAGCTTTAGGAGACTGAGTAATCTGGCAAACAGCTTGCTGCACTCTATCACACAATAATGATATTCACTGCCAGCCCAGGAAGTTTACCTAGGGGCTGTGACTCATGTTTGTTTTGAAAGGCACAGCATTAAAGGCCTGTGAGTTATGTCTGTTGTGAAGAACACTGCATTTAAGTAATTACAAATGCAAAACTAAAGCAAATCCACCAGGCAGAGCAAAAAAAAAAAAAAAAAAAGGAAAAAAAGGCAAGCTAATTGATCTCTCTGCTTCTCACACGTTCAGTTCTGGTTTTTCTTCATAAAATTTTTGCCACTGGGGTGGTTTTGTTGGGATGGTTTGATTTCTGCTGCATCTTCTGGGGTCACTCTCTGGTCACTGGCTGGCTTTCACTGTAGCATCAGGGTTGCTCTGACTCTGGGAGCCTGCCCTGGATGAGCCTGAATGTGGGGAATGCCAAGGCTTTTCCCTGACCTGCTACTTGGGCAGATAAACTGTGACAGAAAAGGGAAGTGAATTCCTGGGGATGTAGCAGGGAGATGTCAGGGACACAATTAACATGCATTTGTCTGAGAAATTACAGATGTTTAGCTTTTTATTTGAAGATGGGTTATTATAGGAATGGTTTCTCCTGTTGTTTCTCTCACCTGGAGGTTGCTCCATCAGCAAACAAAAGGTCAATTTGGAGTTCAGAGCATTTCCAGTACCAGTGTCCTGCAGTTTTTCCTGCTGTAACAAGCACAGGAAGAGTCCTTAAAAAAAGGTGCAAAACCTGTAAAGACATTAAAATCACAGATAAATAGTTAGTCAAGTATGAATGGTAGAAGAGAAATGCTTTAGTATAGACTCTAATAAGCAAGAAGAAAATATGTTTTTTTTTTCCTTTTTCTTTAAAAGTTGCTCCCTGAACATGTTGTATACAGACCATTGAAAAATTCACTTTTGCTTCAGATCCTGCAAACAGTGGGGCAGGCACTTAGTAGCTTTCCTGAACTAGGACCAGAGCAGGGAATAAAGGATAACTCCAGCCATTCCTTGTGTGCTGAACTGTAGGTTTTCCTGCTGTGGTTCCTGGAGCTGCCATGGCAGAGGGATGCCTGACCCATGGACTCATTCCAGCAGCTTCTCCTCCCTGCTCTGTGCTCCTCCAGCCCATGCCACACCATCCAGCATGCCTGGGATTTCACCAGGTGCATGACTTTGCAGATAAAATGGGAGATTTATTATTTTTTAAATCAGCAAACCCTGTTACCTCTGCCAGCCTTCTAATTTCTCACCCAAATGCTGTTTAGAATTACTGTCAACCTTTGCTATTGCCAAGCTTTTAGTCAAGATGAGTCAGGCTAAAATAGGCATCGAAGAGCAATGCGTAAGAGTTTGGAAAATAAGTTAGAAATCTTTCACATTTTCCTTCTAGCTTTGGAGCTATTCACAGCACATTTGTTTTGGCTGTTCCCTGCAAACTTTGAGGCTGAAAATCGTTTTGGGAAAAGATGTGAGTGTTATGGAATCATAGAATCCTAGAATGATTTGGGTCGGAATGGACATGGAAGATCGTCCACTCAAGCCATGGGTAAACCTTCCACTAGACCAGGTGAAGGAGAGCCCATCCAACCTGGCCTTGGACACTTCCAGGGATGGGGCAGAGGTTAGCCACAGCTTCTCTGGGTAACCTCTGCCTCACCACCCTCATAGTCAAGCATTTTTTCCTAATATCCCCTCTAACCCTGCTCCCTCTCAGTTTGAAGCCTCTCACAGACATCTTTTATGAAAAGTCCTTTCCTTAGGATTTTTCCTCCTGAGAAGCTGGAGGGCCTCAGGAAAAAAATGTAAACAATGATTATCTGCTGCTGTGGAATGCAACAGGTGCATCTGGGATTGGTCTCATTTTGGTTGTTTCTAATTAATGGCCAATCACAGTCAGCTGGCTCAGACTCTCTGTCCGAGACACAAACCTTTGTTATTCATTCCTTCCTTTTCTAGTCTTAGCTAGCCTTCTGATGAAATCCTTTCTTCTGTTCTTTTAGTATAGTTTTATTATTATATATATCATAAAATAATAAACCAAGCCTTCTGAAACATGGAGTCAGATCTTTGTCTCATCCCTCATCCTAAGACCCCTGTGAACACGGTCACAGAAGCCTTTCCCCTTGTCCTGTCACTCCAGGCCCCTGTAAATATTCTCTTCATCTTTCTTCATGGCTCCCTTCAGGCACTAAAAGGCCACAATTAGGCCACCCCAAAGCTTCTCTTTTCCAGGCTGAGCAACACCAATTCTCTCAGCCTTTCCTCCTTGCTTCCTAAACTTGAGGCATGGTGCAAAACCCCCAGGCTGACCAGGGCAGGCTGAAAGCTGCTCTGGATCTGGGTCCCCCAGTACCTCTGACATTGACCACAAACCCCCATCAAAGAAGGAGCCTGTGGCCATGGCCCAGCGGCCCCATTTCAGCCTTGTGACCTGTTCTTCTTCCAGGTCTTTGTGATTTCTCAAGGTCTGAGGTGGTGTGTTCCCTTCCTGAATGAAGAAAGATACTCAGAAATCCATATGAATTTTTTTTGTGCATTCTCACATGCTCAAAACTATGTTATATTAAAATGTTATATAAACTATACTATACACACTTTAACTATGCTAGTTTTTTTTTTTTTTTTTTTTTTTTTCCCCTAGTGCTTTAGAACAATTAATTTGGTGCCACATCTTAGGTTAGGTTTAATTAGAGATGTCCAGTGTTTGGTATGTGCAGCCTTCCTTCTCTCAGAGAGGCTGACACAAATCTATGGGAATGCTTTCAGGAGGGTGGTATGTTATTATCATTAATGTGTGATAATGATAATTATAATTAATTCTGCATATTGCATTATCTATGCAACATCTTATTCATTTTGACTGTATTCATTTAATACAAAACACTGAGAAAGTTTAAGAGTTTCACAGGTTAATGGCTGCAGTAACCACTGGAAGTTCACACAGAATAAGGAATTGTCTCTTGCAACCAAGGAGTGCTGTCTGCTTAACTGTAGTGAATGTGGAGTAATATCTTCTAAAAGCAATAGTTCAAAAATACATTTCCAGTTTATTGGATGGGAGCTCAATAATAATCCCTTGCTGTGTGTTTTGATTCACTGTTCCATTATGGAAACTGCCAATTTCTCTGGCAAAGTCTTGGCTCAGAAGATTCACAGTTGATCCCCGTGAAAAACAGGTGATTGGATTTTACTCTCATTATCTTGCCTCTAGTTGTGTTGCTTTAAAAATATGATTCTGGCAAAGAAGGAAGGAGAAAGGATGGAGTTTAAAACCACCCTTAAGCATCAGAAATCAGAAACAGAGTGCTCGGGCAGGAAAATGGCCAATATTTACCTCTGGAGAAGTTGATGCTGGCCAGTGTCAGAACCCAGAGGCTGAAACAGGAGGGCTTTGGATCTCATCAGGTTCTTTCTTCTGGTAAAAGAATTATCAGAGGGATAAAGACCTAAACCCATCCCTAAGACATCTGGGTAAATACAACTGAGAGTGGAAACAGTACAGGCTGGAGGAGAAGCCAGAGAAGGAAAAAATGATTGGCGTGGAGAAGGGATTTAAGGAGGACAGCTTTTCATTACCTGTTCATGTGGAAAAAACCCAAACCAGACAAATTAATGACGAGAGAAAGAAATAGCTGAAAATGCATGTGAGTGTTCTTTAGTTTGTTGGCAAAACAAGAACTGCCTGAGACTTTTGATAACATTCACTGTAGACTTTTAGCAAGAAAGTTGCAAAGTACTGGAAGAAGCTAATGATATGTTAATTTTTAGAAACTTTAATAGGTTTAACCCCAGAAACTTTATACTGGTTCATTCATTTGATATAAATTCCAGGAAGATTTCCAGAAAACCTTTTGCCTCACCTTGAGTAAGGCAAAAATTAAAATGTGGTTGTGTAATGATGTCTCATCCAACATTCCCTCCAGGCAGAATGAGTATTCTCCAACTTCACAGTTTTTAATAAAGCAAGAAGTCACTGTTGATGTGATTTACTCTGATTTCTGAGAGGTATTTGAAAGGTCCTGTGGGCCCCTTTGATAAAAGAAACACCAGCACAAAGGCAGCAAACCCACAAAGGTGGGTTAAAATTGTCCTTGTTCTTGGAATGTGGGAGTTGTATATAGGTTGTAAGGATGTTATCATCAGGTTTACAGGTTGTAAGGATGTTATCATCAGGTTTCTCCAGGAATCTGCTCTTGGTTCAGTCTGTTAAGTATCTTCAGCGCTAATAACAACAAATCCCAGGTGAGGACACAGCCATGAATAAACAGAAAAGCAAAGAGCTGGTTATGATACCGCCTTGCCTCTTGAGGAGCAGCATTCATCTGAACAACATGGATTTTACAAAAGTGACATGCCAGGGCACACATCCAGGGACAAAGGATGTGGCAGGAGGATGGGGCAGCACGTTCCCCAGGCAGCAGCTCTGGAGAGGAGCAGGTAATCCATCCAGCATGAGCTGTGCTGCAGAGGCTTTGCTAAACAGCAGTGAAAGGAGGACGCAGGGGGCAGGACTCCTGATTATCAGGGAGATCACCCTGGGAATGCCATCTGCTGCAGTGTCAACACCTCGGCAAAGGGATGCTGACAACTCGGAGCTGATGAACCATGTGAGCTCTGTGCCTCAGCAGAGGGGAAGGGGCAGTTCTCAAATATTAGTCAAGATAATAAAAAAAAAATACAGCATTTGGAGTATTAAATGCTTCAGTCTGTCAAATGACTTGAGGTTTCAAAGGTACAGAATTCCTGTGGATGCTATGAGTATAAATCAGATTTGCAGGTGCTCCGCGCCTCTCGGAGCGTTTCTGCTTAGGAGCTCAGACACGAAGCCAAGAACAGGAATTTTATTGACTGGCTCTGAAATTCCTGTTAGGAATCAGGGAATATCCACAGCAAGCTGGTTTTGTCACACACCTTGAAGCCACCTCAGAAGAATCTCCCTGTTTTTCAGCTAAAGGCACGTGGGATCCTGTTGCAGTAAGGTAGAAAAATCATAAAGAAAGGCTTCACAAAATCAAGCCTGCTCTCCAGGAAATCAGTGGCTGGCCTTGTCAAAGCTGGCATTTTGCAAGTTCCCATGTGAAAGCAATCCTGTTTTGAGCAATTTGTTAGTATAACACTATTCCTGGCTAAAAAACAACTTGCACCTGCATAAACTGTTTTTACACTGTTAGATAGAAAAATTAAAATTATCTTTCCCAAACAACTTCCCTACACGTATACACTGAGAGTTTGAGTGACCAATCAATACAGAATAACAACTTGTTACTAACCAATAAAGTAATTGGCAAAAAACTACTGACCAATTGGAGTCCCCCACGAGGTCTGTAAAACTGGATAAAAAGGATTATGTGAATAAAGAAGGGGCTTTTTCCACCACGAAGAAAATGGAGTCCTGTGGGATTTATTCTGATAGGATCCTACCAGTCATGCTTGCCTCAGCTGTGTGCACCTTTCCACAGAGGGACTGACCTGTTTGCTCAAAAGCCAAGCATCAGCTCCAGCAGAGCAATCTGCTTCCTGTGCCAGGCTTCCCAGCTGAGCTGAACCCTGCCACTGCAGCCTTTCCTCTGTGCTCTGCCCAGATCTGGAGTTTTCATCCAAATATTCCTAATTTTGGGGAAAAGCTTATTTGTCCTGGGGTCCCAAGCTGTCTCAGAGTCTCTGGTGTCAAGATGACCCCGAGGTGTTAGAAATTCTCTTTTTCCCAGCCCCACAATCCAAAGAAGGAGTCAGGATTCTTCAGCTCTGGTTTCCAAGGTGTTTATTTTTCTTATCTATCACATTCTTTTTCTGATCTGCTGAGATCTGTCCAGCAGGTTGGGTTGTGGCACACTGACTGCCTTGGGGTGGTGTTAGTTTTTTATACTAAAAACTGCGTGTACTTTATTTACAATAATTTTCCAATACCTATCACCCATGTTAGACAGTCTGTCTCTACTCTAAACCAATCCAAAAGTGCCACCATCACAGCAGAAGATGGAGGACAAGAAGAAGAAAGAGGAAGGACAAGGCAAGCGCAAATCCCTCCATCTTGGCTTCTGAACCCCTATTCTAAAAACCCCAAAATTCTACTTTTCTACCCTGTGACAAACTAACTATCATTCTACTTAAACTCTCATGGCTTGTAAATCTTCACACAAAGTTGGGAATGGTTTCCATGGACTAAAATGGAAGGCACAGGTGTTTTTGAGTCTGTACCAAGGTTTCTGAGCCCCCTGCCAGGGTCTCGAGTCCTCCAGGGCAGCCAGAGGAATGTCCTGGGTTCCAACACCAAGCTAGCATCTTTGAGATATACTTTGTCAGGATATTGACTTATTAATATGGCAGAATAACTGACTATGTTTCCTCCCCTCCCAGCACTAAGCAACCAGACAAGAGAAAATGTCAGGTTTTTGGCCAGATTTGACACAGGAGTTCAGCACAGCTTTCTGATTATTTTTTTCCCCTTCAGATACATTTAGCAGCATCTATTCAAGGAGCTGTGCAGAAATTCTGTGAGTACTTTGGCATGTTCTCCTGCAATCCCAACACTGCTCTTTGAGGGAAAGGCACCACAGAAATATTTCAGGTACCATGCTGCACATGAATCATGCAAAATGCTCTCGCTCCAGTGAGAGTTTCTTTTAAACAGTGGGGTTTTTTTTTTCCTGCAATCTTGGACTTTTAAGTGCTTTTTGGAGTTCCTGGTCATGGAAGGTCTGTTCTTAAAATAATATCTGGCAGCAGAAGTGCACACTGAGCTCTCCATGCAGCTGGTGACAGGTGAGCAGTGACACCTGTGCTGAAGCCATCTGGGCTCAGTGGCAGGGCTGAGACCACACCTTGGGGTGAACTGAATTTCCCCATTTCACAGAGCAGGGGTTATAAAAATGGCAAGCACCATTGAAAGCAGAGAAATTTTTTATTCAGCTGCTTTTTCACTCGTGTCAGGGGTTGTCATGCATGGAGGAATTAAGCCACACAAAGCAGAGGAGGACATGTCACCCACTGAGGCCACCACAGTGTCACATCTGATGCCTGAATGTCCCCCCCGGTGGGACACACTGAGGAAAATCAACAAAAATGTAGGGAGATTGCTAATGAACCACTTGGAGGGAAATGCTAATGAAAGAATGAATCTTTGGTGGTAGATCTGTAAAAAGAGGAATAAAAAAGTCTTTGCAGATCAAAAATAAGAAGTGATCCCAGCTTAGACATTAGTAATTTTTTTTTCTTCATAAAATGATTTTTGTGAGAAAACCACTTCTTTTCCTGCTGTTTTTAATTTCCTTCGAGGAGCTATAGGTTTTTTCTAGAACTTAAATTACAGTCAAGTCTTTTCTGCAAATCTTTCCATTTTCAGCACCAAAACCTTTCCTTGCCGAGCGAGGAGAGAGAACATGGAATGAATAGAAATCCAACTTGCCTAAAAGTTTCTAGGTGCAGAAAATCCACAAAACAACCATTTATTCTGGCCAATTTAGAAGATAAAGTCCTTTTCTCCCTCCCTTGCCCTCCCAATTTCCAAGAGCAAACCTGTACAAGCATGGGGTGAATCTTTTGGGTGCTGTGAATGTGACAAAGCTGCAGAGGGAGAGACACTGCAGGGACACTGTCCAGGAAAAGGGGCAGTGAGGGTGGAGGAAGGATCATCATCATCATCATCATCATCTTCATCTGCAATTCCTGAGGAGAGGGAAAGTGTTTTTTAGGAAAGAGGGCAACAAGATGGGAGCTGTACTCTGGAAGGAGAGAGAAGTAGGACTTAAACGGGAAAACCTCAGGAGAAGAATGGGAGTTGTATCACAATAAGAGTGGGTGTTTCAGCTCTCGATAGTTATTATTATTAATCATTTATTATTATTATTATTTAGTATTAGTATTAGTATTTAGAAAAATAAGGTACTAGAATTAAAATGTTTCTTTGGGTTAGCTGAACTCCACTATGAGACGCTTTCTATTTTTTTGGGGGGTTGTATCACAATAAGAGCGGGTGTTTCAGGTCTGGGTAATAATAATGATGATGATGATGATGATAATAATAATAATAATAATAATAATAATTTTAAAGATATAGTAATAGAATTAAAATGTCTCTTTGGGTTAGCTGAGCTCCACTATGAGATGCTTTCTATTTTCTTTTTTTTTCAAATAAAAACTTTTTTTAAAAAATAAACATTCAGAACTGATATTTTAAAATCTCCTTCAGATGCAGTGGTTGCTTTCCAAGCCCCAGAAAATCCTGTGGGCATCTTTAATGTCTGCTAACAGCCAAGTAAGGGAGCTGAACACATTTTTCAGGTGAGGAACCATCACCAGGATATCACCAGGTAAAGGTGAGCGGTTCAGGCAATCTGGGAAGACTGGTGAAAGTACTGATTCAGCACGGTAATGTTTAGGTAAATGCTACAACAGCTCTTTAAAAGAGAAAAGCGAGACACTTCTTATGTATGACTCACTAATCACTGTCTGTGCTGTGGAGCCTGGAGTACAAATTCCTTTTGTCATGAAAATGCTTGCTCCTTTGATCCCCACAACATCATTAAACAGTTCTAAAGAGTAAGTAAATCTTTTGGCACATTCTCTGCGAAATAAGCGTTTCAGGATTCAGACGCATGTGGGTGTGTTTGTGATGCTGAGGAGATTGATACCGATACAATTTTTAGCAGCGGGTGCAGACTGTGCTCGTTGCTTTGGCGAGGGAAAGAGGGAGAGAGGTTTTTCCAGTTCCTTTTCCAAAGCAAATATGTCAAAAATTGAAATGTGCAGGGCAGCCATGCGGGATTGCTGCACAGGATTTGCTGGTGCAAATTAAACCTATTTAGCCTGGCTGTGGATGAGGACCTTCCCTGTTGACATGTGGAATGTTCTTCCCAAAGGGTTTTGGAGACTTTTGCCTTCATTCTACTTCATTTTCTTCATCTCATTATCTTCATTTTACCTTCATTCAACTATCAACCTGATAGTTCAGGTGAAATACATAGATGGTTTTTCTGGAGACCCTGATGCTGTTAAGGATATCATCAGAACATTTCTAGGAAAAACCAGCGTTACAGACTGCTGGAACACACACTCTGGGCTGTCCTTGTCTCTTTGAGGAGGACCCAGTGCTGAGGGCATGCAGGTTATGTATAATATAATATGTTATAATAATGTTATAATAACATGGAGGTTATTTCCCTTATCAGAATTGTGCATTTTGGTCAATTTATCACTTAGCTGCTTTAATACCTGGCAATTGTGGTTTTTCTCTGGTCCTGTGCACATCAGCCCAGTGTCTGGACCTGCTGACTCTTTGGAGCTCTGCATCCAGAAAATTTAAGGGAGAGGGGCACATTATTTATCCATAAAGATTTCACCAATGGTTCTCTGGTATTTATCTATTAACTTCCCAAGGCTTTAGCTAAAATGGGAAGAGCTTATGAGCTTACTGAAAGAATACTGGGGATCTGAACCATTCAAAGACACATGACTGTTTAGAAGTGTAAGAACAGCATTCTCATGCCACACAGCACTCTGTGTGAAATGAGTTTGTACCCTTCCAACACGCCATCTGGCAGCAAACAGCACATTGGTTTGCATCCCAGCCTGTGATCTTGCAAGGAAAATGAAATCATATGTAATAAAATGCACTTTTAAAAGTCAACATTTTCATAATGATCAGCGGAACTAATGGACTTAAAAGCGTTTTCAGTTTTCTATCAGAAAATGTTTTGGTAAACAAGTGTCTGCCCTCAGTGGTGATGTGCATATGAGTAAAAGGGATTTGTGTCACACTCGGACACGTGTTCTTGGTGTGCATCTGCACCTTGGAGTGCTCAGAACATTCAAATTTGCACTCCTGCCTGAGCCATTGCAGTGGGAGGAATCAGATTATGGGCTTTCAACTGGTACCCAAAATATGGGTGGAAGGAGTTGGATGTTTGAAAGGAAATGGGGCAAGTCTGTTGATTCAGGAAATGAGAAACTGGTTGGAGTGAGATGCAATCACATGCCTGAGTCCTCCTAGAACTGCATCCTCTCTCTTATTTTGATACCTTGAAATTTCAGGGAAGATGATTCATATCTGTGTTGGGTGAGGCATCTCTCCAATTTAGAGCATCTTCTTTCCCAGCACTGTGATATTTCAACGTGAAAGGAAGCAATAGCCACTTGCTTAAAATTCTCAGCAAATCAGGCAAAAAGCTTTCATGTAGTTGGATAATGGGCAGATGTGTATCTTGGAAAACAAACAAGATCAAATACAGGCTGATAGACCTGTTCTTATTAGGTTTTATATGGGGAAATTAGTCTGGCCACTTGAGAGATGATGAAATGATTAGGAAGAACCTTCTATCTAGCTGCACACATAGGGTTGTAGAGATTTGATTATGTGAAAAATAACAAAGGAGGCTCAGCTTTTCAGGGATGAGGATGGGTTAAAATAATTTAGGGAGAAATTGCTGTAATTAAAACCACTCTAGCTGGCATTCAGTCGGTTTGTCTCCTTCCATTAAGGGTTCATCCTCAAGTTTGCATTAATATTCTCTGTGCCTCATGGTGTTCTAGGAACTCTTTCATTTGCCACTCCGTGCAAATTTCAATTCCAGCCTCCCAGTCAGTGTTTTGAAGCACTGGGATATTGAGTAAGTATATAATTCTTAGCTTAGACACTGAACATCTGTTGCCATTTGTGTCCAATTTGTAATTACAGCAGGGGGAGCTGGACAATCGGAGATTAAAAAGATGCTGCCTAATCTTCCACCACATGTTTCTACTTAAAAAGAATAACCCACTGGAGGAATCTCATGGCAGCTCATGGTATATCTTCTTCTCCCCTTATCCTTACTCAACAGATCAGCTTTTATTTGATCTCTGTCTGAGATTGCCACAGTCCTTCTGTTTGGACCTGGGAGTGTGTTCACTCACTCCTGGTTTTAGGGTGTGTTCTGAAGGATTCCATTCCTGGTTTTCAACAATTAAAATATTGTGCCTTGTGGCATTCCTTTGGCCTCTAATAATATCTTAAATAGAGTGATTTTTTCCTGCCATTTGGAGGGAATGGGCGCTAGGAGAGCCTGTTGGGATGGATAACACAATCCTCCCTCAAGATTTCTGCCCGTGCCATGGAGTGTGCTGGACATCAGACCAGAAGGAAAGTGTGTTGTGTTTTCCTCCTTTCTCAAGATCCAGCTGTAGATTTTCCAGTGAGACTACTCAAATGCTTTTACAGGAGAGCTAAAAACAGCAGCAGTGGTGCAGTGAAGGCAGAGCATCAGGAAAAGGGCAGTAAGCAGAGGTTATAGGGTCTTAAATATGGCACAGTGTGCTTTGTCTTACTGCAAAGCAACGTGACCAACATCCTTTGCTAAAGTTATTCATGCAAATGTTTTACCTAAGAGCTGCTTAGCTGCTTCCAGACAGTGACATTTGAGAAGGGGCAAGAAGGAAGAACTGGTTGCTCTTGAGCAGGCTGGATGGGGCTCTGAGCAAACTGGTCTAGTGGAAGGTTCCCTGGTCACATCAGGGGGGTCTGAACCAGATGATCTTTAGGGCTCCTTCCAATTGAGAGGAATAGTGGATTTGTCTTTACAAACAAGCTGTGGGTCTGCTGGTAGATAAAACTAGCAGTGGGAGATAAATAATGGGAAGGATTCTACTGATTGATGAATGGAAGAAGGTATTTGCTTTTACAAATAAAATTTAGGTTAGCTGATAAATGAAATTAGGCATTGAAAGGTGAAAGAAACAATGGGGAAGAAAAACCCCCAAAATTCCATAAGAATTAAAAATTCAAAAGGAGGGTTATACATTAGAGGGCAATCTCTGGTATCAGGCATTCTGGGCAGTCTGTACCTCTCAAGTACCTCAGCCAATGGGGAAAGAGAGAAGGGAAATGCAGCCAGGAAATTGGGATAAAAAAGAGGCTTCATCCTCCAAAAATTTGAGAGATCCCAGGGGAATGTGCCATGGTCTCTCCCTTTTTTCAAATAAAGCCAAAAAGGACTCCTCTGTCTCTTTTTTGGACATAAACCTCTGGTGTTTGTGGATTAATTTTCCTAACACAAACCAAACCATTCCAGGATTCTCTCTGGAGCAAGAGATGACGTTGCAGGAACAGTGGGAGAGGGAAGGGTCGCAGCAGTGACGTCCTGCAGAGGAAGGAGGGAGGGAGGCTGAGGGTTTGCATCCTTTCAGGAGCTGTGGAGACACATTAAAGGAGCCCCTCTGAGGGTGCTGCCCACATGGACCGGCTGTGGGTCCCTCCCACGGGAGCCTCGTGAGATGCTCTGGGGGTGGGTGTGATGCTGAGTGAGGAAGTTGTGCCTTTTCATTGACTGGAAGAACTTTCTGTCCTCTTCGAGTCTTTGAAAAATGCAAATGCAAAGTTGTAAGAGATTGACAAAACAGTTGCTGTGTTTCAGTGGAAAGTGTTTCACTCATTTTGTACATGCGAGGGGAAAATGATTTTGCTGCTGGTTGGAATAGCAATATACAGTGAGATGTGCCCAGTATAGGAGATATCCATTCTAAACTAATACAGTTTTCATATTTGTGCTGTTGGCTTGTGTGCTTTTCCATGTACATCCTTCCAGTCTTTATTGAAACTCCAGAAGGTTGGAGTTTTCAGGGTTTTTGTTTTTGCTTGTTTGTTGGTTTTATGTTGTTTGTTGCCTTTTTTTTTTTTTTTTTTTTTTTTTTAAGCAGCTAATCTAGCGAAAAATTAATTTTCTCTGATTTTCTTTAGGACAAAACTGAAATTATTTTTTCCCCAAAAAGAAAATTAACTTGCCTGTCACCTCAAAAGAATTGTGATTTTGTTAGGAATGGGCTTTGGCACTTGACAGGATTTATTGAGAGATATTTATGAGACACTGAATTTCAAAATGTCAGATGTATTAGGTTCTGCCCTTAATATAATGACATGGTAAGGTGGTCTGCCAGATTTAGAGGGTTTTGCTCAAACACTGTGTTCTTTTAGCTGCTTAATTGGGACAATTAAAGAAGCACTATTTACTTGTTCACTTTAAAATATAAACACAGATATACCATAAATATCCTCAGAATTTCTTTAGATGTGAAATTAATAACAGTGCCATGGATGGGGGAGTGTACAATGTTGGGTGTTGGAAGACAGTCAGAAGAAATGCTTCCCCTTTCCAGTTTAACTGCATTTTACACCCTCTCCTAGTGCATCTTTAATCCTGGAAAAAGCCAATGAAGGTAGGAAAGACTTGAGCATGGACTCAAGGCTTGCAGGAAGCAATGGGAAAGAGTTCCTTTGGTGTGACCTTTGGCTTTAGTGTGGCCTGCTGTGATCCCTGCCCACCCATGTGCTCAGCCTCTCTGTGCCTGCGGTTTCTGTCCCTTCCTTCCTTCTCCAGGCATGGTCAGCACCAAGGGCCTGCACAAACACCTCCTTGAGCTGCTGGCCCTGGAACAATCCCCTCAGAGAATCATGGAATCACAGAACCACTGAGGCTGGAAAAGACCTCCAAGATCATCCAGTCCAACCTGTGCCCCATGCCCACCTTGTGCCCAGCCCAGAGCACTCAGTGCCACCTCCAGGGCACACCTGCAGGGATGGGCACTGCAAAGCTCCCTGGGCAGCCCCTGCCAAGGCCTGAGCTCCCTTTCCATGGGCAAATTGCTGCTGCTGTCCCAGCTGGGCCTGCCCTGGCCCAGCCTGAGGCCGCTCCCTCTGCTCCTGTCCCTGTTCCCTGGCAGCAGAGCCCGACCCCCCCGGCTGTGCCCTCCTGGCAGGGACTTGTGCAGAGCCACGAGGGCCCCTGAGCCTCCTTTGCTCCAGCCTCAGCCCCTTCCAGCTCCCTCAGCCCCTCCTGGGGCTCCAGCCCCTGCCCAGCTCCGTTCCCTGCCCTGGACACGCTCCAGCCCCTCCAGGGCTCTCCTGCAGGAGCAGAACTGGGCCCAGCCCTGGAGGGGCCTCTCAGAGCCAGCACAGAGGGACAATCCCTGCCCTGCTCCTGCTGCACACACAATTCCCCATCCAGCCCAGCTGCCAGGGGCCTCCTGCCCCCCTGGGCACCCCTGGGCTCGTGCCCAGCCCCTGTCACAGCACCCCCAGGGCCTTTTCCACTTCCCAGCCATTCCACCCCCAGCGTGTATCATGAAATTAGAGCAACTTCAAGGGGCTGAAATGGAAAAATAACAGTATATAGGGAGTTCTGGTTTGTTTCAGACCACTTTAGTGAGGGATACATCAGGGAAGCTGTTCCTCACATGCTAAATTCTTTGTTTTCTCCTTCCAAGAAAAACACCAGACCCTTTGACATCATGAACCAGCCCTAGCCAGGTGAGTTTAAAAGCCTGTGGAGCATTTCTTGCCTGAATCAGTTCTCTGGTTCCAGCAACACAGTGTGTGGAGCAGCAAAATGCAGACATTGAACTTGAAGATGACAGATTATTTACAGAAAATGTGTGGGTGTGTGGCTGTGTTTGTCTGCAGTTTTTGTGCTGCTGAAATGCCAGTGGCCGTTTCACTACATTTATAAACTTTGCAGAGCGTTTAAACCATCCACAGGAAAACAGGGAGAGGTTTAAGAGTCAGCAAATTCATGACCTGCATGGTTCTGCATGTAGCTGGCATGGCTCATTCTCAGCCCTTGTTAAATTTGCTTTCACAGTCAATACTAAAAAAAATATTCTTTTGTTGCACCATTGTTGTTTTCTTGGTTTTCTAGTTATTCACTTTTTGACTTCTTTGTTTTTTGTCGTGCATATTTTTCCCAAGAATCTCCAACCCACCTGAATATCACAGAACTCTGCCTCAAAAATATTTCAGGAGTTTTTGCTGTGAGCTTACATTTTTTAAGGGGTTGTATAATACATTTTTCCATCTTCTCTGGCATCTTCAGAAAAACATGTCAGAAGAAACATACTTAGCACAGTAGAATTTAATTATGCATTAAAGTGCATCAAAATCCATGTCAGCCTGAGGACCAGAATAATGGTACAAGCATCTTCACAAAGATTTGCTGGATTTTGCCAATATATGTTTCTTAGAATAGCCTGTGCTACTCTGTTTTGGACATGCATGAAATCTTTATTTGTATGAGTTCTGCAGTCACATTTACTCTGTCTGATATAAACAAATGAGAGCATCCCAGCAATGTGATTTCTTGCATTTATCTCAAATTTATGATGAAAATTTGGTGACAGAAATATACCTAAGTATTTCAAGAACAACAGACATTATTGGAGCTTGATTGCATTTTCTTCTTCCTCTTACTTTAAAGACCTCCTTGTTTTAGTGATCTGTGATTTTTTGCTTCAGTGATAGTGATTTATATTACAGAATCATTTACTGCCAGTAATGGGTATGTAGAAATTCACAACCCTTTTGATCATTCTAAGCTGAAGAAATCCTCTCAGTGGAAGATCACAAGGAAAAATCACATTCTAGTTTTCCATGGATACATCTGCCCTCACTAGGTGGTGGCCTGAGTTCATTTTATCTAAAATTGTGCAGAAAATTTGTAGCCAGAGGTGGGCTGGGACCCTGAGTTTTGGTTTTCCATGTTGCCTACAGCAAGGTTGTCCTATGGAGGGGCCCAAGAGTTGTGTGGTTGTGTTATTTCACAAAACAACTGTTTCAAAATGATAATATCCTCTGTTTTTATGATTAAATGGGCCCAGTTTTTAAAGTGTAGAATGTGTTGTTTGCCCTTCTTTTCTCCTAAAGATGCTTTTAGAAAATGACTGCAAATTCTTGCAGAGCGATTATAGAGTGACAACTGCAGGAAAGCTTCAGCTCTGCACAAAAATGATTGATGGTCAGTGGTAGACACCTGCATTTTGTGCCCCTCTAGAAATGCATTCACTCAATCTCAGGGGCATTCATTTAATCTAAACTGCATTTTGCAAACTTGAGCACACTGCTCAAGTTGAAGGGAAGTAGGTTTTTTTTTGGACAGTATTCATTTGTGGGAATAGTGTATAACATGGAATGTGGATTACTAAACCTGTCTCAAAGTAGAAAAATCTGGACATTTGCTGAAGATGAGATGTACTTCCCAAGTCCTGTTCCTTAAAATTCAGGTAAAAATAGCCGAGCTCTTCCCTCACAGACACCACTTAATTTGTTCACTCTCAGTGACAGTCATTTAGTATTTCAGGGGCTGCAGAACCTGCAGCTTGTATCTCTTTGGAGAAGAAAATTTTATCTTCTGTCTCATTAGCTTCCTTCCAAGTTCATAATTTTTTTCCTGTGCCAGGCAATATTTGCAAAGCTTCCAATCTCAGAAATTCCTTATGGCTTTCACAGTGCTGTTGCTGTTTCAGGGTGTTTTTCCATTGACTCCACCAGGCTCTGCATCAGGCCAATAATAGCTGTTTGTCAGTGTATCCAGGAGTTCTATTGACCTGTACCATGCCAAATTCCATCAGGGTTTTTGCAATTCCCAAGCTTTTTGGCACGGTGAGCGCGTTACATAGTTGCCGACACTCTGAAATTGCAGTTTTGTGGTGCTGGGAAAATGATCATAATAATTGTATATTTCCTATCTGCTAATGGGAAACATGAAGTTATTTTAATGAATCCATAGGCTGCTGTTCTGATGGGGGCATTTGTCTCTCCACCAACCCCCCCCTGCCCTAACAAAATGGATTTTCTGACATTTCTGTGACCTCTTAGAGAAAGAATTAGGTGCACAGTTACCAAGCAACAGAAAGTCAGGCAACACACTTTCAAAGCCCTCTAATTGCCCATAATGGTAAGAGCAGCATCCACATTCACAAAAGCTTCATATTCTTGGTACTTACTCTGCTGCAGGAACTCATTTACCTTTTATTGCCAGCGTGGTGTTGAGCTGTAACCACCAAAGGAGGAGGTGAAAGTCTGAAGGCTCTGGAGCCTTGGAGCTGCTGTGCACATAGAGGGCCATAAGGATTGTAATTTTCACAATTCATGCCTCACATTTCACTTATCCAGAATATTTTAAGTGCTTAAGTCACAAGAGAGAAGGCACATTCATCTCTACAATACTAAAACCAAAGTGAAGGCAAAAAAACCCCAAACTTACAAAGTCTTTCAAAGATTTAAATGAGAGACCAAAGAAAGGCTTTAAAGCACAATGTATTCTGACAACTTATCCTCTAAGGATTTAAAATGACATGTTTCATGAGTCACACAATGAAATCTCTATGGGGGATGGGGGAGAAATACATGAATACATCTTTGAGACTTTGAAGGGTTTTTGGTTTTATTCTCCTCCAGCTTGTGCCCCGACTGCATGTGAGGAGTCAAACTGTCCCCTCCTTGCATGGCATATCTGGGACACTGAGTGCCACTCCTTCCTGAAGCTCTTCCAAGCTTTTCCATTTTATCCAATGACTGTAGCAGTCTCCATCCACTTTTCACAACCCACTTTCCTCAAGGGGGATTCAGGATGTGTTTTTCTACAGGCATTGAAGAAAAGGAGATCATCAAGAGGGGACAGTCCAAACTGGGTATTTTGGCTTCCCTGTGAAGGAATTTGCTGGGACAAGTGACAGTCACTGACTCCTCTGTCCTGGGTAGGAGAGGTGGTGTGTCTGTTTTCTGGGTGTCAGTGAAGTGCTTTTTCTCCAGCAAGGGGTAGTTTTTGTGTTCAAAAAAGGGCTTCTTGGTACTTCTGTGTGTGCTTTCATTTATTTTCAAGCGTACACACATTGTTCATCACAAACAAATAAAGCTGTAGAGCTTCCTGCTCATGTCATTTGCACTGGAGTTAACTCTGGCAAAGTTAATCTGTGATGGTGTTCACAGGGGTCCCAGGATAAGTGAAGAGGGATTTGACTCCCTGTTCCAGAAGGCTGATTTAGTATTTTATGATATATATTACATTAAAACTATACTAAAAGAATAGAAGAAAAGGTTTCATCAGAAGGTTAGCTAAGCTAAGAATAGAAAGGAAAGAATGATAACAAAGGTTTGTATCTTGGACAGAGAGCCGAGCCAGCTGACTGTGATTGGCCATTAATTAAAAACAACCACATGAGACCGATCACAGATGCACCTGTTGCATTCCACAGCAGCAGATAATCATTGTTTACATTTTGTTTCTGAGGCCTCCAGCTTCTCAGGAGGAAAAATCCTAAGGAAAGGATTTTTCATTAAAAGATGTCTGCGACATTAATCGACATTACATTGGCATACATGAAGACAGGGCCAGAAACTTCAGCTTTTGGTCCCGAGACATGAAGAAAACTGTGAGCTAAACTTGACACTGTGAGCTAAGCTTGGCACTGTGAGCAAGAAAGCACCTTGCACACGAGCTGTCCCTTCAATACATTTTCTTTTTCCTTTTGCTTCTGTCCTCCAGCAGAAATGAGGTTTAATGGAGAGGTATCATGGAGTGGAGGTGAAATGGCCAAGGGCTCAGCCATGCAATCTGTCACAGGCTGCAGCTCCAGCCCAGCAAAGCCCAGAGGCATCCAACAGCTTTCAGAGAGTCTCACAAAATGATACAGTTCTTCTAAATCAGCCATGAATTGCCAAGAAATGTGCACACAGGGTAGGTGGGGACTCAGAATTTTGAACTTAGAGACAGTAAAATGCAGCTGGGGTTAAAGTATCTGCATGTACAAAGACGTTTGAGCTGTATTTTTATGTTTAGGGCCTTTTTACTTCAGTGACTGTGCAATTACCACCATTTCCAGTGTAGTTACTTTGAAACTACTATGTAGCTTCTTGTACTGTCTAATTAACTTGTCTCATGACTGTGAGTGGAATGTACCACAATTTCCAACGTGGAAAGAACTTCTTTGGAACCATGTTCTGACAATTCAAGAATTTTTTTGCTGATTTCAGTTCTCAGGGTGGGGATTGTTTGGAGTGACACAGTCTGGAGGCATGAGAGGAAAGTGAGAATTGTTGTGTTTGCCCAATGCCTAAAATGAAGCTATTTTTCCTGGTTTTGGCTAGCCTGTTATTAATAGGAATTGATCATACTGTGAATTAGAATTTCCATTAGGAATTGCATGTTAGAAAAGTAGAAGTAGTTCTGGTTGAATTTGGACTTTTATCTCTATAGGGTCTCTTAGAGCATGTTTAAGCTGAGTCTTGCTGTTAATATGGAAATATAAATTACAATTATACTAACCCCTTAAATCTTACCCACCTTTCTATTATTATAAATTTAAATATTAGCAATGTAATCAGCACTACTGTTGGTAGATAGATCAAGATATAAATATCAAGAATCCTCCATATGAGCCAGGTTGACAACTGGGAATAAGATTGGAAAAGCAAAGTTGTTGTGGAAGACTGCAGAAAAGTTCCCATCCTAATATTTTTTTAAATTTTTCCCTATTATTGCAAGAGTTGTGGAAGCAAAGTTGTTGTCCAGAATGTCTCAGCTGAATTTTGTATAACAGTCTGCTATCAACAATAGTTGTCTCAGTGTTTTGATAGCAGAAAGCCACACAGATGTGGTTCTCTAGGAATGATAAGCCTTCACAGGAAGTTTGCTTTAAAAACAGGTTCATGGGCACAAGCATCTCTTGCAATGCCCTAATGAAGGTGAAAAAAAAAATCCTGATGAAAAAATTGCTCTTGACTCCAGGGCAGTGAGAGAGTGAGAGAAAAGTGTAATAGTGAGATACCTTCATGACAGAGGCACCCCTGGAGAAAGATGCCATGGTTCTCTCTAATTGGGCATGGTTTTGTTGGTGTAAAGATACAGACCAGAAAAAGAAGGGTTTTCTATTGGAAATGAAGGGAAGATAAAAAATTGGATTTTCATTGCTCATTCTTCTCCCCAGTCCAAAGGACACAGACATCTATACATGTAACCATCCGCATGTGTTTTCTCCAAACTCTTTGTCAAAGCTTTGTAAGCTCAAACCACTACTTTCTCCCTTCCTCTCAAGGAATAAGTCCAATATACCTCTGACTTTTTTCCCTCTTAGTGGTTAGCATTGGACTGAACAGCAGAATATTAACCATCTGCCATGAATTTTCTTTACTATTATTCCAGCTTTGATAAAGTCCCTGAAAGATTATTACTGGAACTTCAATCCCCCCAGCTCACATCCCTGGACATTTCTATGTAGGTTACTTCAGAACACTGAAATTCTCTGTTCCAGCCAAATTCTAATTGCAGGGCTCCACCTCTACACCACAATAAATTACATGGGCATCTCTCAGTCACCTGCCTTAGGAAAAGGCTAGAGGAAGTGATCTCTAGGGAGAAATTCCCTTTTGTGGTGTGTGTGGGGGGAAACAAGAAGTGCATCATTTGGAAATGAGTTATCTGCAGGGTTAAACAATTCCTTTCTCTGGGCAGCAGTTGTTCACTCTGTCCTCACAGTGTTTTCAAGGAGGAGCAGGTCAGACCCTCATCTCCTTTGCAGCACAAACCCACCTGGGAAGTTTTCTAGCTCTGTCTGCCACCTTGAGAACCTTTGGCTCTGATCTAGACACACCCTTTTAGTCCCTCTTCTATTCAGGGTGGAATCTGGAGCTGACAGTAGAGAAAAACATGAAAATATCTGTCATTCTCAAATTCCAATCTCCTTTCTGCTGATGGCACTTGTGGATTCTGGACTAGCAGCCCTCAGCATCCCATCCTGTGCACGCTTCTTCTCTCAAAAATAGAAAGTTGCTCTGGGATTTTTCCTGGAAGGCACCATGAGTCTGCAAAAATGATTGCTGCAGAGAACCTCAACTGAATAGCAACCCTTATGAATGTGCTCGAGAAAAAAACACTCCTATATTGCTGTGGAGTGTAACCACAACTGTACTTTATTTATTTCATGAATACCATGCAATATTCCAGGCAGATATTAGTCAGTCAAGTCAGATGTGGGTGGCTGGGGCTTTTGGCACTTGTTATGCAAATAGCAAACAGCAGTAGTAACTCACTCCTAAAGGTAATGACAACATATATCTGCTGCCTTATTTTGTGTGCTCAGTCTGCTCCTCAGAGCTGTCTGCACCTTGGGGCGAGTGTCAGGGGAAGACTTACTAGTTCCAGCCATGCACATGTAATATTAAAAAGCCAGGGAGCTGTGGATGGCATCTCCCTGCTCACTGCCAGACCCTCCTCCTGAATGCAGTCAGAGCCATTTCACAGAATTAACAGAATCCCTGGGTTGGAAGAGACCTCACAATCACAGAATCTCAGAATAATGAGGTTGGAAGAGACCTCTGAGATCATCAAGTCCAACCTATGCCCTGACACCTCAACCAGACCATAGCACCAGCCTTTTTTTAAACACATCCAGAGATGGTGATTCTACCCCTCCCTGGGAAGAGCATTCCAGTACTTTATTATTCTTTTGGTGAAAAATTTTTTCCTCATATCCAACCTATACCTTCCCTGACGTAGCTGGAGGCTGTGTCCTCTGGTTCTGTCAGAGACCGACCCCACCTGTCTGCAGCCTCCCTTCAGGAAGGTGTAGACAGCAAAGGAAGTTGTAGAGAGCAATATCATTTTCCAAGATCATCACCTCCAAGACCATTGAGTCCAACCCAGCCCCAACACCTCAACTGAACCCTGGCCCCCAGTGCCACATCCAGGCTTTGTTAAACACCCCCAGGGATGGGGACTCCCCCACCTCCCTGGGCAGCCATTCCAGAACTTTATTACTCTTTCCATAAAAACCTTTTCCCTGCTCTCCACCCTGTATTTCCCTTGGTGCAGCTCGAGGCTGTGTGCTCTGGTTGTGTCAGTGCTGCTGGAGAAAGAGCCCAGCCCCAGGTGAGCACAGGCACCTTTCAGGAGCTGTGCACAGTGATGGGGGCACCCCTGAGTCTCCTTTTCTCCAGGCTGAGCACCCCCAGCTCCCTCAGGGCTTCCTCACAGGGTTTGTGCTCCCAGCCCCTTTCCAGCCTCGTTGTCCCCTCTGGATGTGCTCAAGCGAGGAACAGCAAGGAACAGCTTTGTTATCCAGCTGGGAGCATGGCAGCAACACAGCTGGGACTGATGGCTGCTTGTCTTCATCTGCTCGGCCCCAAAACTGCCACACTTTCACCCTCTGATGGCTGAGTCCTGCCGCAGATCATCTTGGATCTGGTCCTAACTCTTGATGGGCAGCTCAAGATGGGCAGATGAGTAATTTCTGTGTCTGGCTCTTACAGACCCACTCCTGGAGGTGTGATCCTGGGAAGAGGGTTTGGACAGGGAAGAGAAGCTGAGGCAACAGGGGACTGTATCCTAGAGTGACATTATGATGCTTGCATCCCCATTCGTGTGTTCTGTTTATGCTGGATATTATGTTCTGTGCCTTCAAGACTGGCTCTGAAGAGTGAAAGTTTTGTCTGAGTTTCTTATCAGCTGAACTCTCATGGCTGGCAAAACACAGAGACAGGGCAGTGCATGGTGCTGCTTTTGCTTTTTTGCTTTTGCTTTTTGCTTTGCTCTCGCTCTTGCTTCTGCTTGCTCTTGCTTCTGCTCATTAGCTAGTGTAGCTAAACAGTCCAAATTTCTTCCTGGACTGTTTCTCCTTTCCTTTTGCTTTTTAGACCTACTCGAGCCTGCTCTGGGCTGGGCCCTGGGAACACTGAGAGTTTGCACCCTGTGGCCCAGCGGGGCCTACTCTGGGCAGCAGCTGCCCCTGCTCCAGAAAGATTGATAACAGAGAACCACCCCCAAGAGAGACTTTCTGAATTTGTCATCTTTTTCAGAGCAGTGAAAGAGTGGTGTCATCCGGTATTGTTAGTTTTGTGCTGGGGGTGCTGTGCCTCTTAAATAAACAGGTTCTTTCCACTTCTCTCTGAAGAATTCTTCCCGAACCAGTTAGAAAGAAGAACCATGTGATTTTGCTTTCTAGAAGAGCCCTCCTTTAGAGATTCTCTCCCAAATTTGCCCTAAACCAAGACTGACTGGCTGAGGTCCTCTCAGCTGCTTCAGTCACTGCAGTGAGGAGCTGTCCCTGGTCCTTGTGGGCTCTGCAGAGCAGGGGTGAGGGCTCAGCACAGTGCTGGGCTCTGGAGCTCTATGGAACATCCCTCTGGAAAAGGGAGCTTTAAAAGGGAAACTTTGGGTTTGATCACCTCAGGTGTACCTATTCCTGGTGGGACACAGAGCCCACAGTGATGGAGGACTGGCCTTTGCAAGGGAACTGACACTATTTCCTGGAAACAGTTTTGTTTTAAAAAATGAAAGCTGTCTCTTCAGCCAGGATGAATGAAGATGAAGGGAAAGATTTTTGTATTGGAGAGCAACATTCTACAAAGTCTCCATTCCCAACATTTTTTCAGCTTTGGCAACCAAGAGGCTGGGTCATCAGAGTCAGAGCCGAAATAAAATGGGAGAAAATCTCACACTGAGGAGCCTTTCTTTTCCCTTCTGAACTTCCCTTGCTTAGGCAGATGTGGTTCTGTTTAGTTTTTTCTTTTTAATTTTTTTTTTTTCATTAAAAGAGTTAAGCAGCCAGATTTTTGACTTTGACTTGGTTTGTCCTCAGTGCTTTTGTCTGCTCACCTCAGATCCTTACCAGTCATCCCTGTGTACTCCCTGCATGGGCTCAGCATCCCTGTCTGGGGACTGGATTTGCAGAGCATTTGCTGCAGACCAGGCCTACAACCTTTCTGGAACATTCCACAATCATTATCCAAGCTCACAAAGAGACCAGAATGCCTGGCCCTGTGAATAAGGCACCTTTACCCTTTCTCACTACATTACTTTTCCTGAGGAAAATTGCTCCAGCCTTCATGGGCGGCAGCTTTGCTGTCCCTCAAAGGTGACCTTCAGTGCAGGTTTGGTAATTTTTGTGCACAAGCTCTTGGAGAGTGCAAGCTGTCACAGGGTGACCAGGTTGCAAACTCCTGGGTGCTCCAAATTAGTTTTTAACACTTCAGACAGACTCTTCAGGTGCTTCACTCAGCTGTTACCTCCATCTCTGAGATTTTTCTGGAATGCTTTGCCAACAGAAAGTAAGATCCTCTAAATAACCTTTCCCTCATCTCCTGGAAGGCCCTCTAGGTAATAGAAAATTAAAATATCATTTCTGATGTAAACGTTCTCTTTCTGGATCTGCTTTTAGATTGGATACATCTTATTGTCATATTTACCCACAAATGAGAATGAGGCCAAATCTGATCCTTTTCAGAAGCAACACAGGTTCGATTTTCAGGCTCACAATGACTGAGTGCTCAGACTTGGTGGAAGCTGGGAACATTTTGTAGGAAAGAGATTCTGCAGCAACTCTTCCTCCTGAAGGCAGGGTAGGATCTGTTATAGTGTGTTCATGGTCTATTGTTGCAGACATCTTTTTATGAAAAATCCTTTCCTCCTGAGAAGCTGAGAGGCCTCAGGAACAAAATGAAAACAATGATTATCTGCTGCTGTTGAATGCAACAGGTGCATCTGGGATTGGCCCATGTTGGATGTTTGTAATTAATGGCCAATCACAGTCAGCTGGCTCAGACAGGAGTCTGAGACAGCTGCCTTTGTTATCATTCTTTCCTTTTCTATTCCTTGCTAGCCTTCTGATGAAACCTTTTCTTCTATTCTTTTAGTATAGTTTTAATGTAATATATATCATAAAATAATAAATCAGCCTTCTGAAACATGGAGTGAGATCCTCGTCTCTTCCCTCAACATAAGACCCCTGTGAACACTACCACAGTCTGTAGCAGAAATGAGTGGTTTGATCCATTCTGGATGAGCCATTTCATTTTATCCAAGAGAGATGCAGAGTTAATTTCTTGTTTCCCCACAGCAGAGAGGGTTGGTGCACTGCCCATTTGCAGGGGGTGGGACAGTGCAGGATAATGTGGGGACAGGGACAGGCATGGACCTTGTCAGCAACCTCCAAACCTGCCTCAGTCCAGTGAGGCACCATAGCCCAGTGATATTCCACATCAAAGGAGAGCCAGGGCTGGAAAGCTCTGCTAAAGGCAGCTCCTGCATCCTGCTTTCCCAAGAGTGTGTGCTCAGCCCTGTCCTGCCCAGAGAGCTCATAGATCAGGGTATGTGACTGCATAATGGAAGCTGTGCATGAATGCAGAGCTAGATTTATAGCTTCACATGGTTCCCTTTTGTTTGACTTTTTAAAAAATGTTTGGTTGAGCAATGCAACGTTTTGAATGTAGTCCTTTGAAAAAGAGTCTTGGAAGATTGAAATCAAATCACATCAGACCTTAGTGAGTCCTTTGGAGCAGTTGTCATTAGATTCCCAATTCAGGTCTCAACCACATAATCCCCATGAATGTCAGGGAGCAGTGACTGCTTTTCCTTCTATCTATTATCCACAAAAATAAAAGTCTGGAAGACAGACATTGCTGTGGGGTCATACAGCTAGAAATGTTTGAAGGATATTTCTTAGATTTTATTTGTGACTTTGGGGAGTGTGGTCACTTAGAGATGTCACTGACAGGGACATAAACTTCATACACTCATGCAGAAAGACAGGATGAGTCATTGGTGGAGGCCTGAATCTGCCACCTTACAGCTGAAGTCATAATTTCACATCTGCAGGGAGTGAAATATTCAACTGGCAAATGATCCCACATCTAAAATGGGCAAAATATTCTATTGGCCTGCTTCTCTTGTGAAGGTTTGAGACATAGTACTTGTCCCTTGACTGGAATCATACACAGGGAAGTGACAAGGAATTCCCCTGTTTTTCTGGAATTTCTAGGCAGGAATACAATTTTTTCAAACAGGAGCTGATGTATCTGCATGCCCTGGACACTGGCATGGCCAGTGAAATCAGCCCACAAGAGAGATGGAGAGAGGCTCCTTACAAGGGCCTGGAGTGAGAGAAAAAAGGGAAATAAATAATAGAATAATAAATAATAGAATCATGGAATCACGGAATGATTTGGGTTGGAAGAGGTCTTAAAGATCATTCAGTTCCAATCCCCTGCCATGGGAGGGACAACTTCCACCAGACCAAGTTGTTCAGAGCCTCATCCAATCTGGCCTTGAACATTTGCAATGTTCATTTCCCATCCCTTTCAGGGATAAGTCACCCAAAGCTTGTTGATTTGGGCAGCCTGTGCCAAGGCCTCACCACCCTCACAAGGAAGATTTTTTTCCTGATATCTAATGTAAATCTACTCTCTGTCAGTGTGAAGCCATTCCCTGTGTGCTGTCCCTGCATGCCCTGGCAATTGTCTCTCTCCAGCTTTCCTGGGGCTCCTCCAGGCCCTGCAAGGCCACCCTGAGCTCAGCCCAAAGCTTCTCCTGTGCAGGTGAACAATGCCAGCTGTGCCAGCCTTTCCTGCCAGCAGAGCTGCTCCATCCTCTGCCCATCCTGGAGCCTCCTCTGGGCTCTCTGCAGCAGCTCCAGCTCCTCCCTGCGCTGGGACCCTGGAGCTCTGCAGCTGGTATCTATTTGCTGTGTCATACTAGAAATACAATAAATATCTGACCATGCAAGGGTCACTTGTTCCTGCCCCTGACAAATGGATGCTAATTTTGGAGTCTCTAGCAGCTTCCTGGATGAGCATGTACTAATAAAAAGTGAATCAGAGCAAATATGGGAATAAAAATTCAAGGCAATGCAAAAGAATTCCAAGCAATGTAATTCAGAGGTTGAGAATGAAACCAGTCTGTGAGGTTTATGGGCAAATGGGGGGTGGGTGCTGCAGAGGCTCACCCACTGGCACTGACACTGATTTGGCATGAGTGGCATTTGGTCCAGTGCTTTAAAGGTCTAATGACATCTCCTGCTGTCCCAGCTAATAAACAAGAGAGGTGTGGACTGGCTGTGTGCTGATTGCAGTTTATGAAATGAACAGCAGGTGGGAGAGAAGCAATAGGCATCCTCCCAGACCTCCAGCTAACAATGCCACATCTGACAGAGTGCAGCCTGCTGGACTCGAAATCAAACCTTTTACACCATGCTCCTTGGAAACGGGGAGGAGCAGAGTGCTGGGCTGGAGGAAGGGGGAAGGTGGAATAATGGGATTTATGTACGAGATTATTTTTGGTTTCGCTCTCTTTAGTCCTTCTTTTCCCACATCATACTCATATTTCTCTGTTCCCTGAGAGTTTTGTCATCTGTTGGCCTTTCCTGAGCAGTCTGCCTCCAAGATGATATCTGCCTACCTTGGTGGCAGGCACCTCCCTGAGTATTCATCTGTCTCTTACCTCCTGCCTTTATGTTTTGTCAATCTGTTTATTCCAAATCCATTTATCCGTGCCCCGTCTTGCTCCCGTCCTTACGCCTATCCATCTATCTCCATTAAAATCTGAATATTGAATATCAATAAAAATAACACAGCCTGTTTGGGGAGGAGGTCGTTTGTGTGGTGCTTTATGACTGACTGTTGATTTGTGGTCAAACTCCACGGTCATAAAAGGGCTGAGCATCAGGCAAATGACACAAAACGCACACATCAGCAATTAAAATCAGCTGTATTATCTGGGCACCCAGCAGGGCTGCCTAGTTAAGACCCTGCCAATGTTTTGATTATTACAACTCTGTACAAGAATTCACGCTGTTCCTCTCTCCTTACCCCCACCTCTGATACCTGACCCTTCCTCTCTTTCTCTGCTGACCCTGTGTTGGATTTCCCCCTGCACCACAGAGCTTTCCTTCCCTCCCTCATCATCGCAGTGCCACGCAAAATCCCCTCTCCTCATCTCCTCCCTAAATGCTGCATTTCTCAGTGCATTTTCTCCCTTTCAGCAATGCACTGTCAGCAGCGATGTTTTCCTGCCCTTCTGAATGCCTGATCTGGCTGAACCTCACCTGCCTCTGCCTCTGTCTGTCTGTCCCTCGGTTCATGCTGCCCTGGCTCCCCCCTTGCAGGGCGAGGCATTCTCATCCCCTGAGCGCTGCAGGCTGCAGCAGCACCTGGGGTTGTGCTAGGTTACAGAAGCACCTGGGTTTGTGCTAGGTTACAGAAGCACCTGGGGTTGTGCTGGATTGCAGCCACACCTGGGATTGTGCTGGGCTGCAGCAGCACCTGGGGTTGTGCAGAGCTGCTGGGCTGCAGAGGAGCCCCAGCTCTGCTGCCTGCAGCTGCATGGACAGGGTGATTTCTCCATCACTTTCATGCTCGCTGTATGCTCTCACATCCCTCCTCTCCCTCCTCAGCCTTTCCCCCTGCTGCCTCTGCCTCCCTCCCCCAGGCTCTTCTCCCCTACCCTTTCAGTCTCCCTGGATATCAAGCTCCACCACAGGACAGGAATATTCTCTGAATGTGCTGCAGTGTGTTTTTGGAACCACTAGGCCAGCTACCACTTACAGCATCTATTGAAAAGACCTCGTGGTGCACAGACTCTGTGGTTATATTTAAGCACTCACCTGTCTTTGCATCACTGTGCTATTCTTTAATTGCAAACACTTGGGCTGCTTTTAACAAAATGATTTCAGAGTGGAAGCCTCAAGGTAGTATTTTATTTAGTGCTGTGGGTTTTTTTGGTGTCTGGCCAGTAGACACTCTTTAAAGTGATTCTGCACCTCTCATTTTTCACCACGATGATGGTCAAACACTGTCACAGGTTTCCCAGACAAGTTATGGATTCCCCATTCCTGCGAGTGCTCAAAGCCAGTCTGGATGGGCTTTGAGGATCCTGGTCTAGTGGAAGATGTTCCTGTCCATGGCAGGAAGCTGGAACTGGATGATCTTTAAGGTCCTCTCCAAACTATTGTACAATTCTAGGATTTTGTGATGTAATTTCCTTCTGGTTGAGCAGTTGCAAAAGGGGCTGGAGAAAAGTACTTCCTGCACCCTCTTTGTGGACATCTCTGGTCATGCAGTGAATCAGGGATGGTGTCACCTCACCACAGGCAGGGAATTCCATTTGAGACCCTCCAGGGTATCCAAAACACCAGCCAGCAGCTGGAAGATGTGAGGCAGGCCCTAGAAGGGGCATCTGAGGGGACAGTGACTAAATGAACTCTTGCTGCTGAATATTGCAGTGAGTGTCAAAACCAGGCTGTCCTGAGGACACAGGAATCTGTCCCAGATCCCATTCCTCCTTCTCACCTGGTAAGGAATTCTCCTGCAAGGTGCAGGAATGGGCTGATTTAAGTTTTCAGTTTTTTTCACTTTGTTCCTCCATACTAATTATTTGCCTTCCAACTATGGTCCAAGGTTATGAGAATGCGGAGAAGGAAACCTTTGAGATGTCTTGATAGTCTTTGGATGGATTAGGAGGAAATCTGGAGAAAAGCCACCTGCCTCCCAGAAAAAAACTTTTATAGTCTATGAGATTTTAGCCTTCATAATGCCCTGTTAGCACTCACAGTCTTTGTTAAATGATGGTCATTCCTGCTGGCAGACCAGGAGGAGAGAAAATTGCACCAGCTTGTGCTGCCCCCACAATGCATGAGGAAGAGATTTTACTGGGTGTTTTGCATGAAATGCAGATTTTTGCATTAAAGGATACAAAATAATATTTTTAAGTGGTGAGTTCCAAACTTTCAACTCATGATCTGGCTCGCTTTAGACATATATCTTACCTAACACATGGATATAATTCTCTGGTAGAAGTTTTAGAATTATCCCTAACACCTCAACTAGACTAAAGGTAATTAAAAGGGAAAAAGATAATTAAAGAGAAAAACCAAGGGAAAGAAAACCCTTCTAATTCTCCTTTTCCTACTGTCTAGCATGCAAAGAAATAAAACCACCCAGGCAGCTGCACACCCCTAACTCTGTAATTGCTGGGAATGGGTTCTGCTTGCCTAGAGCACTGCTTCCATTTCCAGCCTCTTGTGGCTATCCTGGCCTTGCTGGAACCAGTGACAAAATTCTAACTAGCTACAGTGCTGTTGGATCCAATATTCATGGCAAGTACTTATGCTCCAGATGGTTAGGAAGATTTTCATTTTCCATGTGCATTATTTCCATGTTTTGTAGATTTACAAACATATTTTGCTTGAATCTGTGGTGTTTGTTTTACTGTGAGAGTGAACAGCAAATTATGCCTTAAAACTGATGCTTTCAAAGCTCTGAGACCAGCCTGAGAAACATTTCATAAAGTTCTCTTTGTGTTTGCTTAATGTCTAACTTTAAAACTGCTTATTTGTGTTTAGTATTGTATGAGGTTGAGCCAGCAAGGTGAGGCTGCTTGCTGAGTCACCACTAAGCAAACAGGGGCCTTCCTTAAATTCACAGAATCAGAGAATCACAGAATGGTTGGGTTTGAGAAGGACCTTGAAGATAATTTCACTCCAATAGAAAGCAGGGAACCTTCCATTATACCAGGTTGCTTAGTTTCCCATCCAAACTGGCTTTGATTGACAGGGATTTATTCCCCATCAAAACATATTTCAGTCATTTATTTTGGTGTCTTTTTCTCCATTCCTTTATGACACAACAGGCCAAATGAGGTGTATTTCTCTTGAAGGAAAATAAAGGTTGGTTTCCCTGTGTGTGTGATGCAAACCTGAACAAACATTTGTCCATGTGCTGCTTGGAAAAGTGAAGTCAGCACCTGACCACAAAGGGAACGTGTTAAAAAGTATAAACTGAGGTGGAAAAGCAGCTCCAAGGCACACCTGGCCAAAAGTGTTTGCCACTCCTTTGTAAAGGTGTGACACAAGCAGGGCCTCACACTCAAGGGTGTCAGTCGGGGTGATGTCACAGACATCTTTTATGAAAAATCCTTTCCTTAGGATTTTTCCTCCTGAGAAGCTGGGAGGCCTCAGGAACGAAATGTAAACAATGATTATCTGCTGCTGTGGAATGCAACAGGTGCATCTGTGATTGGCCCGTGTTGGTTGTTTCTACTTAATAGACAATCACAGCCCAGCTCAGACTCTCTGTCTGAGCCACAAGCCTTTGTTATCATTCTTTCCTATTCTGTTCTTAGCCAGCCTTCTGATGAAATCCTTTCTTCTATTCTTTTAGTGTAGTTTTAATGTAATATATATAATAAAATAATAAATCAGCCTTCTGAAACATGGAGTCAGATCCTCGTCTCTTCCCTCATCCTAAGACCCCTGTGAACACCATCACAGGGTGAGGCATCTGGGGCTGGGAGAAGTTTTCCCTCCTGACAAACTCTGCCCCTGCTGTAGGGTGAAGAGGGAGGAGATGGAGGGAGAGGATGAGGAGGGAGCACTGCCCCAGAGGGAGAGACACAACTACAGGAAGAACAAATCCAGGGCTTAACTGAAGTCCAGAAAGTGGATAAGATGATGGTATAGGGGGTCTGTTGCTCTCACCATGCAAAAGGCTGCAACCCATTGTTGGGGTACCAGTTGTTGGTTTTTTTGGGTTTGGATTGAAGGTACTTGAGATGGTAGTTTATGTTTGGACTTAAGTGTTTATTATTTCCTATCAGTAAAACAGTCTCACTGCTGTGAGTTCTGCAGCTTTTCATTAGAAGGCACAAAATGGCCAACAATCTCTTGGTACAAGGTCTTTAAGACTAAACTATCCAATGAAGAACTGACACCTGGACTATTTCCCCTTTTAACCCAATAACTGATCCCACAGAGCTGCAATGGGGACTTTTCTGCCCAATTACAAAATGCCACCCAAACCCACGGAGAAGAAGGAAGAAGAAGCATGAAGAAGAAACCCAGGACAACACCCTGTGCCCTCCATCTTTCTTCCATCCAAAACATACTAAAAACCCCAAAACCTCAATTTCTCACCAAGTGATATACCTACACTGCTCTCTATAATCTATTTCACACTTTTGTGGATTCTGGTCTATCTTGAAGTCCGGGAAACTTTCTCCATGGATGAGGGTCAGAGTCAGTGCTGCCCTGGGGGTCAGGGCACCCCAGAGCAGACACAGAAATATTCCCTGTGCCCTGGGTTTCCATGAGCTGGAAGGGACCTGCCTGGTGAGGCAGGCAGGGAAGTGACACTTGGCAGGGCTGTGATCAGCATGCCAGGCACGAGTAGGAGCCAGCAGCAGGGTGCTTCCAGGAAACTTGCCTGTCTCTGCAACCTTTAGCAGCCTCACCTCCCCTCCGTGGCAGGGACGTGAGGGCTGTGCTGATGAGAGGATGCTTGTGCTGATTGGGAGCTCTGGTGCTGAGGCTCCTCTCATTGGCGTGCAGGTGCCTGGTAATGCTCCTGGCTGCTGCTTGGGAAGGAGGTGTTTTGCTCTCCTTTTAGTTCAGAGGGGTGGCCAAACACAAAACAGATTTAACATCAAAAATGTGTGTTGGGAGGATCTGAGTTAAGCTAACAAAAGCTGGGAAATATGGGGCTACTTTTAGTTTAATGCTGTGATTCTTACCAGCCTGGGGAGAACAGGGAAAAGGGTAGTCCCAAGGTCACTTGAAATTACAGGGCTTTGTGAAGCATTGCTACTGCTAGCAGAAGAGTTGAGCTGGCAGAGGAGAGTTGCAGAGGTACAGGCCTATAAAATGCATTATTAAAGAAAATCTGAGTGAAATGGCAACCAGAATGGAAAACAGCAAATAATACTTACAGCATTAGAAATTCATTTCACTTTTATGGCCTATAGCTCGGGTATAAATATAAAGCATTGCATTAAAATTCATGATAACAGATTATAGTCTTCTCCCCTATCTGCACCACTGCAGGCATTGTGCTTGCAAGAGAGCTGTGCTGAGCAATTTGGGGACAGGATTGATAACTCCTGTGGCAGCCAGTGGTGGCTTCCCCCATTCACCACTTCAAAAGCAGCCAAGAAGCAGTACCACCATGCCCAGTGACAGCCATCCAGGCAATCCAGGCTGACACCAGGAGTCGGATTGCTGCAGGTGCTGAGGGATGCTGAGAGGAGCTGTGCTGCTGCACGGCAGTGGGGGACAGGGAGGGACACGCCTGCCTGCCCTGTCACCGCCAGCTTGTTGATCTTCTGCAATCTTCATGAATTATTTCCTACAAATGTAATGTATTCTAATTCTCTTTAAGATTATTCCAGCTGAACTGGACATGTAGCTATGTGAAACAGAAGTAGCAGCAACACGGCTGAGGTTTTGCCACAATTTTCCTTTTAAGACAGCTTTATTAATCTACTAATTTACTAATTTCCTGGAAAATATCATTAAAATTATCCAGGTGGCATGGGGATGGATGGTGTAACCCAGTATGTGGAGGGCAGGGATGGATGTAGCTGTGTTTCCTGTGGCTCCAAGTTGGAGAAGCAGTCACTGTTCCTAACCTGTAAGGGCAGCAGGGGTAACGTGTTCAGCAGCCTCTGATGGGACAGCACTGCTCAGTCAATTGACAGCTTGGAGAAACTTGCCTGAGGTATTTATTATGTTTGAACAATATTGTAAAATATGTTTTATATCCCCAACTTCATGATTACTGGCCCGAGCTCCAAGTTCATGTGATGTTTCTTGTGAAGCTAATGTGCAGCACAGAGCTATTTTGCATTAGAATACTCTTTGATTTAGCAGTGTGAGCAAAGTGCTGCTGTAGGGAATACCTGAGCTGAGGAGTTATCTGAGTTTTCTTTCTCCAAAAAAGACAACAGGCTTCTTCAAAAGACAATGAACATTTTGTAGTGAACATTTTGTGAGACAGGAATGGCATTAGCATTGTGATTTGGAGAGAGAGGAAAAACTCACAGCTCTGATTGTTGTGGTTTAAGGCTCTGTCCATGCCTTTACACCTCCAGTTTCCTGTCCAGAGACGCTGGCAGATTGCCCAGGGAGGATGTGGAGTGTCCCTCACTGGGGATATTCCAGACCTATCTGGACACAATCCTGTGCTGTGTGCTCTGGGATGGCCCTGCTGGAGGAGGGAGGTGGGACCTGGTGGCCCAGGGTTGTCCCTCCCAGCCTGACCCATCTGTGATTCTGTGACTCTCAGTGGATATCAGCCCAAGAGAGCTCCAAAGAGTTATTTAGTAATTTAATTTTTATTTAGTTTCTCACAGCAGGCCACTGAGGGTCCCTGGAAAGCAAAGCAGCTCTCTCCTGCCTGATGTGCATGATGTGCCTGCACAAAGCTTTGTGTCTTTGAATCAGTGTTTGATGTGATAAACCCACATTGATCCCTGTCAATTCATGCATTTTTACTTACTCCATTCACTGAGGAAACTTCTAATGGTCACCAGTTTTGTGAGGATGTGTTTAATGCCATAAATAAAAATATTTAGCAGTGCTCATCAGCAGGATGAGGATCTGAGTTTCAAATGGACAGCAGCGTGCTGAGGAGGAGAGAGTGGAAATGCCAGCACTGGCTCCCTCCCTGGCTGTGCAGCTGGGTGCATTTCACACTGGACAATGCTCCTTTCTGGGACAGGGACAGGGAGTGAGCTCATCATTCAGGGGCTGTATTCAGCAGCACACAATCCCCAGTGAGGCACAGCTGAAGTGATGGCAGGGCAGGAAATCACAGCTGCCTCCTGTGCAGTTATCAAATATTCCCCGCTGCTGCCAGACACAGCCTCCACCAACACCAGCAAGAGGTGATTCTTACCCTCTCCTTTGTCTAGGTCTGAATCTAGCCCAGCCTACCCCTCTATCTGTACACAGAGATTTAAAAAAATATTACTTGGGCCATGTGTGACTGGTGTGGTGACAGCTCCTGTAGGCAGCAGCAGCAGCTCTGCCCAAATTAATCTTTTGGAACTTGGAACCTAAAGTTTGGAAAATGTAATGCAGCTAATTTCACTGCTAATTAATTTAGCAGAAGTATTCAGTTAATATAGTTATGTATTATATAACTATATTTTATATATATATATATATATATATATATATATACATACATATAACTATATTATATATATAGTTATATAGTTCTGTAATCCCAAATAATTTTCCTGGACTTTCCCAAGGCCCTCCAGGATAATGTTCTTTGATGCTAAAAGCTCTGTTTTTTCTCCCTTTCACTTGCAACTTTGATTGTGCTGTTCTGCATTCTCAGAACAAAACTCTGCAGCATGCAGAACACTGATGGTATAAAGCAGGATGAAATAAATTAAATTTATGGCAGTATAGATAATACAGTGGACACTGCATTAATTTATTTCTTTACATGTTTAATTTTTAAAAAATCCCTCCACTGAGATTATCAGATTATTCTTCTCTGGATTTTTTTTTTTTTTGTAGTCTTTTGTCAGATTTCTAGTCTAGTTTGCTAGGCATACATAATTAAAGGAAAGCCTTAATTATAGTGTTATAAATGAAATAAATGTATTTGAAGCCAGGTCTGGGGATAAATTCAGAAACACAGCAAAGTCTCCAGGAGGGGCAGTGACTGGATGCACAGTCTGGGTCAGTAATCTGGCTGTGGAGGGGAAGCTGGGCAATATGAGCCTTTCTCTACCACTCCTATATAAGAAGGTACAGATCAACTTCTCTGAGGGCCTGGGTGAGTGGAGCTGCCCCCACTGACAGACAAATTCAAGTGATGGGAATGACCTCCACACCTTCTCTGGCCCTGAAGCTCTCCAGCAGAAGTGGCATAAAGAACAAGCCTTTCTGGACCGAGGGGTTTGTCCATTTTGGGGTGACTGTACCCACTGACCAGGAAATTCCCATAATTTTGAGCTGACTCAGCTTGCACTGCAGCTCCCAGAGCAGACAGAGGAGCTGAGAAGTGGTTATGAACACCTGACCTTCTGGATTCATCATTAGTGAGAAACAAAGGCTTTGTTTTACCATGGTCCTAGGATCTTCTGATATTCCTTCACAGAATCCCAGAATCCTTTAAGGTGGAAAAGACTTCCAAGATCATTGAGTTCAACCTTTGACTGATCTCCCCTTGTCCCCAACCCAGAGCTCTGAGTGCCACCTCCAGGCCTTCCTTGGGCACCTCCAGGGATGGGGATGCCAAACCTCCCTGGGCAGCCCCTGCCAAGGCCTGAGCTCCCTTTCCATGGGGAAATTCCTCTGATGTCCAACCTGAACCTCTCCTAGCACAGCTCAAGGCTATGTCCTCTTGTTCTGTCATTGCTTGCCTGGGAGAAGACCCTGACCCCCACCTGGCTCCAACCTCCTTTAGGGTATGAGCAGAACCTCTATAGATTTGTTACCTTCTGTATGTTTTTTTTTTCAGTGTTCTGCAGAAATAGGTAGAGAAAGAGAGAAAATTAATTTGCTGGATGTTTGTTTTGAAGAAATTGAGATCGCCTGTCAGCCTGATAAAACAGCTTATGAATCAAAACTGGAAGTTTAAAGAGGGGAAGCAAGTGTAATGTCATCCCATATTACACAGATGGACTAAACCCAAGGAAATGAAGGGCTCAGGAGCACAGCACAGCACGAAGGAAGTGCTGCAAAAATTGCAGCTGGGACTTTTTGGATGATCACACAGGAACAGGACAGGATGGGTATGCACACACACTCTGAGCCTTAAATCCTCTCTTTTAATCTTTATCAGATACAACTATTTCCAGGGAATGAAGGCACTTGGTACAAAGAGAAGGGTGACAGGACAGGAATACCTGTAAGCAGAAGCTGTCATGTGGTTTTGATCATTTTGCTGCTGTAAAAAAGCCCCACACGTTGATGCATCTTGTCTTTCAGGAAAGAACCATAGCTGTGTCTCTCATTCTGTCTAGTTGCTTGTTAACACTCACTTCTCCACATCTTTGTGCTTTCCAGCTGCTACAGATGGGATAAGCTGTGGTGCCAGGCAGCCTTTGCATGTTTTGGGCTTTCCTGTGTGGAAGAAAATAAATTGAGCTACAAATGAGGAATATATCACAATGGGATGGGACTGTGGGGTTGTTGGAGAGGCATTTATTGAGTCTTAGAAAGTGAAATTGTAGGAACAAGCCATATTCTTCACATGGATACTGGATTTTGGAGTTCCAATTTCTTTTATTACCCAGTAGATCTGGAATCTTTAAGAAAACCCAGAGAAATCAGCAGGCTCACCAATCCAAGAAGCAGTTTTTTATAAACATGTCAGATGGTGACCAAACTGTGTTCAATTGCAAATGCACCCAAGGAAGCAAGAACACACCTACGAGAGAAACCACAGGCACCATCTGTCTTTATTTAGGAAGTGCAGTCTTCCCACTTCTTCCCCTTTCTTTCCACTCCCTTCCTCTCCAAATGACTTCCAGCTATCAGACTGTCCTTGACTAAAGCTCTCTAGTTCTGTCAACAGGTTTCAGTGCATTAACAACAAAAAAGCCTCATATTTTTTTCCCTGAGCATTCTGAAGTTATTCAGCTACTGAAATGAAATGTCCACCTTTTGCATGCTGTAAATTCCCTTTCTCTTGGTGGGGAAGTGAGTTGTGGGGGACAAGGATCACAGCCAGTATTTCTTAGAATTCTTATTATTCATTAAGCTGCTATTAGGGATCAAAACAAGCTGTTATTGTTAATGGCAAATAACTATTCAGAGAGCACACTCACTCCAGCAGAGGACTTGCACCATCACAGAGCAGACAGCTCCCAGCTGGAGCAGAAGCTCTGGGGCCATTTACCCAGAAGCAGAGGGTTGTACTGATGTCCTGTGGCTCATGTGTGCACATGTCCTTGAGCAAATGCAGCAAATTCTTGGTCCTGTGTTCATCAATTCTTGCAGGTTCAAAAAAGGATCATCAGTCCCCAGGGCTCATCACTTCTCAGGAAGCTTTCACTCCTTAAATTCTCAGCATGTATTTTTATTTTTGGCATAATGTTGCCTTGCAACTTCTTTTTCCACCCAAATTTACAGGCACCTGTAGTACCCACTCTCATGGAAAGGGCCTTTATGATGCTGAAGCTTTACATTGTAAAGTTTGCTGAATATTTTATTAACCTTAAGAAGCAATATATTAACGACATGCAAGCGAAGAGAAATAGTGGCAGGCATCACATTCATCCATCAGCTCTGCCAAACACTGTGCTGCAAGAAGCAGCATAAGCTCATAAAACATTTCTTCAAGCTGTGCCATGTCAGTTAAGTTCCTGCAGGTTTGAACTGCAAGATCAACCCCCTGGCTGCTTTCAAGGGGCTGGAGCTTTTCTGGGTGAAATGGCCAGAAAAAACAGATCCACCATTATCCCAGCATTTTTCTCCTTCCTTAAAAGTGAATCAAAGCCAACACCATTTTAAAGGTTAAAATAGAAGAATTGATGTGAAAATCCGGGCATAAGCAATAACATCTGCCCTACCCTGATGATACTCAAATATTGAAAATTTGAAAAAATTGTTACTAGACAGAAACATTATGTGTTAATCCTCTCTGAATTATGGAGTAAGGATTGGTTTTGCATCTTTCCCACTCCCACAGATTTTCCCCTGTGCTTGGCACTGGTCAGGCTGCACCTTAAATCTAGTATTCACTTTTAGGTCCCTCCCTACAAGAAAGACATTGAGGGGCTGGAGCCTGTCCAGAGAAGAGCAGTGGAGCTGGGGAAGAGTCTGGAGCGCAGCAGGAGCAACTGAGGGTTCTCTGGTTCTCCTACTGGAGAAAAGGAGTCTCAGGGGAGACCTTATTACTTTCCACGACCGCTTTGAAAGGAGGTTGTATCCAGGAGGGTGTCAGTCTTTTCTCTCAGGAAACAAGTGTCAGGATGACAGGGAGCCAGGGGAGGTTTAGACTTGATGTTATGAAGAATTTCTGCATGGAGAGGGTGAGTAAACTTTGTGACAGGCTTCCTATGGAAGTGATAGAGTCACCATCCCTGGAAGTGTTCAAAAACACACGGATATGGTGCTTGAGGACATGGTGTATTGGTGAACATGGAGGTGGTGCTGGGTTGATGGTTGGACTTGATGATCTTGTTTAGAGGTCTTTTCCAACCTTATCATTTCTGTGATTCCAAATTGCTCCATTCCACATAGAAAACTACTTCCTTGTCACAATACAACACAAAATGAAGGACTCTCACACGCTGAGATGTCCAAGGCAAAAAAGGCACGTTTATTTCTGGACCTTGATATTTATAGAATTCCAAAAGTGACCATGAATTGGAGGATGAAATTGCCACCTCTCCAACCACACTGGTCAAGTTAACAGTCCATCAATTCTCTCCTCCTCCAGAAAGGAATGCAAAACAATCATTATTTACATTATTACATGAAAAGTGTGTGAGAAACTCTATTACAAAAATGTAAACATCAGAAGGCTTAGAAGAACTTTAGAAGAACAGGGCGACATTTCCTATGTGAAAATGCTTTTCCAATCATCACTGTCTTGACTGGACTTCCTCAACAAGAACAGAAAAGTAAAGGTGATGTTCAGGAGGCCAACAGGCTGACTTTCCATGGCAGAAACACTGCACAAGGTCAGAGAAAATTTGTTCAAGGATGAAGTGATTCTGATCTGGAGAAGCCAGGCAAGAGAGAAGCAGCCCTGGGTGAACATAACTGCACCCCAAGCCATCCTCAAGATTATTGTGGAAACTGAGGGCAAGGAATGTTTGCCTTGTTTGTCATGATGCTTATGGTGAAGGGTGGCTGTACTGGATAACCATGCAAAGTACAAACACAGCAACTTTCTCCAAGAAGGTCCTTGAAAGATAGACTTTGTGCCAGTGTGTACTTTGGATTGAAGAAAGAGGGAAAAGTGTGCCTGTTTCTCTGCTGCTGGGGTCTGCACACACCCTGGTAGAAGCCACTAGTCCTATTTCTATGACTCTGTGTCTAGGAAGAAAACCAGAGAAGGCAATTTAAGAGGCACTGCTGGAGCGTTACTGGAGAAAGAGAAGAGCATATTTGTCTACAAAATAAAGGTGGTACCTGGAATTGGAGAAAAATGCCCCATTAAAGCCTGGAAAAACAAAACCCCATGGCACATGTGTGAGTAGCTGCTATGTTTGGTGAGTACTGAGACATGACTGGTATCATATGTTTTCCCAGAGATTTGAGTGACTACTCCAACAACATATGTTTCACTGTCCTTGTTCATCAGCAGAGCATCTTGATAGAATGATGGGCTCCAAATTCAGTTCCTCCCCTGTTCCTCTATTATGTGGGACATGTCCTCCTCTGCAGTTTTAGAGTCAAAACCTAGGCAGTGAATGTGGAACCCACTGCTTTCCTTTTAGGCTTTTTCCTGCAGTGTGTTTGCACATCCATAGCCTCCTACTTTTTCTCCTTGTGAACTGGGGTGCCCCAGCTCAACAGAGTAAATTCAGTTGTGGTCTGACTTGAAAAAAAAAGGAGATTCATAAGTTCCTTCGATCCCCTGATCTTGCTCCTCCAATGCAGGCTCGTGGCTTGTTTAATTTGGATCGAGGCCACAGTGGTGTCTACCATGACAGCTAAATTTCAGCTGCTGCAGAGCCAGTTGCTCCTCGTTTGGTACTGATGCACGGGGTTGCTCCATCCCAAACTGCTTCTTCTTTAACCTCATAAGGTTTCTCTTCACCATGACTACAAGTTTTTCCCAGCCTCTCTTATGGGAGGACTACAAGGAAGCCAGACAGGAGCCCTTTTTCAGGAACTGTAGTGAGAGGACAAAGGGGAATGGGTAAAAAGTGAAGTAGGACAAGTTTAGATTAGATACTGGGAACGAACTCTTGACTGTGAGGGTGGTGGGGCCCTGGAACAAGAGAGGTTGTGACTACTCCATCTGGTAGTGGAGCCCTGGAAAAAGTTAAAGATAGAATCTAAAATGTTAGGCTTTATGCTTTCCCAGATCAAGTGCACCTGCGTAGCAGTGTGATAAATTATATAATTGTTAGATGTGATGATTGTTTAGTAATTAAATTATTGTATAACCATAAGAAGAATAATGAGAAACTATGTTGGAAATTCAGAGAGGAGCTAAATTTATGGATACAATAGAACAATATAAGTTTAATAATTAACACGAAAGTTATATAACGATAGAGTATAAAAACATGATCATTTCGGGTGTACGGTCGGAATCAGATTTGGGTAATACCCCGATTCCCAGAGCTCTTTAATAAAAGCACCACATATAATCCCCCGTGATTATGTGTTTTTGAACGCTAACACATCCCTGGAGGTGTCCAAGGCCAGGTTGGACAGGACTCTGAGCAACCTGTGATAGTGGAAGTTGTGCCTGCCCATGGCAGGGGGCAGGAACAAGATGATCTTTCAGGTTCCTTCCAACCCAAACCATTCTGTGATTCTGTGATTTCTCTCCTGCCCACACAGCCCTGCTGTGGATGGGGGTGGCAGGAAAGGGGAATAGGAAATGTTCCACATCTACTGCATCCCTCAGAAAAGCTCTCTCCTGTGGCCCAGACTGCTGCAGGTATTTCTGTGCCTGAGAGTCTGGCACTCTGTGCTGGTGTCTCTCTGGTTTTGGGGATCACAGGGCTCCTGGGTGCCATGCTTTGTGCTGTTTTAGCCCTGCACGCTGTCCAGGCTGAGGGAGCACAGGGATTACCCAGCTGTGTCCAGTCTGCATGGCCAGAGATGTTTGTGCTATCAATAGCTCCTGGGAAATTCAGCTGTTAGTGAGCAAAATGTGGCTTCTCCATGGTGCTGTGGGCAATACACTCTATTGATCAGAATTCCTCACTAAAGCACTGGTAAAATATCTGATGACATGTCTGAGAGAGGAGTGCCTGGCGCCTGTGATCCCTCCCACATTGGACTGAAATGCCCTCTGCACTCAGAGAACCTAAAGCAATTTTGACAGCTGAACACAGTCTATGCAGTTCTTCCAAAAATGTTTGGGGTATGCTTCTTCTTGTGATTCTATGAAAAGATCACGAGCAACTTTTTAATTAAACCTTTGTTTTGGAGGCAGTGTGTTGTATAATAAAGCTGAAAATAGTTGTGGGGTTTTTTTTCTGGGTCAGCTGTCTGTCATTTCTGCTGGTTTCCATATTCCTGCTGATTCCTCTGAGAAAACTGAAATTATAGAAAGCACACCATATGAATAAACAGATCAGTCAGGTTGGTCTCATTAAAGTTTTAAGGGGTTCTTTGGCCACAGGCTCTGTAACTTTTTTCTGGTATTATACCCTGCAATTCCCTGCTCTTGGTTCCTCCTTTTCTTTCTATGGTCAGCCTGAGTGAGTGATCTCCACACCTTTGTTTTCCTCTGCTATTGGGAATATACTTTTCCACCCATCCTCCAGTCAAGGTGGTGCTCAAACCACCCATTTAGATTCTCATTTTAAAATTTTCACTTTAAAAGTGGATCCAAACTCCTTCCCATCCTCAGCTTCCTCCACATTCTCTTTTCCTGGTACACAGTTCTCATGGAAAAAATCCATTCTGACTTTCTGTTTTCTGGGGTAAAGAATCCTATATATCTATAAAACTGTACTCTGAGAAATAAATCCTGCACAGTGGCCTCTATAAAAAACCTTTATAAAGCTTTTATGAAAAAAGCAACACCAGAACAGAGAAATGTGGGGGGTTTTGACTATGGCTCAGCCTTCTGAGGGAATAGAAATGAAAGAATAAATGCCAAAGATGATGAGTATGAAACTACAGTACTTAAGATACTGTTAAAAGAATAGGTGAGGCTATTAGTAATGAGTGTGTTTCTCTTCTTTGTACACAACAATTCTACACAAAGAATGAGAGACGCTGGGCAGCAATGACACAGGAGAAAACAGATTTTATTTTTAACCGCGCTGCCTCTTGATCCATTTGTGATAATGTCAGGAGTTCCAAGAGGGCTGCAGTCCCATGTAGTGACAAACAGCCTGGCAAAACCCTGCTGGTGCCTTTTCTGCAGCAGGAAGAGTTGTAGGTGTCTATTTGGAAGCACTGCAATTGTGTAATGCCTTTCAAGTCGCTTTCCCTGCACCCCAGGATGTTGGATGCCCCATTGGAGAAGTGGCCTCATGCTGCTGTAGGAAGAAATGTGAGGTGAGAAAAGAAAGTCACAGTTTTCCCTTTCAGAAATGCTGCTGCATCAGGCCTTGGTGCTGTAAATTTGTAAATTCTGTTGAGGAGAAACTGCAGGTGAAAACAAGGGATTCCTCATCAAAATGGGCCACAATAAAATTGATTTGTCTGATTTAGGAGGTACCACAAGGACTATGAAGATAACACACTAGAGAAATTTATGCCTGGCATGATTAGTTCCTTGGTTTTAAAGAAGCAAAGGCTGTAAAAGAGAAGATGAGGGCACCTGTGAAAATTTCTCAAGTGTAACTTAGACTTGAGTATTTATAGGATACTTGTACATAAAATAAAACATGGTATATTTTGTTCCAGATGTGATATGCAAGTGTAACACAGCCCTCACTTTGCTGACTCTCATTGTAGAGCATCTTTGCTATTTCACTGGATTGTCTGGACTGAAATTTCAACCAGACCATCTGAAAGTGCTTGGAAAAGATTAATGCGGTCATTTTGTGGTGTCTCAGAAGCTGACTGAAAATTTCAAAATAATTTTCCTGTCTAGATGCAGATATCAACAGTTTTCCTGAGGTCACCTAGAGTATTGTGGAGAAACTGGTGCTTTGATTCCTCTTCCTACAATCAGTGACTCGAGGACAGTGGGTTTTGTGAAATAGTACCCAAGAGCCCTAATTAACACCATGATTGCATTTTGATGTTAAAGAAGGTGATGTCTTCATTGCTTTGTATTCACAACAGCCATAGTCTGCTCCTCCAAGGTAATGGCACAGAGGATACTTAAAATCCAAAGGAACAAATTTTCCATCTTTTTTTCATATGTTGGACAAGTTCTTTCTAGCTAATTCTGGATTATATCTGTGTTTTTGACATAGTTCATATCTTGTTTTGGAATACTTGTATTTTCCATACTGAATTCCTAGAAGTCCTCCTGCTACTTTTAAGTTTAAGCATATTTGACTGGATGCATTCAATCAATGACATAATCATTAGAGTTAATTGAAATAGTTGGTAATTTCAAGAAATAATAAAAACCCAGAGCATTTCCCACTTTTTTTTTTTTTTGTGGAACATTTCTGTCCATTACCCTGTACCTCTGGGGGATAATTTTGAATTCTTTACAATTCTGTTGGAAATAAAAAGAAACAACTCAGACTGTAGATATTATTTTAAGTGACAGCATTTTCTGTCTTTCTAACAACCCTCCTATTTGCAATTCAGGGATGGTATGGATCATCAGCTTTCACTTTTTGCACAGTAGACTGCAAAACAGCCACTCTGTGTATTGAACACAGAAAATTCAAGCTGGTGATTGTTTTTATAGAGAACTTCATTTTGAGATGCTGTGCCTACCCACTGGAAATTTCTGTTTCCCCTAATAGTTCACAATTCCACTATTTTCCTATTATGTATCCAGTGCCTATGGATCCCATTTGCCTTTTCTGCAAACACAAAAAGAGTCCATCACTCCCTCATTCATGTATCTCAGTTTTTACTTCAGTTCTTGCCTTAACTTTTTCAGCAGATACAGCAAAGGTCTCAATTTTCTCATTAATACTCTTATAATTTTTAAAAATAGCTTTCATTCACTGAGTGAAAAGACTTTAGAGCATTTACCAGAATCTATACTAAGAACAGGGTTTTTTTGGCATACAGTATATAATTCATAATTATATTATAAATTATACATCATATAAAATTAATTAATATAAAATATTATATTATATTATATTATATTATATTATATTATATTATATTATATTATTTCAGAGTAATAGAGGAATTCATTAATGCAAACAAGAAATCAAATTCTTATAGTTTCTATCCCATCTTATCAATCACTGCTGTGCTTCCATTTTGTAAAAGGTTAATATACATGATTGTGTGCATGTGCACAGATAAAATCATAAAATATTTTGGGATAGAAGGAATCTTAAATGAAATGAGCAATATCAGTTGGTTTTCTCCATGTCCAATGAATCATTTGCCTATTTTAAACCACTTTTAATCTGGTTAATACTCTAGAGTAACATTCTTACAGAGTATACAGATTTTTCCTTCAAACACCAAAATTTCCTTGTTACCCAATTCTTGTACCTTTAACTTGTATGTTTATCAAATGCACCTCAGAATTAATGAAATACAGTCCTAGTGAGCAAAATTAAAACTGAAGAAATCAAACTGTCTGCTGAATTTTGTAATATTATGTTCCCATTTCTTAGCATTTACCTTTAAATGAAAGGGAGGTACACTGAACAAAGCCATTCAAAGCTAACTCAAATATTGGAAGCCTGCTGTGTCTCTTCTTCTTGCCCCCAAATTGCAGATAAAGCTGCTTTCCAAACAGCACTACTCACTGAAAAAATTGAAATCAGCTATCCCTACAATGTGTTTCACTTGATAATGAGCATGTCCCATCTGAAGGATGATGCATGTTCACATTCACGTTTTCGCAGTTTATACCATTTTAAAACTAATTTTTTCCTAATGCCAGAAATAATGTAAAAAATGTGGGTATAACTGATTGAAGAGCCTTTGTGTACAAAAACACATTTGAGGACTTGGGTGTAACTGTTCAATCTGGACCAGACTCTGCTGCTTTCAGGGGTGGACATCAGGGTCCTGAGGATGCTAAAAAGCCTGAATAACCCTAAATGGCCCCAATTTAGACCCAGATCTGTGGGTATGGAAATGAAAATTCAGCCCTGCAGTGAGGTGATGTAAAGGTCTGTCACAATAAGCAGCATTGTCTTTTTCTGATATTGGCAAATGTTAATTTTATAACCATGAGGAGTAATTGAAACAGTGCAAACTGATCTAGTTAAATAATAAGAAATAAATAGTTAAAAAGTTCTAGTTAAATAATAAAAATATTCCCTGTTATTATTATTCCTGCAAACCCCAAAGGGTTAGATCAGGTCTGGTCCAGGGTAGTGATCACTGTGTGAACGTGCAATGGGAGACCAACTCTAATCCTGAGGTGTTTTCTACTAAATAATGAAAGGTTGAGGAAAGGGAAAATCATCACCTTTGCAGGGAAGTAACAGCAAGATGTAAAAAGTCAAACTGATGCCAATCAGAATTGTACAGATTGAGCTGATCCAGCACTGGCATGAAGAAGCAGATGGAATGAACCTTTAATTTCCTTCTGACACTGTATAATACTGGGGTTAATTGCTTTTTTTGGTTTAAGTTTTGTGTGTGTGTGTGTGTGTTTTTCTGTTTGTTTATTTTGTTTTTAGGGTTCATATTTCTAGTTCTCTATATTAAGGAGGTGGTTGGGGTGTAGAAATGGAAATGTGAGAGGAAATGGGTGAGGCTGGGATGTGGTGAAGATCCTGGGTGGCTGCAGAGCTGGGGAACTTTGCTGCTGGAACTACAAGTGACTTAAGCTCCACAAGTGCTTAAAGAAAGCCCTTGAGTGAACACAGATTTGTTGCATTTATTTATTTATTTATTTATTTATTTATTTATTTATTTATTTATTCCTATTTAAAGCAGATTTGGGTTAAGACAGTGTTTGCTCCTGATTTGGCAGAAAACTTGGGATGACTGTCAGCTTTTTCATGAACATGGTAAGGCCTGTCTGTGACACAGAATAGCAAAACTGCAATGGCAGTAACCTGTGTCACTGGGAGGTTTGAGACCTTTGCTTTCTCTGCATATTTTTGGTTACAAGGCCAGGGTTAAGGAAACTCTGCATCGTTTCTTTTGGCAGACTCACATTCTGCAGAAAAATCAATTTCTCAGATCCTTTTCCTCTTAAAGGCCTCCCACAAAACTCTGGTTCACAGAAATACCTGTGGACAGTGCACATCTATCACCTTTTAAGAAGTTTCACCGCACCCATCACTCAAATATTGAATCCCCCTAAGCTTTCTCCTAAAACTTCACTGTTCATAAACTTTCCACTGAAGATTTTCCATTGCTTAGAATCCTCCTGCTCCCTTGTCCTGGCTCAGATGAGGAGTCACCTGCAGGCACAAGTCAGTCAGTAGTTTTTGCCTTTCCATTTTTGGGGTAATGGGGTTATCAGTGCTGGAGCAGAAGGATTTGGTATTCCTGCATGGAAAACTGTCTGCAGCTGCAGCAGGATGAAATTTGAGTCAGCTCTGGTGCATTGGTGGTGGTTCACAAGGTGCTGGTGAGCTTGAATTATTCCTGTTGCCCAAGATAATTCTTTTATTTCATAGAGAGGGAAAATGGTGGTTTAGAGAGCAGGTGGTGATGCCTTCTCATGTTTGGGATATGTTTTCTCTGCCAAAAAATAAAAGAAAAATGAACACAAATAACTAATTTTGAAGATTTCTGAAGATAAAGCTCCCTGTTTCTCACCTCAGCACAATGAGTCAAGCTGAGCCCTGCAGAAGGGATGGAGCAGAGCCCTGAGCTGACCTTCCCAAGCCCTGTCACAGCCCAGGTGATCCTGCTGGGACCCTGCAGGACACGACCAACACCTGCCCAGCTGTGGCTTCTCCTGCTGCCCCATCACAGCTCTTGTCACGGAAAGTGGATATGGAAAACGTGCTGGTTGATGGAGTAAAGCTCATTTGGCACACATTGCAGAGGAGCTGCTTTGCCTGCTTGTCTGTGGCAAGAAATAAGTGCAATTCTCTGCTGCATTCAGTCCTGCATTATTGCCTCACTGGAGTGACAACGTGGGACAGAGCCAGGAGCTGCTGGCTAAAATTCCCCCCAGAGGCTGCCATCATTCCCCAAGGCTTTGATGGTTGTTTTCAGTCTCAGATCTCCTTCCCTTAGGTCTCTGCTGACTCCACACCCCAGACACTGCTCAGCCTGTGACCCTCGAGCTTTTTGTCCTTTTTTCAGGGGTTCTGCATTTCCTAATGAGAAGAAAAACCTCTGTTGGCTTGGTGGATTCACAGCTTGAGTCACTGCCTGTTCTTTCCACGAGCACTAAATTCACTTTAGAAAGTTCCAAGGAGTTTTTTGAGAAAAGCCCATTTTTTCATTGGCATCTTGTCATGCCAATATACAGAAACAGTTATTTCACATCTGGGATCTCTCTGTATGGTAGGTATACATAATTTTAGCACTCATCCACTTTAATAGGTGCCTCAGAATGCTGAAAATAGGACCATAAATTTGTAAGAGATAAAACATTTTCATAGAAAAAGAAAATTCCAAAAAAAATAAGCAAGGTCTGGGATGTTCTGGCACCCGTTTGAAAAAGATATTAAAAACCCCAACCCTGCCTTTTATTTTATGACTGTGTATAAGAAAGCTGAAAAATTCCCAACTTCCAGTAAAAGATAAAAGATTAAAAATATACTTCTCCTCATTTTGTAGAAAACTGCTCTGTTAAATCTAAAATTTAAATCATAGTGTTTGATTATCAGTGCTCACCAAGAGGATTACAGAACAGTCATTAAATCTTATTACAAAGCGAAGTGCAGAAAGTAATTGCACATATTTGTAAGTAGCTTAGAATTGATTAAAAATGCATAAAGAAAAACTGGAAAGTTTTCTGCAGGCTCAAGGCTGCTAACCCCTCTGAGTAAACACACAGCAGCTCATCCCACCAGGAGCCCTCTCTGCATCCCCGTGGTGTGGCAAGGGGAGGATTTCTCCCTGCTTTGAGGACAAGGGCTCTGCACATGAGATCATTTGAGTTGCTGTGAGCTACAGCAGATAGGGAAGGCCTGCAGTCATGTTAAAGCTGGGAGGCTTTAGGAGAAGTTTAATTTAAGCTGTTCCTCGGGCTAAGCCTCTCCTTCCCCACCCCCATCCTGCACTGAAGGCTGCTCTGAGGCTGCATTTTCAAAGCCATGTGTGGGGAATTAAGCTCTCCGGTTCCAGGGATGTTAATGTGATTTTGTGAGCAAATATCCTCCTCTCCAGCACAGCTCTGAGCCTGTGCTCTGCTCCGGGGGTTTGTGGGCTCCTTGTGAGCAAAGGAGCTGTGCCAAGGCAAGGCAGCTTTAGAAGCACATTTAACTCTGGCTGAGTTAAATGCACACGGGATTTTGGCTGTTTGTTGGTCCTTTGGGATGGTGGGTGAGGAACCTTTCCTGCAGAGGCTGAGCAGGAGGTTGGGATGGGTGAGGTGAGAAGGACATTGAGGGCCTGGAGCGGCACCAGAGAGGGCAACTGCAGCCACATTTCACAGAGCCTTCACAAGGCACAACTTCCCAAGGATATTTCTGAGATTCACATTCTCTGAACCTCAGAGAAAGGAGAAATAATTCTTATCTCATTTGTTGTGCCTGTGTTTGTGCAAAAGTAGAATGCAATATGGAGATTGTTTACCCAAAGTGATGGTGGTTTGTTTCCTAGGCCTGTCAGGGCCCGGTGTGTGTGTGAGTCGGGACTGTCAGGAGCTGGGGAAGGGTCTGGAGAGTCAATCCTGTGAGGAATGGCAGAGGGAGCTGGGCAGGGGCTGAGGCTGGAGCAAAGGAGGCTCAGGGGCCCTCGTGGCTCTGCACAAGTCCCTGCCAGGAGGGCACAGCCGGGGGGGTCGGGCTCTGCTGCCAGGGAACAGGGACAGGAGCAGAGGGAGCGGCCTCAGGCTGGGCCAGGGCAGGCTCAGCTGGGACGGCAGCAGGAATTTATTCAATTAAAGGTTTGTTAAACATTGGCAGGGGCTGCCCAGGGAGGTTTGGACTGCCCATCCCTGAAACTGGAGTGCCTATCCATCCCTGCGGGTGTCCAAGGAAGATTTGGATGTTGCACTCAGTACTCTGGACTGGGGACTCTTGGCTTCCAAGTTGCTGAAATGGCTCCTGAGGTACTAAAGAGTCTTTTTTTCCCAGTCTCGCACTCAAGGAAGAAGTCAAGATTCCTCAGCTCTGGTTCTCAAGGTTGTTTATTTTCTCTTGTCTAATACATTCTTTTTCTGACCTGCTGAGGTCTGTCCAGCAGGTTGGGTTGTGGCACAGTGACTGCCCTTGGGGCAGTGTTAGTTTTTTTATGCTACGAACTACTTGTACTTTATTTACAATAATTTTCCAATACCTATCACCTATGTTAGACAGTCGGTCTCTACTCTAAACCAATCCAGAAGTGTCACCATCACAGCAGAAGATCGAGCACAAGAAGAAGAAGAAGAAGAGGAAGAAGAAGAAGAAGAAGAAGAAGAAGAAGAAGAAGAAGAAGAAGAAGAAGAAGGACAGGACAGGCCCAGATTCCTCCACCTTGCCTCTTGAACTCCCATTCTAAATCCCCAAAATTCTACATTTTCACCCTGTGATAACTTCACTATCATTCTACTCAAACCCTTTTGGCTTGTAACTCCTCACACAAAGTTGGTAATTGTTTCCATGGGTTAAAATCAAAGGCACAGGTGTTTTTGACTCCATGCCAAGGTCTCTGAGCCCCTTGCCAGGGTCTCGAGTCCTCCAGGACAGCCAGAGGAGTGTCCTGGGTTCTGACAGGGGACAAGGTGAGGATGGGGCACAGCTTGGTCTCAATGGTCTTGGAGGTGTTATCCAGCATTCTGTGATTCTGAGTGTACTCACCCTCTGGATGACACAGGACAGCTTGAACACCTTTCCACCCTCCCTTGTGCTCAGCTGTGGGATGGTGAGCCCCCAGCTCAGCCTTTGCTTCAGCCTTGATAAGTGTGGCTCAAAACACAATGCAGGGATAGTCTGATCCTCAGCAACCCTGGCCTCAGCATGCAACTTGTTATTTTTAACTTTCCATTTCAGCTACTCACACATCTTCCCTGGCAGAGTGCAGAATATTCCTGAAATGCTGCATTGTGTCATGGTTTGCCTTTCATTTTAGATTCGTTTTTTTTTTTTTTTCTCTCCACAAGAGTGGTGGGTGGTGTTTTGGAGGAGATGGAGGTTTTTCCTTGCTTGCTGCTTTTTTCTCTCTTTTAAACAGTGCTTTCTCTGGCAGGAATCACACAAACCTCTTATTTTTCAAACTTTTCAGGGAGACAGCAGGGCCTGTGCATGGGAAGAGAAGGGATGAGCCTTTTCCATCAACACTTACAGAGTGGCTGGACATTGACAGAGCTGGGGCTGGTGCCTTTAACTTCTGGAAATAAGGCACAGAGAGTCATGGCCTTTTAACTGCAGTACAGTTTCTCTACAGGGACCTTTTTGATCCAATTCCCAGAACCAAGGCAGTTTGGTTATTCCCTGCTGTGCCCAAATCTGGGGATGTCACGTTGACGGCATGTTGAGTTTCTAATTACCAGTCCCATACTGATAAATTTACACCAGTTCATCTTATTTTCCTGTTTCAGCTCTGACAATCATGTGAGAACAGAACTGGAGAGATTACAAAAGATTTTGCTGTTGTCTATTCATTCAGAACATCTATATGGGTATTTGGATAATCTTTATTTGTAACTAGGAGAAAAATGCACATTTTGTCAACTTAGCTTCAACTCACTGCTTGGGACTAGACCTGGGTAGCTGTCCTTCAAATTAATACAAACATAGGAACTAAAGCACTACATAATGAGCTGAGAATATATCTCTCAGAGTTTACTATTGATTTACTGTCCCAACGTTTCTGAGAATTACCCAGTGCATAATCTATAGAACCAAATGATTTCTCTGCAAGGTTGCTGCTATTTCTTAAGGTTTTATCTAAAGCCTTGAGAACTGATGTTTTTTTTCCTAAAAGCCATCTAAGAATCTTAGGTTTCTTTCCATACCAAGAAAATTTCTTGCTACAAGGAGTGTGGAGAAAACTCACAGATGTGAATGTCAGGGAGCAGTGAGGCAGCATTTTGTTGCTCACACAAGATGATAAGGGAAAGACAAACCACTAAAAACAGGCAGCATAGAAACCATAAGGTTGCTGTGATTGCAAGAGGGTAAAGTCCTGAATTAATTCTCAAAGTTAGCCTGTAGGCACCTCTCAAACCCTGTGGGTTTCTTCAGTCTATAACATCACAAGTCAGAGGTTATCCCACATCTTTTTGAAGCATCTGTAAAAATGGCGTTTCCTTGGAGTTTTTCCAAGTTCTTGCCATGCTGGTTTTTGTGACTCAGGAATGGGAACTCCTGTAACAGGCTGGTTTGTTTCTATGTACAGAACTTAGAAAACATCTTTGTTTCTATGTACAGAACTTAGAAAACATGTCCATTGTATTTCAAATTCTCAATCCATTTGTGCCTATTTGGAAAGGTCCAGCTTGACTTGTGACTTCATATTTGGTAGCAGATCAGAGATTTCAGTGGCCCTCTAATACTTGATTGTTACTCAGCCCAATTTCAGGTCTACTTTTCTTCCTTTCCAGTCAAATCTCAAATCAATGAAAGAACTTCCTTAAAACCCCAGAACTGAGTTTGGCTTGACATGCAGGTGGGAGAAACCAGAGACCAGGTGCTACTTTTGAAAGAGATATTTTCAGAATACTTTCTGTCCTGATTTAAGAAATCTTTTCTCTCCAGAAACATCACTTCAGCATATTTTAAGCATATAGTGAAGCCAGTGAAGTCCAAATATTTCTATTCATGTGCCTGAGTGTGATCCTGAATCTTTTCCTTTGCTGGTGAGAAGGGTTCCTTGTTATTGTTTACACTGCTCTGCATTTTTCTATGCTCACTTACACCATCATTTGTTTATCAACAGCCAAGTAAACTTAAGGCAAACTGCAGTTTGTTTAATCACTGCCTTGAGAAAACTGTAAGCTGATCCTTGTATAAATGAGCAGGCACTAGAATTTGCTTTAACAGTTTTCAGTCCCTTTGGTAATGCAGAAATTTTCTTTGATTTTTGCCAAGTGTTTTTTCTTTTTTTTTTTACTCAGTGTTTTTAGGTAATCACTATTTAGCTGGCTTATGTTCCTGGATTTTCCTTTTTTTCTCCTTCCCAGGAGATAAACCCAGTAAAATCCTCCCCTATTGAAGTCAGTGGCAAAACTCCCACTGAAGCCAGGGTTTTATTCAGCCAAAGAGTTTCTTGCAAATAAGGTATTTAGATACTGCACTCTGGGGTGATATTCATAAATTTAATGCTGTTTTCTCAAAAATAAAAATTCCTATATGTTAGTGAGCCTCTGTGTGGCTCCCACAGAAATGCTTCTCCTTAAAAACCTATTCACTGTCCTGGAGTTTAATGCTTTCACCAAAATCCATAAGACAGCAGTGAACTCAGCTGCCCTGACTGCTTTACATGGTGCCAATAACATCACCAGTGGTTTGAAAAGGAAAATAAACAAAAAACCCCACAAATGGGAATGCTGCCTTCCTGCCTGGACAGGTGGGACCTGTTCAGATATGTCACACTTGGGTAAATCTCAGGCAGACACTGGTGCCAGACGTAAATTTCTGATTCTGTGGGAGCCTTTCAGGTCCCAGAATCATTGAGATTGGAAGGGACCTCTGGGATCATCGAGTCCAAGCTGTGCCTCATCCTCACCTTGTTCCCAGCCCAGAGCTCTGAGTTCCTCTCCTTCCTTGGGCACCTGCAAGGATGGGGACTCCAAACCCCCCTGGGCAGCCCCTGCAATGCTTAAAAATCATTTCCATGAAGAAATTTTTCCTGATGTCCAACCTGAATATCAAGGGCAACTTGAGGCCACTTCCTCATGTCCTGTCCCTTGTTCCCTGAGAGCAGAGTCCCACCCCAACCTGGCTTCAATCTCCTTTCAGGCAGAGAGCAATAAAGCCTCCCCTGAGCCACATTTTCTCCAGGCTAAACCCCTCTGCTCCCTCAGCAGCTCCTTATTTCACTCACAGGGAGCTTTAGTTAGGTACTGATCTGGAATTATTTCTGTATGAGCCACACTTTGCACTTGGCTCTGAGAATTTTCTGATGTTGATCTCCCAATATCTGCTCAGACCTTTGAGTTTCTCTCTGGCCCCAGAGTGAAGATCCCCAGCTCACCAAAGGACTCTTGGGGATAAGGTTGCCCAAGAGGAAATAATTTGTCCCCAGGCACTGGAAAGTTCAGGTGACAGGGTGCAACAGGGACCTGTTTTCCTGTGACAGGGCTCCTTTTGGGACAAGTTCTCACATATTGGCTCAGGGCCCATTTACCTGTTCTGAAATAAGTATTTTAAGAAGGAAGCAGGGTTATTTTGTGTTTAAGAGTAGCCCCAGGACTCTCCACTTCCATGGTGATGGTTATTTTTGTGTTACCTGCGTGACATTAAACAGCCAGGTTTGCATGGACCATGGTGCTGTGCATCTTTAAATTTGAAAAGATTGGGCAGGTTTCAGCTTTTTGTGTCTGTCTTCCACTCCAACTGGTTGTTCCACACAGGGAGACGCACAACAAGAGATCTGTGATATGACCTAACCTTTAAAAAATGACTGCTGAGTTTGAATATCTCTGTGCCTCCAGGCCCCTGTGGGCAACGCTCAATACATCCTGAAAATTATTCCTCTTAAAGGTGTCTCTGGGTTGGCATCCAGGAGGAAAAGGCAAACAAAATCACAGGTCAGCAAGCTGAGATCAGGAACTGCAATTAGAGATGTGCATTCTCACACATGCCAGCATGCACACACTGCAAAGCAAACAGGTAAATTCTACCTATTGTTAAACTGCATGCCAAACCTACATAAAATGTGCCTAAATATGCTACATGAGCTCTAAAAATAAAATATTAAGGTAAAATACTACCGTAGTCTTTATGCAAGTACTTCAAATGGAATACATAATACAAAATATTGATTCAAGAGGGGTTGGCATATTGAAAATCAAATGAGTTTTTGCCATTGCTGAGAGCACAGGAGCCCAGTGTAATCAGCCTGTTCAAGTAATCATTACAGCAGTGCTGTTTGTGGCACTCTACTTAACAGTCTGTCAGCAATTCTGTGAAAAAAAAACTTATTTTCCAGGGATTTTTATTTCAGCCATAAAAGGCTGCTCCAATGTGAAATTAAAATACATGTAGAGATGTGAAAGAACAGAGCTCCCCCAGCCCTCCACCCAAGTGGCTTTTGGAAGGTTTGATGCTGGGTCACCAAGGACAGCAAGAATTTTGCCTTTTATGTCAGCAGGAGTAGAATTGGGATGAAAGGGTCCTCTGGTGATTAATTGCAGTCAACAGGAGCTTTGCTTTTGACCTCAGCTAAGCTTAGTTTTGCCAATGTGTTTTAATCACCACTGTGTGGGGAACTTTGGGTGCCTCTGGGAGGTTTTTTTTTCTGGCTAAAATAATTGTTTCCTCTCTGGTACCACCCTTGGAAAAAGATTTTCTGGTGTGACACTTTAGTCAATGCTGCAGCCCAGGTTCCAAGCCCAGTAAAAGCTGTTTCCTTCTGTGCCAAAATGGAGCTTTTCCACCACAGCATTTATGCTGAAAGCTGGCACCAGAGACAGCAGACTTTAGGACAGGGGAGTAATGTATTAGTTTGAACACTCCTAAATACCCTGAAAGATAAGATTTGACACTCTTGGACCAGATCCTGAGCAGCCTGATCCAATCTTGCTGCTGGACCTGACTGGTGGGGATGGAGGCTGGAGCAGGAACGTCTGAGGTGCCTCCCCACTTCCATTATTCTGTGTCTCTGGGATGTTATTCAGGACTCTGTAACCTCTGCTGACACTGACAGCAGGTCAGATCCCAGTTTAGGATGAGCTCTGAGGATAAAAATTCCTGTTTAGGACATTCAGAGTCACAGCTTGCTTTGGGCCCCTGGCACAGGCTGCCCAGAGAAGCTGTGGCTGCCCCATCCCTGAAAGTGTCCAAGGTCAGGTTGGACATTGGGGCTTGGAGCACCCTGGGATAGTGAAAAGTGTGGATGGATGGATGGAACTGGATGATCTTTAAGGTCCCTTCCAAAACAGGCCATTCTATGATTTTAGCATCACAGATGTGATTAAATTTGCTGGAGAAATGCCTTCGATTGCTGCTCCATCTCCAAAATGAGTGATTTATCTGACAAGATCTGGATTCAAATGATTCATTTTCTTCTCTCTTTGGGGACCACTTAAAACTTTATTTATACAAAAATTAACTTGAATTCAAGTGTTGAAGTGCTTCTGGAAATGTTGCCCTGTAGAGTTACATTAGCAGTAGCACTGGAATTATATTCCCTTTCATTTTCTCTGAACTGCTAAAGCTGCATTGATGTGGTGCAGGTTATTGAAAGGTATTTTTTTACATTTCTTAGACAATGACTAAGACATAGTTTAGTAGCTAAAAGAAAATTATCAAAATCAAGGGACATGTCAACAAAGTACACCACAATGCCATAAACCTTGCTAGATCTTGATGAGATGCTAATTAACTATTTGCAGTCATGTAATATAAACCACACCAACCTCTTTGTTCAAAAGAAAGTAAAACTACCAATGTGATGAAAGAAATATCAGTTGCCAAGTAAAAGTAATGAGTTTTTTGGAAGCTGGCAAGCTCTCTGAGGCAGAGAGGGGAGAATATGACCCTGGGGAAAATCAAAGTATGGTGACTTTGGTGAAAACTCTGACTTTACTTCCATTCCTAAAATGGGACAGCAAGATTGTATTCAAGTTGTGACAGATAATATCAGAGCGAGAAGGTAAAAATGAGCAGACATAAAGCTGTGTCACTTTGCAATATGAAATGTATTGTCAAGTTTACCTATGGTACAAAAATAAAACAAAAAAATCTGTATTTACATTTATGGGAACACTCTCTAAATATTTTGCTTTTATATTGACTTGTTTAAGAAGTTTCCTGCATGTAGAGAAGCCTTTCTGAAATTCCACACAGCCCTTTCCACTGTGTTCCATTACATTCTGACATGTATGATCCCTCAGTTACTGAGAGTATCCAGCCATCTTACTCACCTTTAAAATACTTATTTTCCTCCATCTTTGCTGCCATCCCTTCAGTGGCTGCTGTTTGCCTTTTTTGGATGTGATACTCTCCTTGGTCAGCAGTTGAAGTAATTTCTAAACTTGGAAAAATGCGTTGCTTAAAATGTAAAAAAAGAAAAAAAAAAGAAAAAAAGAGAAAGAAAAGGTTGTTCTGGATTTTAAGAATAAATAAACAAACAAAGAAACAGCAGCTTCTGTGCTCAGCCATTTTGCAGCCTTACACCTTCCTCCTGAGTCAGCTCCTGTGCTTGTTTGCTCCATCATTATCCTGGCGGAAAAATGTCAGAGTGATGGAGTACCTATGAGCAACTTCCCAGAGAAAAAAATACAGGGATTTGCTGAGCAAGCACGAGAGGTTTTCCACAGAGAATCCTAATATCTGACAGAAAATCCAGGACAGGAGCAGGTCCTCTTGCAAGGAGGCACCATTGGTGGAAGCATGACTATCACAGGAGCAGAACTGCTTCCTACAGGTTTTATTTTTCTGATGGGCTGTGGCAGGCCCCATATATATAAAAGTAAAAAAAAAATACAAATAAATATATAAATAATAAATAAACATACATATTAAAAACTATAAGAATGCATATATGTATATATATTTTTTTTTTTAAGATATATTTAGTCAGACAGATATTTTTAAGTAAAACCTCATCCCTAAAATATTATAAAATCGGTTATGCTCTGAAGCCAAGGCCCCAAACCTTAGGGGATGCCAGAGGGAAGTTCTACTGGCATGTATTTTAAATTAAATTCCCCTCTGTATGTGGAATGATATAATCTTTAATTACATGACTCCATGCTATTTTTTATGTAGGCAGGCTGTGCCCTTCAGTACATGCAGGAGGCAGAGCCCTTGGAATGGGGTTAAATTTTTTGTGACTGGGCTGTTTTTTGTGGGGTTTTCTGTCTGTATTGCTGAGCAAAGCTTAGCTTCTGAAAAACAAAATAACGTCACCGAATAATATTTCCCTTCCCTTTTCTGCCCTTCCTACAGACAAGTGGGGCAGCTGCAGACAATTGAAAATTTGAGAACAAAATAGAAATATTCCTCTTGTCTTCTGCTCCCATTCCTGGTATCTCTGTGGGAGGGCTAGAAATTTTAGGAGAAAACTCCATTTAGCACCTCCATCCCTAGAGTGGTATCTGTTCAGGGGCAATGCAAGAATTTATTCTACATGACACCAGAAACTTGTAAGGGGATAGAGCAGTCCCAGCTCCACCCATGTAGTTGCCCAAATAAAACATGGAACACGCCAGTCTGGAATAGTGAATTGGAATTTTCACTTTTCCCTTGAGGTTAACCCTTACCCAAACTCAACCCTACAGCACATCACTGGGTTTGGAGCAGGTCAGCCTTCCTTTTCCCTTCCTTCACGTTCTAGGTTATTGAGATTCAATAAAATACCTAGAATTTCCAATGTAAATGGCTATGATGGGTTTATTTTTCTACATCGTCAGTTGTATTTGGCAGAGGAGAGTCCAAAAATCTTTAACTGAAACCTCTTAATGGAGGCTGTGAAAGCTCCATAAGTTGGTCATCACAATTTAGGAACAAAAGAAAATGCTGAAATGGGGTGGGTTTGAATGGAAAGTTATGGAAATTCTTCTTTAGCTGTAATGCTGCATTACCCAGGACTACATCCATCCATCATTGATCCATCATTGATCCATCATCCATCCATCCATCCATCCATCCATCCATCCATCCATCCATCCATCATTGATCCATCCATCCATCCATCCATCCATCCATCCATCCATCCATCCATCATCCATCCATCCATCCATCCATCCATCCATCCATCCATCATCCATCCATCCATCATCCATCCATCCATCCATCCATCCATCCATCATCCATCCATCCATCCATCATCCATCCATCCATCATCCATCCATCCATCCATCCATCATCCATCCATCCATCCATCCATCCATCCATCCATCCATCCATCCATCCATCATCCATCCATCCATCCATCATCCATCCATCCATCCATCCATCCATCCATCATCCATCCATCCATCATCCATCCATCCATCCATCCATCCATCCATCCATCCATCCATCATCCATCCATCATCCATCCATCCATCCATCCATCCATCCATCCATCCATCCATTATCCATCCATCCATCCATCCATCCATCCATTCATCCATCCATCCATCATCCATCCATCATCCATCCATCCATCCATCCATCCATCCATCCATCCATCCATCATCCATCCATCCATCCATCCATCCATCCATCCATCCATCCATCCATCCATCCATCCTTCATCCATCATCCATCCATCTGTCCATCCATCCATCCATCTGTCCATGCAGCACTGGAGGGAGAGGGGAGTCTTTAATCCTCTGAAGTAGGCCCTGAGGTGGTTCTGCATTATCTGATCACACCCTCACAGCCATGGAGAAATATTCATCATGTGTGTGAGCCAAAAAGAGAAAATCCCCTGGCTAGGGAGCCCCAGAGCTTTCTGACCCAGCTGGAAATCAGCAGGACTTGCCCTGTAATTCCCACTGCACATAGCATAGGAGTTATATTCATGTCCTCAGGGAGGAGAGTTAAGGTTTGTGTCCCACATTGCTTTAAAAAGTAAAACAAACCAGCTTCCTGTCCCTACTCTGATTGAAAATGAAGAGGAAAAGATGTTCTCCTGTGTACTGCCTGTTTTCTCACACATCCATGTCTTTAGGAAAACTGGCTCTTTTTTCACTGATAATTATTGTGTTCCAGTGATGGCAAAACTGCCAAAATTCTTTGTGAATGTGGAGAAATTAATTATTTTTTAGTTCAGTTCTGAGAGCATCAAAAAGGGGAAACTTGAAACCTTTGTTCTGTGCAGTTTTATTCCGCCCAGCTCTGAAGAACACAGAACGACGCCGTTCACTGGAGAGAGATGTTCTGTGTTATTTCAGGGGTTTATTGTTACCAATATAATATGGGAATGTGCTTTGCTCCCCATGGAAAAGAACTGTTTCACAATGTACTGTACTTTCTCTTGTGAAGTTCCAGGTCCTGCTGGATGCGAGCGGTTTGGAGAGGACATTCATTCCCCTACAAAGTGGATAAAAATTACTCAGTGGACGTCTCCTGGTCGCACACTGGTCCTGTTTCTCCCACACTGGAACCCACAAATAGCTCTAGCATGAGGCCTGGAATCATGCAGGCGAAGGGGAGGTGGCTCTCAAGCTTGGGGTTGAATGCAGGGGGCTTGAGCTTTCTCTGTCCCAAATCCCTCACAGGCAAAAACTGGCATAAAAAACCTTTTTTCCATAGGAATTCTGTGCTTGGAAGTGCCATGGGAATGTGTCAGTAGCATGGGGTAGTCTAACAGAACGTGGGATGTGCTGAACAAAATATGAACCCCACAGAGGCTGACCTGGCCACTGGGCACACCTGATTCAGGGGTGGGACCAAAGATCTGACCACTGATCCAACCTTCAGTCAAGAACTCCAGCAAGGGAATTCTCACCACAACACCACCTTCAGAGCTGTCCTTCCAGGAGTAATGAGATGCTCCATGAATTAATGTAGGTGCTCAGGGATATTTTTATGCTTCTGGAGATAGAGGGGAGTTTTTGGCTTCTTTTTAGTCACATTTCAAACAATAACAATATTTTTGGCCGCACTAGTTTTAAGAGGCCTCAATTATCTCTAAGTAGAGAAAAACATG